>NW_026515520.1:0-619945 GCF_014898815.1 Panonychus citri | reverse complement strand
ACAACATTTTCTCCTCAATTAAAGTAATGTTTTCTCCTTTTTAATCAACAACAACAACAACAATTGTTAATCCAAATAGAGAGAATTTGTTAATCTATGTTGTTACTTTTATTTCAACCAGTTGAATCTCCTTGATTGTGAATCTTGTTTATTGACAACTTCCATCAATCAGTCAAACCTAACAAATCTTTTTCTCATCAATTTTCTTTTTCTATAGTGATTAAATTAATTGTTACTACAATTAAGTGTCCTTACAAGGTTTAATCAATATTTACAATTATTGTCAATTGTGACAATAACAGAAACACCAGTTAACACTTAATCCAATCATCTTGTAACCAGTTGATTGTTACAACAATCAACAGTGAAAGGAGTACAACCCACACCAAAAGTGAAACAATTTAAATTGAGTGAACGCGACGGATTAACACTTGAAACAATTTAAACAACAATTAAATTGTTTTAATGTTTTACATTTGGTAAAATTGATTAAATCAACTGATCAACACAATCACCATGATAAAAGACAGATTATCAGCCCTTAAAGCGGTAAGTTTCATCAAGAATTCATTCAATTCTTATTCTCATTTTTATTATTATCTCAATTCAATCAAATTAATTGTTTTAATTTTCTTCGTCTTAATTGTTTCGTTTTCTCATTGTAAATAATTACAGGCAATCACCGAAGATGATGAAGTTGTTGTTGGTGTTGAAGTTTCAACTGATCATATGGAACAATTTTTCCAAGAGGTAATCATAATGATCGTTATGATTTTCATTGTGAATGACAGTTTTAATTAACTCAAATTTTTGTTGATCATTTGATGACGTTTACTATTAATTATTTTATAATATCATTTGTTTTCTCCTCTTTCCTTTTCAATTGGAATTATAAAAATACAATAGGTTGAAGAGATTCGTGAAAATATTGACAAAATGCAATCAAATGTAGAGGAAGTTAAAAAAATCCATTCTGCAATACTCTCAGCCCCACAAACCGATGAAAGTAAGTTGATTAACTCTGTTTTCTACTAATTATTTACAATTAATTGACGTTAATTTATCTATTTTATTATTATTATATAAGGGGCAAAGCAACAATTAGAAGATCTTATGGCTGATATAAAGAAAACAGCTAATCGAGTTCGTGGAAAACTGAAATGTTGGTCTCAATGTTATTACTTTTTTTTTATATTCTTTTGATTGTAATAATAATATTATTGATGATTGGATTATATTATTTTATTATGTCTTAATGATAACACAGCTATGGAACAATGTATTGAACAATTGGAACAATCTAATATAATGTCAGCTGATTTCCGGATCAGGAAGACTCAACATTCAATGTTATCTCAAAAGTTTGTTGCTGTAATGACAGATTATAACAAAACTCAGACAGATTATCGTGAAAGATGTAAAGCAAGAATTCAAAGACAATTAGAAATAAGTGAGTAGTTCTGTCAATTACAATGAATTAACTGTTGCCAGTTATTAAATTGATTGTGATCTTTCAACAAACCAACAACAGCGAAAAGTTAACCAATACATTAATATACATTTTCCTTTTACTTTTACAATGGTACTGATACAACTAATTGTAGCCGGTAAATCAACAACCAATGAAGAACTGGAAGAAATGCTCGAAAGCGGCAATCCGGCCATTTTCACGCAAGGTGTAAGTTTGTTTGAACATTTTACCACCTCGAAGAAGTAGAAGCGCTCGACCATCTTAATATCGACCATGATGATGTTAACTATATATTCAATTACTTTCTAATTACTGACTAATTGACATTTCTTTTAAATTGTCTCACAGATCATGACGGATACTCAACAAGCACGACAAACTTTAGCCGATATTGAAGCTCGTCACGCTGATATTATCAAATTAGAAAATAGTATAAGAGAGTTGCATGATATGTTCATGGATATGGCCATGCTGGTAGAAAGTCAGGTAAATTGACCCATTTAATTTATTTTGACATAATTACAATGATTATCGTCACTCTATAAATGTTAATCCATTGGTTAATCATTTCATCACATGCAATTCAACTTGTCAATTTCAAACATAATCATTATTTCAAAGTAAACTCATTGAGTGAAAAATATTACCTCGTTTAGATTAACATGATTATGATATTTCAGTGACCATGATTAAAACTAATATAAAGTAAATAGTAAATAGATTTGATTAAACCTCGTGGTCAACATTTATTAGATTGATAATTGAACGATGAATACAATGTCTACCTGTAAATTATTCATTTTGTACATGAAAATTTTGATAATAATCATAATGAAGTAATAGGAATGAGCTTGATTATTGATGATAACAAATGATAAGTGATGGATAATTCAGATTCTGTGTTGCATTCAATTCAACAGCGTGTATCTGATATCATAATATGATGAATATTATGCATTATCATGAGTTATTTTTTACTTTATTCTTAAGTGGGATTGAATTGATTATGGAATCGTTTCCTTAATTCTGAAGGATCCAAGAGAAAGGCTATAAAAAGCATACATTAAGCTCAATACATGAAGCAACATCTTCATTTCTATTATTATCATGATGAAAATCAGCATGAAGATGATGATGAAATAAACAATTTACCTGATTCTTTATTTCCTAGTTAGAGTTTTCCAATTATTCAGCTTTGATTTGTAATTACTCAAAGATAATCATAATGATGATATTGTCTTTCTAATGAATACAAATTGATTCATTTATGATTTTTTTTCCTTTCATATCATTAGATTAGTTATTCCTTAGGTTATCTGAATCAATTTAGGTTTCCATCATTTTGCTAATTGTTTACCATCATTATCTAAATCAATCTACATCTTAATCAATTGTTGTATTGAAAATAAAATTATGATAAGCAAATGAGTTTATGATCATTTCCTTATTTCTTGATTTACCTTCACAATTAAGATGAAAAGTAATAACTATTAGCATAATGTGTGTTCATATCTTATGTTAATTGAACCTTTAATACATTCAAATTGTGATCACAAATTAACTAATTGTATATTAATCACTTTCACTAGAAATTACCAAAAATCGTTAGGGTTGGAGTTGATTGAGAAGACAATTAAATTGTATGTCAAGTTTTTAAGGTTTAATCATTTGTATTATGAAATAAATTTAATAACATTTGATAGAAAAGGTAAAAAATTAATCATATTATCATTGAAAACCTCACGTTCTCATGAAAATGATTATTTGATTTGTTGTTGTGTACAAATTGTTACAACAAAAACCTCTACGACTCTCATCATATAAAATGATCTTTATCAATTATTATGTTAACAATTAAGATAATTAGATTTTCAATACAAATTCATTTGTTTTGTTCTTCATTTTTCTTGTTATCATTTGATTACCATGAGTAAATCATAATAAACACAATCAGAGTCATCTAGTTTTCCATTTAAATTGTAATCATAAGGAATGAGATATTTTCTTCAACAATTTAGCAATTTAATCGACTACGATGATTAGATGATAAATATAAACGTAAACGTTGAATAAGATAATCTGAATAAGATATATAAATTCAATCAAGATTAATTGGTTACCAGCAATAAATGATGAAACTAGTGATCTTAATGATGTTTCAAATGAGTTACATGTTATATTGAATCAGATTGTAATTAAATCATGAGAAAACCAATATTAACATTATATTAACAAGATTTTATGATGAACAAAAGTTTCTATCAATGAAAAGTTGAACATGATCAATTGAGTTTACGTTCAGTTTGATTGTTGAACAAAATGAACCAATCATTTAATTGTCCCCTTATAATTTTCACGGTATAATAAACTCAGAGTATTGATCACAATTAGGAGGAAGGTGAAACTGTTAATATCTTCAAGTTATTTTCATGTTGATTATCTTGATGAAATTCTGAGTTTTATTCACCTCATTTCTTTTCATGTTATCCTGAGTAGATACTTAAAATTCAGGATTACCTTTTTTCCTCTTGATTTTTTCTCTCTCATTGTTTAGACAAACTCTTGAAATATACAATATATAATGGCCAATGGTCAGTTATTGTTAACCATTAAAGTGGTCCATTTGAAAGACTCATCAGAATCAATCTCATTGTCGATTGTCACCTTATATTCAATGACGGAACTCACCTTTTCTTTTTTTTTCATCAGAACAAATATTTACATTTGCTTCCATATTCAAATAACATGATGATAACAATTCCCTGGGTTTATTTTTCAATTTCAATCAATGAACATGAAAAGATAATAATCATCTTGATATTGATCCTAATTTACCAACTCTAATTAGAACACTGAATCTGAATAATAACAAAATCTCTGAGAAACTTTACTTAATTCACTCCAATCAGATTCTCATGATAATTCAGTGAAAGGTTTCAAAATTTACCTGAATTTTAAATTCTCTGTTTTTCTCTATCAGTAATTAGCATTATGAATTATTCAACCTTAAAACTGATGGTCTAGTTTTCTGTTATTTTCAATGTTTATTTTACCATTTTATTAATATTTTCATGTGAATTTGGTTGTTCATTTTTGTCTGAATAATTTTCATTCAAAAACAGGAGTCTATTTATCCACTATTCCCAATGAGAATTCAATCAATAGTAAATATTATTGTATGAAAATCTTTCCCAATATTAATTGTGATTTAGTTCACATACACACAAACTGATATTCGATAAGTAATTGTTTCACTAATCTGATTATAATTCAATCATACAAAAGAGATTATTTATCAGATGATTATCACCTAATTGTGATAACCTTTTTTCCCTCGTATTTATCATTCTAATCATGTTCACAATTCCCATGATAGACCAACTCAAATCAATGAATAAAAAAACCATGAAACTTTTCCTATCCCACTACCTTGCAACTATCTTATTATAATAATAAATCTAATAATAATTTAATCAAAATCCATTTATATTAAATTGTTACATTCTAACTGTTTCATTAGCATTTGAATATTATATAACTTTTTTATCCTCGAAAAAAAAAGATCACTATGTAAACTTTGATTCTTAATCCAAATCATAAACTGTTCCCATAAAATTCAAGTTCTAGACTTTTGTAATTATCAATATTTACCAATTTGCCCAACAATTAACACATTGCAATTATAATTATATCAGAAAACTCAATAATCACCCTGAAAAAAACTCTGAGCTTCAAGTTGGATCATTATTCAGATTGAAATGATTAAAAATCGAATACATTTTTACACTTGATTTGATTGTGTTCTTGATTATCAACTGTACCAAATCATATGTGATTATTATCATGGTAATAATGATTAATATTAATAATTGTAATCTTTTTGCTCCAAATTTCCGTTGCAAAGAAAACCTAATGATAAGAGCAAAAGCCCCAACGATATATAAATAATTTCCAGATAAATGATCTTTGTATTAATAACAATTTGACAAGGTAACTGAATAGGAATACTAAATGATAATGATAATAATAATGAAAATATTAGTCGAGGAAAAAAAATGATTAGACCAATTTGATTGATCATTTTGAAAAATGATTAATCAAAGTCTCACTTGTGTTAATATTAAATTGTTTCTCGTTCAATATTTATAATATTAATGGTTTTATCTATGATTAACTTGATTGTTGAAAGAGCTACGGAGAGAAACATTAATACATCTGATCAATTGGATTAATTTACTAATTCAATTGGAATCATTATTGTTTACTAATTGTATTTTGATTGTAAACAAATACACACAATCACTAACTTACCAATTCAACTCAATATAAATGTTATATATTATTATTATTATTAGTTGATTAGTTATGATTAATATTAATTGTTGAAATGTTTTCTCAATGGTACCCAGAGTATTTCCAATTAGTGTAAGTTGATCTAGTTAATTGTCAATAAATAGACTGAAAACATTACTAATCATAGTTAATGAAATTCACCGAGTTAATTAAGATTAACAAGATAAAATTATTTTTACCATAATTGATTTACTTTTTAATTAATCGATTGTCAATCAATATATGTACAGGGAATTTCACCAAATTTCCAGCAAGTTTTTGATTATTCAGACCTCAGACTCTTCTTGTTTTGGGTGCATGATTGTTTTCCGCATTCGAGTCGATTCTGACCATCAAATGACCTTGAAATTGTATCCTGAAAGAACGACAAGAATGACCTTGATATTCAAATACGACAATCGAGTATCGCTCAAACTCCCAAAAGTCTGAGGTCTTGGTGAAATTCCCTGAATTGTATCTCATTAGTTTCATCATGATATGTTAATTAGCCACTGATCAACTTGAAATCTTAATTTAGTTGATTCTTCATACATGGAAAAAAAATATTCAACTGATTAACCTAAATAATATTAGCTAATCCTTGATGATCCTGAAAAGTTGCATCAAAATAATTAACATGTTAATTAAATCCACCTTGAGGTCAAGGTTTATTGAGATGCTTTCAAATGATATTTATTTTTAATGTTCAATGAACATATTGACAACTTGTAACTTTGAGTGTTACAATTAAATTAGAAGGTTAATCAAATTCAATTCAGGGATTTCTGATTAATCCAAATATGAACTTTTAAGGTTTTTCAATCTTCATGTAAATTTTATTTACTATTATTACTGAGGATAAACAGAATTAACTAAATTGTTTCAACTCAATTCCAAGTGAATCGCATTTACATTTTCATGGCGAATTGTTTTTTTCTGTAAATTTACATGTTAATTTTATTCGTTTAATGATTTATATTTTTTCTATTCTTTTCCTTTTCCAGGGTGAAATGATTGACCGGATAGAGTATCATGTTGAACATGCTCGAGAATATATTGAAACAGCCAAACAAGACACCAAAAAAGCCCGTGAATATCAGTCCAAGGCTCGAAGAGTAAGAATCAGTAATGGAAACCCAAATGGAAGATATTGAATTGATGATGAATGTTTTTCTTGATAATCAAATCTAATTACAAGTTGTCATCTTGATTCTAATTCTTAATCATCATCATCATTTTCTTCATCAAGTTCACCTTCCTGTTTCATCTGTACTTACTAATATTATCATCCTTGTCTTTTCATCATCATCTTCTGTTTCATTTCCAATGTTGTTATTTTCTACTTTATCATCTTCAGTTGATGCTCATGATCATCATCATGAAACTTGGAGAAGTGTGTAAATCATTTTTACTCCAGTGCTTCTCGATTGATCATTTACTCAGAATGAATATTCATCTTACTCAAATTTAGTATTCAAGTTCATGAACAAGTTACTAACTCGATGATGACTGGAAATGTTTATATTACAAAAAGAATCAAGAATAACTTGTGAATACATTTGAATACAAAGTTAATCATTCATCTAATCAATGAGAATTATCTTCATCATTAAACTAACCAGTTAACGAGATTTGAAATGAGTTAAAATGAGAGATTGATTAAGATGCAAATTAACTTTAAACAAGTTAATCATTTTGTATCAATTCTCAGTAATAGAAACACCATAGCATTTAAATATCCAAAGGTTATCGTATTGTGCTCAGTAAATGTAATCGTTTACAATCAAGATTTTTACCGATTTTGATCATCTAATTGTAACTCGATTTTCCTTATTTTCTGGTTGGTTAATTGTTACCACAAAACTAATATGATTTTTTTGATTTCTTTTCCACAGAAACAGATTATGATCTTAATATGTTTGATAATATTGGTTATTGTTCTGATCGGAATATTTTCATCAATGTTTTAAATTGTGCAAGGAAAAACTTTGAAAATTCACCAATCATCTTATTATTATCATCAAGATTCTAGATGAATTGAGTTTCACTTGGTTAATTTAAAGGTAGTCAAGCAATTTGGTAACAATCAAATGAAAGTTGACAAAGTAAATATAATTTATTTTGACAATCAAAAGTCAACTAAGTGATGATGATGAGATTTTGTTGAGCTTCAAATTGAGATGAAATTATGATGAAAAAAGTATTTCAAATCTGATGATAATCAAGTAAACAAGGATCCATTAAATGAACGCCATAGTATCTTTCAAATTAAGTCATCGTCATGATTTTCATCATCATCTTCATCATCTTCATCATCTTCATCACCTTCATCATCGCCTTTACCCTAGTCATTTACAGTTAACCTGTTGTTGGTTGTGTCCAGTAATCATTATAATTTAATTCATCATAATATCCTACTTCTTATACTAATTATTTTGATTACTAAATGTACAATTACAATATCATCTCCAAAGGACTAACATATCATCAAGTGACCAATGATAATCAACGATGACCATCCCTGGAGTTTTTTTTAATCTCACCTCCAATTGACCAAAATACAAAATCGGACCATAAGAAAATATCATTTGAATATATTGAGATAGTTAATTTAAATTGACACCAGTGATTCAAATTGGACCATGATAATGTTTCCCTTCATGATTAGATGAAATCAGAATTGCTTTAAATTGCAATAGTCTTAATTACTGTTATCATTATGTATTAATATGTACATTTATGCATTTAATTGCTAATTTATATTTATTTTAATTTCTCTCGTTGTTTTTTTTGTCTAATAGTAAATATTACTAATCAGATTAACTCAATCATTGATTTGGATTCAGTTGATTTATTAATATTATCACAAGAATATTGAAAATTTGTTTGAAAACTTTACCAACAATCAACTAACTGTCATGAAGTTTTCTCATTTAAATGGTCAACAATTTAAACTTAATCCAATCTGATCAGTTAGTTAAGCTTATTAACTTTTATGAAATCTCAGCAATGAGAGGAGAAAGTTAATCATCAAATTAAATCTGAATCAACAATCAACTGAATGGAAAATAAATTGTTCTGATTGTATTTAAACTTGGAAAAGCATCTGAAATGATAACAATAAATTGTTACTGATAATTTATTTTGACAAAAACTAAATCAATTTTGTTTTGATAAGATTTAAGAGGAAAAAAAAGATAAATGAGTTAATTACAATTAGTTTATTGTCTATTTTGACAACTCCTTTGAGTGTAACATTGATAAATTAATGTTCAGTTAGACAATAAAGCCAAATGATTAATCCAATTGTTTTGACAATGTTTTTCTCAAGGTAACTTGATTAACTTGAAGGTTATTATTTCAATTGTGATAATCTTTGATCACTTTTATTTAATTTAATTGTGTTGAGTATAAATAACAATTTCCTCCTGTTCCTTGTTAATTTATCAATGAACGATTGTTACAATCAACCAGAATATACTGATTATGATATTTTCAGTTTCATTGATTGTTTCTTAATACTTGTACTTGTTAATGTCTAATATCAATCAACAAGTATTTCATTAAATTTGAAGCAGATTTTAAGGTTAAATTGGAAATTTAATTTCGATATGATTAAAGGATATAATAGCTGTACAGTTGATTGTTTACAATTTAGACTTGGGTCAATAAAACCATTCGAGAGCCTCCGGAAGGATTAACGATTAACTCTAATGAATCGGACATTTGGAAAGTACCGATTCGAGCGTCGTCTTCGTCTTCTTCCCATAAGTCGACGACTTTGAATTTAGAGTCAGAATTTTCATTTGGAAGAAGTGTTTTCATTGAAACGGTGAACTAATTTAAAGAGGAAAAATAGAGCAATTAGTTGATTAAAGAGGAAGAATTTGATTGTTAACTTACATATTCAGGATTACCAAGAGGTTGATCGTTGTAGTAAAGAACGGCGTAGATGGTTTTACCGTCTCTTTGGGCCATTTCCTTGGTCCAGGCTTCGAAATGACGATCCTAACATTGGAATATAATTTCATAAGTTACTAATATTCATTGGTTGATTCATCAAGTGTTCACTCACTTTGCCCTTAGGGTTATCATAGACCATTCTTCGAGCCATTTTACCAAGACTATCTTGATCCACTTCGATCACTCGACGATTCTTAAGAATCTTTTTAGCTCTTTTTGATATTCTTCGTAAATCGTTTGACATGTACAAAGGTGATGACCACATTGACCAGAAAGACATTTGAGTTTCCCATTGAGTTTCAGATAATCCAAAGTTACCAATAATCAACATGTCAGGATCTAACCACATACCAGGTCCTATTAATAGTTAAACACAAAAGGATTAAATTATAGATGAATGATCAATGAAGCAAAATCTCAGTTTACCATTGTAACGTCCGAAAGTATCTTGATAATCTCCATAGAATTGAATAATACTGGAAACACTACTCCATGAATCCCAAACATCATCATGGTTCCTGTACATGTTACAGTATTTTGAGATTGATTCATAATTGGGAGTAATGTTGGCGTTGAATTGATACAATGGCCATTCGCAGTGATAAATTATTGGAGCACCTTAGCAATTTTTAGATGAGAAAAGATTGATTAATCGTATGAGGATTAAAAACAAAATGTCCATTAGATCAGCTTACCGGTCTTATTGAAAGCAGTCGCCATTTTGGGATAAAGTACATCAAAGTTTTTAGGATCTTCGAAACATCCATCAAATTTGAAGGAATCGACTCCCCATTCGGCAAATGTTTGAGCATCGATATCGAAGAAGCCATCCCCAGGTCCATTCTGTGCAGGATAGCTGTCGATAAAATCATCATATTAGAACCGAAAAAATTAAAATTTTACCCGAAGATTTGGACATTCGACTTACCCTGCACAAGTCAACGGACCAACGTCCCCATAAAGACCAAGTCGAAGTCCTTTCGAGTGCATCCAATCAGCCAAAGCTTTAATTCCACTTGGAAATCGAGTTCTATCAGCAACTAATCGCTTCGTTTCATTGTCTCTCTCATATTCTGACCAACAATCGTCTATGGCCACAATATCATAACCAAGTTCAACGTAGCCATCTTTAATCAACTTCTCGCCCATTTGTTTGTACAAATCTTCATGAATACAAGTATCAGGATATTTAGCACAATCAGTTACACAAGTAAATCGAGCCCATGATAACCAGCCCATCGGAGGCTTAAGGGCAAGGCCATTGTCAAGTCCATGGACAGTAGCAATCAGAGGAAGTAGAGCAACAATTAAAAACTTCATCATGATGACAATGAGAAACTGTCAACTAATAACTTCCTAGAAAATTAGACAATACATTTATATACTTTCACAAGGAACGACAAAATATCATAATTTAGTAATTAAAGTTAATCTTCCTGTTATCAAACAATTAACTCAAATTATCTAGTCTCACAGATCGCACAAGATATCAGATTAATTGTAATCCTGTAACTAAAGCTTTGCTCAATTAAACTAATCATCTTCATCCAATAAACAATCATTATGAGAAATGGATCAATTTGAATCACTATTAATAATCAGTGATTATTGGGATATCCAATCACGAGAAAAATTTTCATCGATGAAACTTACAATCAACTAGATGATCAAGACCTTTGTAATTATCGTTGCAACGACAATCAGTTAATTCCCCGAGTTGAGGCAAAACAATATAATTGTTACCTTTGTTTATTTATCTTTATTGAATCGGAGTAATTTAAGTAATTATAATTGAGACAATTGATTGTTATTGTTATTACATAAGTTAAAGATGAGTAAACTGTAAACAATAATGAAAGGAGAATCAACTTAAAACAATTGATTAGATGAGGATAATAAACTCAATGGTTAATTTGTTTAACATGTAGAGACACAATTTAGATTATCCTTCAAGTTGAACTGATGCA
Organism: Panonychus citri; assembly: GCF_014898815.1. NCBI lineage: Eukaryota > Metazoa > Arthropoda > Arachnida > Trombidiformes > Tetranychidae > Panonychus > Panonychus citri. The sequence continues at coordinate 608,212 of NW_026515520.1, read as the reverse complement.
ATTTATTTGAATCGAGAATCTAATTTAGTAAAATAGTTTGACCATTACAAAAATTGATCCATCATGATGATTACTGATTGTAATTCTTAAATAATTGTTGTTGAATGAATACTGTTTCGTTTAATTAATTAGTTGTTGATTCGGTTCAATGAAAGAGGATTTGAGATAAATCAGTGAGATTGAAATTCCCATGTAATCTGTACGATGAAATGAAATGAGGAAACAATTGAAACTCCAAAGAAAAAAGTTTCCTCTGGACAATCAACAGTTAGGAAGATAAAGATGACAATCAATTGAGTTTTCTCATTGAGAAAATTATCGAAAAGAGTTTACTATTATGTAGTAAATAGATTTACGAGCATTTTTTTTTACCAATCAAAACAAAGATCATTAAGTTTGCTCATTGACAAAAATTAGTCTTTGTTTGAATAATATTGGAAAAACAATTTACAAAGTAGAAAGAAAAACAAATTAAACCAATATAAGCTAAATCATCTGGTAGGTTGATTGTTATCAAGAAATCAGATTAACATTTACATTATATAAGAGTAAAATACTGTAGTAATTAATGACGATTGTGATCACCAAAAAAAAGCAATGAGCGTTAATCAGTAATCTTTGGTTCCATTTTTACTTTAATTGATTTTACTTAATCACAATGAACTTGTGTTCTTAACAGCATTGAATAGATTCCAGGGTTCGGTAAATATTTGGGTTGGTAATGGTGCACAATGTTGTTCATTGAAATCGACGAAATGTTTAGATGCCTGACAGAGATTGACAATTAGGAAGAGTTAGAATTTGAATGTAATTCTGATTGGAAATTAACTTACAAGGAATAAGATTAATTGGCTTCTCTGGATTGAGTCCAACTCGTCGCCGATCATTAATGGATATTGAGACCTGTTTTCTTCGTCCTCTTTGATGTATGATTTAAGCATCGACATACAAAGAGATGGATCGACATTTTTACTACGACTCACTGATCCTGAAGATGGATGAACAAAAAAATGAGGAAATATTATTGGCAGTTAAAGTAAGGAAAAATAATTGTTTTCTTTTTCTAATCGATAAGATAATATTCTTATCGTGATATTGATATTGACTCACTTTGATTTTCAAGGCCACCAGATAACCATTTATCTAATATTTCACAAACTTTATCATCTCTCATGAGAATTGGAAATCGAGATTTGAATAATTTATTGAGAATATCATTGGCTCGATTAGTTTTGATTGGTTCATCTTCTCGAATATTGATTATTTCATCTTGTGTGCGACGGATAATAAGAATTGGACCAGGATATCTTTCCAAATGAGCGGAAACGTTAAGATTGAAATAGTTTTTCACCATATTGACAACCAGCGGTTTCCATGTTGAAGGCATTTTAGCAATGGCCAGAGGACAAAGATCGTCAAAACAAGCGTCTAAAATGAGGCCTTTAATGTTGGGATAAGTCATTGCAGCCCATGAAGATGAAAATCCACCGATTGACCAGCCCATGATTAATATTGATTTCTCATTAAAACCAAGTTTATCAATAGCAAACTTGACAACAACATCAACTGCAGAAACTTCATTCTCAGGGAAAGGTATTCCGGTACTTCCACCGAAACCAGGGTGATTCCAGCCAAGAACTGAAAAATCTAAGGGAAATTGAGAAACAACAATTAACAACAATTAACTTAAAGTTAACCTTGCAACAATTTGTACTACCTGTGTGAAGAGGGGTAACTGTTATTCCTGTTTCATAAAATCCAGCGTTTCCTTCACAACAAATAACCAAAGTTTGTCCAACTGTTCCAACTGATCTTCGATCAACAAACATGGCGTCAATTTCATTTCCATCATGTGCAAGTAATTTGTATCTTCTTCCCTTATGACGTTCAACGAGTCGTTTTCTTCCATCAACAAGAGTTGGATGGACAAGAGTTTGAAGAAGTGAAACAGAACCAGGATAAATCATTCGACGGCCAAATGTATGAACAGCAAGAAAAGATAACACGTTACATGGAATAGATAGAATCTTATCTACCAGAGTGTTATTGTGAGATCGTCTTGCCAATGGAACAGGAGGTTTACCAATTTCTGCAAGACTTGATTCATTCCATTTAAAATCAACAGGCCAATCAGTAAATTCAAAATCATATCTGTTTAACAAGAAGGTTGAATTTTTCATCTCCTCTGGTGACATTTTCTTGACACGATTAAGAACAGAGATGAAATTTACATATTCACTGTTTCGTAGTCGTGAGACTCCTCGAGTTATAAGTGCAGCAAATGCAGCGATTGATAAGATTCCACCAAGACGAACAACGGTGGAAACATATTCATGAGAAACTGAGACACTTGGACTCAAGGTAATGAATCCACGGCGATGGAGGAAAAAGAGTAAAATTGGTGATGAATAGACACCAAGGGAACAAGTGAAGACCATAAAACGAATGATCCGATCACTAATCGATTCGATTGCTTTGGCCTGGTAATCACGACCCTAATCAAAATAGAAGGAAGAAAAAAAAAGAAAAGAACAAATTTATTATTCGTTAATGGGAAAGTAATTCAATAAATTGTATTCTAAGGTTTTCAAGTATCAACCAAATTTTCTCAATCATTTCCTCATATTTAGTATCTTCTTATAGATGAACACAATTTTCAATCAAAAAAGAAAATGACAAAAAAAGCTGATTGACTAACCAAATAGACACAATAACCAATCAATGATTAACATTAATTACAACACAGAGAATTAATTTCAATCACCAAAAATCAACTAATTCTCTTGAACAAGGAAAAAAAAAACAATCACATTAAGACAAGAACAAGTAAACAACAATATTGAGAAAAGCAAAAACAGTGAATCTAAAAACCTTTGGTTAGAATAAAAAATTGATTGTTACTCGTTAATTAGATGAAATTTAAATTTCTCACCGTAAGCTCAGCAGTTCCATGGACACGGTAAAGTCTCGGACCAAGAATACAATTGAGTAATGATGAGTTAATCATGATGGTGATTAAATGATTAAGTGAAAATATAGAGATGAAAACAAATTTCAATCTTCTGGTAACTGGTTAGTTGCTAGGCAACGGACTCTCTTTCAGTCTTGTTTACTTTTTGTCTTTGTTCAAATCAAGTTACAAATTGAAAGAAAACAAATCAACTAATTGTGATTACAAGTTTTAATTTCCTTAAAAGAGAGCCAATTAAAACAATCAACATGTAAATTAGCGTTTCTGGTAAGTTTCATTCATTTCCTCGTGAGGTTTTTCCTCCATTGTAATAATTACTCTCGGTGTATTTGTTGTTGTTTTGATTTACTTGTTTGTGTGAATTTAATTTTAATTTGTTCTTTATTTTAATTGTCTTTTTTTTATTTCATTAGATTTCTGTGTAATCATGGTTGTGATTTTGATTGTATAAACGGAAACCCAAGGGTTGGGGTTAGAAATATTCAAATGTCAAGTTGGTTTGATTTCTTTTGATTTTGATTGAATAGAAGAAGAAAAAAAAATCACAAAATGACAACGGTGAAAATTTCGGTTTTCATTTATGAAAATGGAGAAATTATTGATAGAACAATTGATAAATTGATTGGACCATCACTTGAATTTACTGAAGATTTGATTGTTGAAATTTGCCGAGAACGTAATATTGGTCCAATTGCCCGTCATCTCTTTTCACTTTACTGTCCAAAAATGAACCTTTGGTTAGCGATGAATCAAAAACTGACAGAACTTGATTATAACTGTAAATTTTTACAATTAAGAATAAGGTATAAACCTTACGATCTCAGGAAACTAATTGTAAGTTTATTATTTTTTTTTCCTCATCTATCTGATTAATTGATTTACTTTTTCCTTTTTCAATACCTTCATAGATTCTTGATGAAAATGCCTTCAATTATTACTATTGTCAAGTGAGAGATGTTTTCAGAAATTCAAAGATTGAAGATACTGGTCAATTGTTTGGTTTAATTATCACCGATTTATTGATTTACCTGCTGGAGAGAAAGATACCTGTGGAAAATGCTCTTAATCACATTAAATCATTGAGAGATTTTGTTCCAACACCTTATAAAGCTGAATCAAAATTCTTGAAGGAATTGAAAGGAGCTCAGATTTTACATACGCTCGCAATGGCGAGTCACGCAGCGTCCAACAACGATGGACTCGGTAAAAGTCAATTCGTTAAGAAAGAATTTATCTATGAGATTGTTAATTACGATAAAACGATAATCAAAGATCTTGGATACGAGAATTTCACAATTTACAAAGCAAGGTGAAGATCGAAAAGATTTTGATCAACTTTTCAATGAGGATCAAATTTATTAATATAATTTTTTTATTATTTTCTTATTGTTTTTCAGTCGATTTGAAAAAGCAAACGGGATGCCAGGAACCAATGAATTTCTCCTTCAGATCAGGCCATTTCAATCGGTAGACATTTTCACCGCTCAAAAAGCTAATCAACCGGATTGGAATTTTTTCTGTACAATTGCCGATATTTGTTTCATTATTGTTCAAGATCATGGGGTTGAGATATCACGGAAAAATGGAACACCCGTTTTCTTTGCCATTTCCGATAAAATGATTCTTAAATCATTATTATCCCTTTTGGAAGGTTATCATAGACTAATCACCGGAGATTCAATATGTATCTGTGAATATGTTATGCCTCCGTCGATTTTACAATTTAAAGAGATTCGTTGTCATGGTCCGATCAGTTTAAACGACTCACTGGCCATTTTTCTTGACAAAAGTCAATGTAATATTGGTAATTTTTTAATTCGTCACGATGAGAAACGTTACGAATATGTGGTTGACGTTTGGGTTGGGCCAGGAATTAAAAGTTTCAAATCGTCAAGAAAATGGACAAACTAATAGTATTAGATCAAGATGAACATTTAGCGACCTTTTCTACATTTGATTCGCTCAAAAAAGAGCTCAAAATTTCCTTCGACACCAATGGTTGCATCGAATTGAAAACTTGTATTCCACCCTTAGGATCTAACATATTCAAATGGTGTATTTTATGCTGTGATGCAGTTAAACAGGAGAAACTTGAAACACCCGAAAGTATTATCGTTAAACTAAATTTCAACAATTACTTAACCAAAGATAATCGATTGGAAACAATCAAAGATAAATCGTTTCGTTACTATTTGATTAACGATGGCGACGACAAGTTACTTTGTAAAGTGCCTACGATAGACCAACGAGTAACTCATTTTCTCGAGCAATTAGATTATTGGAGTAGTTTAACTTCCGATTTAATTACACGAACTCGATTCATCTCAATTCGTCCTCCTGCTTTCGTTCGTGATTATTTTCCATCAGGACCTTTGGATGAGTTTCTCCGTCGAAATCATTCAGAAATAAAAACCTATGAGTTAATTGAATGTGCCATGTATTTAACTCGAGCTTTATGTTATCTCCACGAGATTGGATTAACTCATGGGATGATTAGATGTCGAGCTTTATTGGTCGTCGAAAGGTCAAACAGAAGATTCCAAGTGAGACTCGGTGATCCTTTTATTCACCTTGATGAAAATGGAGATAGACTTTGGATACCCAAGGAATATTCATCTAGTTCAGAATCGCTTCCATTATCTGTTGATATTTTCGCATGTGCCACAACCTTATGGGAGATATTCAGTCTTGGTCAAAGGCCTCCAGGCACCGATGTTTATAATTTACCTCGTCCACTGTCTTGTCCATCACCTATTTGGCAATTGATTCACAATTGCTGGCAACCCGATCCCGAACAGAGGAAACACCCAATGGAAATGCACCGAGATATTCGTGAACTTTTTCTCCGTGAATATCAACTCAGAGGCTCAGGTTCACCTTCACATTACGCTTATATTGAAGAAAGTGAGCACAAAAAGAGGTCGAGTTTATCTAAATTTCTTAATAAGTTGACCACCAATTACCGAGTATCATCAGAATATGATTACCGATTGGAGGAAGATGATGAATGTAGTGTTGATTACGAGTATGACACTGATTTGCCTTGGGTCATTCCGGTTAATCATCTTCAAATAGCGACTTGTAATGGTCGAGAAGCCATTTTGGGAACAGGGGCTTATGGCGAAGTCTTGAAAGCTCGGTATCCTGCTGATTCGGATAATTTTGTGGCCGTTAAGCGAATTAACCGACGAGCAAAGGAACGTAATGGTCAAAGAATCATCACTGATGTTGAACGTGAATTCCAAATAATGACCAAAGTATTTCATCCAAACATCGTCAGCATTATTGGAATAGTTAAAGGCAAGTTCGGTGATCGTAACATGTACAAGATTTTATTCATTCAACTTACTTTCTTTTATTTCTTTCCTTCAGATCCTGAGATAATGTTAGTCATGGAATTCATGGAACTTGGATCTTTGGCCAAATTTCTTCGTAAACTGGAACCTAATGAATTGAAATCGATACCATTTCAAAAATATGCTCATGACATTGTCTCTGGAATGGAATATCTTGAAAAAATGAGAATCGTACATAGAGATCTTGCCGCTCGAAATATACTCATGTCCTCGACTGACACTGTAAAGATATCAGATTTTGGTTTAGCTCAATCACTTGGACCAGGAGAGGATGTTTATTTTGTCAGAACCCTCGTTATTTGCCATTTAAATGGTTAGTTTGATTTACAATTTAGATTGATTAAAAATTTAACCGAAATATATTTCATCCTAATAGGTACGCACCCGAATCGATCAGAAATGATCCCATTTTTACTCATAAATCTGATGTCTGGAGCTTTGGTGTCACTTTATGGGAACTTTTTAGTCTTGGTGCTATTCCAGATTACCCAGTTACTAATAAGAATTCAATTGTTGATTTAATTAAATTTCTAGAAGGAGGAGGAACTCTAAGCAAACCTGACAAAGGAATTCCTAAAACCGATAAATTCTGGACAATTATGGTTAATTGTTGGAAAATCAGCTCATCAGAACGTCCTAATTTCACTCAACTACAAAACGAAATCAATAAAATCTGTAAAGAAATTTAATTGAAAAAGTTAATTGTCCAATAATTTTCACCAAATTACCTTAAATGTACAAAATTCAATAAAATAAAATAATTTATTTTCAACTAATATCACCAATTGAGACGAATCATTATATAAAGACAATCAATTAATTGCTCGGCAAAAAGTTCAATGTAAATTAATTAATTATCTTAAAAACAACAATTTCCAATAAATCATAATTAAAACAATCGTGATCAAATTTAAATGATATCACATAATCAACAGACACATTCAATTAATAACTGATTAATTACTTAATTGTATTGAGTGAAAAGTAAGCAGATGTAATAGTTTATCAATTAAATGATTTATTATTTTCTATTTAATTTAGACAATTAATTGTTAACAATTAAAAGTGAAGTAAAAAATTAGTTAAAAACCAAAATAAATTGATCAACAGCAGTTAGATGATTAATTAATTACAACCAGAGAGAGATGAGTATATAAAGAGGAATCGACGATCAAATTGAATCACAATCAACTGGTAGTTCAATCAAATTGTAATGTTCATTTCATTATAATTTAATACTAGTGTTTAAAGTTAATCAAAGATGAACAATTTAATTATATCATTTGTTTTAATCGGTTGTTTCAATTGCATAGCCCATGGTTACAATGTACCCATCGGGTTAGGAGCAAGTACTCAACAGCAACAATTTACTAATAGTTATGGACAATCATCGATGGGTATTGGCGGACAATCAAGTAAACAGTATCAATCGAACTCAATGGACATCGGATCGAGCGGCGAAAAAGTTGTTTCCTCACAATCGGTATCATCTTCGTCGGGTGGAATGGGTCAACTTTCTCAATCAACTTCATCGGTCGGTGGTTTAGGTGGATCAGCATCTCAAACGGTCTCATCTTCAATGAGCGTTCCAGCCTCGAGTTCACTTTCATACTCGAGTGTTTCGGGACCTTCAATGATTCCAAATGGTCTTAACAACCAAGCCTCATATACTTCCTATCAATCAGGTTTAGATTCAGGACTTACTTCCGGTGTAAGATCAACCTCATCTTCAGTATCTGTACCTGATTCCAGTCCAATGGGTGGTTTAACTTCAACTACAACAACAATAGCATCTTCTTCATCACCATCACTCCCAACCTCCGGTACTTCATCAATGGTCATCTCTGATTCATTAACTGGTAATGTCGATGATAATATTGACGACGATGATGATGTTAATAGTGATAATCGATTCCGAGGCTCATCATCAACAATCTACAGACCCCGAGGACCTTTTGGATCTCGATGTGAAGACAATGAAGGTGTTATCATCTATATCAAACCCGAAAGTAGATGGGGACGAATTGGCCGCCGATCATTTGCTCGAGCTGCTACTACTTCTATTAGACACCGAAGACGATTCGGTTCAACTGGTTCCATGAGCGACGATTATGATGATGATGATGTTAATGATGAATTCAACGATAACGACGATAATGATAGTTACGATTATAACAATCGAGACCAAAGAGATCGAATGGAAAGAAGAGACATTCGAACCGGATTAAGAGTTCACCGTCGAGGATCAATTGATAAATCAATTTCTCTAATGACTGACAAGAATTCTGTCAATCAACGTTCTGACGATTTAACCGTTCGAAATGAAGATTACCGAAACAACCATAAATCGTCAACATTTTCCCGATCAAACCTCTACGATACCAATGAAAGTAATCAACAATTTGATAAATCAGCAACAATCGAGGTAAACAAACGAGTAAATGTAAACAATGAAGCTAATTATCAAAACAATCGACGGGTCTCTCGAAGTAGCAATGTAAACAATCAAAATTCAAACCTCGAGTCAAATGTTAATTATTCATCAGATGTTTCCGATCTCAATTCAGTGAATCAAATTAATCGAGTTAATCGAATCAACCGAATCAACCGAATCAATCGAGTCAATCGTATCAACCGAGTGAACAATATCAACTCAGTTAATGAACAGTATGATGTTAATGATGTTAATTCAATTAACAATATGGTTAATGATGAGCAAAGATACAACAATGTAAGAAGACAATCAGCCACAAGTAATCATCAAATCCATCGAAATGTTAATTCAATGAACAATCAAGTTGATATTAATAAGTCTCGATCATCAACTAATTATCAAACATCAAACAATATTAATTCAGTTAACAATCAATATGATACTCGATCATCAACACTTAATAACAATCAAATTAACAGTAACAACATTGCCAATCAATATGAAACCTCCCGATCATCAAATATTCAACAATCAGCCAACAATCAGTTTAACCATCGATCAACAGCCAACACTAACAACAATTATATCAACAATCAATTGGATCATCGATCAACTAATATTCAATCAAATTCTAACTCTTTGAATAATATTAACAATTCTTACGATAATTCAGTCTCTCGAAATGTTCAACAAACTTCATCAACCAACGTTGCCAATTCAGCGATTAACAATAACAGTGTCAGTCGATCATCAAACGTCCAACAATCAGTTAATTCCCTTGATTCAACCTACAATCAAGATCATAGATCAGTAAACAATAATGTAAACATAAATAATCAACAATCAGCTTTAATCAATTCGCAAACTTCTTTGAAAAATACTAATCAATTTGATGTGAATCGATCAACTTCAACCGCAGCAATTTCCAGTAATTCAGTTAACAATCAAAACTTAATCAACTCACAAGTTAGTCGATCATCAACTGTTAACAGTAACAATAATGCCGTTTATGATTCTCGAAACTCTCAATCAAATTCATTAATCAACAATGAATCAAACATTAACCGATTATCGGTTGACCAAAATACCCAACAGAATTCAATTAACTCAGTTAACAACTTGAACCGACAATCAAGCACCAGCTCATTGAATGCTTACAATTCAGCCAATGTCGCCCGATCATCAACCGATGTTTCATCCTTATCCTCAGTAAATAACGTAGCTAATTCCGATTACAATTCAAATTCAATCAGTCGATCAGCTAATATCAATTCAAACTCTCAGCAAACTTCCCTTAATTCAGTCAACAATTTGAACCGACAATCAAACCTAAACTCAATGAATGCTTACAATTCAGCCAATGCCGTCCGATCATCAACCGATGTTTCATCCTTATCCTCAGTAAACAACGTAGCCAATTCCGATTATAACTCCAACTCAGTTAGTCGATCAGCCGATATCAACTCAAATATCCAACAAAGTTCAGTTAACAATTTAAACCGACAATCAAGTACCAGTGCATTGAATAGTTTCAACTCCAACATCGCCCGATCATCAAACGATGTCTCATCCCGATCATCAGTCAATAATATCGCCAATTCTGATTATAATTCAAACTCAATCAGTCAATCAGCTAATATCAATTCCAACACTCAACAAAGTTCAGTTAACTCAGTCAATAGTTTGAACCGACAATCAAACGTAAACTCAATGAATGCTTACAATTCAGCCAATGCCGTCCGATCATCAACCGATGTTTCATCATTATCATCAGTAAACAATGTAGCTAATTCCGATTACAATTCAAATTCAATAAGATCATCAAATGTTAATTCAAATTCTGTTAACAATGCTTACAGTTCAAAAAATGTTCTCAATCGATCATCAAATGATATTAGAAGTTCAGTAAACAATCAGGTATCTTCTTCCTCAACCAGTAACAACAATCTAATTAACTCATCAAAGTCTTTCAACAGTCAACAACAATCAACTAATTTACAAAATTCAGCCAACTCTGATTACTCTTCAAGTAATATTAATCGATTGTCTTCAACTTCACAATCAGCATCAGATTTGCGAAATTCTAATTCAGCCTTTTTATCCTCCAACAATCAAAAGTCAATCTATGATTCTAGTCAATCATCATCAGCTAAATCAACCTATGGTTCATCAACTAATTCTGGTTCATTTAATCAGATGAGCTCAAGCTCAGCCAATAATGGACTTGGTTCATCTACCACTTCAAGTGTCTCATCAAGTTCAGGAGGTGGACTCATCGGTGGTGTTTTAAACACGGCTACAAACCTCTTAGGAGCTGGTGGTAGTTCAGGATCATCTAACGGTGGACTAATTGGAGGTGTATTGAACACTGCAACTGGTCTCCTTGGCGGTGGATCAAGTTCTGGATCAGGTTCATCTTCTAGTTCCATGTCATCTCAATCATCAGGATCAGGATCAGGATCAAGCTCAGGATCATCATCATCATCTGGAGGTCTTCTTGGAAGTCTATTAGGTGGTGGATCATCTAGTGGATCCTCAGGCGGTGGACTTCTTGGTCTCGGTGGATCAAGTTCAGGCTCAAGTTCGTCCTCGGTCAGTGCAAGCGGATCATCAAGCGGAGGTCTCCTTGGAGGTCTTCTCGGTTAGAAAACGATAGAGAGAGCAGAGGAAACAAATGATAATCTCCAACCAATGACTCGGAAAACAAATGGACAAATGATACAAAAAGTTAATACAATGGACATCCAGAAATCACAGAATCCAAATTAATCTCTAATCAAAAATATAACTGCTATAAACTGTAATCAGACCATTTCCAATGAAAACAATTAAATTATCAATCAGATAAAAATCTTGCTGTCAATCATTTGAGAGACGAAAAAAAAAGTTCAAATCGAGAAACGAGCAAAAAGTTTATTCACTTTTGATGAATGTTTCAAATGATTCCACCGAGAGAATGATATATATAAAAAAACATAATCGATTTCAAGTCACAATGATTTCGTATTCTCAATCAATCACTAAGACACATTCTAGAATCAGAATAAACAAGCAGAATAGCTCATGATAACTCATCCAACTCGAAATTGTAACAATATTTCACTATAAACATGATAGTATTTAAATATAATATTCGTATGCAAATAGTAACAGAGTAAAAAACATCCCAAAAACTGGAGTAAAAGTATATTTACAAAAAAACTAATCTCCACTGATGGTGAATAACATTGCCGATAATATCCAATTTTATCCAATCGCTTTTACTTCAGATGATAACCTGAGGCTACTCATGGTAATTTCCACCATCACCACCACCACCACCACAAGAATAACACCCTCAGGTATTTATTCAGAGTTTCACCCATCCAGAACTCGAGAGACTTATTGATAATATTTTATTGATCGTTAATATTACATAATATTGAGAATATGTAAGATAAACAAATAAACCTCATGGAAAATGAATACAGGGAGAGGAAAAAAACTTTTTTTTTCTCCAAAATTCTCAACATTTATTTACATTGAAATTCATTGTTATTCATAATAGATTTGATACTCTCAGTGAGTTAATTAAAGATGATTAACATCATGATCAGAATGATAACAAGCTAAGAGGTGGCAAATTAAACGGTTGAGGTAATAATTTTGTATTAGAACTTTTTTTTCCTCTTCTTCTTTTCATTCCACCTTACTTATCGGCCTCAGCGAGTTTTATTCTGTTATTATTCAGTTTATATTGATATTATTCTGATAATGATAATATGGGAACTCAATTTTCAGTTTGATCGATCAATCAATGAACAGTTGAAATTTGTGATAGAAAAATGTTATTATCAAGCAACAGAAGTTCATTGATGCATGAGTATATTGTTCAGAAATATGGAATTCTGATGTAATAATAATATATTCTTTCTGTTCTTTTCATGATAATAAGCATGATAAGAGTGATGAGGAAAAAAATGGCAATAAAAAATTACCTATATTTATAGAGAATTGACAGAAATTCGAAGAAAACAATTTTAACTCGATTTTGAATCTCATCGAGGGAAATCAAACTTACCATGATTACTGAAAATTCTTGATTGTTATCATCAGTTATTGAATTAATTTGGTGACTTTTTTTTCATTCTCGACTCATTGTAAGTCAAAGTTCACCAATAAATAGTAAGTATACCTTATGTTTACCTCGATTTCAATGTCTTCAGGGTAATTGGCAGGTAAATTTTCAGTGCCAATATCGAATCAACAAAGTTGCTTAGACAAAATTATCTCTCAAAAAGTTGAACTTTTCATTGATACAAAAAAACTGTAGTAATTTTTTTGTTTTCACTCGATTAGAACTGATTGTATTAATAGTAATCTCTTAGTGATGAATTGAATTTACTCAATGAACTTTCACTTAGTCTGATTGGTGATGAAACATTATCACAATTTAATAAAGCAACGGGAGAGAATGAGAGAGAATGATTTGTGAGAGAGAAAAGGTGAATGAGTGAGCAAGTGAGCTTTTTGTTTCAATATTTACTCAATTTCATGTAGAGTAATTTACTTGATTTTATTGCATAATTGCATCATGATGCTGTTCAAGAATCATGTTCAGATAAATTCATAATTCTGAAACATGTTCAACCTTTACACTCATAATCATCAAGTAATATTATAGTTTTCACTTTGTATTAATACCTTATCTCATTATTTATCCCTGGATGAAATATCATCTTGGATGGATAAGGTTATCATGAAATGAGTCAAGGGAAAAGATGAGAAATGATTTGATTCATTTTCAAGAAAACATTTCAATTAAAAGAGAGAGAGAGAGAGAGTTAAGGATAGATGATAATTGATAAAGTTCTGAGAGTTTACAATTGTTATATAATAACATGGAATTGATTTCATTTCAGTTTCTACTCTTCTCCCTGATTGACTCATGATGATTTACTGAGAATAACTTTTACCAGTAAAAAAAAAGGTAAAGAATAGAGTGAAAAAAAGTGAGAAAAAAGTTCCAACATTTTTACTCACTCATGAAAACTTATTTCTTTATAATAGTTCATTTTCTGATGATTTCATCAAAGTTTCCATCATGGGTACACACACCTGAGTTCAAGAGTGAAGATAATAAAGTTATACGTTAACTTGATCTCATTGATTGAGCCCACAATTCACCTTACACAGAATTCTGATTTCTACCATGATAATATTTTCATCTGGAAATGCTGAGTTATCTTCATGAAATCCATTAGTTGGATAAATATTGCATCAACATTGATTTGAAATCTATTGATATCAATACAACATTCATCATGATTCCAAGCAGCACACTCACCATGTGAGCTAAAATTGATTAAAAAAAATAATAGTTCAATGTTGATCTAATATTTATTAGCTATTTTATTATCTTTTTTTAGTAAATTTTGACATTGAAAAGTTTCACCTTGGACTTATTAGTTTTGGTTACAATGTATTAATTTCATTCGTTAGTCCGGTTCAGTTTCATGGCGATGAAAGTTTTCAAATTTCCAAGTTGAGCTGAAAAAAAGAGCTTCATTTATGAGCTATCACAGTGTTACTTTCGTTTGAATCACAGCGATTATGTATAAGCCAAGGTTCCTTCTGGTCAATTGCGTGGTCATTTTTGTCATGATGACTTTGGTTGATTGACATGATTGGGACATTTTCTTTATCCTTCATTGACAATTGAGTTGACGAGAAAACAAAATCCATACGATATAAGATCAAAATATCAGCTTGATAACATTTCGTTGATCGAAATTATTTTCCAGAGCCTCTTGTGAATCAAAAACTCGAACCACTTTTTTTATTAGCTGTCCACAAGGATTTTCTCATTGTATGGACAATCCAAATTATCATGACGAGGACATTCAATATCATGAATTTAGAGAAACTGTTGATAAATCAGCGAATAAATTGAATTACTTGTAACTATTAGTAATCATACGAAGTGTTTAATTTGATTGGCAAAAAAAAAACAAGAAATTCAATTAGTATGTGAAACATATGATTGGTGAAAGAAAATTTCATCATGATAATATTTACCTTGGATTCTGTATCCAAACATTCAAACATTTTTACATTTCGACGATTTTTTTTCTCTCTATTTCTATTTAATCACATAGTTCCAATTGATCAGAACTCATCCAGTCGATTGAACTTAAACCAGGGTAGTCTTATTATCAACAATTGTCATTGGACTTATTTGTTCCCGCGGAAGTTGAAATGATATCTGAACCCAAAAGATGAGTAAATTGTTGCACAATTAACACAACATGATGATGATATAAAAAAAGAAACATCAAACTCAGATGAATAAACTTTGGTGATGGAGAATGAACAAAAAAAACCAAATTCATGGTATGTTTCACTAATCAGGTATTCATTTTAAATCCTTGCCTGTTAACTGAACTAAATGTTACACAAGACCATTGGATACATTGTGTATTTTAACTTTCTAGTAAGATAACAATTAGTTAATTATATTACTTACAGTAACTTCACTTCCATCACATGAGATTCTGATATTTTTCATTAAACTTGCATCTGAAGGGATAAGATCATTATCTGAACATTCATCGTTCACCATAGAGCCAGAATCTATTAGAAGTTGATTGCATGTTTCACTGATTAACGATATCTTGGAATCTTTCCCTGGATCCTCAAGAGAAGAAGATAAATTTCTCAGACGAACATGTTCCTCAACCAAAGTTCCCTAGGATAGATTAAGATGAGGAAGAGAGAGAGAGAGAGAGAGAGAGAGAGAGAGATATAAAATGAAACATTTAAAAGGCACATGAGATAATCCATGAGTAACTAGGGAATCAGAATATTCATTTCATGATAAGATTTAATATTTTACTCTACTGTGAATGTTATCAATTTTTTAATAGTACAAAATGTCTGGATAACATGAAATCCAATCTGATTTCGGAAAATAATAGTAAAAGGATAACGTGACAAGAGGATAATCATTGATAAAACATTAAAAGATTTACCAAGATTAGTGTTAAACTTTGATTGATTCATTTTCGGATATGTACTCACTTTTTATCATTACTCTTATTTCATCTTATATATTATATAATTTTACTCGGAATTGGGAGAAAAGAAAAAGGGTTAATATTGAACCGAGTTGAATAATGAACAAAATTCTGACCATTAATCATTCTGAAGATTGAGTGAAACCTCAAAATAGTGAACAACAATTAGATCGAGATTCAATTCCATGGTGAATTCAGTTTTTTTTTCCAGATCTTTATGTTTTCATTTCCATCTTGAATTTCATACAGAATCCAAAGACTCACAATTCTCTTATTATTTTTTCTCATCTAGGTAAATATTAATACAACCATGTTTACTGAATTCTATGTGTAAACTGAATGTAAACTCATCCCATGTGATTAAGATACCATAAGGAGCATGATGAGGAAAAAGTTTCAAAAAAAGTTCCAGATTAACATGGGTTTTATCAGAATTTAAAAAAAAAAAGTTCAGCTAAACTTTTCCCTGTACTTTGAATTTGGATGGGATGAAAATCTTAATAATTTACTTTCAGTGATTAAATAATTATAACACTAATTGTCATAAATGCTAATGAGTTTCACCTCTGGTCAGGTTGGTTTAATGAGATAATCAATAATTAATCAGTTTTTCTGGTGAACAAAAATTCAATAATCTCCATAATCATATACACAAATACTAATACTAAATTCAGTTAATTATCAGATTAATTGTTTGGCGAAAATTTTTGTTCATTAAAAACTATCGATAAAAGTTAATCATGTTTATCTTGTTAGAACAGTTTAATTTGAAGATAAAAAGATCCACCCAAGCTGAGGATAATTCCTTTGGATTGTCAATTGTGATTAACTTGGTTAATTAGCAAGTAAGATTAACTTTCCATAATAATAATAAGATTATCATTTGAAACTCATTCACTTCCTGGACATTTTTCCCCTGAGAAAACGTATCAAACCCGGATAAGAATCTTAATATACTGATGAGATCTACAATCAACTACTTACTCATTAGTTTTACTATTCCAAAGAATATAATCAACCTTAACTTATGAACTGAAGGATAGAACTTTTTTTTCCTTCTTCTAAAGAAAATGTTGGTCTCTCTTTCTCTCTCTCTCTCTCTTGATATTCATGATGGTTCTGAAAATTTTCAGGTTGAATGTATATCAACATTTATCATTGACCATTGATCATGATAAAAAGGAAAATGGTAACAAAAAGATGACTCCAGAAAAGAAGATGAAAAAAAAAAGATAAACATTTGAATGGTAACAAGTGACTGAGGAAAATGTTGATTCTTTATCATAACCATCAATTTTTACAAAAGGAGAGAAAAATTTTGCATTCCCTTGTGTTGAAAAGTGTATTCAAAAGTGATATTCATCTCAATGGGAAATAAAATAATAAATGGATTTATAACTATCATGGAGGATGTGGAAACCTACATATGAATAAATCTGAATGGATTCTGTGTCCTGATAAAATTCTAGGAAAAAGTTAAGGAAAAAGCCTAAAATATATTCTCATTTTATCCCTTTACACTGAATACTATTGATTGTCACAAACAATTCAACACAATCCTCATCAATTTCACTTTTCCTGATAAAATATCATCAGCATTTCAATTTAACCATTTATCTAACTGTGATTTGGAAATTATCATTCCAACAGAATCTGATTTTTCAGATTGAAAATAACGAACGAAAAAAAATGTGATATGAAAAAAAACAAGATTTTTCATCATGTAACATGATAGCATTTTCTGTTAAAAGAAATGCTATCAGCTAATCATATCAATGTCAAAGATATAATATCAGGGTGTCCGAATCTTGGTTTTCTCATTCTGTTGAAAGTTTCTAATTTTACTTTTGTTGGCACTTTTTTCTCATTCTATTCTTCTAATGGATAAGATAAATAAATAGCTGGTGGGCTATTATCAGCATGATGAAATTCTGAGAGACTCAATGATGGATTGTTATCATGATACATTAGGAATGAACTGAAAGTCCATGGACTAAGTTTCCTCTAGGGCAAAGTTTTCACACTCAAATCGACAATCAGAGAGAGACAAAGATAATAATATATTAACAGATAGTTCATGAGTTCCGAGACATTGTTCAGACTTAAGAAATGAAATTTTCTTGGAAATTCTATTAATAATCAAAATAGGTTTAAATTTCCGATTTAGGAAAAAACAATTTTATAGACTAACGAACACTTTTTATCTGAACAGTTCAATTTTTTTCCTTCTATTCTTCTCATTATCATGTTACGATCTTTTTGAGAAAATTTTCTAAGTCGACAGAATTGAAACAACATGATAAAGTTTCCGAAAACTATTCAGTTACAGTTTTAGAATCTAATTTGATTTGGATAGAAGAGAGAAAAAATAAAAGTTCTAATCATTGGAATAATGTTTTTTATTCTCATTATCAGAAATAGAAAATAATAAATTCTCTTCAGATTCGAGTAGAATATTTTTCTCCTACTACAATTTGAATCGACTTGTAGGTATTATTATTAAACATTTTGTCTTTAGAACTTTTTCTTTTCCATCTCCCCTGAAAGGATGAGAATAAAAAATTTGAAAATATTACTGAACTTTTTTACTTCTCTACTGAATCTGAAAATTGTTGTTCCAGTTCCTTATTCGAGTAAATTTTGTCATGATGATGATAAAAAGATAACAAAACAAAGTACATAAAATGTAATAGTAATATTATCATTCTGAAAAATGGATAAGGAAAATGTTCATCTTGTTATTACGATTCCATTTCTGATTCCATCTCAAATTTCAAATTCACCTGAGACCAATACATCTGAGTACATGGGTATTCATGAATATGAATACCAGATAACTTGGAATACATTTTTTTCCTTCTCACTTTTCAACGTTTGACATTTCTGTCCATAAGATTAGGGTGAGGTAGACAATTCTGGGAGAGAGAGGTATCATAAAACTCAGTAAATATATTCTTCATATTATACTAATGATATCTTTCCAAATATGATTCAATACAAAGAATAAATTGGAAATTTTGGTCATTTCGAAATTAACTTGGAAACGTATTAAGACTCGAAAATGGGCAAATCGTCTCCACCAATATAAAATATAAATGCTAAGGAAAATGTCACAGAATTTTCCATGAGATTCATCGGAAGAGAAAAAATAAATAACTGATCATTGGAACTAACCTTTACTGAAGATGAGGATAACTGATATGATTTGACTGTTGGACTTTCAGGAATCATTGTTGACCTCATTGGAATCGGAAGTTTATTTTGTTTTAATGTCATTTCAATGGTTTGTTTAATGTTGTGATAATCTAAAGTTGAGACAGAAAAATGATCCAATCATTATTTAGGAATTCAAATGAACCATAACTGATTACTCACCATAAGGATTCTGGAAACATGAGATGTCTCCGTTTGGAAGGCTTTTATCGATATTAACTAGATCACAAAGGCTTTTCTCTTTCTGTGTTATTCTGGGATATGACCTGAGGGGAAATAGGGCAGAAGAAAAATTCAGTATTAAGAATTGAGAATTTGAGGTTTTGTTTGGAAATGAAATTCTTACTTTGATTCATCGTAATAAGCGGTTGAAGGTCCAACTAAATGATTGGGATAAAAAATATCAATAATTATTTTAGTCAAAAATTAATAATCATATCATCATATGATTATCATAATGATAATAATAAAATCAAAGATTAATCTTATCATTCAAATTGATTTATTTGGTGAAAGATAAACATTTATGATAAACGTCAAGTTAATCAATACCCTAACAATATGATGATGATTATTTTATGATTGTGAATCAATCAAATATAATGTTGCCCAATAAACTAATGATTATCATGAATTTATTAAAACATGATAACAATAATGTACAATAGATAATTATAAAGATGATTACACATGGCGATTAAACAATAATCAAAAAACTCATTATCTAACATTGATATGAGCTAATTGTTAGGATTAAGAGTAAACTAAATGTTAGTATTAATCCTAATACAGAATCATGATAATTTATCTCGGAGGAAAATCCAGTCTCTATTTTATTCTTAGTCTAAGAATTTCTCTCTCTCTCTCGCTCTCTCGCTTGCACTCTCTCTTTCACTCTCTCTATGTTCAGGGTGTTCAATACAATAAAATCTAAAGGAGATGATTAGATAAACTGATAAGATTTGACTGATTGAAAGGTTATTATTATTATCCTGACGATGATTATTATTATAATTCCAATCATCATCAGGATAAGTTATTAATATAATGATGAGAAGAGATGAAGATGAAAACAGATTGTGAACTTACCCTGTCTTCTGTCAGTAACCTCAACACGATGTGATTTGATTCTTATAGCCAATATAATCATGATGATAATGATGAGAATAGTTCCAACAATGGCCATTAATATAACCAACAAAGGACTGTAAGTATCTTCCCTGGTAATATCTTTAATGATGATGAAAAGAAAGAGGAGGAAGAGAAAGAAAAAAGAAGATGATGAAAGAGAAGATGAAGATAAAGATGATAATGATGAGAAAAGAAAATAAGAGAAAGCGAGCAAGGAAAAAAAGGGAAATAAAGACAAAAGGTTACGTCGAACTCATTGTCAACCTTGTGAAATGTTTATCCGAAAATGGATTCGAACCATCAACAACTTTTCATTATATTGATTCAATATCTCGCTCATAATCATCATTGTCTTAACCATTCTCTCTCATTTTGACAGTTATTCAACTGTTAATACAACTTCAGCTATTGATCTTGTTAAGGAGAATGTTAAATTATCACCAAATTAATATTCATTCATAAATTTTATCCATTCATTCATCACAACTTTTTTTCTTCTTCTTTTCTTGAATTAATAATTCTTTCATTATTATTGAAAAATTATCTCAACTATTAAATTATTATAATCAAATCAAGTATCTCTCAGAGTTTTATCAGATTTCCGTTCAATTTACATTTCAACCATGAGAAATGAATCAATTTTCACCACCATGTTCAACATCATTTCTTTAACTGTAAGTGTAATATCTCAATTTCCGATTCTTGCAAAAAAAAAATAAAACCATTTCCGTTTCCCAAACTTGAAACAACTAAAGTAAAACAGTAACTCAACTCGACTTATTAAATTGATGTTCATCTGAACTTTGATGATGAGTCTTGCTGATTGGATGGATTTCATTTGTAATCGAATTAAAATTTTTCAAATACAAACAAATAATGGATGGAAAAAAATAACGGTAAATTGTGCTCCTCAGAATGAACAAAGATAAACAATCTTTAATACTGTTATCCATTGAAACGGAAACTTACCTTGTTTCATTTGATTATGTGTCATTGTTGTCGAGGATAAAGATGCTTTCAGGGAGACAGGGTCACTTTGACCTCCAGTGGTCTTAGAGTAAACATATAATTCATAATAACCCTGAGGCGATAAATCTTGAAGTAAAAACGTTGGACGATCTCTATTGGTAAGGCTTTTTATCTTCTCACGGGTTTTGGCTTTATAAACATCGATAATGTAAATGGGCGAAGGTCCAGTAAGTGGGGTAGTCGAACAATCAACTAATAATCCAGTTAACGATTGATTCTTCATGGTACAATTTTCCACCTTCACTGGAATACCTTTGATCATGATCAAGACAAACGAAAAATAATTGTTCAAATCAACGATAATTCAATTATCTTATGCTTGGTGTTTCAGTTCATGAACTTGATGGTTTGTTAGCAATTCATATTATCAACGTTGTTTAGATTCATCAACACTTGGAACACAATCTAATATTGATTAAGTTAATTCTTTGGAAGAAGTGAAAAAAATTGCTTAATGATATTGTATTTCTCTCTCTCTTCCAATCATGATAATATCTATCAGAATATTGGAATAATAATAATGTTAGAACTTTTTTTCTCACTCTTTATTTATCCATAACTTTCCCATGAAATTAGGAATCATTTTCTCGTTCAATATAATGTTGTTCATTTTAGTAATTGTTACGATGTATGTGTGTTTATGTCAACGATTAACTATCAACAATCAGCAATTAACTGTTTACTATCAAATGGTTGACAGTTGGTTAAGTCAGTCAATGAGATATTAATGATTGTTTATTATCATCATAAACTTCAATGACTCCTGATAATGATACATGTTATCAGGTAATATGTGTATTAGTTATTATCTTTTCCCTTTTTCTCCCTTGATTAAGTTTTATTCACAATCAGAATATTAATCTCATGGAGAAATAATTATCATGGAATCATTTTCCTGATCAAAATGAGTATAATAAATTTCAACTTGATTAGGTTATTATTATTGCTCCAGGTTATCATTAATGAGCAAAGATTTAAGATACAAAGTAAATTATTGGAACCACTTTCAAGAGATAAATCAACTGATTTTGATTGGAACATGAAACTGTTTCCTTTTATATTTAACATGAATTAGATTGAAATGAGAGTAATAACAATCATCTTGATAACTCTAATTATCATCAAATTCTGATGAAAGTAGTTAGATAAAAATCTTATCATGTATACACAATTCAAGAGGGGAAAAAAAGTTTTCTCGAATTGATCCAATTCTCATTAGATTGAACTGAATATTTCGATCAACCAATCAACATTTACCTTGACTGGATTTACATTAGAAAAACTTATTTCCAAGAACTGTCATTTTCCATCATCATGATAGTAAATAACTTACATGATGATAAAAAATTCTTGTTATATTTCAGAGTTTCAAGAATAAATATCTCTCTCTCTCTCTCTAAAATGAAGATGAAATTTATGGTTTTATCATGGAAATAACTTATTGGTTGGATGTTTTGTTATCGACTCAGTTTTTCTTGATATAAAATAGTTCTCATTTAAGAATAATGGAAACTCTCAGTCCAATATATAGATTATCAATTCCTTGTCCATTTCATGTTAAAATTTTTTCCCATGTCCCAGAATTTTCATCTCTTCTTGTCAACAATTTTTGAACAAAAAAAACGTTTCACTGGTTCATCGAAACACAAGAGGAAGATGAAAAAATCGTTGAAACTTTATGAATATTATTCATTAATCATGGTTTTCATCACTATTTACTCTGAATTTTGTATGAAAATAAAAGTAACAATATCTTTCACCATCATGAAAAGTAACGAGTAAACTATTAATAGGAAAAGTGTTCACTTCATGATACGAGTTTCACAAATTCATCATGTTTCCTCATTTCCATCCAGAGTCATTAATGTCTTGAAAATATTTCCCATTCTTACAATGTAAATTTATCAACCCCTGAAAATGTAACTACCATGATGGATTCATGTTGAAAGCTCATTCATCTTGAAATCTCATTCTAAGATTATCTTATGCACTTGAAATGAATCCTAAATATATAATATACACATGAGAAGAAAAATAAAAATTTCATTCTTTCAAGACTTTTTGTTTATAATCATTATTCATATTGACAATTAACTTTCAATAAAGATAATTACTGAATCGAGTAAATTACCATGCTAAAAATATTTGCAAATAAATTCCTATGGTGATGAACTTTCAACCTGAGTAAAAGATGAGCTGAAAGATAACACTGAATGAGAATGAAAATGAAAAAGTTCATTCCAAATTCAGTTTTATCTTCAAATATTACAACTCATCTAAATGAATAAATATCAGTAAAAGTAAGCAGAAAATTTTACTCATCCTCATCTTCATCATCTCCCAATGTAACCAATGATTTTCTAGAAAATCATTCAATTGATTAAAACGGTTCATCCAAGTGTTGACCAATCACAAATAGAGAATCCAATAAGTTAACCATTTTGAAAATTAAATTAAACTTTAAAAAAAAAGAGTTCAAACAACGATAAAAATAAACAGGGAAAAAAAAGTAGAGAAAAAGATTCCTGAATAAAGATGTGATGAGAAAAAAAAAGTTCTGATACTTTCTGATAATCTAATGACAGAATAGATAACTGATAGTTTCCAAATGAAGATGAATTAACAGTTAGAAACATTTACTATCATTTGATAATGTACATTATCATCTAATGGTGTTTAAAGTGTAAACAATTTCGCAATTGATTATATTATCACCCAAATGTGATAATATTGAAAAGTTGAAATGATTCCCTGTCAATTGGTGTAACTTGTCATGATTACTGGTTCGTTGATACACTTTATTGATGTTTAGGAAGAGAAGGAAGAAAAAAAATCAAAGATGAAACAGAAAAAAACTGCTAATTCATAAGAATTGTTAATTCCTATTGTCAGTTGATGATGAAGATGAAGATGAAGATGATGATGGAGAAAGAAAATAGATCACATGATTTCTTTGGAATACTAACATTCTTGATAACCAACGAAATGAAAACTCGATAGTAGAAGACGATAATCGATTTTACCGTTAATTCCAATTGAGTCGACAGAAAAAAAAATAACAACCTCTCCATTCATCCTTCCTGTTTGTTGCTGGTAGAGGTTCTTTAGGCCTTATGTATGTTTAATTCTCAATCAATCTTAATTAATTGTTACACTCTCACTGGTACATCACATGGTAATAATGATAAATGATACAATCAATCAATCATTTTGTTCATTGATTACAAAACAAACACCAACACTAATATACGAAGCGAGTAAAAATAACAATGAAAATACATTGAGAATCCAAGAGTATCAAGTGAAATGTTTGCCATCAAATATTAATAACATGAGAGAAAATAGAGAATCTCAATTGATCAGGAATAAATTCATTATCAATAACAATGTTTAACTTGAAACTGATTCATTGACCATCATCAATATTAATATCCAAATGGAAAAGTCTCTAAGTAATTAGATGTAATTAATGTTGATGTTTACAAGTATTAATATACTTTACCTGGAGGGATAATATTAAATGAGCAAGGATCCTTTTGATGGCCGATTGAATTTGAAGATGTACAATAGATTGAACCATAACCGTAACGATTTTTTGGTGAATAAAGTAAATAACTTGTAGTCTCATTAACGGTATAATTGTTTATCCCATAATTAGTTGATGAGCTATTTAAATACCATTTAAATGATATCTGATCTGGATCAGCATCAACAGAACAGCTGATTAAAGTTTCCTCACTTGCACCAATAGGATAAACTAATTGTTGATCTGGCTTACAAATTGGAGCGACTGTTAATGAGACAAGAAACATAATCAGCAAGAAAAAGTGAAAAGCCAAAAAAAAAAATGATAATATTTTCATTAGTTTGGGTGACATTGTCATTAGTTGAACTCATTGGGATAAAATGATGATAATAATAATCATTATGATAATAGTTGTTAATAACGATGATGAGGATGAGGATGATAATAGTTATCATCTGTGATAAAACTATTTTCGTTGGTAGAGAAAATTTTTCCTCTCCTCTTCATTGTAACGATTGTAACTCATATATAAATACTATTTCGTTGATAATGATTCCCTATTACATGATAATGAGAATCTCTAGTTTTCTCCAGTTGAAACTTTACTTTTTTTCGCCTTCTATTATTCAGAGTTATCAGAATTTTCTTCTTCTTCTTCTTCTTCTTTTTTCAGTTGTTGTTTTTTCTTTCTATTTTCTTGGCAACTTTTAGATCACTTTCTTCCTTGGGATAATGTAAAGGAAGTATGAGATTAAAAGATGAAACATGATGATCATGAAGTTAATTTTTTCCTCCATCAAACTGAACAATCTCACTCACAGTTTTTGATAATGATGAGGTAACTTCACCTCAGTTACAATATAATTATATGCTTGCGGCTATTTTATTATCTCTTTTTGCTCTGATCAAAATAGGAAAGTAAATATTATATCATTGATGAATTGGTCAATGAAATGGTTTCCAGGAATAAAGATAAAGGTAAAGTATTAGGATGAGAATGATGATGATGATGATGATGATGAAGCAGCTGAAAAAATATATACTAAAAATCAAGGATAATCTAAGTAAAATGTTGTGTTCGATTGTTTAACTAACAACTTTGATTGATGATAAATGATCTTGTTGATGAACAAAAGTGAATATAGATTCTTATCTGAATATAAAGAATCATTGATGATAATAAAACATGATGATTATGTTAAGGAAGAGAGGATGAGGTAGAGTAAACCACACATATATACACATACAGGGAGAGAGATAGAGTAGATAACTGGGAGTGAGAGGAAATAGTAAAAGTTGATCCATTGAATTGGAGTTTCGAATAGAGAGAAAAGAATAATGAAAAAAAAAGTTCGTAATTTAGACTGAAAATCTCAGGGACTCTTAATGTTTGTTCATCATGAGTAAATTGACCAGCCCAACTGAATGATTCATTTGAATTTGGTTCTTTGTATTATCTTTGATTTGAGCAACATTTTTTCTTAGACTGACCATAAGAAATGATGGAACAATTTTCTCATGAAACAAAATAAAACTAAGGAGACTTGAAAAAAAACCCAAACAACAATTTACTGAATCTCTTGAATCAAATTATCTTTACGTGACTTTTAAGATTAAAGTTACTATCAAAAAAACTCATTCCACAAATCACATTGGAGACATAAAGTAATGAAGATAATACTTAGTACGTTGTTGATGATGATGATTAAGATGAGGATGATTATGATAATAGAGAGAAGGATATTTAAGCCTGATAACGTTAAACCCAAAAGAAAGTCAATTAACTGATAGAAAATATTTGATATTGTTACCTTGTTCTCTTCCATCACCATCTCTCATCTTCCAACTCTCTCTCTCTCTCTCTCTCTCTCTTCCTCTTCCGTTCTCTTTGCCGGTAATACACTATTATCATCTCAAGAGAGAGAGAATTGAATCCCCATGAATATGTATCTATCTTTTATCGTCCAGAACAGTTTTTATTTATACAGCTAAGTTAACATTCAGATGATAATCATCATCATCATCATCATTATTATCATCATCCAACTTGAGAAAGATAATCATTCCGTAGGCAATGTTGGTTTTTGTTGTCATTGGTTATTTGTTATTATTAAAACGATTGACTTTCCAATGATAATGTTAATAATAATAATAATTTATTCATCAGCATCATTTCAAGTCCTTTGAGAATCAATTATTAATCTTAAATGTAATATTAACATGACATTTTCATCTAACTCAGATAGAGGTTCAAGATTAATTCTCAGTTTATCATGAAATATGAAGCAAAATGAACCTTCAAATTGAACTTGTAATTTCATTTAATAAACGATTGATTGATGATAAATTCACAAGGGAAATAGTAAAGTTATCATTTAACTTTATATATATATTCTGTAGCATTACTAATTACAGAACTTTTTTATCAATCAATTATAATTCAATCTAATCAGTTGCTTTTTGTATTCTTAAATATTTACTCTGTCTCATTTATGTTATTAGATGAAAATAATTTCATAGCATTCTAATATTGATACCATGGAGATTTTATATTAATGAACCAGAATCGAGTTGTTTGAAATTTTATTCCAATTCAATTCTGAGTTGAAAAATTCTTGACTCACTTTGAATTTCATGTTGAAAATTTTGATAAAATCCAAGTCAATTTTCCTGAAAAGCTAATTGAAAACCATCAACAAATTATCATAAACTTTCAATGATAAAAGACTCAGAATCGATAAGTTTATTTTCTATCAATTGATTAATCTGATTAAATCACTTTGATTCTTAATTGGTGTTAAATGATGTTAACATTTGCTAAGATAAGTTGATGAATGAGATGATACGATGATTGTCCAATAATCAATTCCAAAGATAACGGTAAATCAAATAACTAATTTCTCATTATGATCACGATAGATAATAAGATAATCTATCATTGATATCATCTATTATAATTGATTTTCGTTACGTAACAAAAGGCCAGCTATCAATTTACAGGGAATTCAATGTTGCTGAACTAATTAAATTTTCGAGCACAAATTATCCATATTTAGGTTGATTCTTTTCACAAGTAACCAATTGGTTGAGTAAACTCAAAGTTTCGAGAAGAAGAACCAAAAAAATCTAATTCATCAAATGAACGTTTTTTATCTCAATCATTATCATGGTAATTAACACGATTGAATGACTTGATTCTCATTCCTTTTCAGCTTAACATGAAAAATTAATAAGATTGAAAAAGGATTAACAATGAATAAGATGATGAAAAATCAACACACTCAGTTGATTTTGATGTGATCAGAATGTTGAATATGATAAAATAATAATAACAGTAATGATAAGTACCAAGAATGAGAATAAAAAATCAAAGATATAAACAGGATACATTGAAAGTGGATAGAAATGAGGATAACAGGGAGTTGGAAATATAACAGAATTTAATTCTAAGTGAAATTGATGTTACTATTGAATAACTGAATTTTATTTGCATGGAAATGATTTTTTCTCGCTCGATCCTCTTTCCTTTTGAAGGTTAACTTTCCAAATCTTACGTGACCTTTGCCATCGAATGTTTAAAAAGATGATTACTTGTAATGCACAAGGATAATGGTTGGAACATTGAATCGAAATATAAGAAAATTATTACCCAAAGAATGTAAAAAGTTTAATGTAAGGTCACTATGGAATAGGTTCAATTTTCGATTCGAATCAAAGTTCGCACAAGCATGAAAGTTATTTTACTTTAATCATCCTTCATCGGGTCATTCAAATTCATCAGGAACATGATTTCTCAGACCATAAATCTCCAGTTTATTTCTCTTTCTCTCTTTATTCCCATGAATGTGATTCTATCCAGTTCTCGATATATATATATTATATAAATAAGAAACTTCTCAAAAAAAGTTCACAACATTTTAAAATTTCCAAAAGTTTAAAATTTGTTGAGAATCAAATAAGTTCAAGTTTAGAAACTTTTCTCCTATTTATCTTTCACTATATTTTCACTATTTCTTTTTCATAGTACAAAAAGGAAGACTTTGAAATGTGGTGAAGATAATGGAAGAGAGAAGAAGAGAAAGAAAGAAAATGAAAAAAGTTCTAAAAAAAGTTCTAAAATGAAAGAGAAAATCTCGTTAACCGAATTTTTTTTTCCTCGACTATCGAGTTTGTAAAGTTGTCCAGAAATTGAGGTCCAACCATAGCTAATTTTAGTTCTAAATTGAGAAGGTAAAAGAAAAACAATCTAATGTTATGTAAAAAAAGAAAATAGAACCAAAAACAAGAGAAATTGCAACATTTTCCTCAGAATTGTAACTAAATAAGATTGGGAAATAATCTCGAATCCAAAATCACCAAACAAATATGAGTAATCTTTCCGGAGAAATCATGACGATAATAAGAATTAGCAATGATTAATATTTCTCGATATTGTTTGTTTATCAATTCTCTCTATTGATTTATCTCAAATTTCTTTCCTTCACTCAAAATGGAAAACATAATTTTCCTTATTCAATATCATCATGGTTATCGAAAGGATCATATGTTATCTCATGATTTTCTTATATTAGAAAGTAAAATGTTAAATTTTAATGAATAAAAAGTAAGATGATAAAATTCAATAGTAAACAGAACTAGAATTCTGGACTCTGGTAAAGTAAATGAGCTGTTCATGGAAAGTTCTTGGATTGTGAGTAAACATTTTTCTCTTCCCTTGGATTATCCTCATTAAAATATTAATATTTAAGTTTAACCTTTGATGATAAGTTTTCCATCTTCCCCTGGGAATGTGAATGTATTTCAATACATAAAGAGGATAAAAGTATTTCTACCATGAGAACTCAGAATCTTCATTAGAACCAATTTATTCTCAACAGATTCTTTCACCATCTTTATCTGGGAAATTTATATTGAGCTATCAATCTTCAGGGTTCTAATGAATCTTTGGATCAAACGATATCGATTTGAGAAGACAAGAGATAAATATGAACATGGTGATAAGTGTGAGAAGATGAAGAAAAAGATTGCAGGATTAGATGAAGATGAGCCTCATGGAATTGACGGATAGAGTCAAGAGATTTTCATGGTCCATGAGGTGAATTTTCTCTCAGTAAAATGAAAGAAAGGCAGAGAGAGAGAGAGAGAGAGAGAGAGAGAGAGAGAGAGAAAAGAAGAGAATCTCGAAAGAAAAGAAATCACTCATAAGATGATAAAAGTTCTGACATTTGAAAACGAATGAATGTAAATCTTTTCTTCATCATCATCATCCCCATGTCATCTGAGCGATAATTATGAGAAGGAAAATTTTGTATCATGAAAGGTCATCACCGAGATAGTGAAAATAACTCAGCCAAACTCTTCCTCGGCTCTAAGCCTTCCTTTGTTTTCAAATTATCTTTTCCATGATAACATAGAAAGTGAAGGATTTTGAATAACCTTGATAACTCTGAATTGAGCTGAACTCGTTCCCTTTCTTCATCACTTGACAGTAAAAACCATCTCCTTTTCATTTTGTTTAGTTATCATTATTGAGCTCATAGTCTCTACTTTTTTTTTACTTCTCAATTCCATTAACATATAAACATGGAACTCTAGTCTCATGATCATGGAGATTGAATCAAAATTTTGGAATGAGGAAACTTGAAGAAGGAAAGAAAAAGTAATATCTTCATATCGAGATAACAGTTTCATTCTTTCTCAATGAAGAAGTAAAATTTTCTTCTATTATTATTGCTTATTATTATTCATTTGATTCTAGAAAAGTTTCATGAGGAAAAAAAAGAGAGTAACTTGTCTGATTGTATTCGAAATGAATTGGAATTGAAAAATTCAGTTGTATTCATATACAATTCAATTTCTTAAGTTATATTAGACAAATTGAATTCGTAAACTTGATTGAAAGGAAAGAGAAATTTAAACTTGACTTCGTTTCACTAAACTCGAAACCAAGTTCGAAGTCCAAAATAATCATGATTCCAATGTCCAATGACGATAATTGACTTTACTATTTCTTTTCAATCAAATGAAATATCAATCAGATGAATATCAATTATGAATTATCATCAGTCTAATCTAATCTAATCTTCTCAAAGAGAAAAAGTTAATTTAATCGAGAAAACTAATTGTACTAATTATTAATGAACAAACTTTCTACGAAAGTTTGTTAATTGAGAGACCATTTAGGATAATTAAATGAATCATTCTTAAATGATTTCTATCGTGATCTAGAAATCTTTATCTAATTGTCTAATCTCAATCTCTCTCTCTCATCTGAATTTAGCTCTAAAAGTCAAATGCGCTTAGTACAATATAAATTTGAATCTGAATTCTCATGAATGGGTGCTCAGATTTCGTTCGGACAATTTTCCGTTTTGTAGGATTTTAGCTGAATTGATACCTTAACCTTTCATAGACTCCTCTTAGCCTGAGCATAATCTTAACTGAAAAATCCACCTTATCTTATTCATATTTATGATAGTTGATACTCTCTATTGACACTTTTACTCAATTTCTTATCTGAGACAAATTCATTATCAAATTGATTCTCAAATGATTATATCTATTGTCATGGTCAGATAATCTTATCGAGTTATAATAATAGTTGTAAAATTTTATCAGATTAGTTGACCTAAAATCAGTTGATGATTAGATCTAAAGAAATTGTCTATTGAACATAATGATCCAAGTCCATGTAAGTTAATTAGTCTCATTATCAAGAAGATAAGGTTCATCAATTGAATTGAGATGATCCAATCTCCCTGGAAAATTGACTATTAATCTGATTTTAGAAAATTCTGATGAATGGACACAATGCATGAAATGAGCAGAAATTATCTCGAAACAACCAGTCAGAATTATGTTATCGATAAAAAAAAGTGAAGATTATTTTCTGACAACATGTAACAATAATGATGATAATAAATACGATACTGTCCACAATTCAGTTGACCAGTAAACTATAGGTAGTGACCATTTATCGTAATCACATTTCATTATTATCATTTCTTATCCACTTACAGAATTCACAATTATCATCACTTCCCCTTCATTCACATACATCAAACTCAAAGTTCTAATGACACAATTTTCTATCTTATTCATTTATCTCCATCTCTCTCTCTCTCTCTCTCCCTAATCAACATCATAATTCTGATCATCATCATTCTCCTCTTACTCTTCCTTGACCATTTCCTGATCATTTTTCAGTTGTTGTATTGTAATGGTCATCGACATTAATGACCATAACCAGTGATACTTTTCATTTGACAAAACTAATCATTTCAAATTTCCGGATTCAATTTTTATTCATCAACATGATTGACCATCATCCAAATCATTATCATAACCATTGACCACAATCACAATCTTAATAATCAAACAATTTTGTCTCATCATCATCTTGACCAAAAGATGATAAATAATAACCAAGTTAGAAGATGAGAGAATCAAGAAGAAGAAGAAGAAGAAGAAGAAACTTTGACAATAAAATTTGAAGAAAAATTTTCTCCCAATTGCTGAGTAAGACTCAGAATCTTTTTCAGGGTGAAAAGATAAATCTTTTCATTGAAACATAACAATCACATTGGTAATAAATAGTTGATTATCCTCATTAATAACAGTTATTAACGATAATTAATAACGTTGTCTTTTTATATCTAAGTACAATAAATGGCTTCGGATTATCATACTAATCTTATTAAATAAGTTGCTCATTATTAATTGGATTGAAATTGAATCTATCATAAATTATACTTACATTGAACTCTCAGGAAAAAATGATTACTACGACCCTCGCCAACCGAGTTAATTGCTATACACTGATAATTTCCCCGGTGGGATTTTTTCACTTTTTGTAGAACCAGAAAATTATTTGAAACAATTAATCCATCCGATAGATTGGAAATTACCGGATTATCATTGAAAGTCCAACCGATTTCAAAAATATTTGGATTAGCGATTATGTTACATTCAAGGATCACATCGATTCCCTCCTTGATATTGTTTGGATTTAAATTGGCACCAAGGTTAACGGTTACTTTAGGTTTATCTGTTTTAATAACAATTAGTAAAATCGATTAGAAAATTAATTGTTTCAAACACTTCAATCAATTTAATGATCGTCATCAATCAATATAAATAATACATATATATAAATTCATTAGACTAATTAAAATGTAATTAAAACGGATCACAATTTAAGGGTAAAAATACAAATCATTTATCATTGATGATGATCATCATCAATAATTGTCTCAT
Organism: Panonychus citri; assembly: GCF_014898815.1. Classification (NCBI taxonomy): domain Eukaryota; kingdom Metazoa; phylum Arthropoda; class Arachnida; order Trombidiformes; family Tetranychidae; genus Panonychus; species Panonychus citri. The sequence continues at coordinate 575,241 of NW_026515520.1, read as the reverse complement.
TAATTGTAATTTATTAACAAGTCTTGGGGTTTAAATGTCTTACCATTAACAATTTAATTGTTGTTACCCAAAAGTTGTTACAATTAATTAATGATAAATACTTTCCTGTGATAAATACTTAGGCTGTTAATCATGTTAATCTAATTTTATGCTTTTTCCCTATTGAGATAACGGTTTTTTTTTTGCTTATCCCATTTCAACAGCACATTGATTCAAATTAAGCTGTGATTAAATTATCCGATTAATTGAATTAAAGGTTTCAACTTAAAACATATTTAATAGCCAATATCAATAATGAATTAATCAATCAATCAACAGACAATCATGATAATTAAAGGATCACTTTTGAAACTTGATAATCTCATTTTTCTCACCATGAAATCATATTGATTCAACTTGACTGAATTCAGGCAATATTATTAATAGTATTTGAATATTGTTTTTTTCCTCTTCTTCCTCTTGGTCTCATCATTTAGATGTTAATTATTTTTAGTTATACATCTTAGCTTAATTAATACTGTCAGGATCTGTTTCTTAATTGATTCTTGATATTTAATCATCACAGTTACCAAAGGGATTGGTGATGTTCCTTGGGAAGGGAAGATAACTCATTTACATCATGTTCTGAGGTTAAACTGGTGAAAGTTGTGAAAGGTTAACAACTATATATAAAAATAATTCGAGCTCATTAATAAGTTATAAGTTCATTCTGGCTTTTTCTGTTGTTGTTTATTGTTTCAGGTTCCATGATGGTGTATAAAAAAATATAATAATAATAATATTCTCATCTCAAATTGGTTAAGCCTCTTTTGTTCATGCCTTTAATCATCAAGAAAATTCATGCAGAGAGTAATACCATCATGATAATAGATTGATCAATTTCACCATAGTCTGAATAATAATATTTATTCATCATAATGATGAGAGAAAGAGAGAGAGACCCATGAAAAAGATGAACATTTATCTTATATATTCAATTAAAATTAGGATTCTAGTTTAATCTCAACTTTTTGTTCTGTATCTCTTTCGTCTGTGGATAATATCATATGATAAAATCAACACTGTCTAGATAATATTATCATATACTAGAGTCTAGTTTTTCATTCTCGTAATATTAATTGAACTCTAGAAACTTTCTCCATGAAGAAAATGATTCATTTACATGGTGAATGGATATAAAGAAGATTTATTCAGATTCTATTAGAACTTAGATTGTTAAAAATGATAATAATCATTGAACATCATGAAAAAAATAAAGCAAGACAATTTTTTCACAGTTGAATGAGTCAAATTTGCTTTACTTGTTTCAAGATAATGATAGACTTTCAGAATCATCTTTTTCCCTCATGATAACCATGATAACAATTTCATCATGTTGACGATAATGGTGATGGCTTTAAAGTGGCTATAAAAAGCACTTGAATGTCAATATCAAGATAATATATGAAAATATAAATTTCTTCATATTATATAATATATTGAACTTTTTTTTTCTTCTTTCTTCCGGTTCAATAGAAAGTTAAAAAGAAAAAATAAATTGTCTTTCTTTCTCCCATTTTTACCTTAAAACTTTATCCAATGAACTTTTCTGTTTATCTTTATAACATTTCCATTGTTTACATATTATTATTTATTGTATATTCTTACAACTAACCATCATCATCATCCACAAATCCACCCTCAGCTGGGAGTCAGAAATTATATGTTATATATACACCATTTAGATATATCGATAATTTTATATCACTTTAAAATCAATATAAGGTCAATGATTGAACTCAATGGAAAACAGGAGAGTTGAAAATATCAACTGAGTAGGTGGAAAGGGTTATCATGAAAGTGAAACAAAGTTTTCACTTTTTGAACAAAATGTTATCATTAACTTTAGTTATTTTTTATATACCCTTTCATTGATTGAACGTGTTATTACAGTTGTAACTTTGTATATTACATAATATATATGCTGAAAGAAGGAAAAAACTATTATAATACTTACGAACAACTTTTAACGAAAATAATGAATTCCTTGTTTTATCATCTCTGAAATCAACTCTACACCGATAATCACCTTCATCTTCAAGTTTAACTGATTTAATTACAAGCGATGGAGGTGAGGTTGTCTCATTGACGTACATACGATCATCGTTACCAAATCGTTTAGCTTGAGGGAAAGGCACTTCTCGAGCATCGAGACTGTAAAAAGGCACTTTGAGTCCATCTTTGTAAAATAACATTAAACTGACAGTATCATCACCCCAATCAGAGACGTTACATGAAAAGGCAACGATACCACCGAGGGTAGCAACATATTGAGATAAAGCTAAAGAGGAAAAGAGAAGGAAAAAAAATATATTATCATGGAGATAGTAATCAATTGATTAGCAAATTAATCACAATCCGATGATCGCCTTCACACTATGCAAAAGCTAATTGAACACTAAGCTATTTACATGAACACATTGGTGTTGAAAATATGCAATATTTTGAGCTTAACTGAGCTTCTAATGTTAGTTTTTTTCTTTTGCCTTGTTTTTTTCATATCATATTATCATTTTGCTCATCATCTTTGAACTGAACCAGAACACATGCAATTGCTTATGTCATATATGAAAAACCACTTTGAGTAGATAGTTTTTTTCCCTCCTCTTTCACTGATGTTATACTCACCGTATATCATCATCACATGTATTTTTTTGCTCCTTGCACAATGTATTCACCAACTATAAGGCTCAGACATTTCATAACAATTCAAAAGCTCAAGATAATAATGATGATGATGATAACAATAATGATAATATTGTGGGTATCTTGAGGATTGTGATGTAGAAAAAAACTAACAAAAGATACTGTTCAAGTTATTTGATGATAGTAACAAAAAGTACATTGACTGAGTGTGGAAGAGAGAGAAAGAGAGAGAGAGAGAGAGAGCAAGATTGGGAGTGAGAGAAAGTAGAAAAAAACTTGGAATGAGAAGTGGGAGTGAGAAATGAACAGAACTTGGGTTTACATACTGTGGAGAAAATTGGAAAAGAATTGGTTTTCCAAGGAACAAGCAAAAGAAAAAAACAACTTCATCTGATGAAGACTAAAAGATGAAGATGGGAGAGAGAGCGAGAGAGAGAGAGAAAAGGTTAGATGATACTCACCAATCTTATAAGATATATCATAACAGAATATCATGGAAAGAAATCGAAGAATCATTGTTCGACCCCAATCGCTATTTCAACTCTTTTTCTCCTCCACTTTCGATTCTCTTTTTATTTTATCCTACGAACAACTATTTTTCCACCTTCTGCTCCTCCTTTTTGACTGTTTGACTTCCTCAGTTTCCTTGTTGGATTTAGATGTTCACCCTTATCTTGGGCTCATTCGAGTGGTATTATACTGAAAAAGGATCAGTATGATTTTTGATTTCTATCTTCTCTTGTGCTTCTGTAAAGATGAAGTGAAATCTATTGTAAAAAAAGAAATCGTAATGAGAAAGACAGAAAGATTGAATATAAGTTAAATTGAAGATGAAAAGATGATGATGATGATGTCTAATTGACTGGTGTTATCGAAGAGAAGCAGAAAAGGAAAGAAAAAAGTTTGTATTTTATCCACCGAAATTTGATCTCATTCAGATAGAACAAAAAGTTTTATCCATTTCGATATATTAAAAGGTGAGAGTCTCGATAAACTCCTAAGAGTAGTTCAGTAGACGGTTAACTATGCAGAATTTACTATCGCTCTCTTTCTCAGCTTTGGATAAAATTGATTATGTAAAAGTCTACGATTCTTTTTTATTCCATGCAAAACAGGGAGAGACTGAGTAAAGGTGAGAGTGAATTGGCTGGTGAAAAGTTAAAAAGGTTAGGTTTGCAATTCTCATGATAATTTAAGGCAGAGAGAGAGAGAGAGAGAGAGAGAGAGAATGAGAGAGAATGAGTGGCTGAGGCAGAGAATTGCAGAAAAAAACTCAACTGAACATCATTATCGATGATGATAAACTCAGATTTTCACCCAGAAGCCTGAAAACAGATTCAGTAGACATTTATTTTTCAACTCATGCATCAACATTGAGATGATGATGATGATGATGATGAGATGAACTGAGAGTGATAATGAAGGAGAAGAAAAAAACAAAAGTAAACTAGTTATCATAATTATCTCAAATTGAAATTGTAAAGGTAAAGTTATTCACTTGTTAGATTGAAAGTAGTGATAATCATTATCTTACTCTTGGTGAAAAAAAAAATTTACCATGCATTGAATTTAATCAATGATGAACAAAAGATTATCATCATGAAACTATTAAGTTAGCGAGAAAATTTTCCATTCTAATGATTTCACCTGAAACAATTTGATTCCCATCAAGAACAACATAATATATATTACTCATGAATTCAGTTCTCAATTTGTCAGATTGATAATAATCTTATATATATTGTGAGCCAATGTGCTAATATCATTATAAGAATACATCATTTTCTACCCCTGTTAACATATTATTATTATTATTTTTACTTTTTTTTTCTCCACCAACCTCATGGTGGGAATGCATCATTATCAGAGTGTTGTGGGTTTTTCAGGAAGCTTGTCAAAGTTAATTACAATACACGTTGGAGTTATAATAGTTAAGGGAATTGCAATGAAAACCAGATTCATCCACAAAATCAATTTTATTAGTTTAGAGGTAATAAAGTTAACCATTATTATCCTTGATTATTATATGTTATCCAGAATAAACAATTGCAATGATCACTAAAACAATATTGTCTGTGACCAAAAGTATTCAACACTTTGTTTACTTTGGATTGAAGATTCTGATGATCATGATTAAGAATCGGATTCATGATATACAATATAATGGATTCCCTGTCTGTCTGTCTCTTTCTCTAATTAATATTACAATCGTTTTAGTATCTTAACTTTATCTTCTGCTTATTTTCACAATGTTTCACCTCTTTTCTCATTGTAAATGAATTCTGTTTTCCTTCTGAGCAATTTATTTCATTCCAATTGCAATATGATTATTATCATGCTGTTTCAATTAACTGATCACCAATTTACTAAACATGATGATGATGAGAATGATTATAACTCTCTCTCTCTCTCTCTCTCTCTCTCTCTCTCTCTCATTATCATGATGATAGTAAATCTTTTATTACTATTATAAGACAATACAATTAACATTATCATTACAGTTTTAGTATATTGTTCATGATTAAGACGAAAGTTTCATCGTTTGGAATAAGTAATTGATTTTAACCTCTTAATCTCATGTAGTTGATTGAATTGTTTACTCCAGAATCGTAAGCCGTTTATTAAACTCCAAGTTCTGCTGATATGTAATCAACGATTGCCTTTGGAATAGCTGAAGAAAAAGTTAATTCAAGATTGAACTTTGAGTGAAGATGAAGTGAAAATGAGATTTACTCAGGGAATGATGATTTCCTTTCTTTTTGTTCTTGAACTTTTCATCTTCTTTGTCACCTATCTGATAACATCAAGACTTAAAACCTTACCTTTTGATGTGAAATATTGTTCAACAATGAATTCACAAAGGAAGAAAAATATTATCGAAAACTATTAACAGAAAAGTGAACATTTTATTTCATCTTAAAGTTGAACTTTTCTCGATCACTTTTTCCAATATATAATCCGATTGGTAGTCGATCACACAACACTGTAATCCGGTTGATGGCACTAAGTTACAATTGTATGATGGTGACAAGAATAAGATGATTAGGTGATGATTATATAAACAATCAAAATAAGTTTATGTTTACAGTCTGAGGGATGAACTTGAAACAAGGATTTCTCATGTATCCTGAAGAGAAGAGAAATTGGATAAATCAAAAGAAATCACAAATATCATAACCATGAGCAAGAATATTATCAAAATGAATGAGAAGAGAACTGGAAAGAAAAAAGTTCTAATACAAGGAGAGCCCGTAATTTAAAGATCGCGCAAGTCTGATATCAAGATTCTTCTGATCATGTTACTCAATCTGTATTTAGTTTTCTCTTTTCGAAGAGCGAAATTTTCTTAAACTATTATTATTTCAACGCTAATCACAAAATCGCACTTGTTATTCACAAGAATTTCCTTAGTGATTTCGCTCTGCAGCTTCATTAAAATCTTCGACTCGTCAATGAGCTTCACCATGGACAAATAATAGATTGCAGGCTTATTAGATTACAGAGATTTCCACTTTTTGTCGGTAAACTTTTCCATAAAATGATCTATTCCAACGATTACTCAGATTCTTTCGTTACTCTAAAATCGAGGTAAACTAACCTTTAGAGTTCAATCAGCATGAATTCATCTCTTACTGGAAGCAATATCATGATTAAGTAATACACATAAGATGAGACCATAAGAGTTTAACTTGGAGGAAAAAAACGAAAGGGATTAACATGGTTGAAAAGCTTGTTACATTTTTTTCACTTGATATTATCTCAAGATAATTTAATCTAATCCTCTTGAGCCATGAATGTCAGAAGCAATGGTTTCTTACAGTATCAATTCTGGAGACTTAAGACTGAATGAAATCAGTTTCTTAGGGTTTCCTTGTTACCGCAAGAGTTTTTCTGTACACATATACAGAGAAAAGAAGATATATTCTTCGATTGATTCCAAGGTATAACATGTATAAAACATGAATAGCTAATGATGAAGATGAAGATACGAGATAGAAGACAAAGAATATAAGTTTTGATATTACATATCAGATAAGAGGATTTATTTTCTAATACTATGTATGTATGTTTTTACTTTTCTCCTTGAGTAGAACTTTTTCTCTCTCTCTCTCTTCTTCTTTTCATTCACATCATTTTCTCTCAGATGAATGTCATTTGAATCGAATTATGATTCATTCTGATAAGGAGGTTTTACTTGTTGATTTTGGGAAGAAAAAAAAATGTTCCAATGTAAATGTGATTCTTTATCTACAGTATCTTATACTCTGATTACTTCGTGTCAAAAGATAACTTGGAAAAATGAAGATTATTTATTCTGATGTTGATATACACTTTATCTTAAATCTAAGTTACATATATGATCTTATTCATTGTCAAAAAGAAGAAGGAAAAAACTTGAAATATTGTTCAAGTTTTCGATTTTCATGAATAATGTAAATCGCTTATCATGTGAATAGATGTAATTTCATATAATCAATTCAATCGGCTAATATATTTGAGCTGAAAGTTAATTCATTTAATAAGAAGTTAATTAATCGAGAAGTTTAAATTTAATTGTAATAACAAAACAACTGGTGGAAGTGAAAAGTTTCTCATGAAAAGAGAGACAATTTTTTTTCTACTCTCTTTAAATTCTGTTAACATTTAGCTTGGCTATTTCTCAGAATTTACCATTTTCGAAAGCTCAGAATTTTAGTTTCACATATAAATATTACGACAAGTAATGTTCACTTGTGAATCTCTGTGTATAAATCTAATTAAATCATCTCATCCATCATGAAGATTATAATTAAGAGTGAAATGGAAAACCTTGATTTATTTTCATTTATTCTGGCATCAGAATATTCATTCTGACCCAGAATAATTTAATTCCCTCTCTCATTTCCAACTTATAATCATTTCCTATCCATTTGTTTACCTCTGGCTCATGATTCTCAAGTTTCTCGTAAATACAATACTGGTGATGATGATGATGATGATGATTAGAGTGTTGAAATTCATGGTAAAAGTTAAAAGCAAAACCATGGGATTAATGATGTAACTTGAATTCAGTTAAACAATCGGAAAACCGGTCAAAAGTAAAATCAACGTAAATAATAATATGAATAGTAACTGAGAGTTGAAACAAACTATTATCATTACGAATGATAAATTCACTTCAAGTTATGCAAAAGAAAAGTTCTAACACTGTTGATAATGATTCTTAATTTTTTTCCTTTCCTTTTCTTACTCATCTTCAGACTCATATTATATCAAGTTTAATAGATTATATTAAGTTTTGTTTCCATGATTGAAGAACTTGATCCATCAGAATAACTTATTAGTATTTTGATTTAATGTTGATTGTTTTATTTTCCGTTGAATGTAATTACTTTCAACAATCATCAAATGGGTTTCAAGTTACATCAAGAGTCAGCATTTAATTTACTTGTCATTGGAATTAGTTAGTAAGTTATTAAATTGATTAAAATGAAAATTATGTAAACATTGGTTTTCTTTCAAAGGGAATGTCAACATTTCAGATCGATAAAGATGCTGATTATGAATATAATCTGAATAATAATAGGGAATTCAGATTTTGGGTTAGTTTAATGGTGACTTTTATTGTGTCAATATGATGAAATGAATTACCCTTGACTTTTATTACCATTCAATTGTTAAATCAATAGTAATTGTCCTGATTTAAACTAAATTAAATGATCCGAGAGGAAACAAATGATATGCAAGTTTACCTACAATTGAGGTTGAAAATTTTTCCTCTCCGTCAATTTATTCAGGGTAAATTACAAATCTACGAAATTGTAGTTAAAATAATGAATTTAAAGTTTAACCCACTAATCATCTTGATATTTACGACAAAGTAGAAGATGAAATCATCAACAATCAACATGAATATCTGAGAATCATTGAACAATTTTCACAATCACCCAGAATGAAACCACTATTATCTGTTTTTATGCTTGGTTTATTCTCGGTCTGATTTAATGACGTATCGATATTGGTAAATGATCGAGAAAAAATTTAATCGCAGGGAACGATTAATATGATGCTAATGAGAATCTATGATAAAAATATCTCTTGAAGAGAGGAAGTGTATCGAGAACAAAATTATTTTAGCTTTCAATTTCATCTTCATGTAAACTCAGCTGATTATTTAGAAACAGCGATCCTATCACATAAAGAAATAGAGAGATGTAATTTTGTGAAGAAATAACAAAGTTACCAGAAGAAAGAGTAATTAGTTGTATTGTTTTGATTTCTAATCCTCTTAATCTTTACTCTAATTCAAACTTAAGAATAATCTTAGCTATTTATTTCTGTGAAACTTGAAACTTGATGAAAAGTTGAATTCGTTTCCATAGAAAATAAGTAATAATTTTCAATTGAAATTGATAATTGAATGTGAGAATTAACAATTTGTCTCCAGTTAAATTTGCATGTAAATTTAAATGCAAATTTTACCAACTTATCCAATCATTTCCAGGGATTAAGAGTGAAACTCAAATTTGAATTTCATCATTGAGATTAGCGACTCAGAGTTTTCAGAATGATTGAGCAAAAAAAAACTCTTCAAATTTTAATGACCTAATAATTATATCTAATGATCGTTATCACAGTTTATGTAGTAAATTGATACAAGAATCGGGTATGGGTGTTAATGTGAATGTCAATGGAGTAAACAACATGAGTATTAGGTGATGGATATTAGGTCATCACAAGTTGACATTATACTTTGCTTGTCTTTCTCTGTATCATAAGTGATTGTCAACAAGAACCAGAAACAAAAAACACCAAAAAAAAAACAATAAGAAAGTCAACTGTCATTGTCTTAACAAGAAAATCAAATCAATCTTAACTCGATTAGTGAGCAAGAAAAATAAACTTGTACAGTTTATGATGATAATAATTAAAAGCAGCAACAACAATCAATGAAAAAAAAAGCACCAATAAAACTGATAATTTCATTTGATAATCAGTTAACTTGTTAATCTTTACAGCGATCAATATAATGAAACTTTTTTGTTTCATTGCTTTTTTTAAGCACTTGAAGTTATCATGTTTTCATTCAATTATCGGTCTTCACAATTGTAAGACAGAATAATTGTAAAAAAAAGCAAAGGGGTTGAACTTTGTGGGGGAAAATTTGAGATGAGGAGGTTAGATGATCAATTTGAGATCGATGGATGTGATTGAGATAAAACTCGGAAAAGTCTGTAGGCTTGAAGACAAGAGTTCAGAAGATTTTCGGTCCCACAAAATACCGAATACACGATTCTTTTAGGATCACTGAGTTTCTCTATTGTACTTACGCTTGTGTTTTCACTTTCACTGATAATTCTAAAGAATTCAGATTTGGACAATTAAACATAAAATGTCTAATTAAAGAAGGTTGAATTTTAGGAACTTGAGAGATGGATGGATTGTAACACTTAGAAGTGCAGAATCACCTTAATTAAAATTGAGAGATTAAAGATGAGCAAGTTAACTATTTTAATGTTAAACATTGACTGAAGATTATAGAGGAAAATTATTCTTTTAGAATAAAAAAAAAAGGGGTGACAATTGGGATATCAATTAATGATGAAAAGGGGTTACAATTAAAACAAGGAAAACAAATTAATCAAATTAACCAAGTTAATCATATTAGTGATGAGGTGAAACTATTGTTACAAAGTAACTCTTTTAGTCTCTATGTCTCGACATTATGAACAATATGGTTAACATGTAGAGAAGATAAAAAAGATAAAAATTAACCAAGATAAGTCTTTAGACTTAACAATGGTAAAGGCTAAAAAATAAAAGAAAGAAAAAAGAAAGAGGGAGAGAAAGAGAAAATCGGGTCTCTTACTTTTGTTACCAATTTTTGGTCAACTTAAAAGATGTAGAGATTTGGGTAGATACAATTAAGAAAATTAGTTAATTGTAATTAACTGAATTAACATTAACTATATCTTTAGATATAGATTTGAATTTAGATTAATTTCCATTGGACAATTAGTTAGGAATATAAATTAATCAACTCAATCAGTTAATCAGGGATACTAATTAATTAGATTGGTTAAGAGTAACAATCAAGAAATTTACAACTATAGTTGTGGGAGTGGGAAAACTAATGTTAACAATGGAAAATTAAGAAACAAAATTTAAATTGTTGAATTTATAAAAATGAAAATAAAAAGAAAAGCACAACAATTAACTAATTGTTGAGATGAAGAAGAAATTAGAAAATTTAAATTGATTCCAAATCATGATAGTGATGGAAAAGGAAGCCTGAGGATTTCAAGATTTTCTACCCTTCAGTCCCCAGCACTTTGATGAAGATACTTCTTCAGGGTTTCCTTTGGAATCCTATTGTGATTTGGTGGTGATGTGGATGAAGATGATGATTGAACTACGGGAGGAGATGGAGTGTTCGGCCTAACATGGTGTGGATGGAGCGGGTTTTCCTTGGATCTTGAGAACCAAATGATAAGGGAGGGTCTGAGAGATTATCAATATGTATTTTACTGAAGAATCCAGGGCTTGATTAGGTGAGGTTGATGATGAGGAAGATCCTGAGGGAACATTTTCAAAAAGCTTTTTCATTTCCGCTTGAGAGACTAATGGATGAACAGTTTCATCGAGTCCAAGCTGATAAGCAACGGGGTTATTGTTTTTTCTTTGGGATGAGTTCGGAGGATGAACGATATTGAACAGGGTAAATGGTGAAGGTTTTTCATATGATGATGATGTTGGAGGTCTCACAATTCTTGTTGAAACCATTGATGGAGGTGATGAGGATGATGATGATGATGGAATTGGTGATGGTGCGGGGGAAACGCATTGGAATGATGAGTATTCCGGGTTCTCTCGGTGATGTTGATGATATGACCAGTCAGTGGCCACTTTGCTTTTTTCGAATCTATCAATTCAGTGAGTTTCTTGTGTAAATACGAAACTTTATCATTTCGCACGTAGAATTGAATAGATTGATTGTGGATTCCACGACCAGTGGACTTGACTTTTTCCTCGATATCTTGCCAGAATGCCATATACATCCTCATAGCGGTAAGAGCTTCGACGGCGGGTGAGTGGGGTCTGTCTCTAATTGTGTATCCACTGAAGATGATGAAAGCAAGGAGATAATGAGGCGGGTGTAGTCCGATAGGAGAAATAAACAGTGACATCTCGCATCTTAGGTCGAAGAATGTCGATCATCAGGGAAAGTTGTAGACATTTCAGTAGAGAAACAAGTCCAGCACCAACAATTTGTTTAGCACAGGCCAAAAGCAAAGAACTTGATCTCTAACTGACGCGAGGTGTTTGGCGAATTTTAAATCGTCTTTTGTTAACCCATGAAAGTGGGTATCCATGAAGTGAATGTCCTTATAGTGGACTAGGGTTTCATAAACGACATCACAGTTACCGTCAATGATAACAATCCAAACGGGATGATGTACGATTTTTCGAACTCCTTCGGCATTGAATCGAATTATTCGAACATATGAAGCATTGATCGAATAAACATTGGAAGGATCAGGATGTTCACTGATTTGTTCGGCCAGAAATTCTTTTTGATTCGAAGAGAGATCTTCGACTTGTTGGTCCACCAGCGCGTTGAAAATAGCAGCGGCTTTATTTTTTCGATTGACTCGATATTCGAGTCTGAGCGGGTTAGAGGTGGAGGAAGATTTTGTCAGGGTTACCAATTCTCTTAGGGATGGAAACCATTCGGAAATTTTATTTTTAACAACATTTTGCTCTTCCAGGGTCAATCTAGAAAGAGGGTTAATGGCAGTGTAGGGGGTGTTTGGTTGACCAGCATCAGGGGATAACCTGAGAGGTGAGCAAGGAAGATCATGTTTGGGTCTTCCCTCACTGAACTTTAACCATTCTTCCGAATCTTTGAGAAGATAGTGGGGAACGGGATTTGACTTGGATGACCAAGTAGTTCGAGGTCGAGATGGAGCGGGAGCGTAAGAGAGAACGGGAGGAAAGCCTATTGTTCGAACAAATTCTTCATTTTCTGATAGGGGAAGAGTAGGGTCTTTTCTTTTGTTGAAAGTTTCCCAAAAACCTAATCTAAGATTCGCATGAGAACGAATGCTAGTGTCCGATAAAAGAGGGTCAGTTGGATTTTCTTCTTTGTTAACCAAAAGACAGGCATATAATTCGAATTTTTGTTCGAAGTTGAACTCGTGGGTTGAGTAGGAAATTTGCGGAGTGGGTGCAAGTTTGATGTGAGGAGGGATGAAGCTAACTAAACGCTTGGGATTGATGGAGGAAAGTTCCTTTACAGAGGAGCCTTGACGAAAGATTGAAATTGATTCGAGATCCACTTCTTCCCTAAACAATCCTAATCGACATTTTGATTCGTGAGCCGAAAGTAAATTAGGACTTAATTGTTTAGCGCAGAGAGTGTACCTACAATTAAATTTACAGTTTCGATAGTTAACGTAAGTTGATGAATAAGTAATCGAGCTGTAAGTGGGGTAATCATCGATGGAGGAAAAGTTTCTTAAACATGATGGAAAGAGGCAAATGAATTTATTGGGTTTCGACGGTGGGGTTAATTTCAAAATTGCGATCAAATTTTGCACGAAGATAACGCAATTGGTACAATACCAATGCTTACAAAAGTCGCATTCGATGGGGATAAGAGAGATTTGCTCACAGAAGAAGCAACGAATTTCATTAATAAATGAATCTAACTTTTCATGGGTGACTGAAGATTTTGAGATACCTTTAGGTATTTTCGGAAGAGGAACTGAATAGATAATTTCATCTTGATAAAGGTTTAGAAAAAGTTTTTCTCTAATCATTTTTTCGAATTTCTGTCTAATATTTTTGAAATTCTGATTTTTCATTAAGACTAATTGTCTAACTTGCTTGTATTTATCGATCGAAACATGATCGGGAAGTTCAGTCGGAAGAGGAGCAGGGATTTCATTTGGGAAGAATTTAGGAAATTCACCGGGCTTTGGGTATTTATTCGTTTCGGAAGAAGTTGATGGTAAAAAGTTAGAGAGGTTCGACTTAACAATGATCTTACCTTGAGTTTCTTCTTCCATTTGATTCCGGAGAGAAATTTTCCTTAATTGGTTTGGATGAGAGGAAGCGATTGAATCTAGAGATTCAATTGAAACTGAACGTTTAAGAGTTTGTTGGGTAACCAGAGGAGATTGAAATTTAACAGTTTTTAGTTCAACAGTTTTCTTTGGTGGTGAGTTGAGATCGATAAGGGGATGATCGGGTTCGGTTGAAGAGGCAATTGGACCAGGGATGTACCAACAATCAGGGTCACTTTCATAACCACAGTTCGGGATAACAGATTTCAAGAGATGAGAATTAGCACGTTTATTGGAGAAAGAAACGGGAACACTAGAAGGTGTGGGTGGTGAGTTCGGGTTTTTGTCCATTTTCACTTTTTGGTTAATTAGCTTTTTGACGCTAAATTGTTGACAATGTTGATGAGAGGGATGATTAATCTTGAGATGATTAATTTGATGAAGGCACTTAAAGGCACTTTGAGTCAACAGTTCGGAAGCACTTTTCACTTCACTGAAGATGGCGGAGGAAATTTTAACACTGAAGTGTTGGGGTGATGAAGGTGGAGAACAATTTAGTTGAACTTTATAATTTTCACAATTCTCAGAATTCTGGTGAATTACTAATAATTGAAACAAAATTAAATCTAAAGATTTTACTAAATTGAACAAAGAAAAATTTTCAAGGTGGAGATGAGAAATTAGGTTAATAAAAATCAACTTGACTCTAAATGACCAAAGAGTTAAATGAAGAGGAAACAAAGACAAAGGCGGGTAAAGGTAATTAGCGAAACTAACGCCTTCAACAGAGGAAAGGGGAAACTTAAAAAGAATAGAATTTTTCTTTTCAACAGATGTTAATCTAATTTCGAATTTAGAACAATTTAAATCATTAGAATGATCGAAATTAATTTTTCTGGAAAATTTTAAATTCTTATCACTGTAGTGATCAACTTGAGAACAACAATTAAAGTTAATTAGAAAAATATTCTCATTATCATTTTCTAATAATGAAAAATTAAACAATACAAAAACTTTTTGGTTTCTTAATTGTTGTCTGGTTAACATTTTTTCTTGATTGTTAACAATTAACTTCGGTTGTTCGATTATCTGTTGATCAGATGTTCGATATTTTCTTTTTTGTTTTTGAGGAATATTGTTAATTAATTCATCACTGTAGTGATCAGTAATTAACTGATTGTTACAATTAGAATTTTTAATTGGAGAGGAAGGAAGATTTGACTGAGGAAGATTATGAATAAAATCATTTAGATTTTCATCATTATTTGGGTTAATTGGGTCATTTGAATTTTCATTAGGAATTGAATCGGAATTAAGGTCTTCATTTTCAACATGATCATTATCACTGAGTGATTGAAATTGGTTGTCAGTAATTAACTCAATTTCAGGGGAATTGAAATCTTCATTTTCTAAGAATGAATCGGGGTTAAAAAAATTTTCTCTGAGGTTTAACATCTTTGTGGTTAACTTTCCTGTATATTTCTTTGTATTAGAAACATTGTAGATGAAGAGATTAAAGCTTAGAGTGTCTAATAACATAAGTGCACCTTTCTTAAGACCACAAACTAAATAAGGGCCATGATAGCGATTTCGAAGTTTTTTAGAAATTGTTGAATCTGGAGATTCATTTTTAACTAGAAGATAATCTCCAATATCGTAGGGAGATTGAGGATGAAGGGATTTGGTTCTGTTAATCTGGTAAAGTTGTTGGGAATTAAGTCGCGCGTAAGCAATTTTACGGGCTTCGGTTACGGTCACAGGGGAATTGTGGTTAATGGACAAGTAATTGTCAAGGGGTTTATTAGGCTCGCGACCAAAAACAAGGAAGTAAGGACTGAAGCGAGTAATCTTGTGGACGGATGAGTTGATTGCATACAGAGATGCTTGGAGAGCGGAGACCAAATTTTTTGTACCTTTGGCACAAACATAAGCACGAAGTCTTTCTGCAATTGTGCGATTGCATCTTTCGACAATGCCTTGGGATTGAGGGTGGTAAGGGGTACTGGTGTCATGAACAATACCATGTTTTTCTATGAACTTTTTAAATTCATCCGAAGTGAAATTTGTTCCTAAGTCGGTTTGGATGTGGGTTGGGAAACCGAAGAGATGAAAGAAATTGGAGAGAAAGTTGATTACAGTTGTAGCTGTTTGGTTGAGGGTCATTTTCGCGTACACAAATCGCGATAAAACATCGACGATGACGAGGATGTATTTTTTAGAATTTCCAATTGTTATCGGGCCTTGAACGTCAAGTTCAAATCGGGTTAGAATTTCTTGAGGAATGGGTTTGATGGAGGATCAACATAAATGATGTTGGAAGGTTTTGCTAAGTTGCAAACTAAACAGTTTTCACACAACTTTTCACTTCATCGTAGAGGAATTTGCACCAAAATCGTCGAGCGATATTTAAGTAGGTTTTTTCTGTGGCGAAATGGCCACCGAGGGTTGATTCATGCTCAAGTTGGAATATCTCTTTTAAGATTTCAGGATCAATCACGAGTCGAGTTCCAAAGGGGGTTCGTGAGTCCTTTCGGTAGAGAAGATTGTCTTTTAAAACATATCGTTTAGCAGCAATCGAATTTGAATTGGAAAGTTGAGAGATGAGGGACTGAACATCAGGGTTGTTTTTCTGAGCGGTTCTTACTTTTTCCTTCCATAAGGAAAATTCTTGAGGAGATGATTTGGAATGAGGTTGAAGATGTGCTATTTCTGAGGTGACTGAATATAAAAGTAGAGGAGGATCTTTGATTTGCTCGTAATCGAGAATAGGAGCTTCAAAGGAGAGGTTAATCAAATTCATTCCAATATCATAGTAGTGATGGAATGATGGGTCTTCAACATATTCGTTAAGAAAAATTTTGTCTAAAAACTCTTCTTCGGGATCGATAGTTTTTCTATGGTCCCATTCGGACTGATAACGGGAGAAACAGTCGGGAGGATGAGTTAATCCTTTTTTATAAATGACTTTAAAATTATAAGATGAGAGCATAATTGACCATCTTTGGAGTCTAGAATTTTAAAATTAATTTTGGGAGCTGACACAGGGTATGGTGGTCAGTCTCGATTAGGAAATTTTCACCATCGAGATAGTGAGTACTTGTACACACCGACAAGAATTGCTAGAAGTTCTTTTCTGAAACACTGTAATGAAGTTGATGCTTCAGTAATTTTTGGGAGAAAAAGGAAATTGGGAGCCAATGGCTTACGGTTTCAATTGGGTTTTCCGGATTGAAATCTTCAGATTTGTCGTCTTCCTGTAATAGGATTCCACCAACAGCAACATCAGATGCATCGACGGAGATTTTACGACGAAGTTTAGGGTTGAAATGTACCAAGAGCGTGGTATTGATGAGAGATGATTTGAGAGAATCGAGGGCTTGTTTGTCAGCGGGGAGAATTTTGAATTTTCGTTCTTTTGAAATTAAACGATAAAGTGGAGCGGCGATGGAGGAATAGTTTTTTATGTACCTGGAGAAATAATTATAACATCCTAGGAGGGATTGAAGTTCACGAACAGTTTTAGGGTATCGGAGGTTAACTAGGGCTTGAACCTTTTTAGGGTCGGGACGGATTCCTTCACCTGAGACTAAATGTCCTAACAATAAGATTTCGGTTTCACCGAAGTGACACTTTTCTGGCTTAACTTTTAGATTGTATTTTCTCAATCTTTCTAACACCAATATCGTATTAGCGATGAGATCGGAAAAAGTTACACCAACAACAGGGATATCGTCAAAGTATCCAATACAATTGACATATTGTAACCCTTCAAGAACTTTGTTCATGAATCGCTGGAATATGAATGGAGCACCGGCGAGTCCCATGGGGAGTCGTTTGTACTGATACTTACCATCCGGGGTTACAAACGCTGTTTTCTCTCTTTCGGAAGGAGGAAGTTCTATTTGGTGGTAACCTTGTGCCAGGTCGAAAAGGTTGAAGAATTGTCCACCTCGAACGACTTCGAGACAGTCGTCGATTCTGGGCATGGGATGTCTCGGAATTTTGGTGAGACGATTCAAGAGGCGGTAATCAGTTACCATCCTATGAGAGCCATCTGATCGAGGAACCAATAATGATGGTGCACCTCCAAGCGCATCCGAGGGTTCGATCAGGTCATGTTGGATCATATCATTAATGATCTCACGAAAAACTCCACGGCGATGAATGTTACAGTTGTAAGGTTTTTGGTACGGAATAATTTGATCTTCTAAATCAATTTTCACTGGACAAACAGATGATGAGACAAATCCAAGATCGTTTTTGTGTTTGGAAAAAACATCTTGATAGTTTTCGAAAAGTTCGAGAAGTTCATTTTGTTGAGATGAACTTAGATTTGGGTTGATTCTTGACTTAATCTTGTCAAGGAAGGATTGAGTTTTTGATTCGGTAATTTCGTTTTCACTAACGAGCATACACCGAGCGATTATTGATTGTTGAGGAAAATTTTTGAATTTGTTTTCTTCAGATGGGATTTGAATTGTTGTTAGATTTGGATGATGAGTGGATGTAGTTGAGGAATTGTTAATTGTATGAGTTGAATGAGATGAATGAGTTGAGGAGAGTCCAGATATAATCGGCAGCATTACCAGTAACTTTAATAGAAGTTTCAATGATGAAGTCAGTTTCATCAGGGTACAGAATCGGATAAAAGTCAGGTTATTTAATTCAGGAGAATTGGGGTTTCTTTGACAGAGATATCATACTCATTTCCGTCAGAAAGAATTTTCATGTAAAAACATGAAGGAAGGCATTCCCTAACAAAATACGGTTCAAATTTTCACAAATTTGGAATTTGATGATGCGGATTCGTCCATACCATTATGCTTAAATATTGCATACGAAAACCAAAAAATCTACATAGACTCCTGATGCAATACCTTTTAGGGTTCTGTTCACCTTTATAACGTGAGCTTGAAGGAGGAAGCTAGACCGGCATCGATAACACAAGCTGACGCTCGGTGTCTATCAACACTTTACCTTCTTGAACACGAGTTTTATCGGGCAAGCAGAGGGTTAAGTTGACTTGAGGCATATGAGAAATTGCAGTGTTTCCAATTTGGGAAATTTGCTTAATATCTTTAGATATTGCAAATCCTACATTTCCTCTAAGTCCGCTTTGCATAGGTTCGGGAGGAGAGGGTGGTCGGTTATCTAACTGTATTGGGTTAGTAAGCATTTGGGGAACTGAGACAATAGCATTAACTTGTTGTGGAGGGAATTGAATTTGGGGAACTGGCTGATCTTGATTAACCAAAGTGGTTAAGTTAGTTGGGGCTGCTGTTGAATTGAATGGTTGTCGAACGTAATTTTGATTTTTTCCCTGATAAGGAGGTTTAATTCCTGCAGCTTCTTGAGCTTTTCGATAAGCTAACTTAGAACAAACATCAATTGTATGATCATCACCTTTGCAATAATTGCAAAATTTAGCATCTTTAGATGCGGATGAAGATGCATTTGGGTTTCTCTTATAGTTAGAGTTAGATTGGGAATAATTAGGATTGTTAGTTTTAAGCATTCGAGCAACTGAAGATTTATCATTGGAATGATTTGGGTTAGGGTTTTTCGAGGGAACTGTTTTTTGGACTTTTTGTCTATTTTGATTATTTTTATAATCAAAATGAATTCTCGTAAGATGATTGTAAATTCTGGTTCGATCATCATTAATACCAAGGGTATAAATATCATCTCGGATATTTCGAGGGATATGTTGGAGTACGAGGTTAAGAAAGAGGGAATCATTTGTTGGACCAAACGCTTTGGTCACCAATCTTCTCATATCGGAGAAGAATTTTTCCGGGTGGAATTCCGGGTTGTAACGGCAGTTTCGGAGCTCAAAATCTGCACTGTATTGACTTTCGGGAGTCTTCAATTTTTCAAAAAGGGCATCGACGTATTCCTGGTAATCGGTAATATCATCTAAACCAGCGGCACTTGTTTTTATTTCGTGGGCCATCGACTTTTGGAGAAGTCGGAGTCTTGTTTCGTCATCCACATTCTCTTTGGATAAACGATCCTTGGTCTTTACCAGCCAAGAATATTGGTCCTCACCAGAGCGGAATTCTGGTACATGAGGGTCAGTCTTCAATTGTTTCATCAATTCGAAGAAAGTTGATGGAGTAAGATTGTCATTGGAATTGACAGAGGGAGTGATGGATGAAGGTAATTGCTCACTAATATGAGCACCAAAAGAATTTAAAATGTTCTTTATTTTGTTGAGAACACCAAGAGGAAGAGGAAGAGCATAAAGCTCAGAGTGGGTTAGATTAAAGATGGTCTCTTCATCACGACCGATATTCTTTAAGAATATTTGTATTTCCGCTTCGGAAATATTTTGGGTTCGAAATTCCAAAATCCAATTTGGAATAGGTTGATTTTTGATCTCGTCAAGATCGAGGTTTTGAATATCTTGAATGGTTACATTTTCACCAATAAGAAGAAGATGAGTTGAGATGACATCATTAAACTTTTTCATAGCCAATGATCTGATTGGAATTGGAATATTCCATTTGTTGAAGAGTTCGAGAATCTCATTGTAAGAGAGATCTCTGAGAGATTTGGATTTTTGAATGACTGTAGAAACACGAGTCGGGGGTCTAGGGTTAACTGGGGTAAAAGTATCTTGAGGTGATGGAGGTGGAGGAATGATTGTATCATCCTCGGAGAGTCCTGATTCAGCATCAGTTAGATTGAGGGATCGGCGGGTAGCCTTTGCAGCTTTCGCGGCGCGAGCAGCAGCAATACGAGTAATCGCAGCAACACGAGAACGTTTAGGTGGCATATTGATGGAAAGGGAAAAGATAATTCAATAGAATTGGAGACGGAAATAAAGAAAACACAAAACACAAACACGGGGAAAAACACAATGATCCTGCCTGGGTCGCCAATTTGTGGGGGAAAATTTGAGATGAGGAGGTTAGATGATCAATTTGAGATCGATGGATGTGATTGAGATAAAAAAAAGTCTGTATCTTGAAGAGACAGAGTTCAGAAGATTTTCGGTCCCAAAATACCGAATACACGATTCTTTTAGGATCACTGAGTTTCTCTATTGTACTTACGCTTGTTTTCACTTTCACTGATAATTCTAAAGAATTCAGATTTGGACAATTAAACATAAAATGTCTAATTAAAGAAGGTTGAATTTTAGGAACTTGAGAGATGGATGGATTGTAACACTTAGAAGTGCAGAATCACCTTAATTAAGAATTGAGAGATTAAAGATGAGCAAGTTAACTATTTTAATGTTAAACATTGACTGAAGATTATAGAGGGAAAATTATTCTTTTTAGAATAAAAGAAAAAAAAAGGGGGTGACAATTAAGGGGATATCAATTAATGATGAAAAGGGGTTACAATTAAAACAAGGGGAAAACAAATTAATCAAATTAACCAAGTTAATCATATTAGTGATGAGGTGAAACTATTGTTACAAAGTAACTCTTTTAGTCTCTATGTCTCGACATTATGAACAATATGGTTAACATGTAGAGAAGATAAAAAAGATAAAAATTAACCAAGATAAGTCTTTAGACTTAACAATGGTAAAGGCTAAAAATAAAAGAAAGAAAAAAGAAAGAGGGAGAGAAAGAGAAAATCGGGTCTCTTACTTTTGTTACCAATTTTTGGTCAACTTAAAAGATGTAGAGATTTGGGTAGATACAATTAAGAAAATTAGTTAATTGTAATTAACTGAATTAACATTAACTATATCTTTAGATATAGATTTGAATTTAGATTAATTTCCATTGGACAATTAGTTAGGAATATTATAAATTCTTAATCAACTCAATCAGTTAATCAGGGATACTAATTAATTAGATTGGTTAAGAGTAACAATCAAGAAATTTACAACTATAGTTGTGGGAGTGGGAAAACTAATGTTAACAATGGAAAATTAAGAAACAAAATTTAAATTGTTGAATTTATAAAAATGAAAATAAAAAGAAAAGCACAACAATTAACTAATTGTTGAGATGAAGAAAAAGGAAATTAGAAAATTTAAATTGATTCCAAATCATGATAGTGATGGAAAAGGAAGCCTGAGGATTTCAAGATTTTCTACCCTTCAACTTTCAACTGTTCAATCTCGGGTTATCAGTTCTGGCTTGTTCCTTTGCCTTTGAAACGTGGGTTGAAAAATTTTGAAATCGATTCGAAACAGAATCATGATCAATATCACTCAACTCTGATTGGAGTTGAAACTTTATCTCTAAGATTGAGAGTTTAATATAAGATGGAAAATATGACTTGTGAGTTATTTTTCTTATTCTCTTTTTGTATGTGTGTTGGTATGTTTACTGTGGAAGAACAAAATTCTGAAGACTAAATTATTTGAGGATAGAAAAGTTGCCTGTATTTTAAGGGTAAAAGTTTAGTGAGATGAGTGATGAGGATTTTGAGTCAAACAGACTCATGAATTATTATCTATTAGATGAACAGAATAATAAAAAGATGGTAGACCCATGTAGCATGTAATATATATTGGAATTGAGTTAAGCATTTTGGACAATGGAGAGAAAGTTCAATCTTATGCTGGGATTTCATGTGAAAAATATTCAATATATTTGGA
Organism: Panonychus citri; assembly: GCF_014898815.1. Classification (NCBI taxonomy): domain Eukaryota; kingdom Metazoa; phylum Arthropoda; class Arachnida; order Trombidiformes; family Tetranychidae; genus Panonychus; species Panonychus citri. The sequence goes on along the minus strand of NW_026515520.1, from coordinate 552,939 downwards.
AATTTTTCTCATGTTTAGATAAAAGAGAGAAGATAAAAACTGGATGATAACACGATGATAAGAGATTAAGATAAAGGGAAAGGGAAAGGGAAGAGGAAAAATAACTGATAGAATAGCTTGATGATAAGGGGTTAAAAAGAGTAAAGGGAAACCCATCATGGTCTATCATGGAAGGTTGAGTGAAGTTATTCCAATAAAATTAAATGCGATAACTTCATTGATCCAGAGAAAATTCATTTTGAGATGGAAAAACGTAAGTCGGATTTAAAGTTAAAACTTTATTCAGATTAAAATAATCCAAGAACCAAAGTCCTTTACTCATGACAAGTTCAGGGTAAATATTGATGAAAAAGCTTAAATGAAAAATTCCCTCCGAGTTTAGTTTGAATAACTTGTCGGAAATCGAATTTCAACTTGACAAATTCTGAGACAAAACTGAATCAAGGTAAGTTTTTTTCTTCTTTTTTTTCAGTTTTCTAGCTTCCGATTTAGTTACATTTCTTTTCCACGTGAATATTCAACTTTCACACTATGGTGACACGATAATTGGAATAATATCTTTTTTCTATTAGTTTTTTTACTCTATGAGTTTGAGAGGAAAGGAGGACGAGAAAAAAGAATACAATTGAAACAAACATCATTAGGTGGATTTATCGTAATGAAGGAATGAGAGGAAGGAAGATAAATACGATGAGAGAGAAATAGAGTGAGAGAAAGAGTGAAAGGAAGATTAAAGAAAAGGTGAGGGTGTGAACAAAGGGTGAAAGTGCCTCTGGGAGGTGATATGTTCGGGAGTGAAAAATATTCATTCCCTTAGGGAGGATAAGAGACAAAGTATTGAATTACTTTTCTACTCTCAAACTCCACCTTCTACTTTATATCCTGAATAATCATTGATCTCATATCTCATTCCCTTAGAATTTGAATAAACAAATGTCGACTTTTTTTTTATTATTTCTTTTTTTTTGTCAATTCTTTTTCTCTGTTTTTTTTAAATGCAATTGATATTTAAATTGAGAATTAATCAGTTAATTCATTGATTCATTTACCTTCGAGCTTTGAAACAATAGTTGACAAAAGTAACTTTCATTTATTATCCGTCCCAGTTTATTTTCCAGCTGAAACCTTATCCCATTCATGGGAAATCATATGAAAAGATTCACAGAATTGAAATTCATTTTCAATTCAACTTTTTCTCATTAATATTTGGATTAACAAGGGTGTGGCAAAGACTCTGTTGTATCACGAGTACTAATAATCTTTACTTTTAGCTCTTGCACACCAAAAGTTAATCGCCTAAATTATTACAACAACAACAACAATACTAAGCAATATAATTAAAAGGCTTGACCAATATCCTAAGAAAACCAATTGACCAGATAAAAGGCTAATATATTATATTGAATCTGAAATAACCATTGTCCAAACTAATCAGTCTAATTAATTGATTTGAACACTTTCTCTTTTCACTGACCTCTAGTCAAATCAATTAACCACTTTGATTGTTTAAAGAGATAAACATTGATGCACATTCAATTGATTGTCTATCAACATGTTTAACAGATAACAATTAGTGCATCTTAAATCTCAATGTAATAAACATACAGACTGATTAATCAAATGAATGAGACAAATTGTTCTTAACCTTGATACAATTTAAATTACTTGTTAAAAGGCAAATGTAAATTAGTAGGTTCGATATCATAATCTAACTAATTAAGGATCGTGAAGATCAATTTTTCATCACGATTAAAGTTGGATAACTTTTTTCTAGAGTAAATTAAAGCTCCAGGCTTTAACTTAGATTAGATCTCATTTAAATTATCTACTATTAACTTTAGATAATTTTAGCACTTTAATGGTTGAAATATTTTTTAAGAGGCAAAGAAACAAAATTTTCAGAAATTTCAATTTTCTTTTGCTATTACATTGAGAGACTCATCTTAAAGATTGAGAAATTTTCATGACATTAATAGTTACAAAGAGGAAGAGGATATGCAATTGAAAATAATGAGAACTTTTGAGTAAATGTTTCAATTCTTGTAATAACAAGTAACATTTACTATTGATAATAGAAATAAGCTTTAGCTTAGTTTAAATAATAACTTAGGAAAAGAATATTAGAAAAAAGTTCTCTCCTTTAGTTTATTGAGTTCTCATTAGCTAAATTATGTTGGTTAAGCTTTTCAACGCTGAATAAGAGATAAGCTCTTGAAGGATATGAAAGAAGATATTTGAAGATGGAACGAAATTGATAGTGATTTTGTAGTAAAATTATCAGATTAAGATTAAACTCACTGGACCAAACCTAAGGTCATCTTAAGGTTGGTCAACAAATGATTAGAAAATAAGACAGAGTTTATTGTGAGTTCTATGGTTTATTATTATAATCTAGTGAAAACAAATAACATCAATTACAAAAATGCGAAAGAGATCAAAGTAAATGGTCAATTTTAGCTTTTTTTCCTTCTCCTTTTCTCAGGGTGAATTCAGCATTGGAACAATTCTGAAAATGATTACTATTATCATGGTTCGTATTGTTGAGATATTAGTTTCTAGAATGATGATAATTCCCTTTTCTATTATCAATTTATCGTCTCGAATGTTACTCTCTCTCTCTCTCTCTCTCTCTCTCTCTCTCTTTCTTTCTTTCTTGTTTGGATACAAAAGATGAACAGAATAAGATACAGAATATAATCTATGTTTTTCTTTACTCTATCTTTTTCTCTTTGAAAACAAAAGAATACATAACAATGATAATGATAGCGAAAAAATCATCCTGATAACCTCATCGAAGTCTGAATGATGATGTAACTTCCTTTTCACTTGGCCCACTAATCGTATTACAATTTTGTTCAAGGTAAATCTGATATTCTGCTCATTATGCTGATAATAAATTATCATGCACATAATCAGATTTGGTGGAATATATTTTTGTTAAGAGAAACGGTTTCTTAGATAACAAATCTAATCATGAAAGAGAATCGAGAGAGAAAAAAATAACTAAATTCTGATTGAATTGACTTTTTCTTTCTATTTGTTTGCTTCATCAAGCTCATGTTCATGAAATCAGAGTAAAAATTGTATATTCATGTTTAAGAGTAATAATAAGAGTGGTCAAGATGGCCAAAAATAGCCAATTGAATTTAGATATTAATCAAAGAAAAGAAAAGAAAGTTTTTTTTTGTTTCTTTGTTCTTACAGAATTTGAAAAGTATTTTTCTCTACCTTCTATTCACAATATCAATGAATTTATCTGAATCTTTTGAAACTGATCAACAGACCATTTCACCATTAACCTGAGAAATAGTCCAATGTCACCAAAGTAACATGTAAAATCTTTCAAGATGTGAATGTCTTTTCTTTTCTTATTGTGACCTCTCTCTCTCTCTTTCTCTTTTCCTGCAACTGACCATTGGTCAAATAATAACCATAATAACTACCATGGTTTACAAAGGATAAGGTTGGAAGGAAAAAAAATTATCCAAACATCAATCATCCTTAGCTTTATCTTTTTTTCTCTCTCTATTTTTTTCTGCTGACCAGTCTTCTCACTTGGAATAAGCTACATTTCATCTTACTGACCATGGAAAAAGATATACTATCATAATATATATAAGGAAAAACTCATTCTAATCCAAACGGATTTTCACTTCATTTTCACTACATCATTTGAATGAATATATTTTCTTATACATAATATCAAACATCAACTTCAATTACTCCCAACGATGTTCACAGTTGATTAACATAATACTAACATGTATTATGATTTGAGATTAGTACTCATCGACTATAAACTATTATTATTAGCATTTCATATCAATCAAAATTGTGACACCTTCAGGGTGATAAGTTTAGGTGATAAATGAACCGATAATCTAAACCAATATGGTAGATAATCATATTCTTGATTGGTTGATTATCGTAATTTGTCTGAAAGAAAATAACTTTTCACCAGCAGCTTAGAGTATCTTTGTTTTTCTCAAAGTCTCCAGAAAGAAAGATTTATCACTTTTACCATGACTAATTCATTTGTTAACTGGATTAACATTCGTTTCCATGAATTTTTAATCATCAGTTTCAATTGTGCGAATCATAAATGCATTTACAATTACATGTTTATGTATATTTAACGTTTTGTTTACCATGAAACTTAATTGAGAACGATATTTATACCAATGTATTTTTAATGTAAACAATACAATTGTTGTTGTTAAATTCATGGTTTAGTTATATATAAATCATGGACATGATGTTAAATTGTTAGAGTTGAGAAGTCAGTAATTGATAGTCATGGTGACATTGAATTGAACCAAGAATAGACAACAACAATATCATCATCATCTCAGGCTCACCATGAGTTTGGTTGTTGTTTTTGGTTGATGATGAAAAAAAAAGACGATTAAGAGTGAAAAGATTGATTGTGATTTTAGGCTTCATGTCAGGGGGAATTGGTTAGTAAATGGGATGAACAAGAGTTCCAATGTGAATCTCAATGTGCCAGAATTGCGTTTATACCAAAGACACTTGAGCATTTAGACTCAATTTTCAGGATTTTCATCATGAATTCAGAAATGTTATTTCTTCTCTCCATGAGAATCAAGAAGAAAAAGATGATTAGATGAAAGATGAAATATCATCACTCAGAAAATCATTTATCCAACATTCTTTTCAATCCATTTTTTTCATCATCATCATCATCATCAGCTGATTATTATTATTCTCTCTTTATCTTGTTTTCAGTTTTCTATTTTTCTCTTCTCATCATTTTCTATTTGCCATCTTCTTATTCCCATTTCCATTGTCTCCCTTTTCGACTTCCAAAAAAATAATAATTTTTTTCTTCTTTTTTCATGATAATCATATTATTTCATCATGAGAATTCTGGAATTCATTCAATTGTTCATTATCATTATAATCATTTCAATACATTGGGATGATTTCTGTTAATAAATATGAAAGCACATCCAAAGATCATTAAATCGTTTGTCTACTTTTAACCTCATTCCAATTGAATCAATTGAATTCTGATGGATCATAGATAACAATCAGCTCGATTATTTGATGGAAATTAATATCAACTTAATTGTTGAACTTGTTGCTGAACTTTAATCAGTAGAATTTCATTTTTTTTTCTTGTGGGATAAATTTCTCTTCACTATTATTATCGATACTCTCACAGCTAATCCTATTGCTATCATAATACACTTTTCAGCACTAAATTCAGTTTATTATCGTTTTATTTTTAAAACTTTAGATCCCTGATGATTTTCAATAATTGCCTTTAATCATTTATTGTTCAACTTATTAGAGAATAGGAAACAATCAGAATGCTAGATAAATTATATACTTTACCAAACTCAAGATAAAAGGTGAAATTAAAGGTTAGTGATGTGGTTTTATGATATAAAATGATAATAACTTATTGGAATCAAGAGCTAATGGTCAATATTGTTGATGAAAACTTATTTTTTTCGCTACAAATGTTTTATCCTTGGCCATTTCTTTTCATTGGTAATAAGATGATGAAGCTACATGAGTTTGATTCTTATCCCCTGTTCTTACCTCTTATCCCTTTTCTACTCCCATCATCATGATAATCATCATAATCTTTAATCGAACAATTTTTTTCATTCCATTAATCTTGATAAGATGAAGTTGATGAGTTTTTTTTCTTTCCGATATCCATCTCTTTGAATCTCTTGCATCGTCTATAAAACGGAAATGATCTCACAGTTTATACTGGACAGTTGCTCGATTTTCAGAGTTTATCTAATCAAGTTGAACTGTATTTTTGCAACATCGAATCCGTAAATTCATTGAGTAGATACTTTTACTTGTAAGAGTAAATCTTTTTCACCGTGAACTTTTTATACAGCATTTGGAGTGAATTTCATTCGATGTTGGTAATGTTATCTGGTGGTAGAATTTTTCATCTAATACAAAGTTTAGTTCAAGTTTATTCTTTCTGATTCTAAATATACAGAGTATTTTAGAGAAGAATTAACTTCCAACAGAATTGGTTTTGGATTCATTGATCAACCAAATTAACGATTATTTTTACCATCAGATTTAATAATAGATGAATTGATTTTCCATATCAAGATTGAGAGATGTTAGCGATCAATAGTAGGTATAAACTTAAGTTTTCCAGTAGAAACTAAATATTAATAAAATGGATAATAACCATTAGTATCATCAAAATTTAGTTGATTCAGGAGCAAAGGTTTCGAATATTCAAATTATTGGATAATTAATGGACATTCTTTATTTATTATTATATGGGACTCGAAATAATAAACTTCGACTCACTAGAAGACAAGTACGTTCATCCATGCAGAAAATGTTTCCAACATAGAATCCGATTCGATAAGCCACCATTCGATCGAGTGTCGCCAGAATCTATTTCATATAATGAATATCAAAATATACATAAGAGACTAGCTCTTAACTTCAGAGTTGATATTCACCTTAATTCGAGTCCGAAGATCGAGTGAAATGTTAAAACACATTCGAAAAATGGTTTTTCGGAAATTTTTTATCTACTAGTAAAAGACGAGATTAAATTACTGACAATGACACTGCTTACTATTAGATTACGTTACCTGTTTGAATGATCCGGAAGCAAAGAAATTGTATTCAGTAATAGTTCCTAAGGTAATAAATCCAATAAATGACATCAATAGATCGATAAAGAAATTTTTTGTTCCAATGTAAGTGCCACAGAAAAAAGCAAGGTCGGCAAAAAAGGAACCAAAGAAGAAACTTATAAAAACTGATAAGCCGAAACTGATGTTAAGAATATCGATTGTATTGTAATGTGAATTTTGTAATTGGTTTAAATGGTAAATTTCATCTTTTACTGAACGTTCAAGAGGCAAACGCCCTTCAATCAAACGATTAACTCTTAATAATAGCTGAACTGGTTGATTGAATTGAAAGCGATATGAATATTATTGTGTGCACAAAGAACCAGTAGGCGGCAAGTCCAGCAAAATAGTAACAAGCATTAACAAAAGGTAACCAGAGAACTTGAAAAATTAAAGTTCTAAGGGAAAATATTGGATTCAGTACAATGGCCAAAGCTTGTAAGGCCAAACACGATCCGCATGCAAATGATGCAAATGAAACCATCCAAACTATGACCAGCAAGACATGTTACTCTACGAAACTTAAGGTCATTCTTTCTGGTTAGTCCATAAATTGATCTTTTGAAAGAGCATTTTCTCAATTGACTAAATACTTTTAGTATTTTCATCTGAGAAATAAACTCTGAATATGCTAAAGCAGTTTTAATGCTTGACAACAGGAAAGTTGCACCAAAAAAGATAACATTGAGCAGGGAATGAGCTGAATATCCAATAAACGTATCACACAAAATTATTCTTATGGTTTCATCAGTGATAAATGCTAGAATCAGGTATCTCAATGACATCAGGTAACAAGATAGACACAAGTAAAAGTTTATCAACATTTTACTCCGATTTTGAAGATTACTCTGTTCGTATCCATTAACACATATCCAAGCTGAGATACTTAACCTTTCAAGATTATTAAACAACTCAACTAAATTATTTGGCTCGGAGTAACGATCAAGTATTCCAATAAAATTAGAAATTATAGAACGGGATTTTGAAGGATTATAATTAACAAATAAGTTGGCTGTTCCATGTTTAAAACTATAAACTCTTTCACTGTGTTTTAATTTTCTCATTTAGGATGGTTTAAAGTCTTAAAAATTAGTAGAATATTGTCGGAAAGCTATCCTATTATTGAGATATGTTATCTCTAATTCTTATGATAAGAGACTATTACAATTTCTGAAGTTTCACTATTCAGAAAATAATTTCAGAGATTAATGAAGATGATTGCTATTGATTAGTTATTCGATATTTTAATCGAAAAATTTAATTAGTTACGTCAATTGCGTGCAGAATAATGATGAGAAGAAATGACTAAAGATATGAGATGATACGTAGACCATAACTTTGAAGTTGATTGAAATTTTCGGGATGGAAACAGATAGTTCTTAGAGGCTGCATACTTTTTGGTGGAGATTGGGCTACTTCTGATAATTAGTGAACACTATTCACTGAACACTATTCACTGAACACTATTTATGCTAGATAGCTTCAGGATAGATTCTTTCCATGGCAAATGAGTAGTTAAGTAAAGTCCTCTTCCAGCACAAAACTAACACTCCAGCACATGAAACTCTGGAACAGATTAACACTCCAGATCAGTTTCATGGTGAAATTTTTTATTGGATTTTTTTCTGTGAAATTTTTGCGCGCGAAATTTAAATTTTTTAAAAAGTTTTATTTAACGAAATGAATGGATTTTAATGAATATTAAAATGAAAACCAATGTGTTTAAAGCCCACGAGGGTTTTCTTTGTACTTTTGTGTGTTAACAGAAAATTCTTTCTTCATCTTTTCCATCACCCAAGTGAGGAAAGAAATGTCTTTATCTCCCTCAGACCCTTCCTTTAATTGCAACACTGCTCTTAATTGCTCATTTTCTCTATGAAGAGCCTCATTTTTTTGAGCTTCTTCATTTAAAAATGTGTCCATTTGTGTAACCTGTTCCAACAATTGGTCCATTGGATTGTTGAGTGACCTGATCCTAACACATTCCCGTGTTAAATGTAGAAGTTGGCTATTTATCATGACCCTGCCTACATCTTGTTGTTCTGGGGTCCAAGTTGAAAATCGTTCCATGTTAGTGGTTAATCTCTGAAACTTTACTGCCATGGGACCAGGAGCATTGAGCTCATCGAATTAAAAATAGAATAGAATTTAACTAAAAATCATGAATTGTGCCTAAAATTTTGCAATTCACACCATTAAGTACACTACAGGGTGTAGAAAGTAAAACACAGGGGGATGAGTTTTTCTCCTTGAAAATATGTTACAATATACAGGGCTATTCATCGATTATTTTTACCGATGTTTTTGCGATTTTCTCAGCAACTAAGAGTCAAAGAGACACGAGACTTGAGTGGTATGAGTTTGAGCGATACGCATTTGTCAAGTCAAAAGATCAAGGTCATTATTGAGTAGTAGTAATAAAACTGCCCGGTCTGGGACAAAAAGAGCGCGAAAATCACCAGACCGGGAATAATTAATGGACAATTAAATTGATTTATTTGAACTATTAATCACAAATGATTAATTTTTAATTGATGGTTGTACACAAAAACACAAATCACTGGAGGGTAATGGTATTGATCCCAACTGATATTTTTGATTTTTTGATAACAAGAACATCATGACACTGAATTAATATGCACTTCAGGGTTTCAATTTCCTCTTTAGAGAGAATATTCTTGCCAGGTGAGTTTGATAAGAGAGAAGCAATGATAAGACGTGGTTTTCGATTCAGCGGTCTCGCTCCAAATGCAAACCTGGAGAATAGAAGAATAGAAAGATTATCACAAGGAAACTTCAATCGACACCTGATAGCACCAATAGCTTACCTGTTGTTTTTAATAACCATTTTTATCACAATTAAATTATTAGAATTGAATGAATAAAATGAATTGAATGTGATGATGATGATGATAATTCTAACTCAAGAAAGTGATTCTAACTCAAGAAAGTGATTCTAACTGAAACTAAATTACAATTGACTCTAAGATCATCTTTTTTCTTCAAAACAGTTTTTCTTAAGAAAACATTAACTGAACAGATGTCATTGATGAATTGCAGAAACTGTCAAAAGACAAAAGACATAACAATGAAGTGTTAAACTTTTTTTCTCAACATCCTGTTTGATTATTCTCTTTTGTTGAAACTAATGATTAGAAAATGGTCATTAGCTGTTTATTCCAGAGATTTTCTAAAGTATAATGTTTTCGTGTTAATTAACAAAAAGACATTTATGTCATTGGTTTTCAACAAAAATCAATACACAACCAATGTAGCAATCATAGATATATTTTTCCAAGTCATCGTCATTAACAAAGATGTGTATAATGTTCATAAGTGAATTGTGATTCTATAATTTTGCATGCTATTTGAGATGAAGTAAAGATTAATACTGATATTGTATTAACAATATTGAAATACATGTGATGGCTTTGGAACCATTGAGATTTAAGAAAAGATAAGACCATTCATTGGATTAAGAGGATGAGAGATAGTAAATGAATAAGTTTCAAGCTGAATTCATGAACATTGGAACCATTGAGATTTAAGAAAAGATAAGACCATTCATTGGATTAAGAGGATGAGAGATAGTAAATGAATAAGTTTCAAGCTGAATTCATGAACATTGGAACCATTGAGATTTAAGAAAAGATAAGACCATTCATGGGATTCAGAGGATGAGAGATAGTAAATGAATAAGTTTCAAGATGATATCTCATGATTAGATTCAAGCTGAATTCATGAACTTTGGAACCAATGAAATAGTATTGCAATTATTATTCATTTTGATTAATTCAAACTAGATGTAATCCTAGATTATCGAATTTCAAATTTACATACAGCCAATCTTGCATACAATAACAAAGAAAATTTCTGTCTCAATCGTTTCTCCAAAGAAATTGTTATTTCGTATGGTCAGCAGTTTTCACTAAAACCTATTATCAGTTAAAAATTGTTGTTGCGAAAAACCAATGAACATTTGCAGTTCAAGTATGTGAACTCTTTTTTCAATGTGCTTTTCATTTTGCTAGGATTAGATTTTACTTTATCTGTATTTACACTTTATCTTTATCGTTTTATGGTTTAATTATACCAATCAATTTGTGAATCAAGTTTAGTGAACTCAGTGAAAAACTCTTCTCACTATCATCACAATCAATATTATCTTTACCACCATCATCTTTATTACTTTCACTTTCATCACTTTCAGCATTATGTCATCTAACTTTCATGTAAGTTAATAGTGAAAACTAAAAGCATTATATCTTGAAACTTAGTTAATTGTTATATGTGTTATCTAATTGTGATCATCTTTTCTTTCAAGCATGTTGTGCCAATAATTCCATTAAATAGTATTGAGAAACTTAAGGATCCTAGAGTTTAAAAAAAGAGTCGATGAATTATTGATTAGTTCTTTCAGCCAAAAGATTTTACCACATCCAGTTGGTACAGATACAAGCATAGTAAAAGGGTGATGAAGATAAACATTGTAAAGTTCCATGTTTGAGTTTTTCCTCACCAATGTTGATCACAGTTTCTTATCTTAGAATTTTAGAAAAATGAAGGACAAAATTTATTTTCAATGCTTGTTAGTATTTTAGTTTCTACTGAAAAATTTGCGCAAATTGAATACACTAGGTTAGAATAAACTAGAGATACAATAAACTAAGGATTAAATATTAAATGATTTAGATTAAGTATGAGTCAAGGTCAGGTTCCAGTGGTTGTCATTTTATCGAACCTATTCATATTGCAACAAACACTTAAATAAAAAGAATTTTTATTTATTAGTATTATGGGTAACTATACCCCTGGTTGCCATATCAAAATGGCCGAAAAATCAGTCATTATATTGGTGGTGAGGGAGAATATCTTCTCCCTCACCCTCATCTTCTTCTTCAAAAATTATCCAATAAGGATAACCAGGTACCACGTGAGAGGTGGTACCTGGTTAAACAAAGAAACTGGTTCTGTAACCAGTTTAGTTACAATATGTTTGTTTCAATATGAAAACAGCAAAAGACATGTATTTCTTTTCACCCGATTCCACTTTTAGCTTAGCTTGTTTAATGGCAGTAACATTAACACGAGCAGAAAATTCTTCTTCGGACTTACAAATATCTCCTAATCCAAGAGGAATTAATATTTGTTCACACAAAACTGAATAATGTTCGTTCAAGTTCTCCCTGAATTTATTGATTGCTTGTGGCTTTGTAAGAGAACCTCCGGAATTGAGGGCAGCTTGTCCAGAAATTCGTACAAATATGAAGATATCAACAAAGAAACCAAAGAAGTCTTTTTGGCTTTTTCAGAGTCTTTGGAAAGCTTCATAAAAGCGCTGTAAGCCGGAAAAACGTCAATAAGAGGTTCAACCATTTCTTGATCAAATTCAACTTTCATGTTTCCTTTTTGTAGATTAACTTTACACGAAGAATCATCAAATCCACTGGTCAACGAATTATAGATGAATTTACTTGTCTGCGAGCCATTTTTAATATCGTTTAGATAATAGCTGAAAGCATCTAATTCAGATAGACTTAAACAAATTCCATTCTTCGTGGGTATATTGTTATTAAATTATCTTAGATTGAATCTAACACAAACCACCTCATTATCATCAGCTTTTCCAAATGATAGACACAAATGAAATTTATTAATATGAATAAATAAGTGTGATGACCAACTTAGCTTATTAGGTTGAACACAAACTACAGACATAATTCAGAATTTTAGAAAGAGATTGAAATTTTTAACTATTAGTATTCAAACTTGACTTACAATTGATTCACAAACAATTTGATCAAATGTTTATATACAAATGAAACTCCTCCTCCTCATCTTCCTCTTCAATTGGCTGTAGTTTGGAAATCTTTACATTGCCCGAGGAAAACTAAAAGCAATTCCTTCATTTCACATACGCTAACAGGACCAGTGAGTATCATTGAACCTGTTCCATATGTCATTATACATGTTTATTTTTCTCCAGTAGAAACAAGAATAAATTTCTGGTTCATATTCAATGTTTTGTAGATTTTGAGCTAGCAGCGAAAAATTGACTTTGAAAGGTAATTTAGTTTTAGCAGTTATATTCACAACTTTTACAAATTTAGGCAAGAAAGATTTAAATCTTTTTCTGAAGAACAACAAGGTTTGTTTCATACTTTTAAACCCGGTAGCAATTATTTTGCCTGAAGCAAAAACTAGTAAACAACCATCTTTAGACTTGATTACATTTGCATTGAATTTTTTCTCCGATTTTCTTGCTTTAAACTTAACATTTAGTTTGAAGCCAGTTTCCCACAATGTTACAATGTTAACAATTTTTATCATCTTTACTCACCAACTAAGGAATACATAATAGTCAGACTCCTCCTCTGACTTTCTCTTTAAAAGAAAAAATTTTCAAAGATAGAATGTCAGTTTTATATTTGAATTCAAACTGAAAATCAGTTGAAATTGTGGTTTTTGTATCGAAACTCAATTGAAACTGAATTTCAACTATGAGTGAGCTGGAAATGGGACAAGTGAATGGTGTCTTGGAGAACTCTTCATCTAGTTATACAGCAAGTTCACCAACAATTCCACCTTCAGGACATTATAGCATGAGAGCAATAATGTTTAGAATAGATACTTATAGACATAGAAATTGGAATTATCCACATCTAACTCCAGAATTATTGGGTTCAAGGGGATTTCTATATTTAGGTGAAGGTGATTATATTGAATGTGTTTTTTGTGGTTACATGGTGACAAATTTAAGCAATGACAACGATCCAATTAGAACACATAATCTAGTTAATCCTGCTTGTCCATCAATTGTTGCAGTAAACCCTGGTCATTTGACAGCCAGGGGAGAAAATGAATATGTAGAAATTTGGGAAATTCCAGATAATGAACCAACACCAACTGTTCAATCTCCATCTCATTCATCTCCTCCACTTCCTCCGAGAAGACGACGACATAGGGAACATTCAAGAAGATTTGAAAGAAATTGGCAAAATGTTGTCGATCATATTGAAGGTGTTGATAACCTTCTTCTAATAAATGAGACAACAGCTGATGAAAATATTAGTCAGCAAAGAGCACAAAACTTTCGAGAAGCAGAAACCATCAGACGATATAGACGAGTGTTTAGACCATTGTTTATCAATTATTCATCTTTTGATGCTCGTCTCGAAACATTCACTATGTGGCCGCTAGGTCATCCAATAGTACCTTCGAGAATGGCTGAAGCTGGTTTCATCCACAATGGTAATTTTCTATTTTACTTTTAAGATATTCTATAAGAACCTAAATTCTATTTTTTTTCTTTGAATAAACAATAGGGTATACTGATGTTACTATTTGTTTTCATTGTGGCCACTGTATTTCTAATTGGGATGCTGATGATGACCCATGGATAGAGCATGTTAATGGATCACCACTATGTGCCTATATTTATCTAATGAGAGGGAATCAATATATCGAAGCCAGGCAAAGTTTATGTCTTCAAGACCATTGAATCCACCACCAAGACCTTCATCAGATTTATCGAGATATACATGTGCAGTATGTCTTGATAATGAGGTTGGTCTCGTATTCTCCCCCTGTGACCATGCTGTTGCATGTTTTGAATGTGCTATTTCTTTAGTTAGATGTCCTTTATGTAGGTGTCCAATAATTAGGGCTGTCCGGACACATTTCATTGATTAAGTATCTAACTACATTTTTTCAACTAAAAAATCAATTTTTTACTTCTGATTTCATCTAATTAATTGTTGTAATCATTCTGTTTTATACCATTTATATTTAGATTCTAATTAAAAGTGATTTAACTGTCAATTATTCTAGTGTCATATTTAATTGGTTTCAGTCTGGTGATTTTCGCGCTCTTTTTGTCCCAGACCGGGCAGTTTTATTACTACTATCTATAATTTTTACCGATGTTTTTGCGATTTTCTCAGCAACTAAGAGTCAAAGAGACACGAGAGTTGAGTGGTATGAGTTTGAGCGATACGCATTTGTCATATCAAAAGATCAGGGTCATTATTGAAAGAAAGCATTTCATGGTAATCTGAAGGAGATAAAGTTATTCTCCACATTTTGTAGCCCTGGAAAATGAGAGTAGGGGCAAACCATAATACTCTGGCACAGTAAGGGGGTGAGAAATACTACTTTCGCTCTCTTCCTTCTTCTTGTTGATCTTCTTTATTGTTGATGACAGTCGATGATTTATTAGTGTTATGAATAGAAAATGTTCAACAAACGAATCGCAGAGTAAATTATTTCAATTAGACTTAGATTTTTTATTACCATTCTCAACTGCATTTCGCTCAGTTTTCATCAATCGGATTCATTTCCTCGGAAACTAAAAATGCTATAATTTTCAATTGATTCTTTTTGCTTGGACTTCCTTTTCTTTCTGGTATTTTTCTTAAGAAAATAGTGACAAATTAGTGAAATTGTCTAGAAATTGAGTCTGATTTGAAATCTTGTAACTGAAAAAGTTGCAAATAAAGTCGTGAGAAAAACTCTGCACTCATTTTTTCCTTCTTCGTATTGATAGAAGCAGATTATTGTTGATCATGATAATTGATTTCCAAGTGACTTATGAGTTTAATCTCTAATGTGAATCTTCAATTAATAGGCAGTAATAGACATAATGAATCGAAACACATCGAAAATAATGAGCCGAACTTTTTAAAAATTAATACAGTCATACCTCTCTTCAGTTATAAGGACGATTCACAAATTCGCTAGGTTGCAGCAGTCAAATTTAGAATTAAAATTTTTAATTTAATTCTATTTATGCTACGAGTTGCTCACCTTTCGCTTAGAGATGGCTCTGTTTTTTAATTTAAGAGAGTTACAACTTAAGAACTTATGAATTTTTAGGCTCCTGATAAACTTTAATTTAATCACCTTTCCCTGTGAATTTAAAATTGAATTTTATGTTATTATTATTTATCTTATCATACGGATTAAGTTGATACCAAAGTTATGATAATTCAACAGTTACTTTAGTTATTTTTGTTACTCTAAAAACTGAGCTATTATTGAGTCGTAATAACTTGAACCATTTCCGTTTTCTTGGTAAGTTTTGTTGATAATCTGATTCAATTTTCCTAATTTTATTTGTTTATGTCTTTTATTTTTTCGTTTCATACTTAATGAGTTAACCGTTTTTGGACTTTGGACAATCAAACTAACCACTCAATTAATAATATTTATAAAAGCCCTAATGGGATTTGTGTTGAAAGGACTCTAGTCCATTTGTTTTGAAAGGACATTTTGTCCATTGTGACTAAATTGTATTTTTAAATTTTATCTCAAATTTGTATTCGACCTCAGGGGAGAAAAATTGTTAATTATTGTATTGTTTTCTTTTCCTCATCAATTATTCCCTTCCTTGTCCCTTTTTCCCCTTTCCCTGGTTCGGTCGTCATTAACCGGAAACGATGAATTCTAATTCATCGAGCCTCCCCTGAGGTCGCTGTCAAAGCTTAAAATAAAGATTAAGAGAGGTATGACTGTAATGTATTTTATTAATTAAGAAAATAAGAGAAAGAAGAAAAGAAGATAAGAAAAATAAAACTGAAATACAGTTGATGGGGCACCGATTCAAAGAAAAAGGAAGTTGCCGATACTCTTCCCTGGTCGTTTATGTAGCTATAGATGAGACTGAAACGGAAAAGAAAACAAATTGTTAGAAACGAAAACTAAAGATTTTCTATCAACAGGTTGAAAAGGTAATCGTATTAGACTTTTTGGTAAGACTTCGGATTAGGTCCGCACTTTTAGAGACCTGAAACTTTTTGTACATATTGTGAGGAGATAAATTTGATTTAGATGATTTCCTTTGCTCTTCGTTCGGTGTAGAAAGATTTAAAACAATATCTCGACTTGTGGAAGGTGTATCGTCATGTAGAATAGGGTTTTCTCCTGTATCTAAACGCTCATGGGTGATGATGTATAAATTTATCAATTCGTTGAAAGTCAAACCTGAAAATATAAGTTGTTGCATAAACTCTATTTGTTGATTACTAAACCTCATCACTAAGTTCCAGATCAGCTAATTCGTCGTCCAGTATTAGTTCCAGAAACCAGTCTTCTGGTCCAGTTAATGATAAGTGATGCAAAATCAGTAGATCAATTATTTCCTGTATGGCTCCTTGAATCTGGACTACTACCGCTGTTTACTCTCTTAGGTGTTTGCCTATGGACATTCGAGTTTTGAAACTTAGATCAATTCGATACAGTTTATTTCGCCTTGAACCTAAAGCTGTCTATAGTTGTGATGGTACTTACGTTGACCTTAGCAAAAGATTTCGATAATTCTAGTAGCGATAATGATTCGTATAACTCTTGACCTTCGATGAAAAGCTTTATTATGTCTAGTATAGTGATTGTTCAATATAGTGTTATAATCGGTGCAATAAATTGGCGAGTAATAATAATTAAAAAGGATGGTAAAGTACCGTGAAAAGAAAATACTCTCAAGATAAATGTTGTCTCGATGAAACATTTATTTAGCGTAATAGAGGTTACGACTGGTGATGAGAAGTAAAATATTTAGTCCAAAAGCGATTTCTTATGCTGAAGAATCGTAGGTTAAGGTTACTGGTTATGATGAGATATGATTATGAATAAAAGGTAAAAGGTATACTAATATGGTTAAGGACCCAATAGATTTCCAATGAAGGTGTCACTAATGGTAAAGGTTCGAATAGTGATAGATAAGGAGTTGATAAACGGTTATGGTCAAGATAAAGGATCGAAGGTGAAAGTCTGAAACTAATTTGACCAGGTTGACTTAAGGTAATGGATCAATAATACAAATACATAGCATGCAAAGGTTATGGATAAGGTGAAGGATCATAGCATGCAAAGGTTATGGATAAGGTGAAGGATCAATTGGTACAAAAAGAATAAAAGAAAAACACTCAAAAGCCTAAGGCTTACCTTGAAGATGGTTCTGGTACGGGTCAGTCTGAGAGGGAGGTTCTGGTGAACACAGCGGTGGTGGTAACGGCGAAACTGGGGAGACACAAGATTGGAGGTGGTGGCGAACACTATTTATTTAAAATATTTAAATAAACCTTCTTAAAAAAACTTAAGAGAAGAGTAGAGAGAGAGAGAAAGAAAAACAACAAAGTGTTGATGTTGCAACACAAGGCAAAGAACACGACAAAAGACCACTAAGACAAAGAGAAAGAAAGAGTCTCTTTCTTATGGCCCCAAAGTTAATTGGATGCTATCTTAAACTTTTCCTGCTTTTCCTAGAGATGGTCATTTATAATGTCCACCTTTCTAATGCTTTCTCCTCCTAAAAGTAATTTAGTTTTCCTGCTTAATGTAGAAATGGTAAAGTCATAAAGAAGTTAATTTCCCTGGAGAGAGGAGGAGTAAAGATACATACATTTGCTTCTCCTCTCTTGTCAATGATAATCAAAATTAATAGGTTTTTGGGAGGAAAAACTTCCAAACAAAAATAATAACATTGGGGTGAGAAGGGAGGTTATGATACCTTTGTGTGTGTTAATGACTTGACTTTTATCCCCTCACAATATAGCTCATGTCAAACTACATATTATGTACGAGTTTGTAAATGCGGAAAGATCTAGTTCCTGAGATACAGGGCTTCAAAGTTGGATTTTGCCATAGAGCTCTATGGGTAAAAATGAAGTTTTCCTACATGCATACTAATGCTTCTTACCTCTCGATTTTTGTATATGTTATAACTGATGGTATGAAGTATTATCATGAAAAAAATTAAAACGCTAGCTACCACGATTGAGTACTTATAGTTTGTTCTTTATGAGACTTTATTCATCTTTTACTATAATTAATGAACAACTGTATATAGAAGTACTAAATTTGGTTGAACATAGAGTCAAGATCACACAATAATGTCAAGGTCATGAAACAATCTATTGCATTTACTTTTGCACGTAGTTTTGTAATAAAATAATCTATTGAATCACACATAATCGGTGCATTTATACACCGTGTCTCTTAAACAACCGACAACTTTAGATTGTAATTACTAGACGGTCCCTTACTCAAATGACTTGCAATTTTCGTGCTATCATTTCAGACCATAGGAAGTTGTTTGGGTGACTATTTTAAGACTAAAGACTAAGACTATTTTTAAGTGCATTTGAAAGAAAAAGATTTTGTTCATTTTTTTACAATATGGGTAAATATAGTACCGAACAACGTGTTTTTATTGTAAAACTTGGTACCAAGTTAATGGCTCACCCACTGATTTGCTCCGGAAGTGGTCTAGTGAATTAAAAAATATGGATAAACCCTCTAGAGCTACAGTATATGACTTAATTGAAAAATTCGAAAGAACAGGTAGTGTAGCTGATAATTTGGTTGGAAATGTTGGTCATAAAGTTTCGCAGAGAACTCCTGAGAAAATTCAGGCTGCAAAACAGATCATGGAAGATGAACCAACAACATCCATCAGGTCGTTTGGGCCACAACTTGGTGTTTCAAGAGCAACTGCTCATAGGATCGTTACCCAGGACCTGAATCTCTTTCCGTACAAGCTACAAATGTTCCAGCATCTTCCAGACAATGCTCCAGATGCAAGGTTAGACTTTGCGAACCAGATTCTAACAAAAGTTGATGAGCAAGGTTTCGACCTAAAAAACATATGGTTTACGGACGAGGCACATTTTTGGTTATCAGGATACGTTAATCGGCAAAATTACCGTGTTTGGGGCACTGAAAAACCGGAGCTAGTTCAGACAAAACCGCTTCATCCCGCTAAACTTACCGTCTGGTGCGCAATATCAGCCGAGTGCATCATGGGACCTTACTTTTTTGACTCAACTGTTGACTCTAATAGCTATCTGGATATGCTGAACAACCAGTTCCTCCCAGAAATCTATGCAGAGAATATGGTTGATGATTATCATTTCATGCAAGACGGAGCTCCACCCCATAGGACATCGGCAGTTTTTGATACACTTGAAAGACACTTTGATGATCGTGTAATAGCCCTTGGCTATCCTAACGCAAAAGGATCTGGTTTAAATTGGCCACCCTACTCACCAGACTGTAATCCTTGTGACTTTTTTCTTTGGGGCTATCTCAAGGACAAAATTTACAAAAGGCTCCTAAAACTATCAATGAGCTAAAAGAAGCAATTATCCAAAAGGTAAAAACCATAGAACATGATATTCTCCAAAAGGTCACTTCGTACTTTGAGGCTAGAATGCGTTACTGTGTGACCTCCCGAGGTAATCACTTTGAAAACATTGTTAATTTATTTCCTTTAAAAACAATATTGTCGAAAAAAAATTTCATTAAAAAATTCCTACACAATCAAAAGTTATTAAAATTTAAAGTTGTTCGTCAATTAAGAGACACGGTGTACACCGGTTGAAGGTACATTGTTCACGACACATCACAATTACTACTGATGGAGAGGATATTTATGATCACTGTAAACCTCAACTATTTCAAGAGAGCGATATAAAACTTACTGTCCACCTTCAGTGAGTTCAAGGCCCATGATTTGATCATAAGGCTTCAAGAGATCGTTGTAAGTGGCGAATTGAGCAGAAAACCAGAAGAGTGTTGAACATTGACTTTCGCTTTGCTTGGGTCCAACCTTTAGACTTCAACTCTTGACACTTGTTACTAAAGAACTTGTTGAATATAAAGAATGGAGATTGAAAGGTGTAAACAGGATAACATTTGACATCAATTAAAAATCAAACAGTTAAAGTGATAATATTGATCTTACCTCAGATGCAATTAATTATTTATTGCATTGAAAAATTATTAATTGATTATATCAATATGTATAAAATTGAAGAAAAAGGAAAAAGAAAAGAAAAGAAAAGAAAAGAAAAGAAAAGAAAAGAAAAGAAAAGAAAAGAAAAGGTAGTAAAGATATTGGTGAATCATTTCTATTCATTTATTATTCATTATTCATTTCTAATCAACAGCTAGGTTTCCGAATACAAATCAAAATACAGCTAGATCTGTTTCTCACCGGCTCCGAGACAAATCAAGTTCAAAGTTATTTTCATCAAAAGTTCTTTCGCGACCAAGGCAATAGGCATTAAAATTCAATTTCGGTTGAAATTCGGGAAATTCGATTGATGAGGACTCAGTTGATTAGATGTCAAACTATCAACAATGAATTCTGATGACTGTGAGTTATTAGATCAATGATCAATTGATGTTTTAAGATTAATGTTTATTAACTTGATGAAAATTATGAAAGTATCGATACAATTGTTTCAATAACTGAATGAAAACAAAACTTTCAAATTCAATCAGTTGATTATTGTTGACATTTCAGATGATGAACATTGAATGATTAATCCAATTGAATTTTAGCATTCATATACTTATTTTTTCCGAAAAGAAAATAGTTATTATTAAATTAATTCATTAAAAAAAATCAAGTACATTTGTACTCATTCCTGTGGAAAAAACATAATTAATCAGGGAAAAACCAATTACAAAAAAACCCAAAATGTTGCTCAATTAATTAGTTAACTATTAATATTATTATAAATAACAAAGAAAAAATGATTGTTTTATCAATTTTTCTAAATGCACATTTAATGCAAAACCCTTCAGGGTCTAATTTGGAAATATTAAATTTCGTAATTTTTTTAATATTATTCAAACCCTTGAAACTGCTGGACTTTAGCTCACGTAAGTGAGCAGTTATTCACTACTAAAATAAAAAAATGTTTCTCAAAGTCGCATTCACAGTCAGGTTCGTCTCGGTCTACCTGTCTGATACTGGTTAACAAAGAATGCCAATCCAAGTTCCGGATCCAACTTCAGTAATATCGCGTGCATAAGCAGCTCTGAAAGAAACGCGTGTTCGTTTTTAATCGTAGACATTTACTAAGAAAAAAATGGCGAGAAAGTAGAAATATTATCAGGATTTTGTTGCAGTTTCATAGACTCTATTTCATCTGCAACCGATCCGGTTCTTCTTCATTTTTCAAAACACCCGAAAATGTACAGATTTAGAAAAAGAACAAAAAAACCTAAAAATACAAAAAAAATTTTTATGGTCGTTTCCTGGGGTAAATCGCGCTTCTCAATTCTTCCGGTTAGTCTCTCAGAACTGCTTTCACATTTATTTTGTTTGAAATCATATATTCTATCCAAAAAATTCTGTAGTTAATACCAAACTTTGACATTTTCGCTGGAAAATTTTTTCAAAACGCTAATAAAATTATTTCCACAATGCTGGAATCATAATAGTGATTGGCGATATTATCGGTATCGATAAATACAGTGTTTCCCGATTGAAGAAACCAAACTTTCAAATGAGAAAACCTTTTTTTCAATTGAAGAAACCAAAAATAAAAATTCGCTTCTAGTTTTCATTTGAAGAAACCAAACCACCAAATGAAGAAACCAAGTTTTCATTTGAAGAAGGTTGGGTTACACTCACTATTCACTGCCCTATTCTCCTGACCCCAAGCGATGACTTTGCATTCGCAAACTCAAAAAGATTCACCCGAGGCCAGAAATTTTCCAATATAAATGAGATGAAGTCAGCCTTTGAATCCTTTTTTGAAAGGGCTAAGGGACAAAGTGCCTTTTTGCTAAGGGTGGATGGTTTGCCCCTACCTATACGATCAGAAATGATTCAGATGAATCAGAAGACGAACAAGATAATTCAAATCAGATTGGGGTGGTTATCCTCATCACCCTTTTAAAGATGAAGATGTTTCCAAAACATTCAGTTACCTGATGCCCATTTTACTCTTAATTGCTGCTGTTACTCTCACAATTCCGTTAATTGCTCTATTCTTTTTCATCTTTCTCTGGAAACGACCTCCGTCTTTCCTGTGTAATGTTCTGGATCCCGAATTGAAAAACATCAACAGTCTCAACGCTCAGCCAAGAGTTTATAATGGATTAATTAATCTCTTGTTAAAAGTGGATAAAGCATTTTCCAAAGGTGATCATGATTATGGATCATCGATAAAAAGATGAATCTACTGAACAAAATTCAATTTGGGAAAGTTTTGTTCATCGGAATAGATTCTAGACCATTGGATTTACATCAATATCTCAAGTTTAATGTAAATGTTGAATTATTTTGTTTGATTAGAAATGTAAAAAAAGGTAAACATTTGTATTATTTATATATGAAAATTAACTAATTTGATTATATTGATTGGTTATTGACCTCGTCCAATACCAATTCCTTTGAAATTTGTTGGTTCGTTCATTTTAACAATCGCTCCATTAAAGACAAAATCACGAATCACACCAATTAATCGTTCCTTTGTTCCAGCCATTCCTCGAAGTGTCATTCCTTCCGAAAGTCCACCGAGATAAAGTCCACCATTAGCTGGACCTTCAATGGAATTGGTTCCCTTGGCCAATCGAGATACAGCCACTTCATGATCATCCATATTCAAAGAGATTCTTACGAAAAAGAGACAATCAAATGTTAAATTATTTTCTTTCTTTTCTACCAAATCATCTAATTAATTGTTAATCAATTGTTAAATTTTAATTACTTTCGATTTCTTTTCGATATGGTGACTGTATGGAAAGCACCATCGTTCACTCGGACCTCTGATATAAGTAAAGTTTCACCCGAACCTCCATTGAAACGAGCCTCAAGAAGACCTCCGATCACTGCCACTGAATAGTAGTGCTAATTTATGGAAGACAATTGTTATTCCAATTCCAATTAAATTGCTGAGATTTTATTGTAACAGTAAAGTCATTGAATTAATACTTACATAATCTCGAGCCTTTTTAGTTTTCCCTTGGAAAGTGGACATAATCAGTAGAGTTTCCGATTGGTTTGTTTTAAAGGTGAAACTAAAGTCGCTCTCTTCTCCAAGAGGTCGACTATTCAATTCCAAGTAACCTTGACCTGTGAACTTGACAATTCGAGAGGTTCGATCTCTACAACCCGGAATTACACCGTAATTCTCAATGCTCAGTAAATTCAATGGAGTTGTATCGATCTGAACATCTTTCATACATCCCAGGAAGTGTTTGAATGTATTGAGTGTCCAAAGATCTTGAGTGAAATTAGGGGTCACTCCACCAAAGTAAATTGGGACATGATTGAGATCCAATTGACTTTGACCTTGAGGAGCACTTCCTTCAAGAACTTCATCTTCTACCGATAAAACTCCCAACCATCGATCTCTTTCAGCAGCCAATCGAACCCACTGTCCATTATTGTATCTCTCCCGAGATCTTAATTGTAATCGTGATCCAGATCCAAGATTAAATTGGTACAATACTCGCCCGTCTTGAAGGGAAATGGACACGAAATCTCCAGTGTCTGGGTTGCCCGAGAAAAAGATGATCGCGTCTTCATCAAATGATCTGAATTGCAGAGCGACGATATACTTTTCTCTGTCATATCTTTGGATCTAAAGTGAGAATCAATATTATCATTATTATTAATACTTATGAATAGTAGAAATTGATTCGCATCTCAATCAGCTGATCACTTACCTGATCCATTGTAGCATAAGAACCTTCACCTTTGAACTGGAATGTTCCTGGATCAATGAGTTCGGTCACACCTTCCATGCAACCTCGACATCCTTGTGAGGTTTTAAAGTTCCAAAGGCCAATTCGTTGATCATCTAGATAAACTTCGTACAAACAGCCGGTGAATCGTCGGGTCTTCATTATGGTCGGAGCTTCAAAGTTATCCGGTAGACCGCCGATAAACAGGTTCGCGTTCCCATCCAAGTCCATTTTACATGATTTAGGGTCAGATGATCCCGTTACTTCATGAGTGTCTCCTTTATGTGCTTCTGTTGATGGTTGGACACTTAAAGTCACTAAATTGTTGACTCGGTTCATTTCAATCTTGTACCAGTGTCGAGATCGTAACAAGTTCCCGTCATTGGATTCAATGATTGTCGGATGTTCCAATGATTTAGATCCACTTCCTGTATTCCATGTAAACCGAATTCGTCTATTGATCATTTCCAATGCCATGAAATCAGAGTTTGTATTCGATGATGAACAAAATCAACGAATTAGGAACATCTTCTTTGATTGCGTAGTTAAGACTAATTGTGTTCGTGGCCGATGGTTGAGTTGGTGATCGATAAGATTTCACACAAATCATCTCTTTCTGCTCCTAGTGAGACTCTTATCGAAGATGCTTTTTGACGAGACAAAAGGATGCGATGTTTCAAATCGGTAAGATCAAGTTCGAATCGAGTTCTTAATCCATCCAATCGTCTTTTAAGATTTTCCGAGTTCACCATAAATCGACTTGATTCTCGAATATCAGCTCGAGATTTATCAACAATCGAGTGAAATTCTCGATTCCAGAAGCTGTTCCTTCATTAAGTCGTTCGATTCGAGGAGTAAGATCATCAATTATCTTCTTTTCTATTCCATCTATTCTTAAATGAACATGTCCAAGTCCTTCGAGAAGGAAACTCAACGTATGATCAATTTGTTTGATTCTTTCTCGCAAATCTTGAGGTAATTCATCAAGTGCCCGATTAATTAGTTCTAATGCTCGTCGATATGATAACAAATCTTTAGCTAGATTACCAAGTATCAATTGTTTCGATGAAAGGTCACTTTGTAATCTAGAATTCGGTTGTCGAAGATCTCGAGCTGCTTCAAGTAATTCGATGCTTCGATCTCTCGCTTTCTGTGCTTGTTTAGTCAACGAATCGTCGATCCTGGATAAGCCTCATGATAAGCGCGTTCAGCTGCTTCGTATGCTCGTTTAGCTGATTCTTCGGCTCGAGCTAATGCAACAACAATTCGCTCATAGACTCCAGCCGCTTCGAGAGCGTATTTGGAAAAGTTTTCTGTGTCGGCGAAAAGACCTTTCAAATATTCCAATTGTTTCATCAATTCCAATGAATGTCGTTGACATGGTTCCACATATTTGACAGTATATTCGGGTTCAATCTCGACAAAGTTGACCTCAAGTGTTCCAAAGCCAATGTGGCATTTCTTAGATCCCGTTCTAAACCAGGAACTAGTCCATGTCGTACAGTCACATCGATCAACATTCCACGAGCGGCATTAATTAGTCGAGCAGCTTCAATCAAACTGGAATTGGCTTGAGATGCATGACCAGAACTGATCCTTAGAACTTCAATCACTCGATCACGAATTCTTTGTCCTTCGTTGATTCGATTCAATGTTAACTGGACTGGTCTTTGTACTCGAGTTTGAACAATGTTGAAAATCTCTGATAATCTTTGCTGCAATCGATCTAATCTCTTTCGGAAATCTCGATCAACATTCGGTGATCTAAGAAGACCAATTATCTTTTCAAGTAAAGTCTTTGACAATCGATTCTCTCTTGAGGCTTCATCGAGTCGAGGTCGATAGTTTTTCAAATTCAATTCGGCGATAATTTGTTCAGCACGGAAAAGATGTCGTTCCAAAGAGAATCCTCCTTTTCCATCGTCCATTCCAAATTTTCGAAGAGCATCAATAATTCGTCTCAAATCATAAAGTAGATCATTTATATAATCGAGAAGATTTTCAGCATCGTCACCAATCAATTTGGTCTCTTCCACAATCATCGGTAATTTCGCTTCCAAACTCACTGTTCGAATATAAAGCATATCGACCAATGTTTCCAGGTCGAAATTGGAAGTCACATTATAAAGGATTCCTTTACCTTCGTCGATTAGGATCGATTGTCGTTGCAAAGTGTTGAGAAAATGTTTGTACTTGGACAATAAATGCAAGAATTTAGTGTAAGGTAAATTTCCCCAATCGGTGGTTGGTAATTCGGCCAATGTCGCGTTAATTGAGTCCAAATCATCGAGCAATAATCCAGTACATGGACCATCGCAATCAAGACAACCCGATTCAGTTTGCACATGACGAGGTAAACAAATTGAACAATCGCGACCTCGAAAACCCTCTTTGCAAGCACACTGACCAGTTCGAGGGTCACAACTTGATCCAAATGATCCATAAGGTGAACATGAACATGGAAGACAAAACTCCCGAGCCATTGGATCACCATAATATCCGACATCACACTTTTCACAACGAGAACCAGTATAACCTGTCGCACAATCTGAACAAACGTAATCACCTCCAGGCCGAGATTCACAGGTCTCAGCAAACGAGTGACCAGGAAGTGGACATTGACAAGGAATACAAGGTATCCCTTGGGTTGGATCACCAAAGTATCCGGAAGCACAAACATTACAAAAAGGACCTGCAGTGTTATCGGTACAATTGTAACAATGTCCAGTCTCTGGATCACAACTTCGAGATCGATTGTTACATGGACAAGGTTCTGCCCACCCAACTAGATCAATGTAATCACGGGAATCAAGATAATTGGGTTTCCTTTTCCGATAATAACCAATATTTGGATCTTGACAAGATGCACCTCGATATTGGGGTGGACAGAAACATTGTTCAACTCCAATGGCGGTGAAATTAACTGGCACCGAGTTCAGAACTCTCAGATCCTCAGCAACATCAAGAGTCACGTCGGTTAAACGGGCTGATTGTACATCGGGTCCAGATGAAGCTCGAATCAGAATATTCTGAACTTTTTGAAGAGCAATCATCAAATGTTTTCGAGTTACTTCAAGTCCTGGATTTTCGGCAAGAATAAAAGACGATTCGTGAAGTTGAATCTTGTAAAATTCACCCAAATAAGATGTCGAAGAAGATGAAGAAGATGAAGAAGATGATGCTGATAGAGATAAAGACGATTCTTTATCGAAATGGTGTAAAACGAGTCTTTGGTTTCCTTGAATGATGAATAAAGGATAACGATTGAGAACCGAATCAGGGAATCGAGAATCTTGACGAGATTGAATTCGAAATGAGAGAAAACCATTGTAAGAATTAACTTTATCTCCAATAAATTCTTTTGGTAATTGCCAATAATAAGGTTGATCAGAAATGTAATTGCTTCCAATCACTTGTTTCGAATCTGAAGAATCAGGAATCACATTATAGCCCATTTTTAATTCCGCTGATTGTCCACTTATTCCAAAGGTCACTTCTTTCGGTGCGCTGGTGATTGTTGTCCAAGTTAATGATGATTGTTCACATCGAGAAGTTTTCTCGAAACAAAAGCAACTGAAACATCCAAGTGGATTCATCGCCGAAAGAGAAAATGTCGCGTCTTTACATCGATCACATCGTCGTCCCATTGTGTTCCCTTTGCACGAACATTGTCCAGTCTCATCACATTGACAAATAGTCTCTGGATCACTTAGTCCAATTACCGATCTCAGGTCAAGTTTACAAGAAGAATCTAAGCTTCCGGGTGGATGACAATCACATCGACGACAATTTGAAATCGATAATATCCAAATCGACATTTAGAACAGTCTTTGCCTTCGAATCCTTCTAAACAAACACATTCTCCCGTTTTATTGTGACACTGGTTATTAACCGATCCTTGGATATCACATTCACAAGCTTTGCAACCTTCGACAATGTCCAGTCCATAAGTACCCGGAGCACAATCACGACAATCTCGACCCGCAGTGTTGGGAGGACATTCACATCGACCCGTTTCTGGGTTACAAATGTGATTCGCTTCGTAACATTGGTCACACTTTTGACATCCACTGGGTGAGAATCCATAGAATCCACTTTTACACGAGTCACATTTAGAACCTCCGATTCCTGGTTTACATTCACATTGTCCAGTTAATTGATCACAAATTGATGATGTTGATCCAATTGGATTACAATCACAAGGTGAACATCCTTTTCCTGAATCAAGATTCCAGAATCCAGATCGACATCGATCACAAGCTCTTCCTTCAACGAATGGTTTACATTTACCTTTAGATAAGAAGACAAGAAGAGAAAAGATTAAATTATCATCATCATTTCTCTCTCTCTCTCTCTTTCTCTCTTTCTCTCTTTCTTTCTTCATTTACTTACATTGACCACTTATTTCATCACAACTTTTTCCTTCTGATCCTTTTGGATGACAATCACAAGGAAGACAACCTCGAACTGAGAATCCATAATAACCTTCGAGACAATGGGAACAGTGTTGACCAAATATTCCTGGTTTACAATGACACTGACCAGTAATTGGATCACAATCAGACGAAGATGAACCAATTCCATTACAATTACATGCTGGACATCCCAATTCAGGATTCCCATGACCAACAGCACATCGATCACACAATCGACCAGTGAAATTGGGCTTACATGAACACTGACCAGTCTTTGGGTCACATTGAGGGTCATTCGATCCTGACAAATCACAGTTACAAGGTTTACAATCACCCAAACTTGGATTACCCCAATGATGAGGTAAACATTGATCGCACTTCCATCCAGTCGTATTGGCCGCACATCGACATTGTCCAGTTCGTGAATCACAACCTCCAACCACTGAAGTGTCCACATTTGGACCACACTCGCAGGGGAGACACTCCCCCAGGAACACTTGGATCACCATAATAACCCTGCTTACAGATTTCACACTTGTCTCCAGCATAAGGCTCGATACAAGCGTCGCAAATGTAATCGTCTCCTTTTTCCGTGAGGACACAAGTCGGTGAAAAGTTGTTCGAACTCAAGGTCAATGGACATGCACACGGCTTACAGTCTTCCGGTGTTCCACGAGTCGGATCACCATAATAACCTTTCTTACACTTGGAACAACCTGTACCTTCCGTGTTGTGTAGACACTCTGAACATTCACCGGTGAAAGGGTCACAAGATTCCGCGTGATTGTTACAATTGCACTTCTCACATCGACCTCCGACCAGAATATTGTTCACCCTTCGGTAACCTGGTGCACACTCTAAACACGATAGTCCCATGTAACCCTCGGGACAATCACAAGACTCCGCTCCAGTTTGTTTGTTCAGAGACTTTGAGTCTTTCGATGCTTGTTCCATCTCGACATTGTACATGGACCCTTCGATCTGGTCCGTGTGGAACTTGGCTCGAATCAACATGTTCCGTAAATTGTACAGAACCAAAGTGAACTCTTCTCGAGACACTGGTCTCACTCGACGTCCATCACCGTCCAAAATGTACCAACCGTTTTCTCGCAAAGGTAAAGTCAAAGTCACTTTATCCTCGTTCTCATTTTTGTCATATCTCTTCCAGTTGTAACCAATTCTCATCACATTTTCCGGTCCACCGTCCAGAATAATGTCCGCATCTTCAGTGTAGTAACCGGAAGTGTCTCCTCTCAACACCGTGTATCCAATCATGAACCTCAGGTCACCCCCGTAAGAGTAAAGTTTCTCACCAAGGTAAGAATCAGGAGCCATCCAATAGTAAGGTGAAGACATTGGCTGCATGTCGTCATCAGCGATCACCAAGTGTTCAGATTTTCGTGTTGGAGTGACCACTTTCTTGCCAGAGAAATCTGATACTTTCCAAGCTTCCAGGTGAGCGAGAGATGAGATCACCTCAACTCCCCAATCGGAGGATTTACACGAAGATGTCGCACCGAAACAGAAACACGGGGCACATCCATCGGGATTGTCCGCCGATAGATCAAAGTAACCTGCTTTACATCGGTCACATCGATTCCCTTCGACATTGGCCTTGCATACACACGTTGGACCATCACAAGCCTCAGGGTTTACGACTCCCGCTCCGTTACAATGACACGAGTCACACCTTGGATAATTGCGATAACCTGGAGCACAAGAGTCACAGTATTTACCTTGGAATCCTTTCTTGCAAATGCAATCACCCGCTTCCAGTCCCGTTAGAACATGGCTACTGTCCTTTATACAATATTCGGTAGTTCCTCGACCTCGACATTGACATGGTCGACATGGGGCAGTCTCATTATTAATCGAGCTACTTGAGGAACTCAATCCTTTACCTGGACGGAAATATCCATCTTCACATTGATCACAATTGTTTCGTTGTATGAGATTGACAATTTATACAAACACCTCCGCCCGATCTAAGGCCATGAACATTGACACTTCCATTACGAGAATCGACATTTTTATCGTAAATACATTCACTTGAATGTCCATGACATTGACAAGCTTTTGGAACATGAGAAGAAACAATTAGAAATTAGTTGATTGTTTTCTCTTTTTCTTTCTTTTCTTTTTTTCGCTCTTCTCTCTTCTCTCTTCTTCCTTCTTTTCTTTTCTTACCTTCACAAATTGCGATATTTCGTTTGGTTGCCTGACGATATGGTCGTTGATTGAATAATGGACAACACTTTTCACAATTATCGCCACAAGTATTATGAAGACAATCACATTTACGAAGTAAAGTTGCTCGATCCACTGGACAAGCTCTTGCGTGACCATTACAAATACATTGACCAATAATCTCAATATTTTGTAAAGTATAATAAAGCTGAGAATCAATAGAAAATCAAATCATAAAATCATTAGAATCTAAAGTATTGTAGACACAAAGCTCTTACCTGATTAGCCGATGTTAAATTGAATCGATCTGAATATGAAAACAAATTCTTCTCATCCCATGGAACCGAAACCTTTTGTAATCGTAATCGTATGAATCGAGCCTTCATAAACTGTTTCAATGTCTCTGAAAGAGATTAGCTCCTGGTCGACCTTCACTCAATGAAAGATTCACCTATTTAGAGATACAAGATTAGAGATTGAGAGATTGAGAGATTAATAGAGATTATGAGAAAGAAAGATAAAGAAATTGACCAATTTACTTCCATATTGAAGTTGTCTCAATGTTGAATAATATGAAGTACAAATAACTTCATCATCTGATCGGTAATGAGGAGGATGAGATGCAATTGGTTTAGTGCTAAAGAAACGCCAACAATCAGTGTTACTTATTGCGAAAACTGCCAAGGTTTATATTCAACTCCATCAATTGACCTTTCGATTATCCAATTTCCGTAAAGGTGATCGTCCAGCCTTAATTTTGACCAAATGATTTGAAAGACTTGCTTTAAATCAACAGTAATTGTTACCCATTCATATTTATCACTTTTCTGTAGAGTTGGACTTTGCCACCACGAACTTGTACCATCGATAACATTTGATATCGGATGTCGTCTATCGGGATTTAGACTGGTCGCATCACAAACACCACATTCATTGTCTCGAGTCAATGAGGATAACAATAAGGCTCTGGACCAACTTGACCACAGGTCGAGTTGACAGTTATTATTGATCCTTTAGCGAGATCAAAAGTCTCGGATAAAAAGCTTCAATGTCACCTAATAGTCAATTGTTATCGATCAGTTAATTAATAATTAACGGATCAATTGAGAAAATAAGCATTTAAACTGGTCAACTGGTCAACTGTTACTTACTTGAATCAATTGGAAGATCTGATCGAGAAGAAGAAATAATTTGTCCTGAATTTAATTGGAAACTTATCACAATCACACATATGAACAATGGATTAACCATAATTATCACTTTTTATTATCCATGTGGTGGATTAAAATAGACGATTAATACATGTATTATATCAAGAAAACTTTCTCTTTTCTTTTCTTATTCTTCTTCTTATTATTATTGGTCCAGAATAACGTTGATTATTCAGATACATTGAGATGTTTAGATCGTGGGTTGTTGATCCAGTCCTGTTTACCTGTTTTCCAGGTAAATTTGTATTTAGAAAACGGGAAAAGTCAGAAAAGATAAACGAGAAAGAGAAAGAGAAAGAAAGATGATAAAAGATTGACTCTAATTCCATTTATGGTTACAACTTTATCGAGTGGGTGGTCAAGATAAATTCAGTTATCATCTTAATCCATTCTAATCTTTTATCTTTCCAATTCTCTGACCTTTCAATTAGCAAATGTGACAAATTTACAATTGATATTCTTCAAATATTGATATAAATATGTTTCTATGATCAACTTAATTAAACTAATTACCGAAATTTACTAGTATCCATTTCATTCCATCACTATTATGGTAATTAAATAAAATACAAATTCTTAACTAAAATGAATAGACGGACACTCTCTCAATAACTGAATGGACTAGTGTGATTATTGTTCCATCGCTCATTCATTGATAAAAAAATTTGCGAAAATCTCAACATGCAATTCTGAAGCTGTTGATAGTGATACAATTAACAATCAATTTGAAAAAATAATTCGAACACAAAATAATCAGGTCGATATGTATATGGAAACCTTTCAATACTTTTTGTATCAGATTAAATTTTCTAAGACGATAAACTTTTTTTCGGGCTTCTTTTTGTTACCAATTAATTGTGTAACAAAACGGCTGAACAATTATGATTAAATGGCTGCTTAACATTGACAATCAATTTGATTATCAAACAATTTCATTGTTATCACTTCATCTCCAAATTGACAATCAAATCCAACCAAACAAAAAGTAATGAAACTAACAGCGAACTTTAAAAAATTTCAACTTAATCACTTCAACAAATGATTAATTTAATGTTCAACTAATTAACGTGACAAAAATAATAGAAATTAATTGTTTCCCTAATAATATGGATAAACTTAAATGTATTAAATTTAACCACTAAACTAACCGTTCAGTTTACAAGAGGATATTGCAAGCTTCATGTTAATGCTAATTATCAGAGTTTTCAACAATTAAGGTTTTAGTTTCAATTTTGTGGGACTAGATGAAAGACCAGCTCGAAATTGAACCCGTGGCATCGGGGGCTAAGGGCCACGACTTTAACCTCTCGATTACGATTAACAATTTGTTCGTGGATTTAAAGTTATCCGGTAGATGGAGCTTCAGGTTGTGCGATCAGCTGATGAGTGTCAATTTTAATTGAGATTTTGTCTCATCTCTACTTTCATTTAATTAATTATTCTGTGATTGTTTTTTAATTATTTTGTATTTTATTTTGTTTATTCGTTGAACCACCGGGTACACGAACTCTTGCAATATCTGTAACCTTAAAGATAGAAGATATAATTTAACGGAAGCTTCGATGGCCAATGAAACCGGTGATGTAGACCAAGTGAACATGCAATCAGAAGTAATTCTCAGTGATTCTGGTGGAATAGAAGTTGAAGATTATGGTGGTGCTGGTGAAAAAAGTGGTGATACCAACAAGGGAAGTGGTGATGATGGTGTCGCTGGAGATGATGCCAATTATGATAATGAATTGAAAACAGAAGAAAACCTTGAGACAGAGAAAGATTTATCTTATGAGACAAGTGAAATGGAGACTGATTTAAGCAAGGACGATGGAATAGAAAACGAAACCATGGAATTACCAAGAGAAATTACTCAATTTACTGATGAAAAAAGAAACAATAGTATCCCTGGTATTGAAAATTCAAAGCCTGATAATGATTCTATTCCCAATATCGTAGAAACGGTTACTATTGACAAGTCATCTTATGAAAAATTAATCTCAGAACAGAAAAGGTTAACCGATGAACTGAAAAGATTAAAAGAACGCCTAATTACTGTTGAAGATGATTATACAAGTGAAATATTGGAACTTGAAGATCGAGAATCAAAAGCCAGGAACGAATTGAATCAAGCTCTTGAAACTATCGGACAATTGAAAAATTGTATCAGAGAAGTTGATCAACCAACCAATTGGTCTGAACGAATGGAACAGTTAAAATCTGAACGAGATGCAGCTCTAGATGATGTCTCCAAATTAGATGACAAGGTCCATCGGTTAACAGCATCGGTTACAAATTTACAGCTCGTAATTGAACAGATACAAAAAGGTAAATAAGTCGAACCTTAATGATACCAAATGTGTGGACATCATCAAGAAAACGATTGAAATGGTTACAGGATGAAAAAAATGAACAACATTCTAATTACACATGAAAAAAAACAACGGAAAAGTTAGAATGTCAATGGCATTAATTGATCGGCTCTTCTATCTAAAGTGTCAACTAATCAAATAAGCGACAGTTTTTTTTCTTTCATTTCTTCACATGTAAAATGTTCAATTAGTAAATTGGACGTATTTATATCAGCTCGAAAAGCCGATTCTTCATCTTGTAGAACCGAAATTGGTAAAATTTTATCAAATTCATTTACAAGGTGAATTGATTGGTCACTTTTCAAGTAACTAATATTTCACTGTTCTTACTCTCTAACCTCAAGAACATTTTAATTTTACAAACTGACCATTAGTTATGCCACATCAACAAGCTACTAATCTCTCTCACCAGAATTGAGACTCTAAGTTTACCCATTTTCTTATTGCTACTCATCCTAACCTTTAGCCTTTCTGAAGGTTTATTATACCTTTCAAAGGTGAGCAAAAATATCACTTGCACTAAACGAAATGTGACCTGAGATCAGTTTGATCATTTTCTCAAAATTTGGTTTGATACCAAACAAAAAAGAGAAAGAAACTTGAAAAATGGTTTAATGCTTATGGTTGGAACCATGGATGCATATTAACCCCTAAGTGAATTGGAAAACACTGTAATTTAATCTAGACTGTGTTACGTTTTTAATTAGCCACGAACATGCAGAGAGACGAGTATCAGCTCCATCGATGGAAAAACATTCACGCAAATTTACCAGATAAATTGAGAAAAGAATATAAAACAACAGAGAGAAAAGAAAAAAAAAGGAAAACGTATTTTTTTCATGTTCTTTTTTCTTTTAATTGCCTTGTCATTAATTTTAGTTTTGTTCCATTTTCGCTGTTGATGTTCACACAACTACTTCTACATGTACATCAATCTATTAGCCAACATCTACTAACTTTGTTCTATTTCCTCTCTCTCTCTCTCTCTCTCTCTTTTACAGAGAATGAAAAAAAAGTCTCTTCTTTAACCAGGCAACATCTCGCAGCCCTAGAGTCAGAGCGAATGATACAAAATGATTTACGACAGGAAGTTGAGATGTATGAAAAAAAGTCTATGGAATCAGCTCAAGCTCTTGAAGCTGCAACAAGATTGACAGAAAATATCGACAAAAAGGAGGAAATTATTCAAAACTTGAAACAAGAACGTAAGTTTAACTTTTCTCTCTCAATACAATTTATTCTCTCTGATTCAAGATGAAAGATTAAAAGATTATCATGAAAAAGGTATTAAGGTGATAACGTAAAAATCAATGATACTGTTAAGAAACCGCTGCTCTCTCTCATTAATTAACTAATGGGTAGCAAGATAATTGTAATGATGGTGATTATTGTGATAATAATAATGATGATGATGGTGATGTATTTTTGCCGGTTTATTATAATCAAATTGAAAAATGTTGTTTGCATGGACCCACAATTCAAATTGATACTTTCACCTTTCTCTCTCTCTCCCTCTCCCTCTCTCTCTTGTCAACAAGAAACATATGCCTATGGTAATAATAATACATTTACTATTAATGGTGATACTGATAAGATGAAAGAGGATAAATGATGAGGATGGAGAGAGAAAAATAAAATAATTCACTTAATACTGTTACCTTGCTTGTTTATCGAGCGACTAATATCATTAGTGATATTTTCTTATCATCTCTCTCTCTCTCTCCAAAATGTTCTATTCTCTTTTCGTCTGTCTTCATCTCTATTTTTTGTTGATCCAAACTGATAAGCTGTTTCTCTCTCTGTGTAATATTAATATAGTTCACAACCTGAGAGAAACAAGAAAAGTTTTCTAGGTGAAACCTGTAAGATGAAGATGATGATGAAGATGAAAATGGATTAAAATTCTCAATCAAACTAATCATAATCATTTGTGTTGTGCTTCAAGATTGTAAAGTCACTATTTTTTTTGTCGCATCACAAAAAAACGACCATGATAATTAATATCAACTTACCTTGTAAACAAGAAAAGTAGTAATATAACCCACTCAAGGTATATCAAGGTAGCAATAAATGAGGTAAAATGGAAAACATTTCAAAGATATTAACATGGGAGAAATGATTAGATAAAAGAGCAAGAAGGTGAAACAATAATAATAAGCAAATAGCATGTTTATTATTACGATTCACAGTAATCATCTTATCACCATCATATCTTGATTAATCATCATCATAAACACAGGTAACTTCAATCTCGAAGCATTTGCAAAGTCAATTTATTCAGTTACTAATTCATTTTCTACACAAATTCTGGTCATTTATAGTAACTCAATGATCATGAATTTACTTGATTGATTATTGAAATTATATTTCTCATAATATACATCAGAAAAGATGAAATGTTGACTCTCTCTTTCTCTATCC
This sequence comes from Panonychus citri, assembly GCF_014898815.1. NCBI lineage: Eukaryota > Metazoa > Arthropoda > Arachnida > Trombidiformes > Tetranychidae > Panonychus > Panonychus citri. Next base: position 516,205 of record NW_026515520.1, on the reverse strand, counting down.
TCTTAAAGTGAAAATGTTACTTGATAATCTCTGGTAACATTGATCATGTTGCTTAGTATGTTACCTGTAATTGTAGAAACTGTGGTTTGAAAAGATTAAAGGTGAAAAAAATGATAGGAAGATAAGAGGGATAAAGAAAATGGCGATGATGATGATGATGATGATGAGATGGCTGATATACTGTAGTTGTTGAGGAGAAGAGAAAAAAAAACAACAATCATCGTAGGTAAAATTTTGATGATTTAGATGATGAATGAACATTATGATTGTTATTTTGAAAATTCCAAGTGAAACTTTTGTTTTCAACCAACATTAATTGTTGATGTTCACAAATAGTCTGTGAGTATTGTGTGAGTGTTGTGTGTGTGTGTGTGTCTATGCATACACGTTGTATCATATCTCTGCGGAAGAGTGAGTGAATATTAAGAAGGGAAAGATGATGATGATGATGAGGCAGAAAAAAAGCAAGACTGTAGCATGTGAGTACCGCCTCGGATCCCACCTTGGTTAATGAAATGTCTACCGTTTTACTGAGTTGCATCGATTGGTTTGAAATATCATAAGAAAAAATAATCCACTGACTGGAAACTTTTCCCCATCTCCTCCTCCTCCGCCTCCTTGCTCACTATGAAACACCCTCACTGTGGTTATACGGTTTTTTTTCTGCAGACTAATAGAGGGAGAGAAGAAGAAGATGATGATGAAGAAGAAGAAGATGAAGATGATAAGAGAGGTGGTGAGAGAGAGAGAGTGAGTGAGTTAGTATAAATACTGAGTAAGTGGCTTTTTCATCTTTGATATTTTCCATGTTATATAAACCAAAAGACTAGTCTTCGTTTTCCTCGTTCATTATTATTATCATTTCTTTTTTTACTCTTTTCCATCTCTCTCTCTCTCTCTCTCTCTTCATCTTTATCATAATCATATCTTTCTCACTCACTCAAATCTCTCATCATAATAATCATCATTGTCTTAATTACTTCCAAACTTGAAGTTAATTATTTTCCTCAACGATTAATGAAATGATCAAAGTGTGATTTGGTCTATGAGTATTACATCAGGTATTGGTTCATCAATTTTTAATCCAGTACTTAATGTGAAACTCATCGACCGTCACACATTCAATCGTCCAAACGAAATAGTAAATTATTATTAACAAAATGATCATCATCTTCACCATCAGAAAAGCTCAATCAACATCATCATCATCGCCCACACCTTAATTATCACCATTACAATAAACTTGAGGGAATATTAGTAATAATATTTACAGTATTGTTTTTAGTGCGAATGTGCGAATCTTGAATCAACATGTAAGTAATAATATCGATGAAAAAAAAACAAATAAACCAACAAAAAGAAAACTTTTTCTCTCTCTCTCTCTCTCTCTCTCTCTCTCTCTCTCTCTCTCTCTCTCTCTCTCTTCCCTCTCCCATTTCTCCACCCGCTTTCTATTATAACCACTAAATTATCATCAACATGAACAACAATCAAACTTAATCACATACTCAACAATAACTGACAACATGAACAACAACAAAAAATTACATACAAACTACGTAAATAATAAACGCACTCATAAAAATACATTACAACAACACCACCACCAACAACAACAACAACAACTACATGTCATATAATCATGTGCATATAACACAATGAATATTAATGTATTGTAATGATGATAATGATAATTGACAAACACACAATGGTGACATAGTTTGCGACAAAGAGAAACAAATATCTAACCTTGAGGTGGACAAAGCTAATTTGAAAGCCAGTTTTGAAGGAAAGGTTGACAAGCAGGTCATTAAAAACCTGATCCTAGGCTATTTTGGTACACCCAATGATAAAAAGCATGAAGTTGAACGTTTATTGGCCCGAGTGTTAGATTTTAATGAACAGGAAATGATCCGTGCAGGTCTATCCTTTGGACGTCCAACGAGTAAGTTTGGCCTTGATGTTTTCACTTCTTCCGGTTCATCCTCACTAATTAACCCAACATCTCATTCATCTACAGCGGTAACATCAGCGGGATCCATTCTATTAGCGCCTTTACAAACTTCTACTACAACTACTACTTCATCAACTGGTTATCATCATCATTCATCATCTTCTTCAATAGATGTTTCATCAACTTCCTCATACACCAATGAACCCACCACAGGTACCTCTGGATCTTTATCTAAAATGTTTGTTGAATTTTTGGAAGCTGAATCTCGGCCCAAAGGTAAACCAATCAATGTCCACCCAACATCATCTCTCACCCGTGAACTTGCTCGTGATTTAACCAAAGCTGCTCTTACACCTCACAATAAACCTCATCTACTCCTGGAACCAACGATAACCATGGGAACATCCAAGGTATCCCCTGTTCCAAATGTATCAACATCCTCTTCATTATTTTCATCAAATACTCTTGGGCTGCAACAATCACAATCACAACCACAACAATCAATTGGAAATCATATCTCACAATCAAACATTAGACCATCAGCAAATCCGTTGATTGTTTCAACATCCTCACAATTAGCAGCAAATAAAATATCATTACCATTTTCTGGTAATCTAAATAGTAATCCTATTAGGCCGATAACAATTAACTCCAGTAACAATATAATTACAGAAATTGATTCATCAATCACATCAATTGGATCAATGTCAACACCACATCAACAACAACAACAACAACAACAACATCAAAAGTCATCATCTTTATCATCAATATCATCTTCCTCTTCATCATCTTCATTAATACTATCAAATCCAATGCCAAGCTTCACAAACACAATTAAACCAATTACCTTTGATGCCAATAACCACACCCATCAACCACCGTTACAACAATTATCTTCGTCATCTCTAACGACAATTAACCCAACGATAACATCTACAACTAAATTAACACCACAATCAAGTATCGCACAACAACACCAACACCAACAATCTTCACTCTCATCTCATTCTCTCTTGTCTGAAGCTAATACTTCAAATTTAAGACCATCTCATTCATCCTCATCTTTGATAACATCTTATTTACCATCATCTTCCCTGACACCATCAACATCCAATACAATCTCATCACTTGCTCCAACATCTTCACTACTTCTCCCAGCACCAAGTTCAGATTACAATTCAATTCTATCAAATTCACACCTCAAGGTGAAAAAATGATAATAAAACAAAAAATAATAATTCGTTAGTCAGTCAACACAATGGTAATAGAAAGACAAAGAGAATGGAAGAAAAAAAATAGACAAGCAACATAAAAAAGAAAACAATAAAAAAACTCTAATCATCTTCATCTAACATCAATTTATGAGAAAACCATGAAGAGGGAACAGGAAGAAGGAGATGGAATGATGAATAAGTAGCAAGTGATAAAGAAGATGATAAAAACTCAGGGAGAGAGAGAGAGAGAGAAACAAAAGAAAATGAAATAGTGAGAAAGTTAATAGAGAACATGAAATGTTAATCAATTGATTGTGATTAGAAAGCAATAAATGTATTTTATTAATCACCTAATATTTTTATTTCTCATTCATTGGTGAACAAATTAAATCGTTAATTGTCCAAAATTGTGATTTAATGAATTGTTCTGGTAAAGGATTAGTAATGATGGAGAGAAAATCATTAAAAGATCATTTTTAATTCTTTAAATTGTTCAAATTTTAATCATATATCAGATTAGAAAATTAATTACTATCAGTAGATATAAACAATTTAATGGCCACTAATTAAAGGTCCGTTGCAACAATTAAAGTTAAATAAGACTACTCATGGACCGATTAACATTGATTAACCAGAGAAATCGTAAATTATTATCATCGTGATTTAATCATATTAATTGATAATTACTTTTGTTCAATTAGTTTTAATATTTACTATTGATACAATTTGAATTCAGTTAATCATGATGATCAATTGAGTGAAACGTATTAGCTTAAGTTACGATGGTTAAGATTAGAAATTAAAATTAATTTAATCGTAACGATGAAGAAAAAAAAATATAACAATTGACAGAGAAGTTAAATTGGGGAATGTAAATATTACCTTGTAATTACCAACGATTAACAATTAACTAATTGTTTGCTTATCGAAATGTATTTATATTATTATGGTAAATTGTGGTTACAATTTTGTGTATTATGTATCCAGGAAATAAGCTTATTTTTTCATCTTCCTAGTAAACAAATTAAATTGTAATTAAATCTAATATAAATTAACTTGGCTGTTTATTATTAACCATTTCTATTCATATGGTTAGAAATTTTTTCCTCATTCTGATATTTAATATCATCAATGTTAACAATTAACTGAGATATGGTTCAAATGTCTAAGGTAAATATCGTAGACAGTTTAATTAACTTATCCTGTCGATTTACCTGGCAGTTAATTGGCCGATTTTAATTTAGATTTACTTCTTGATGGTAACGATAACAGTTCAACGAGATTTAATTGCTTAGACTTTGTAAAGGATATGAATTTATACAATTACATGATGAATTTAATTCTAGTCCATGTGAATTAAATTATAACTTTAATCTTTTGTAATATGATCAAAATTTCACAAGTCGATGGACTTTCGATTTATTTCAATTAAATTTATTTTAATTCTAATTGTTTGATGGGTTTATTTTCTAAATGCTCAATGAATTTTCTATTATTATGGTGAGATGTTCATGAACTTTTGATTGTTTTGGTGTTCATTTAATCTCACTAATTGTTTCGTGAACTTATTTGATGATTCGGTGGATTTTGTAACCGAAAGAAAAGTTGATTGTGATACTTATTGTACTCGAATGAACTTTATTAACCTTGATCAGCATTCGACTTGAATGACAAAGGTACAGTACTCATGAGTTCGATAAACAGATGCTAACGAAAAAAATGAAATTGTGAAATTTAAATGGATTAAGATGATAACCGAATTTATCTTGACCACCCACTCGATAAAGTTGTAACCATAAATGGAATTAGAGTCAATCTTTTATCATCTTTCTTTCTCTTTCTCTTTCTCGTTTATCTTTTCTGACTTTTCCCGTTTTCTAAATACAAATTTACCTGGAAAACAGGTAAACAGGACTGGATCAACAACCCACGATCTAAACATCTCAATGTATCTGAATAATCAACGTTATTCTGGACCAATAATAATAAGAAGAAGAATAAGAAAAGAGAAAAAGAGAAAAGTTTTCTTGATATAATACATGTATTAATCGTCTATTTTAATCCACCACATGGATAATAAAAAGTGATAATTATGGTTAATCCATTGTTCATATGTGTGATTGTGATAAGTTTCCAATTGAATTCAGGACAAATTGTTTCTTCTTCTCGATCAGATCTTCCAATTGATTCAAGTAAGTAACAGTTGACCAGTTGACCAGTTTAAATGCTTATTTTCTCAATTGATCCGTTAATTATTAATTAACTGATCGATAACAATTGACTATTAGGTGACATTGAAGCTTTTTATCCCGAGACTTTTGATCTCGCTAAAGGATCAATAATAACTGTCAACTCGACCTGTGGTCAAGTTGGTCCAGAGCCTTATTGTTATCCCTCATTGACTCGAGACAATGAATGTGGTGTTTGTGATGCGACCAGTTTAAATCCCGATAGACGACATCCGATATCAAATGTTATCGATGGTACAAGTTCGTGGTGGCAAAGTCCAACTCTACAGAAAAGCGATAAATATGAATGGGTAACAATCACTGTTGATTTAAAGCAAGTCTTTCAAATTCATTTGGTCAAAATTAAGGCTGGACGATCACCTTTACCTGGAAATTGGATAATCGAAAGGTCAATTGATGGAGTTGAATATAAACCTTGGCAGTTTTTCGCAATAAGTAACACTGATTGTTGGCGTTTCTTTAGCACTAAACCAATTGCATCTCATCCTCCTCATTACCGATCAGATGATGAAGTTATTTGTACTTCATATTATTCAACATTGAGACAACTTCAATATGGAGAAGTAAATTGGTCAATTTCTTTATCTTTCTTTCTCATAATCTCTATTAATCTCTCAATCTCTCAATCTCTAATCTTGTATCTCTAAATAGGTGAATCTTTCATTGAGTGAAGGTCGACCAGGAGCTAATCTCTTTTCAGAGACATTGAAACAGTTTATGAAGGCTCGATTCATACGATTACGATTACAAAAGGTTTCGGTTCCATGGGATGAGAAGAATTTGTTTTCATATTCAGATCGATTCAATTTAACATCGGCTAATCAGGTAAGAGCTTTGTGTCTACAATACTTTAGATTCTAATGATTTTATGATTTGATTTTCTATTGATTCTCAGCTTTATTATACTTTACAAAATATTGAGATTATTGGTCAATGTATTTGTAATGGTCACGCAAGAGCTTGTCCAGTGGATCGAGCAACTTTACTTCGTAAATGTGATTGTCTTCATAATACTTGTGGCGATAATTGTGAAAAGTGTTGTCCATTATTCAATCAACGACCATATCGTCAGGCAACCAAACGAAATATCGCAATTTGTGAAGGTAAGGGAAGAAAAGAGGGAAGAAAAGAAAAGAGAGAAAACAATCAACTAATTTCTAATTGTTTCTTCTCATGTTCCAAAAGCATGTCAATGTCATGGACATTCAAGTGAATGTATTTACGATAAAAATGTCGATTCTCGTAATGGAAGTGTCAATGTTCATGGCCTTAGATCGGGCGGAGGTGTTTGTATAAATTGTCAATCTCATACAACGGGAAACAATTGTGATCAATGTGAAGATGGATATTTCCGTCCAGGTAAAGGATTGAGTTCCTCAAGTAGCTCGATTAATAATGAGACTGCCCCATGTCGACCATGTCAATGTCGAGGTCGAGGAACTACCGAATATTGTATAAAGGACAGTAGCCATGTTCTAACGGGACTGGAAGCGGGTGATTGCATTTGCAAGAAAGGATTCCAAGGTAAATACTGTGACTCTTGTGCTCCAGGTTATCGCAATTATCCAAGGTGTGACTCGTGTCATTGTAACGGAGCGGGAGTCGTAAACCCTGAGGCTTGTGATGGTCCAACGTGTGTATGCAAGGCCAATGTCGAAGGGAATCGATGTGACCGATGTAAAGCAGGTTACTTTGATCTATCGGCGGACAATCCCGATGGATGTGCCCCGTGTTTCTGTTTCGGTGCGACATCTTCGTGTAAATCCTCCGATTGGGGAGTTGAGGTGATCTCATCTCTCGCTCACCTGGAAGCTTGGAAAGTATCAGATTTCTCTGGCAAGAAAGTGGTCACTCCAACACGAAAATCTGAACACTTGGTGATCGCTGATGACGACATGCAGCCAATGTCTTCACCTTACTATTGGATGGCTCCTGATTCTTACCTTGGTGAGAAACTTTACTCTTACGGGGGTGACCTGAGGTTCATGATTGGATACACGGTGTTGAGAGGAGACACTTCCGGTTACTACACTGAAGATGCGGACATTATTCTGGACGGTGGACCGGAAAATGTGATGAGAATTGGTTACAACTGGAAGAGATATGACAAAAATGAGAACGAGGATAAAGTGACTTTGACTTTACCTTTGCGAGAAAACGGTTGGTACATTTTGGACGGTGATGGACGTCGAGTGAGACCAGTGTCTCGAGAAGAGTTCACTTTGGTTCTGTACAATTTACGGAACATGTTGATTCGAGCCAAGTTCCACACGGACCAGATCGAAGGGTCCATGTACAATGTCGAGATGGAACAAGCATCGAAAGACTCAAAGTCTCTGAACAAACAAACTGGAGCGAGTCTTGTGATTGTCCTGAGGGTTACATGGGACTATCGTGTTTAGAGTGCACCAGGTTACCGAAGGGTGAACAATATTCTGGTCGGAGGTCGATGTGAGAAGTGCAATTGTAACAATCACGCGGAATCTTGTGACCCTTTCACCGGTGAATGTTCAGAGTGTCTACACAACACGGAAGGTACAGGTTGTTCCAAGTGTAAGAAAGGTTATTATGGTGATCCGACTCGTGGAACACCGGAAGACTGTAAGCCGTGTGCATGTCCATTGACCTTGAGTTCGAACAACTTTTCACCGACTTGTGTCCTCACGGAAAAAGGAGACGATTACATTTGCGACGCTTGTATCGAGCCTTATGCTGGAGACAAGTGTGAAATCTGTAAGCAGGGTTATTATGGTGATCCAAGTGTTCCTGGGGGCGAGTGTCTCCCCTGCGAGTGTGGTCCAAATGTGGACACTTCAGTGGTTGGAGGTTGTGATTCACGAACTGGACAATGTCGATGTGCGGCCAATACGACTGGATGGAAGTGCGATCAATGTTTACCTCATCATTGGGGTAATCCAAGTTTGGGTGATTGTAAACCTTGTAACTGTGATTTGTCAGGATCGAATGACCCTCAATGTGACCCAAAGACTGGTCAGTGTTCATGTAAGCCCAATTTCACTGGTCGATTGTGTGATCGATGTGCTGTTGGTCATGGGAATCCTGAATTGGGATGTCCAGCATGTAATTGTAATGGAATTGGTTCATCTTCGTCTGATTGTGATCCAATTACTGGTCAGTGTCATTGTAAACCAGGAATATTTGGTCAACACTGTTCCCATTGTCTCGAAGGTTATTATGGATTCTCAGTTCGAGGTTGTCTTCCTTGTGATTGTCATCCAAAAGGATCAGAAGGAAAAAGTTGTGATGAAATAAGTGGTCAATGTAAGTAAATGAAGAAAGAGAAAGAGAAAGAGAGAGAAATAATTTTGATGATTTAATCTTTTTTCTTCTTGTCTTCTTATCTAAAGGTAAATGTAAGCCATTTGTTGAAGGAAGAGCTTGTGATCGATGTCGATCTGGATTCTGGAATCTTGATTCAGGAAAAGGATGTTCACCTTGTGATTGTAATCCAATTGGATCAACATCATCAATTTGTGATCAATTAACTGGACAATGTGAATGTAAACCAGGAATCGGAGGTTCTAAATGTGACTCGTGTAAAAGTGGATTCTATGGATTCTCACCCAGTGGATGTCAAAGTGTGACCAATGTTACGAAGCGAATCACATTTGTAACCCAGAAACGGGTCGATGTGAATGTCCTCCCAACACTGCGGGTCGAGATTGTCGTGATTGTGCTCCGGTACTTATGGACTGGACATTGTCGAAGGTTGCAAAGCTTGTGAATGTGATATCCAAGGATCGGTTAATAACCAGTGTCACAATAAAACGGGAGAATGTGTTTGTTTAGAAGGATTCGAAGGCAAAGACTGTTCTAAATGTCGATTTGGATATTATCGATTTCAAATTGTCGTCGATGTGATTGTCATCCACCGGAAGCTTAGATTCTTCTTGTAAACTTGACCTGAGATCGGTAATTGGACTAAGTGATCCAGAGACTATTTGTCAATGTGATGAGACTGGACAATGTTCGTGCAAAGGAACACAATGGGACGACGATGTGATCGATGTAAAGACGCGACATTTTCTCTTTCGGCGATGAATCCACTTGGATGTTTCAGTTGCTTTTGTTTCGAGAAAACTTCTCGATGTGAACAATCATCATTAACTTGGACAACAATCACCAGCGCACCGAAAGAAGTGACCTTTGGAATAAGTGGACAATCAGCGGAATTAAAAATGGGCTATAATGTGATTCCTGATTCTTCAGATTCGAAACAAGTGATTGGAAGCAATTACATTTCTGATCAACCTTATTATTGGCAATTACCAAAAGAATTTATTGGAGATAAAGTTAATTCTTACAATGGTTTTCTCTCATTTCGAATTCAATCTCGTCAAGATTCTCGATTCCCTGATTCGGTTCTCAATCGTTATCCTTTATTCATCATTCAAGGAAACCAAAGACTCGTTTTACATCATTTCGATAAAGAATCGTCTTTATCTCTATCATCATCATCTTCATCATCTTCTTCATCTTCTTCGACATCTTATTTGGGTGAATTTTACAAGATTCAACTTCACGAATCGTCTTTTATTCTTGCCGAAAATCCAGGACTTGAAGTAACTCGAAAACATTTGATGATTGCTCTTCAAAAAGTCCAGAATATTCTGATTCGAGCTTCATCTGGACCCGATGTACAATCAGCCCGTTTAACCGACGTGACTCTTGATGTTGCTGAGGATCTGAGAGTTCTGAACTCGGTGCCAGTTAATTTCACCGCCATTGGAGTTGAACAATGTTTCTGTCCACCCCAATATCGAGGTGCATCTTGTCAAGATCCAAATATTGGTTATTATCGGAAAAGGAAACCCAATTATCTTGATTCCCGTGATTACATTGATCTAGTTGGGTGGGCAGAACCTTGTCCATGTAACAATCGATCTCGGAGTTGTGATCCAGAGACTGGACATTGTTACAATTGTACCGATAACACTGCAGGTCCTTTTTGTAATGTTTGTGCTTCCGGATACTTTGGTGATCCAACTCAAGGGATACCTTGTATTCCTTGTCAATGTCCACTTCCTGGTCACTCGTTTGCTGAGACCTGTGAATCTCGGCCTGGAGGCGATTACGTTTGTTCAGATTGTGCGACAGGTTATACTGGTTCTCGTTGTGAAAAGTGCGATGTCGGATATTATGGTGATCCAATGGCTCGGGAGTTTTGTCTTCCATGTTCATGTTCACCTTATGGATCATTTGGATCAAGTTGTGACCCTCGAACTGGTCAATGTGCTTGCAAAGAGGGTTTTCGAGGTCGCGATTGTTCAATTTGTTTACCTCGTCATGTGCAAACTGAATCGGGTTGTCTTGATTGCGATGGTCCATGTACTGGATTATTGCTCGACGATTTAGACTCAATTAACGCGACATTGGCCGAATTACCAACCACCGATTGGGGAAATTTGCCTTATACTAAATTCTTGCATTTATTGTCCAAGTACAAGCATTTTCTCAACACTTTGCAACGACAATCGATCCTAATCGACGAAGGTAAAGGAATCCTTTATAATGTTACTTCCAATTTCGACCTGGAAACATTGGTCGATATGCTGTACATTCGAACAGTGAGTTTGGAAGCGAAATTACCGATGATTGTGGAAGAGACCAAATTGATTGGTGACGATGCTGAAAATCTTCTCGATTATATAAATGATCTACTTTACGATTTGAGACGAATTATTGATGCTCTTCGAAAATTTGGAATGGACGATGGAAAAGGAGGATTCTCTTTGGAACGACATCTTTTCCGTGCTGAACAAATTATCGCCGAATTGAATTTGAAAAACTATCGACCTCGACTCGATGAAGCCTCAAGAGAGAATCGATTATCTAAGACTTTACTTGAGAAGATAATTGGTCTTCTTAGATCACCGAATGTTGATCGAGATTTCCGAAAGAGATTAGATCGATTGCAGCAAAGATTATCAGAGATTTTCAACATTGTTCAAACTCGAGTACAAAGACCAGTCCAGTTAACATTGAATCGAATCAACGAAGGACAAAGAATTCGTGATCGAGTGATTGAAGTTCTAAGGATCAGTTCTGGTCATGCATCTCAAGCCAATTCCAGTTTGATTGAAGCTGCTCGACTAATTAATGCCGCTCGTGGAATGTTGATCGATGTGACTGTACGACATGGACTAGTTCCTGGTTTAGAACGGGATCTAAGAAATGCCACATTGGCTTTGGAACACTTGAGGTCAACTTTGTCGAGATTGAACCCCGAATATACTGTCAAATATGTGGAACCATGTCAACGACATTCATTGGAATTGATGAAACAATTGGAATATTTGAAAGGTCTTTTCGCCGACACAGAAAACTTTTCCAAATACGCTCTCGAAGCGGCTGGAGTCTATGAGCGAATTGTTGTTGCATTAGCTCGAGCCGAAGAATCAGCTAAACGAGCATACGAAGCAGCTGAACGCGCTTATCATGAGGCTTATCCAGGGATCGACGATTCGTTGACTAAACAAGCACAGAAAGCGAGAGATCGAAGCATCGAATTACTTGAAGCAGCTCGAGATCTTCACGACAACCGAATTCCTAGATTACAAAGTGACCTTTCATCGAAACAATTGATACTTGGTAATCTAGCTAAAGATTTGTTATCATATCGACGAGCATTAGAACTAATTAATCGGGCACTTGATGAATTACCTCAAGATTTGCGAGAAAGAATCAAACAAATTGATCATACGTTGAGTTTCCTTCTCGAAGGACTTGGACATGTTCATTTAAGAATAGATGGAATAGAAAAGAAGATAATTGATGATCTTACTCCTCGAATCGAACGACTTAATGAAGGAACAGCTTCTGGAATCGAGAATTTCACTCGGATTGTTGATAAATCTCGAGCTGATATTCGAGAATCAAGTCGATTTATGGTGAACTCGGAAAATCTTAAAAGACGATTGGATGGATTAAGAACTCGATTCGAACTTGATCTTACCGATTTGAAACATCGAATCCTTTTGTCTCGTCAAAAAGCATCTTCGATAAGAGTCTCACTAGGAGCAGAAAGAGATGAGATTTGTGTGAAATCTTATCGATCACCAACTCAACCATCGGCCACGAACACAATTAGTCTTAACTACGCAATCAAAGAAGATGTTCCTAATTCGTTGATTTTGTTCATATCATCGAATACAAACTCTGATTTCATGGCATTGGAAATGATCAATAGACGAATTCGGTTTACATGGAATACAGGAAGTGGATCTAAATCATTGGAACATCCGACAATCATTGAATCCAATGACGGGAACTTGTTACGATCTCGACACTGGTACAAGATTGAAATGAACCGAGTCAACAATTTAGTGACTTTAAGTGTCCAACCATCAACAGAAGCACATAAAGGAGACACTCATGAAGTAACGGGATCATCTGACCCTAAATCATGTAAAATGGACTTGGATGGGAACGCGAACCTGTTTATCGGCGGTCTACCGGATAACTTTGAAGCTCCGACCATAATGAAGACCCGACGATTCACCGGCTGTTTGTACGAAGTTTATCTAGATGATCAACGAATTGGCCTTTGGAACTTTAAAACCTCACAAGGATGTCGAGGTTGCATGGAAGGTGTGACCGAACTCATTGATCCAGGAACATTCCAGTTCAAAGGTGAAGGTTCTTATGCTACAATGGATCAGGTAAGTGATCAGTTGATTGAGATACAAATCAATTTCTACTATTAATAAGTAATAATAATAATAATTTTGATTCTCACTTTAGATCCAAAGATATGACAGAGAAAAGTATATCGTCGCTCTGCAATTCAGATCATTTGATGAAGACGCGATCATCTTTTTCTCGGGCAACCCAGACACTGGAGATTTCGTGTCCATTTCCCTTCAAGACGGGCGAGTATTGTACCAATTTAATCTTGGATCTGGATCACGATTACAATTAAGATCTCGGGAGAGATACAATAATGGACAGTGGGTTCGATTAGCTGCTGAAAGAGATCGATGGTTGGGAGTTTTATCGGTAGAAGATGAAGTTCTAGAAGGAAGTGCTCCTCAAGGTCAAAGTCAATTGGATCTCAATCATGTCCCAATTTACTTTGGTGGAGTGACCCCTAATTTCACTCAAGATCTTTGGACACTCAATACATTCAAACACTTCCTGGGATGTATGAAAGATGTTCAGATCGATACAACTCCTTTGAATTTACTGAGCATTGAGAATTACGGTGTAATTCCGGGTTGTAGAGATCGAACCTCTCGAATTGTCAAGTTCACAGGTCAAGGTTACTTGGAATTGAATAGTCGACCTCTTGGAGAAGAGAGCGACTTTAGTTTCACCTTTAAAACAAACCAATCGGAAACTCTACTGATTATGTCCACTTTCCAAGGGAAAACTAAAAAGGCTCGAGATTATGTAAGTATTAATACAATTGCTTTACTGTTACAATAAAATCTCATTAATTTGATTGCAATTGAAATAACAATTGTCTTCCATAAATTAGCACTACTATTCAGTGGCAGTGATCGGAGGTCTTCTTGAGGCTCGTTTCAATGGAGGTTCGGGTGAAACTTTACTTATATCAGAGGTCCGAGTGAACGATGGTGCTTTCCATACAGTCACCATATCGAAAAGGAATCGAAAGTAATTAAAATTTAACAATTGATTAACAATTAATTAGATGATTTGGTAGAAAAGAAAGAAAATAATTTAACATTTGATTGTCTCTTTTTCTTAAGAATCTCTTTGAATATGGATGATCATGAAGTGGCTGTATCTCGATTGGCCAAGGAACCAATTCCATTGAAGGTCCAGCTAATGGTGGACTTTATCTCGGTGGACTTTCGGAAGGAATGACACTTCGAGGAATGGCTGGAACAAAGGAACGATTAATTGGTGTGATTCGTGATTTTGTCTTTAATGGAGCGATTGTTAAAATGAACGAACCAACAAATTTCAAAGGAATTGGTATTGGACGAGGTCAATAACCAATCAATATAATCAAATTAGTTAATTTTCATATATAAATAATACAAATGTTTACCTTTTTTTACATTTCTAATCAAACAAAATAATTCAACATTTACATTAAACTTGAGATATTGATGTAAATCCAAAGGTCTAGAATCTATTCCGATGAACAAAACTTTCCCAAATTGAATTTTGTTCAGTAGATTCATCTTTTTATCGATGATCCATAATCATGATCACCTTTGGAAAATGCTTTATCCACTTTTAACAAGAGATTAATTAATCCATTATAAACTCTTGGCTGAGCGTTGAGACTGTTGATGTTTTTCAATTCGGGATCCAGAACATTACACAGGAAAGACGGAGGTCGTTTCCAGAGAAAGATGAAAAAGAATAGAGCAATTAACGGAATTGTGAGAGTAACAGCAGCAATTAAGAGTAAAATGGGCATCAGGTAACTGAATGTTTTGGAAACATCTTCATCTTTATCAGGGTGATGAGGATAACCACCCCAACCATCAAAAATATCTTTACCTTGGCGTTTATGGTTATAATATTTACTCAAAGTAATTAATCCGGTATTGGGAGAGATTAAAGTTGCTTGATTAGTTGAACCAGGTAACGATCTCACATAATTAACTAGACGATTATCATTAGGGTGGTGATAATGAGAGCGATTGATTGTTGTTGGTAATTTAGTTGTTGATATAAGTGAGAAACTTTTATCGGTTAATTTGTTGCTTCCATTATTTAGAGGTTCAATCAGATTAACATGAAAAATAATTACAATTAACAATAAATTAAACGTTGATGGATCGATTAACTTAATCTCCATTTTTAGATCATCTTATTTGTTGGGATTAGGTAAATTTTGTTTTAATCCATTTCAATTTATCTCATCATCTTTATGATGTTGATTAACATTCAATTTTTGTTTTGATTACTTGTTGATTGAGATGATTTTTTATTTCATCTCTTGGCAAACAATCAAAGTGACTTTTTTTTTGGACTAAGTTAACGGAAGTTGTTACAGTTAACGATTTATGATATTATCATATTGACAATTTAAGACAAAGTCTGCTGATTAATACAGGTAACTGAATATCTCATCTCATTGTTTCAATTGTTAATTCAGTTGTTTACTCAAAATGGTTGAATTGGATATTACAATTTGCTTGGATGTTGCAACGGAAATTTGATTTGCTCTTGCAACTTGATTTACTAATTGAGAATTGATTTGATTGTGGAAACCGAGAGTTAAGCAAGTTGAATGCAAACTTGTGTATTTCACAGTTTGAATCGGTATTTTAAATAAATTTTGATTTATTTTTGTTGCAAATTAAAGGTGGAAAGCAACAATATAATAAATGTTATCATGATTTGTTTATCTGTACCTGGAATCTACATGATGGAGGTTTGACAACTTCACCGGTAACGATTGCATTTAAACCAAGATTACCGAGAGCCCCACGAATCAGGCCACAAGAAAATGCCAAATATTTGGGCATCAATTCAGTAAATTGTTTAGATGATGAGATATTACAAATAAAACGAAAACGATGATCAAGTAAAACGTAAATTCCTTGGTGATTTGTCCGCAAGTTATCAATCTGCTTCTTGAATATAACTGACCAGAAATCTTTACAAATGAACTTCATGATATCTAATTCATCCTTAAATCGAAGTGAATCTTTTGTTATTCTGTAAGAGAAATTACAAAAGAGAATTAATTATAAATAACAACGATAATCTCTCACTCAAATCTAATGAAAAAAGAAAAGAAAATCAATCAATAGATGTTACCATCAACCATCAACTCTTACCTTTCAATTAATCTGTATCCTGTACTATGGCCAACATTTTCTAATTCTGTAAGAACTAATTCCTATAAAGATGGACAAATAATTAAACAATAATAATTAGCAAAAAGAGAAGAAGAAGAAAAAAAATTAAACACAATTAACTGAAAGACAGAAAATTTTCAATGGAAAAATAATCTTACCGATTTATTGTTGGGTGATGGTGTTACTAGAGTATTGACAAGCTCGATATGGAGAAGATCAAGCAAAACCTCATCAATCATGATTAAGAAATTAAATTAATTAATATCGTTGATTAAATTGTAATGATCAAAATTAGAAATCAATCACAATTCAACCAACAAAATCACAGAAATGAAATGAAAACAATCAAAAGAGGAGTTTAAACCGATCAAGCGCCAAATTCAATTTCTTTTATTGGCAAATCCAAAATTCTTCATCAAATTAGAATTAAAATTATTGTTCGTTCTCTCTCTCTCAATTAGAATTCTTGATTTTTAATCAAATTTCATTAAAAGAGATTAAATTAATTAGATTTAGAATTGTAGTTGAGAATTTAATTAAATTAAATTTAGAAAAGAAGTTCAAAGTTACCGCTTTTTTTTGTTCTTCAAATGGTAAACAAAGTTGATCACTTTTTTCAAAAATCTCAACAAATGAGAATAATTTTATAAACAACATTCTAATTGTAAATTAATTTATTGGTTTGATTTGTTTTTATTTTATTCTCAATGGCCGATAAATCATCTGATGTTAAAACTCCTGATTCTCCTGGAATAGTGGATAAGCCAAGTGAATACTCGGAAAGTTCTGGTAAATCACCTTTGGAATGGTTAGAGATCAACGAAGGTGTTCATTACTCTCATTTAGAAAGAATTTCTGGTGAACGAAGATTGTTGAATAATCTAATTGCAAATCCAGTAATTTCTTTTGGTAATTAAAGATGATTGTCCATATGTTCTCATTATCCATTTTCCATTAATGTTTGCTTTTCTATTCTCAGGTTTGCTGGGTGGTGCAATCGCCATTGGTGGTGGTCTTCATGCAATACGTTCAGAGAATCCAAGACTTTCAAATCATTTTCTTAAATTACGTTGGGGATCATCTTCATTAGTATTTGGTTTTATTGTTTACAAAATTTGGGATCAAATTGATTGGAATCCACCGGCAGTTCAAAAGTTACAAAGATACATTGCCTATGCTTTTCAAAAGGACATCAGCTTGTTGACTGAAAATGAAGCCGATAAAATTACTAAAACTACTGATAAAGTGAAACAATAATTTCCTACACGAAATTACAATTAAAACTACAGTTAAGTACCCATACGATTGTCCGAACCTGAACCATTATTCTTGTATTATAACATAATATATATATACATAACTTGGAACATGAATAATATATTAAATTCATTTGTAGCTCTTTTCCTGTTGAACTTAAAATTGTATTCACAGAATGGAATTGATTTATAACTTGAGATGTTGACAATTATCTTTTACCATTTAATTTTGGTCTTTTCTTTTTCAGATTTGGATTATTGTACAGTGTTAATTGAGACGATTAATTATTCTATTAGACCAAATTACACAAAATGTTAACCTTGTTTGGAGGAACTATTTATATAAAGAATTGTAATATTCTTCCTCTAAAACGACCAATTCAGCTGTGATCTCATTTCGTAAATTTGTCAACTTCATGTCAATCTCATCGGCTTTGAAATTCTTATTCTCATTGGAAATTGCCTTGTTGATCAATTTAAAATCGTTTATGATATAGAATTGTTTCAATTGGTAGATTAATTTGATCAATGATTCCTGAGCTCGAACCATATTAGCAGCTCTAACAATTACTTCATAATGATCTTGTGCTCGAGATGGTGTAGTGTTGTTGGGAAGTCCATCATTATCAACCTTTGCCAGTTTAATTATTTCCACATAATTATCGGTGATCGATTTGATAGCATCTTTTAACCATTTTTGATATGCTTTAAGTGTTGCCTCATGTGAAGTTGTCATCTCGAGTCCAAGTTTAATTGTACAATCAAAAGAGAAAAATTTAGATTTTTTCTTTGAAAAATGAAAAACACAAAGGAAAAAAATATAGAGAAAAAAACAATCACAAAGAAAGAAAAGGAAACCAAGACGGTAAAAAAGAATTCCAATCAAGTTTGTTCGTTTGTGGTGACAATTAGACAGTCTAATTTGTAATTAGTAAATTTAAACACTACAATTAATCACGGAAACAATTGGAAAACAATCAACACAACCAATTAGATGAGAAGAAAATATTTTTCTTATTTGAACAGATTTTGGCGTAACCATGGTAACCAAAGGTTCTCATATAAACAACATGGTTTGGATTCTAATTGTTGATTAGAATTTGTTTTTGTTTTTCTCTTCTAATTGTTTCTGTTTTGATTAATATTTGGTGGTTTTTCATTGTATTTAGAATTTAAATGGCTTCTTTGTTCCTTGGAGTTGGTCGTTCTCTTGGTTTTAAGGTGAATTATTGTCCCAGAGTTTTGGTCAGATTGTTTTCCATTTCAAAAAGTGATACAGATGATCAAATAACTGATGATTTCGATGATGATTTTATTTACGAGCGGATACCCCGTACTAAAGCAGAGTATTCAAGACGTAATTCACTGCCAATTGATCAACCAGATGAACCACGATTAAATAGAGTTTCCATCATTGGTCTACCCAATTCGGGTAAATCAACATTGGTTAATCAATTGACTGGATTAAGGATCACATCGGTTTCAAGAAAAGTTCACACCACAAGGAAAAATATCATCGGAATATTTAATGAAGGTTCAACCCAGATTGAATTACTTGATACTCCGGGTTTGGTTAAATTGAAACACTGTGTTGACTTTAATTTGGAACATACTTTGTACAATAATCCACGTTTATCTGCCAAAGTTGCTGATTTAATAGCTGTTCTTGTTGATGCCTCACAAAAGCGATACATTAACTTTCTTGATTACGAGACATTTAAACTATTAAGTAAACACAAGGATAAGAAATCAATACTGGTCCTAAATAAGGTTGACCGAACCAAGGATAAGAGCATGTTGCTCACCGCTGTTGACAATTTGACTGGACGTTTCATTGAAGGTGAATCAATCGAGGGAAAAGAGCGTAAAGAGACAAGAAAACCGTTAGCTAAATCAATCAAAATGCTAATTGAAGAAACTGAGAAGAGACTTTCCCAATCACCAGTCGAAACTGATTTACCCCAAAGTGAGGAATTACGAGAAAAATTACCCAAAGATTTGTTCAACTTGTATTGGCCCAATTTTTCAAAGGTCTTCATGGTTTCAGCTTTAACTGGTGATGGAGTTGACGAACTCAAGGATTACATGATTGAAACAGCGAAACCTTGTCAATGGAAATACAATGAGAAGATTGTTACTAATCAAGATCCTCAGGCTCTCGCCATTTCCATCGTGAGAGAAAAATTTCTTGACCATGGACAATGGGATACACCTTATTTACTGAAATTTCGTATTGTTACTTGGGAACTTGATGAGATGAAAAATCTTCATATTGTAATAACAGCTCTCTGTCCAAAAAGTGCTAAAATGATTTCAATCATCGGACCTGAGGGTGGATTAATTGCCAGAATATCAGCTGAAGCAAGACAAGAGTTGATTGATACATTTAATTGTGAGGTTCGATTAAAAGTTATCGTTAAATGTACCGAAAGAGCCAAAGACAAAGTTTTTGATTCAGAGCGGGATAAAACTTATATATCAAAATGGAACCAAAAAAATGCTGATCTTGTACACAAAACAAGAGGAACACACGATTGATTGTAATTAACTTTGTTGATAATCTTAATCTATTCAAATGTTTATCCAATTCTGTAAACCCAATTGTAAAATATTTCCAACAATTGACTGATTGTTTACCAATTGTAATGTAAATTTAAAATGTAATTTGATTAACTCGAAAAATATTTACATTGTAGAACCATATAAAGTTGCTCCATAATCTAATTACCAATTGATGATTATTGAAACGATTCAATTACATGACAATTAAGTTAATCAGTCCAATCGATTCTGAAAATTATTCTAATCATTTTCCTTCTTGTCGAAATGTTTTTTTTGTTGTTTCTTGTTATTCAGTTAACTTGAAGTTAATTACTTGAGGCAGATTAGTTAATAGTCTTCTGATTAATTGGAGAAAGAACCGAAAAAAATAATACAACAAATGAAATCTCATGAATCAAGAAGAAGAGGAAAAAAAATTCCCCATGAAATTTACCATGTTTTGAGATTCCCTGAACACGGAAGTGAATTGATTTTTCCTCTTGAATAATAAATGAACCCATAGATTTGCTGGTTGATTGAATTATCATGATAATCTTGATGAATATGCCGATAATTGAGATGAATCAATCTGACGAGAGTGTTTACCTACAAGTTAATTGTTGAAAATTCCTCAGATTCCTTGATACATATACTCAATTTAATTATAATTCATCGTTGATAAAGTAAACAATTTATCATGTAAAAAACTAGTGAAAGGAAATGATGTTAACTGATTTTCATAATCTAATATGTGTTCATCTAATAATCAAGGTTATCATTATTCTGATGAAATTTTCATATCGTTGAGAGAGGATTTTGAAAAACCTTTTAGTCTTCATGATGATCATGGTGATTACTTGTTAGTCAAGTAGTTAATGTGATTGAAGATTGTCACGAACTCTGTCAAAACATTGATTGAAAGATGAGAAAAAGATGAATGAAGATGATAGTAAAATGTACTATGTGTTTGTGTGTAAAAGGATGAATCAAGATGAAAAGATGATGAAATTTTCATGATAAAAATGGAAAAGAAAACAAATAAAATAATGATAATAATAAAAAGATTGAACTGAAATATAAGTTAACGGAAACAAAACAAATTGGTAGATACAAGGATGGAAGCGGAACCGTTTCCTCTTCCTCTTTAACCTACAGAAACCGATTATCATGTTAATATTTAATTAGCCTGACAATTTATCTCATCAATCTTAATTCAATCCCTTAATCATTAACCATTCAACAACTTTCAATCACTTAACTGTTAATCTTTGACCATTAATCGCCTCATCCCCAATCCATTGATACTTAATATTAGGTTCCAAAAATTTTAGTTATCATCATCAGTCACAATTATCGCTAATTAATCACTTTAATCTGATCAATCTCATGGAAATTTAAGTCACAACAATCAGTTAATTAGTAGCCGATAATCAATAAATTGTAGTTACTCAATCAGTTTCAATTTTTAATTTCATTTTGATGGTTTATTAATTTTTGGCTTTACAACATTTTCAATTCATCGTGCAAGCAAATTAGTTAATCATTTGGTTTAATTGTTTCAATTTATATATATTTATATATTTGATTACACCATAAATGAGAGGTTACAATTAAAATGGACAATTAGTAAATCCATATTTGTCATTTTCAATTTTAAATTGTAAAATTTGATCAATTGATCAAAAGATGATTAAGTTTTGGCAGTTAAAAGTTTGGTGTCTTTAATTGTGTTTATTTTCACCTTGTCTCATGTTGATTAAATGTATCAATTTAACAATTAATTATATAAAGATACCAATTTAACAATTAACAAATTGTTGAGTCTTCTCTTGGTTGTTTATGATTAACTCAAGATTAACTGGTTGAGTTAATTGTTGTTGCCAATATATAGATATTATAATATATTGTTTAATGAAAATTAATTAACGGAATCAATGGATTTCATGAATGATAGATTCAAATATAATCCATTAAAAGTTGATTGTTACAATTAAATGATGATCTCGGTTAAATCTTCTGTTAATTGTTACCAATATTGTTGTTAAATGAGAAAGGCACATACACACATTGGTTAAGTGTGTTAATTGTAGTTTGTTGTTATGTTAAATTGTTTCACAATTTAGGTTATTCTTTGGGGGAGATCTCAATTAATTGTTTGATTCCTTGTTGTTGATTAGCCTGATTGTTTGTGTGATTACTGTTATTATTATTGTTGGCGTTGTTGTTTTGAACGATAAAACCTCTGAACAGCTCCATTGGAACCGGAAATACAATCGTTGAATTATTTTCCGCCGCAATTGAAGATAAAGTTTGAAGGTAACGAAGTTGTAACGCCGCTGGTGAATCGGCGATAACTTCAGCGGCTTCTTTAAGTGCTTTGGATGCTCTTTGCTCACCTTCAGCGGCGATTACCTTGGCTCGAGCTTCTCGAGTTGCCTCAGCTTCGGCGGCCATAGCTCGTTGAAGTAAAACTGGCAATCGAACGTCCTTACTAAATGAGAGTTAAGAAAATTTTAACCACAATCAAATTGATTGATTAGATATTATTATTAATATTATCATGGAAACGTTGAAAAGTCAATTATCTGGATTATCTTTTATTTATGATAAATAATCATCATAAACATGAGATTAAGTTAAGATTATAATCCATTTTGAATATAATCTATTCTTATGATATCAGTTTATTCAATTCTTTTCTACCATCAATGGAGATTAAATTGTTTTGATGAAAGTTTTTCCCTTTAACTTTGATCATAATCAAGCTAATTAATTAACTAGACCCTAATTCATCTTCAATCATGTCTTAAAATGACAAGGATAATGTTAAGTTTATCTTAATGGAAACTGAATAATGGAAAAGAGTTATTCTAATCTGATAAAACGAAGGTTCATCTTACATGGTCATAGAGAATCTCTAATTCCTAGTGATAGTCTTCATCATCTTCATTATCTTATACTATGTATTGTTCAAGAGAGAGAGAGAGAGAGAGAGAGACTCATGATGACAAAAACATTCAGAAAGTTATCTCTCTTTTCTTGAAGCTTTTCATGGTAAAAGTGAATTGAATCGGAATGAGGTGAAAGTTTCAATCCAACCAGAAAAAGCAATATAACAGTTTATCCTCGATTAAACTGATTAAGAAGACAGAGAATTGATGAATGGGTAAGATTATCTGATTTAACTAACAGAGAATAAGATTCATCAGAAATTTAATTGTTCTAACAATCAATTGATAAACAAAGAAACCCACTAATTGAACTTCAATCAAGAACAACAAGCAAAAAGAAACCAAAATGAAATCTGAAACTGAAATGGTGATAATTGATTAGTTCTTGATATTATTTTCTAATGATTAGCTAAAAAAGAGAGAAAGAGAGATAATCTTTCGGGTGGAGTTTAAGAGGAAATGATAAGTTCGAGATAAAAGTTGACCATAGTTATTAATGATGAATTAATATTATTAATACTTACATTTCAACTCTTTCCACTTTGACTCCCCATGATTCAGTTGCTTCATCTAAACTTGATTGTATCATGTGGCTTATTGATTCTCGTTCACTTAATATTTCAGATAAATTTTTGGTACCAAGGACATTTCGAAGTGTCGTCGCTGCAAGAAGTCGGGTTGATCGAGCATAATCTTCAACATTTGATACTGATGCTATGGCATTATTAATACGGAAGTAAACGACAGCATCAACTGCAACTGTCACAGAATCTTTGGAAAGTATCTGGATAATAATAACAAAGATGTGGGAAAGGAGCAAAAAAAAACAAATACGAAAGGTAATTAATCATATTGACCAATTATCACTACGAACAAATTGCTGGAATCACCTCTTGAGGAGGAACATCAAATGAAACGGTTCGAAGATCGACCTTCGAATAGGTATCAATACAAGGAATGATGAAAAAGATTCCAGGTCCACGAGCCCCTCCGGTCACCAATCGACCCAAACGGAAGATAACTGCTCTTTCGTATTCTTGGACAACCTTAAAAGAGATTGAAATAAGAAGAAGAAACTTTCAGTTCTACGAAATGCCGACGAAATTTGTTTCATATTTAAAGGTTAGAACTTTCATTTTCTTGTCCCCTCAAAATTCAACTCGATCAATAGGTTATTCATATTCAAGAGTAGAATACTTGAAATATCATTAATGTCAAGAAAAGGTTAATACTATTGAAGATATTATTAAATATATAAATCATTTCAACATGTTCTTCATGGTTGTTGTTATAATTATCTACCAATATTCAGAGTCACTTGAAACTTATTACTTTTTCATCTGATTGGTGATATTATTATTACATTAACTGTAGATATTAATTCAATAGCTGAACAATAACAGTTATGATTATTGATTAATAACTTGAGTAATTTAATAGATTCAATTAACTGTGATTTCACCTAATTCTATATGCTATATAACTATTAATAATAATTTAAATTTATGTCATCAGGTATGATTATTATTATCATGAAAGAATAATTTTCATCAAGATTATTGTTGAAATTAAGTTCAGGGAGAGAACTTGAAACTTGATAGTTGTGAGTTTCTCGATTTTCTGTTATCAAATGATTCCAAAGTTATCATTCTTTTCCAGGGAATTTCAGTGAAGAATTTTCCTCCAACTGAGACAAGAACTTTTCTCTCTTTCTCTCTTCAGTTCGATATTCAAATTCCAGGGTCAGATGAGTCTTGTTATGATTCGAATTTAATTTAATAGAAAATAATGGTTTTTAATTAAATCGAAAGTAATTAAATCTCATGAGAATTTGGAATTTCATTTGAATGATTGATTTCCCATTTCTTTTTTTTTCAATGAGAAAAAAAAGTTCATATTCCAAGAAGCGATTCAATTTTTGCTATCATATTAATTTCATCTAATTTATGTTTATCATGTTCGTTTATTAATTAATCTGTATGATTAATTAATCGACAATTTAGAGAAAGAAATTAAGAAAAACCTCAATTAGAAGGAAAGAATTTTTTTTTCTAATTAGTTTGTAGATCTCTTATTCCAACAATTCCTGATATTAGATAAATGTTGAGAATATTATTTAGCTTTTAGGTTAATTAGTGAATTAAGAATGAGTATTTATCTCCTTACCTCTGAATTTTATCATGAACAAAAAAACAGAATTTTTTGTTACTCTTATTCTCATTATTATCTTATTATTATTAATATTTAAGTTATTATCTTGTGTTCCTTTCACTTGAATAATTTCACTTTTTTCCTTTCACCATGTTATCTGTTCATTTATTTCAATCTATTCATTACCTGAATTATTCAGTTACATGTATCAGATTATCTTAAATCTCATGAGAAATGCTGACTTGTCGTTATCTGACCTCTTTTTCCTAGTTATATGAATTATCAATGACGATAATATTGGAACAGCTCAAGGTTAGTGTGTATGAATTATGGTGTTTTTTTTCTTGGTGTAATAATGAAAGTAGCAGATCATGGGAAGAGTCAAAAGAAAACCTCAGGACTTTTACCATGAAAATGTTTCATTAGCAAAATTGAGATAATTCAGCTAATCAAATATGAATATTGAGATTTCCTCATCATCATTTCTTCCTGATTCTTCAACTCAAGTTGCAGAGTATCAATACTCTTGTGAAGTTTTATCCTTTTAGTTTAATACTTAATGTAAGTAATCAAATTCTGTCACAATTAAACTGATTGTCAATGTAATGTTTTGTTTGATTTCTCACATTCGTGTTTAGTAAAAGGAAATTATCATCAAGATAATCATCATGATTACATTATCATTGGAGATAATCTTGATCAGAAAATTCTGACTTACCATATAATCAATGAGATATCAAAATATATTCACAAGGGAAAAAAGATTTGGTTACATGGAAAACCTTTCAATGTTATCTATTCAAGATTAGTTTTTGGATCATGTAAATTCTGAGTTTGATCATGAATGGCAAATAGATTCTAAAAGCTATAATGATGATATAATCTAAATATTGTAACGAATTTTAAAGAAACTCATTATTTTTCTCAATACATTTTGCAACTCAACATGTTGTTATGGAGAAAAGAGAAGTGAAAAAAGTTCATATTCATAAAAAGAAATCTGAGAATCTCTCTCTCTCTCTCTCTCTCTCTCTCTCTCTTTCTTTCTTTCTCTTTATTCATAAAGAACAAGGGAGAAAAACGGAAATTCTGTTGCTATTATTATTCAAAAGAGAGTTGAATCTACTTGAACAACAAGTGAATATATTAATAATTGGAAAATCGTTGCAACAAGATGAAGTTCTGAACAAGTTTTTCATGGGAAAATTGTCATGATTGATACTAATTTATAGTTTTATGTAATCGTTAACTTACCTTGATGCAAAAAAATAACGAAAAAGGTAAAGAAACAGCAATGAGAGCCAAGGAAATAAAGGTGAGCATAATTGCACATAATCTGGTGTCTTCGACAAGGTCTGCAGAAACAAGGTACGCTGTTGGTGAGAATAACATCGAATTGACAATTACAAAGGTGACAATCACCAGCATGATGGCTTTTAAGGCGATCAAATATCATAATCGAAAAGGGAAATCAAAACAAAGAGTAAAAAAAATCGAAGCCATAATAACAAAGCATCAAAACGAAATCAATACAAGCATCAAAAGATTTCAACTGAAGAAAATGTTACAGAATTTTTTTCCAAGCGTATATGCAATACTAGTATAAACACATAACAATGCTACGAACTTTAAAATGCTCAATTCAATATCAGAATGTTTATCCAAAGGTGCTAATGGAAACTTCTCTTTCATTTGATAAGCAAAATGTTCCCATTATATAACATTATCATCATACATGATTATCGTTGTATTTACATTGAATAATCCGTTTTCTGTCATCAATATCCTTTTAACATGATGAATACTCTGTAAAGTGTAAGATAAATTATCATTATTGTTATTAAATAATAATAATAATAATCGGAAATATGATAGATAAATATATATTACATGCATATATATATAAGTATTATCTTCAAGACTGTTGGTAGATTATCGAGATGATTAGATGATGTTAATGATTATCATCATATTTTATATTTGAATAAATATCAACAAGAAAACAATAATAATACACTGATATTTTATCGCTTCACTTGAAATACATTATCATCATTTTATCTCAAATGGTAATCATAATAATAACTATCATGATAATAACAATATATTTTTGCTTCGATAATTTTAATCGTCAACATTTTATTTTACCGAAAAGAAAAGTTCTGATAATACTTCATGACAACGATAGGAAACTCATATTACTCTGAATAAAGTGTAATGGAAAAAGGGGAAAAGTTTATTCATCCCAATGAATACGTATATTATATTAGTGAGTGTTTAATATAAGTGAAAGATGAACAATATTATTATTACATTTATTATCAAGAATTCAAGATTAGTAATCAAAGAAAGAAAAAAAAGCAATTGTTTTCTCTGTTGAAACTTTTTTCGTTTTAGTTTTTTTTTTCGAGGAATGAAAAAGTTCAGTCAAGCTGATATTTTCTTCTTGTGATAGATACTTTTTTTCTTAAAAATGTTCTAAGTGAATTGTTCTAGATTTTCTCTCTCTTTTTCTCTGTTAAATTTTTATTCTCTTACTTTTTTTTATTGTTCCAGGTTAAGATCAATGTTATCGGTTCACCGAAGAATAGAAAATGAAACAAAAGGTGATTGACAAGCAAATCTTGACCAGAGAGAGAGAGAGAGACGAAGAAGAAAATGAGAAGTGGGAGGATAAGTGAGAAAAAAGAGAGTGAGAAAAGGAGGGATAAAGAATACGAATTGTAAGAGAAATCGTTTGTTTTTTTGTTCTATTCTCTGTTTTTGATATTTTTCCTTTTTTTTAGACTTGGATGCTATAAACTACGATAGAATAAGTAGAGCAAAGTTGAATACTACGAAAGACAGAAATTCATATCAACATGAGATAGGATAGAGAGAGAGAGAGAGAGAGAGAGAGAGAGAGAGAGAGAGAAACCTCATATCGAATGAAAAAAGTTCTTGCTTAATCTGATATTATCTTCATCATTATTTCAACATTTTCAATCGTTCCTTGATATTGGATGACAAAAACATTGGCACTTTCACCTCTCTCCTTACTAAATCTTTTTTTCATTCTCTCTCCTTGATCTAATCCTTTTGTGTAAATCAAAGGACTTTTTTCACTCTTCATTTGTTATCCTTTTGTTTAATTCTGAAAATAGTCCAACCTTAATAGTCACCTTACACCCATGAGAATGACCCTTCATGATGGTCATTCCTAACAAACTATTACAAGCATCTTCATCCATCTTTCTATTTTCATCTTCATCATCTTTAGATTTTTTCTCTCTCTCTCTCTCTATTAGGTGACACTTTTGTTTGTTCAGGGTAAATCAAATGTTGGAACTTTTTTTCTACTTTAATTCGAGACACAGAATCATAAAGATATTGTATGAAATTGTTGGAAACCGATAAACTATTGAACCGATGAAATGACTTTGACATTGGGATTTTATTGGATTTATTATGTGATGATAATGATGATGAATATCATGTGGTGTTCAAATAGCAATCATGATCAAGACGAGAAACTGGATTCATGATTAGTTACAACAAATTGTCAACTATTGATTGAATTATCATCTCTTTTTTTTCATTTAACAAAACATCAAGTTGATATTTTCATCTTTATATTTATAAAGTTTCATTTCACTTTCTATTGTTCTGTTGATATTTACCATCTTTTTCATCCTCATCCTCATCATTTAATTGAAAACGACAGACCAACGATAATGCTAAGAATCATCAAGAATAGTAATCAATGAATGAGCTCATTATTTTTGCCATGTTGATTGGGTTAATTTACGCTTCGAGAGAGATCATAAGTTAGTTAATTAGTTGATTAAAGAAAAATAAAGAAAAATATTCTTTATTCTCTTTAATCAACTCATTAAATCATCTCACATCCCAGTGTGACCACCATGATGATAGAAATATAAGAAGAAAAAATTATTCTCTTTATTTATCACAATTTCTGTTAATCATAATATCCTCAATATAAGCTATTCGATATTCAATTTAATCATCAGTCCAAATGGTTTGGATACTTATCATCAGCATCATAATGATGACGATTCACTGGCTCATCTTTTTTTCCTCTCATCTTTATCCTCAGGCGGTAACCTATTAGTTTCTCTTATTACTACAGTTCTGTAATCTTCTGAAAAAGGTTGTCATGGTTACGAGTAAGATTTTTTTTCTTCTTATTCAACTCTTATATCCTGTTTCTCTCTCCTTTAAAAGAAAAAGAAATTAGTTTTGACAATCCAATTAAATGTTCCAATAGTTACTGTTTAAGGCTTCTGGTGGATTTGAAGAAGATGATCAAGATAAATCAATGGATAAAACCTTAAATAACAATCTTGACCCATGGTCAGTCTGATCATTGATATTCTTGGGCCTGAAAAGAGAGAGATAAATCTTTTTGTCTCTTTCGGCTTAGTGATTTTTGAGCAATCTAGTTTTTTCAATACTCTATTTTATCAGTTGATTGACTTGCTGTAACTTTGTTGCTTTCACTTTGTTTCATTTTGTTTTATTTCAAATAATTCATCAATTTATCTGCTTGAAATGGTCAATTCATTTCATCTGTTTTTCCCCATCAACTTTGAAATGGCCAAAGATATGGGAATAAATAATATCTTCATGTTAACAATCAAGATATGGTCATCATCTTTATCATATGGTGGTCACTCTCTTCAAGATCATGCTGAGTTGGCAGAGAGTCCATCAGAGATTCTTATGATATAAATTCAGCAATAAGTTTATTGAAACCCTGAAGCTAATACAATATTTATTGATATAACTTTTGCCTCCAAAGCATCAATATCATTTGCTGATCATCACTTTATAATATATATATATTGCATAGTATTGCAAGTAAAAGTAATCGTGCTGAGATTATCAATCAACTTAACAATATACTATTACGTAAATCAAGTATTAGATGACAATAATTAGTTAAATAATGTAATATTTTGGCTGGAAAAAATTTCCTACTAATGATTGTATGATTTTCAATACCAATCAAATTGATTGTCAACGTAAATAGATCACAACAATTAACAACAATCACAAGCTGATCAATGTCACTGGCAATTATCGGTTATTATCAAAGAGCCAAATAATTTTCATCTAACTGAGTGAAAGAAATCAAAGAAAGAAACTCGAAATGCTCAAAAAGTAATCATTATATTGCAGTCGAAATACAAATGAATGTCTATGGAGAGAATGAAAAAAAAAGTCGAACAAAGTTTCGAGGAGAAAAAAGTTCTGCCAAGAATAAGAAAAGAACATTTCTTTCAAGGTCAATGTTCTTTAAAATATAATAATAATAAATCCAAAGAATAGAAAAAAAGTTTTATGTATAAATTATTCGAATTTTCTGATATTCTTTTTTTCCCCTGTTTTTCTCTTCTTTGACCAACATTCTCTTTGACATATCAAGTTGCCTTATGTGATTACTGACAGTTCACCACAGAATCCACAGATAAGTCAATGAATATCTTTGGCAGAATTTCAGAAATATCATGAGATACAATAAATCACAATAAAGTATCATTTCTTATGGAATTAATATCCTTCCCCTGTGATAATATTCAGGGTAGAATAACCTGAATAATAATAAATTACATCCAAACATATGAATATATTATACAAGCTGCAAGCTTAATCACTAACACGATGATGAAAAATAATCGTTAATTAATCTGAATTAATCATGTTCTCCCTGATTGTTGATCATCAATGATAGTACATAATATTACATTAATTGTTGATAGAAAAAGTTTCCATTGTTGTAATAATTAGACTCTTAAGTTGTAATAGCATCTTTATAATATCTTATTCGCCGCCCATGGAAAATGATTCAGTCCTCATGATGATAATTTAAGGAAAACATGAACATCATCATGAGTAAATACACTTTCAGGTTGGATATTTAATGTAATAAAAAAAAATATTGTTCTCAAAATGAGTAATAAAAAAAGTTTTATTTCACTGATCACGTTCATCATTTGAAATATTAACCAACATGGGAAACATTGAGCAAGTATTATCATGGAAATATAATCAAACCTTCTCAGCACCTTATCCTCTTTTATTATTATTACTTTTATTACATGGACATAGTTCATACCATGGGAATGAATGACACAACCAGAATCTTGGAATAGATGAGAAAAAAAAAGTTCAAATATATTGACTCAAGTTTTCCGTTCCAATCTACTCATTGATGATTATACTCTTTATCCAATGTGTTAGTTACAGATTATAACATTTTACCATCATGGTAATAATATCATGACAATATACTGAATCTTTTTTATCTTGTCAAATTAATAATCCATGATAACTCTCCAATCAACATGATAATCTATTCATGACATTATTTTCTCATTATCGTCAATCCATTTATCATGTATTAACATGTTACATGTTTAATAATCTCACATGATAATCTAGTCTAGAAATTCAATTTTCTGGACTTTCCAATATTCATGAAATTCATCATCAGTTATTAGTTGATTTGGTTACGTTTTTTTTGCCATTCACTTTCAACTTAAATTGTTATTAAATTAACTGATGAAAAAAAAGAGTTTTAATCACAATAACTGTTTAAATTGATTCTGTCAATCTTTTAAATTATTTTGGGCATTTAC
The DNA here is from genome assembly GCF_014898815.1 of Panonychus citri. NCBI lineage: Eukaryota > Metazoa > Arthropoda > Arachnida > Trombidiformes > Tetranychidae > Panonychus > Panonychus citri. The sequence continues at coordinate 484,434 of NW_026515520.1, read as the reverse complement.
AGTTAGTTATCTGGATGTAATTTGTTTTTCAAGATTGATTTGATTAAACATTTACTACGCAATCAAATTTAATCAACTGTAGTTAATGTACTCAATTTCTTGAAATAAGAGAGGTTCAATTACAAATTGAGGATGAAAATCATGCAATCTTAATAATAATAGTATTTAGATATTCAGAAATCAAATCAACTCTAATCCTTGATAAAAAGGGTGTGGATCAGGGTAATTTAATTTGAGTTTCATGAGTTGAAATAAAAGACTAATATAACATTCAGAGCATTTATATATATGTATAATACATTGTAAAGATTGACAGTTCAATGATTTGATTGCATTGTAATCAGAAAATGTTCAATTCCAAGTTATTGAAAACAAAAAGTTTCTTAGGAAAGTTTATCGAATCAAATTTTCTGGACTAATTAATTGTTACCCTGATCTTCACAAGGCTGATTAATAAAAGTCTCAAGGTAATATATTAGTTGAAATCTACTATTCATTTGCCTTTAACTGAATCGAATCATGAAATTGAATCGATTTCTATTAATAGGTTTGATTCCTTGTGAAAATATTATTATTAATGTTAAATCAACAATAAATTCATTTTGAAATTGATTCAGTTCATACAAATGATTGAACATTGTAATAGTAAATTACTTTAATGTGTTTACCTTGATTGTAGTTTAAAGTTAACTTTTTCCAATGCAATTAAATTCAATTTCAAATTGTCATGATTTTATTAGAAAAACTGAAAGAAATTCAAAATAGAAATAGAAAACATTTTATCGTAAGGTTAAATTAAAAGAAATAAATTCCCTCAAAGAAAATGTTCATCTAAATCAACGATAAGCTAAAAGAATCAAGTTATAATCGATTGATAATCGATGACAGTTTATGTTTTATTAGATTTTAGATTGAGTATCACAATTAAATTGGAATGAAACAGAGAAAATTAAGATGAACATTGATACAGAACAAAATTTGAATATATTAACATTTTCTTTGGGAAATTCTGAGCGTAAATCTTATATATTATTATTCTCATTATCATGGTTATTATTACATAGAATCATTATTTGCATAAGTAAATCAAACATGGAATCGAGAACAATGTTAGAACAAAGAGAGAGAGAGAGAGAGAGAGAGAGAGATGTTCGATGGTAAGAAAGTTCTATCTGTTGGAATTGTAATTTCGAGAACCAAATAAAGGGAAAAAATTTCCAGTTCGAGAATTTAATCATACATTAAATTATCACTTCGTTTTCTATTCATTTTGTGTGTTGAGAAAAAAAAACTTTTAAAACGATCTTTCCCTCGAATCCTAAATGCTACACAAAATGTTCAATTATCATAACAATTGAAACAACAATAATCATGATAATAATATGAATTAAATGAACCAATTTAACATGAAAATAATGAACTTTCAACACAATAAACACTAATTGCTCAATTTAGGTTATCATTTTTTTTTGTGTTCCTCTTCATTCCCAGTAATTAATAGATTAGGTTGATGAGCTCATTTGGTAACAAGGTGAGGATTTTCATCGTGACTCAAAATAATGAAAGCTGATCAGCATTCAGGAAATTTACTCAGATAGAATCTGAATTTTAGCAACTAAACACATTTCATGATGATCGTGAGAAGATAAAACAGAGAGTGAGACTGAGAGAGAGGGAGAGAGAGCGAGAGTAACTTGATCATCGGAATTAATTTGATATAATATTAACATAGCTTCCAGGGATAGGATGAAAACACTGAAATTCATGATAATTATCATTAAACAGACAGATAATTAATAATAATTTACACACTTGAAATTAACTTTAGTTCTTGTTGTTTTTGTTTCCTATTTCAAACCCTGAGAATAACAAAAAACTAGTTCAACAATTTGATTCGGTTACTTAACCACAGCTCAAGAAGTTTAATAATAATGAGCTTAAAAATGTGATATTTTTTCAGAACCATATTCAAAAATTAGATTCATGGTGAATTCAAGTTGATATTATAAGAGAGAAATGAAGAAAAAAAAAGTTCTGAGTTTACTGATTTATTTGTGACAAGTACATATGAAACTGTAGGAAAGTTAGAAAGCAAAATCTAACCTGACAAGACAATTTAAGTTTCTGATTCTTGTTCATGATGATATTTATCATGAATCTTATTTTTTTTACTTCTCCTCTTTAACCATCATCATCATGATAATCATATGCATTCTGCATGAAAGATTGTCTGTATATGCATAATTCATTATTGGAAGCCATTTATTAACATCCAATTCAGGGTAATACTTTTGCATACCCTCTCGATACTTTCATACTAATTGAATATTATTATGATTATTTTTTTCTTGCTACTCATTCATTGATCTGAGCTTCAAGGTAATCATGATAATATCACTTAAATGATTACATTAATAACTAGGATACACTAATTTACTATTAGCAATTTGCTTCAATTTTACTTATTTCAATTAATTGAGTGTAACTTGATTAGAAGGAGAGAGAAACATGTTTGATTAACTTTTAATCGTAAGAACTTAATCACAATCAGATTAATAATTTATTTATGTATTTATATTTGTCAATGATTGACAATGATAATGGTCACCAAATATTATTGGTCATTTACAATAATCTACACACTTGAGGTTTACAATGGTCAACATGTTTGTCCAGTTTTCTCCAGGAAAACCAAAGACTATGACAATCAACAATTCTGATTAACAGATAACAATAATGTCAAAAGTGATTCAATGGTGGAAACTTATTGTGTTGATAATAATAATATTCTGACCAATCGATAACAATTAAAGATAAAAAAAGTTTCAGACTGATCTGATTTTCTTTGTTTCTATCTGATCCATAATGATTATCTCCATGAGTAGATAATACTTATAATCTTAATATGTATTATATGAAATCTAAATTGTGAGTGTAATGAATGAATTTTATTCAGTCAACAATTGAAATTAGTTGTGATTTCGTCTCATGAGTAGACAAGAAAAAAACAAAACACCAGACAGAATGAAACATTCATCTCAATCAATTTCAATCTAAGTTCATGATAAGATTAAAAGAGTCAATTGAAAGACGGACTCAAGTCCAATCAGAATTGATTCATTTAGATATTCATCATGGAAATATCAATTGAAACAATTAAGATCAACAATCAAATTAGCTTACTAATCAATCGAAAGGGAGAGAAAAAGTTAATAATAATTGTGATCGCATTTCAAAAACTGTAATCAGGATAATTGAGTTGATATTCTGGATAAATGATATTCACTATTAGTATTAGTTTAATTGGTGGAAATTTGTTCAAGTATTAATATCAACAACATTAAAACAAATTGTCACAATCAAATGTTGACTGAATTAAAAGAATCATCATCAACATGAATGGTTAATTTTCAACAAACTAAATTAACTTAATTACTATGTTGACAGTCACTATGTTTACTTGTAATAATAATTATGGTCTTTGGCTGAATATTATCATTGAAAATTATATCATGTTCCTATCATGATTTAAAGTTGACACAAGTTGATTGTTAAATCATTAATCAACTTTATTTCATATTTTCAATAGTAACAATTAATAATCAGTGTTAATTAATGGGTAGAGTATGAAAAAAAACCTTCAATTCATTGTAAATCCTCATCATAAGAATCAAGAGAAAATGTTTACATGATAATAAAAATAATCGTTGTGACAATTTGGCATCAATGGGTTAATTTAATTATTTGATTAACAATCAATTGATTCTGCTGATTTCAAATTGAAACAAACAAGGACATTAATTGTATACAATTGATTGTTCACTTGGATTGATTCACAGACTAAACTCATTTGGAACTTGAAGTTTAGTTAAGATTTTGAGGTCATCAGATGTAATTAGGACTGAGAAGATGAGGTGGAGTCAATAGAGGATCAGGACAGAGTTTTCTGGTAATTCGAATGTGAAAAAGTCGATTGGCCTTTTTTTTAAATTAAATAAGAGACTCGAGAAGAAATTTCTTCGTCAAATGTTCAAGTTAATCTATTTTCGTCTGTCCAAATCTCTTGTCATCATCATCGTCATCTTCCGAATTGATTCTTTCTCTTCTCTATTTTTCTCTAATGTTTCAGTTTTCACGAGAGAGAAAGAGAAAGAGAAGAATAAGAAAAACGAATAAGAAAATAATTCGTCGAATGAAGAAAGATATTAGAACATAAACTGACAGTTAATCACAATCGGCCTTATTTTCTTCCGACTTGGTATATTTTTTTCTCTTCTCCACCGAGCAAAGTTATTCTCGACTTTATCTCTCTCTCTCTCTTTCGCTCTCTCTCTCTCACTTTCTATTATCGATCATTGAGAACAATTTATCTTCCACCATGAATGTATATCAGATTCCGATAAACTCAATGAATTTCAGATAAAGATGAATGTCTTTTCTCTCAAGAAGATAAATATATATTTATCTATGATAACATTATCTTGATAATAATAATGATGAGAATATGTTTATCAGAATCTGAATAAAGTTTCTCATGGAGAGTAGAAATGATTCCTTCAATCATCGGAACTTTTTTCTACTAAGAAACAAAAGGAAGGATGTAGAGAGAGAGAGAGAGAGAGAGGAGGCAAGCAGAAAGGTCTCTCAAAAAACTATCTCATCATCATGCATTTATATTCTGATATTTATCTTGAGAATTCTGTTTTGTTTCAAGGATACATCATGGTGGATGATTCGATGGGGAGATAGATACTCAGTGTCTCAATGCATGTTCATCTCAAAAATGCAAAGATGATGAAGAAAAGGTGGAATCTTTCAATTGTGATGAATATAATAAAATGTAAATGATCAGAGGGAAGATGGTTATGAGGAAAGGTAAGAAGATGATAAATCTTCTAGATGACTCAATTTTCATTTTCCTTGAATCATCATCATGAATTCACACTTGTTTCCTTTTTTCTTGTGGGTTGATGTTTATTGTATAACATGAATATAAGATTCCTGTATGTAAATATGTATATCAAAGTGATATAATCATCATGATAATCATGGTGGAGTTGAAATGAGCAGCCTAGTTTATAGTAAAGATTTGAGGATTCCGATACTCAAAGAAAATCAAATCAGCTTCTCTCATCCCCTTATCATCATGGTTATTTCAATTCAATGGAATATTATTACGTACCTGAGTTGATTCAAATTTTTCATCTCAGATTCAACTCATATTGGACAGAAAAAGAAAAGAAGAGAGAGAGAGAGAGAGAGAGAGTAGTAAAAAAAAGATCCATGATCGTTTCCTTGATCACTTTCAGGGTGAAAAATGAAAAGTCAAGAATTGATAACAAGAAGTTAGAATCAATTCTAACTTCTTGAGGAATTGGGATTGAGGAATCAAGGAGACTGAATTGTAAATTCAATTGAGAAAAATGAATTATTCTGATAAAATCACATGGGAATCAAGTCACACATTATCATCATGATCACTCAATTTTTCAAATTTATTTGTTATCTCATATTATTACATTTCATTTGGGAAATTTTCATAACTTTTTCACATTCAGATTAAACTCAATTGAAATTTCCGGAGCAATTTTTGACTCGCAAATATTATTTTATCATCAACTTTCATGGAGGTTTATTACTATTATTCATTTTCTTTGTACTTCAACCTGAGGTTTCATCATATTAGTAAATAATTCTGAACTCAAAGTTGACCTCGAGTCTTCATATTTTTCTGTTCAAATAAAATAATTCTACTAATGGTCATGATAAACTTGGAAAAGTTCAATTGTTACTAATGAATCAATTTGACGTGAACAGAATCAATTGAAATTAATTGCAAGAGAAAGTATTAGTTGATCAACAAATGGTTGTAATAAAAGTTTCGTTTCTTTCAAATCAATCGATAGACTAATCAGATCAGTAAGATAATTTAAACGAAAAAAAAAATTCGAAACTGTTCAATTCAACTTTCGACAATAGTTTTGCCTTTGAATCTTTCACTTTGAACATTTCAAGTTTCCGAAACAAATTGTTGATCTTGAAAATTGATTATCTGAAAAGAGTTACTAATTAATCACAATTAACTAATTATTCTTATCACTTTTGCTTATTTTGCCTTTTCAATTTCCTGATAAAATTAATTAGCGTTAATTGTACAAACCATTAGCATGATTATTTTTCATTTATTGGTGGTTAATAATAAGGGGTGAAAATCAATTTAAATTAAATTGTCCAATGAATAGTTTATCGATTTCAATCAATTTGATTTGATTAATGAGAAAACTTTTCTATTAAAAGTCAATGACAAAAGGTTAATCAATTAATTTGATAAATTAAGAGATTAAACTGATTAACCTTGATTGTCTATGGGACTTGATTGGTTTTAATTACAAAGATTCGTGATTAAAAATTTCATCAAGCTGAACTTTTTGTTATTCATTAGATTCCATGTTCTCTCATGGAGATATTTAAGTATTACCTTGAACCTAAAGCTAATTAACTTGTTAGACTGCTAATTAAAAATGGTTTGGAAACATGATAAGCTAAATGAATGAGCCGAAAGATAAACAGAATTGAGTTTCATGAGTCGATTTTGGACAAAATTCTGAGTGAATCATGAATTAGTTAAGAACATAATGGTTCGTAAGAGAATGGGAACATTTTTACACTGAAAATTGGTTGATTGAAAAATTCTGAACAATTAACCAAGTAAAATAATCGACGTGATTAATGAACAGTTCAACTGTAACTAAAGCAGCACAATACGATTGATTAGGGAGAAAATGAAGAATAAACTATTTCACCTGAAATTCAAATTCTAGACTGACAAGATTATCCTTACTGAGAATAGAACATATTTAATATATCAGCATATCAGATTATCGATTCACATTTCACACCATGAAAGTTCATGAATATCAGAATTTTAAACAAAGGAGAGAAGAAGAAACAAAAATAATGATAACATTTATCATCACCTGATACAAACTAAAAAATATTCAGAGAGAGAGAGAGAGAGAGAGAGAGAGAAGATGAAATAAATTCCATAATCTAAATTCTGACGAAATTCAGAATCCAGAACTCAGAGTATGAGACTGCGAAACAAGTTTTGAAACTTCAAGTATCAGAATTTTTTATTCCCTATCATTCAATAAACTGAGTGAATTATCACTCAAAGTTCATATCCATTATCACCCTCATGATCATGGTGGAAAGATAATAGTTGAAATTTCAAGATTCATGGTGAAATAACATTATTATTATAGTCTGATGAGAGTCATGATAATGATAATGTTAATGATAACCAATTTAATTTAATGTATTTAATTGTATCACTTTCTATCATGAAGGTTTAAGTCACAACTTGGAGATAAAGTTTAGTATGATTATCAGAATCATCATCATTATCATCATTTAACCAGAATAATTTGTGGATAATGATAATTACTTCATGATAATGATAATTGTTACAACAATGATAATAATAAAAAGTTCATGTTGATACTGGATAAGGTTAAAACTCCCAAGAAAAGACATGATAACCATAATGAACAAGTATCATGAAATAATTACAATCAAATTAAAGATATGAATCATGATGATTTCATGATATAAAAAAGATAAATACTTGATCAATTCAAGATTCATCAATCATTTCTAGGTTAACATAAATCAATTGAACCGCTTCTGATGATATTAATAATTACCATTGATTAGCAATTTGAAACATTGTTAGTATTATAAGATTCAAAGGCGTAGGTAAATTAATAATAATTGTATTAGGAAATTATCATGCAACATGAACCATGTCAAGTTGACTGATTGAGTGAATAGTTAAAGTTAATTTTTGCTCCTATTATTTTCAGGTTTTCATCTAATATCATCAAACATCATGGTGATAGAAAGCATTCCTGTTGTTTGCTGACGCCTGATAATTCAGTTGCCTTCAACCATGAATTTTCATGAAACAAAAAAAAGAGAGAGAGAGAGAGAGTTGAACTATGGGATATTCAATAGGTTTGCATGTTAAATCAAATGAATTTTCACCAAAAAAGTTTCTACAAGATGGAATGAAGAAAATGGAAAGATAATTGTAATGAGAAACAACAAAGTTTCCAACATCCAGAATTTAGAAATTCAGTTTATTCAGAATACCAAGTATTCCTTCACATGTATTCCTGACAGTTTTCTACCTGGAAAAGTAAAGAAAAAATTTTTCCACCCAAATGAAATGTTACTCGAATCATGCTAATGATACATAGCTGAAAATAGGGCTCTCATTTCAATGGATTCTGCTGATGACATGGAATTTTTTTATCCTTTTCTATCTCATCACCATGATCATGGGAGAAAAAAACAAATGAGATAATTTCTTTAACTTTCTCTCTCCTTTAATTTCATAAATATAACACAAACTCTCACATTATCATCTCATTTTCTACCCTGCTAACTTTTACATGGAAATACCTAAAGAAAGTATTTCTAATCAGCCAAAGTAACTCATTGTTACCGTTAACTTATTGATATTTTTAATCAATTACATTGTCAGTGACATTATAATGATAATCAACAGCTTATTCAGAAGATGGTTTTGTGTCATCTTTGCTGAAGGGGAAAAAATAAAGACCAAAAATTTATTCTAAACATTATATTGGATCTGAAATTAGGTCAGATATTATTACCATTAAACGAAATTCAAGAGAGTAAAAATATTATTCATATTCAGAATTCAATGTGAATACCTTTGCATACTTAGGAGGTTTCTGCATATGCAATCACATCGATAGATAAATGTGTATACATGGAGAGAAAGAGAAAGATGAACAAAATTAATGCATGTGAAGATGATAATGATGATTATGATGATGGAAATATCTTCTTCCTTTTATCTTGTATTCACATAATATTGCGTGATATTTACTATTCCTTTGGGTATGAATAATCAAGATTAGCTTTGAATATATGGATAAGGAAAAACTGAACAACAAGCAAGTAAACGTATTTGTTTACATGAAACAGAATATTCTTAATATTCTCAGTTGTTTCTCTCTCTCTCTCTCTCTTTATACCTTTTTTCCTCCCTGGATCAAATCATGAAAGTGTAACACTCAATCCAAAGGGGTAATAATCATGATAAAAAAATGAGATCCCATCAATTTACCACAACAATAAACGGTAAAGTTATTTTTTTATATTCATTTTGTTTTGTTTTTCTCGTTCCAAGTTCCGATTACTCCAAGTATTTTCAAGATTAAATTGTTTGCTTGAAAGGTTCACTGATGGATAGAAGTTGTGAAAACGAAGACAAGAAACTCAAATTGGATTGGAAATTGCAACTTGACTTAAACAATTTTTATCGAAATGTTTGATTCTCTTATATTCTCACTGGTTATCCATATAATACATACATATATAAATGTATAAGGTTTCGTGACGGAAACGGAAGTTAAAGCGGAAGTTATACAAGCTTCTAAGGAAGACTAATATATTAAATGAGAAGGAGGATGAAGATGTGGGTGGGAAATGAAGAAAAAGATGCAATAGGAGGACAAGGAGGATAATGAAGATGAAGAAAGAAGTTGAATTAGTGTAAGAAGTTATTCTGTAACCAATTTGACGTTTGACGTTAACATGGAACACAAAATGTCCACATTGTCGAATTCCCAATGAGAATTGATGAATAGACTTTTATATTCAAGAGAAAAAGGATGAATATCATCTCAATCATCTCACCATCATCAATATGATCATCATTGACAATTTGTTGATCAAGAGAGAGAGAGAGACAGAGAGAAAAGAGGATGAAGATGACTTGAAACTTTGTACGAGACTAAAAAAGTTAAAGGCCTTAAGGGAAGGACAAATTGATGACCATTTCTTTTTGTATGGTCAATGTATCGGGACAAATGTACTGGACATTCATTTGAAAATAGAAACAAGAGTCAAATATAAGATATTGATGATGAATAAAATTGCAAGGAGATAAAGATGATGATGGGTAACCCTGTCATTGACTCGAAGACATTGATTAAATGTTAATGATGATGCTAACACAACAATAATATAATTATAATAAATAAGCTTCATGAGTAATGAAACTGAATGTGAACTTCAAGTGACCAGAAAGATGATAATGGACAGAATATACTCTCAATATAAATCATATATATGATTATCTTTCTCTTTACTCTGTCTAAACATAGTAAATTCTGGACATAAGTGGACACACATATTCACATATATACACACACACACAAATATCATAACATAAATATAATATAATAACACTAATAACAATAATCATGAGATAATAAAAGTAGGAGAAAAAAACAAAGGCAACAAGATGAACAAGATCATTCATCTTATGTGTGATTTTCACACTCGATACTTGGAAAACACTTAACACTCACACTGGAAGATTTAACACCCTGAGATTGGGTGAGTGGGAAAATAATATCGGTAATGAGAAAAAGGATAAAGTTTTGAACAACTTGTAAGAGAGAAAAGTTTAGTTTTTTCTCTTAGGTTGAAGTTAGGAAATGGAAATGGAAATATATATTTATAAGAGAGAGAGAGAGAGAATGAGCTTCGATAATGTCCAATTCTTTGGCTTATTCAGTGTTCTCACAGTTGGAATATTTATTGATCTATTTCTTTGCATCAACTTTTCCAGATCTTTTTTTCCCCTGACAAAATTATCACAATTTCGGTTTACGAACTTTACCTTTTCTAACTTATTCCTTGATTCTACCAAATAGTATGTTGGTTAACTTTTACCAGATTTTCTCTCGATAATCTTGAAATTGTGTCTCGATTTTTTTTCTACTCGATTGAGTTTACCTGTCACTGATTTCGAATCTATTTACCTTATCATCCACTTTTTGCTTTTCTATCTCATCAACTTTTATTTCTTTCCAAGTTCTAATATCATTGTTACTTTCTTCATCTTCATCACCCTTTCTTTTACCTTCAAAAGTTTCAGGGGAAGAAGAAGATAAGTGTTGAGCACTTACCTGGATCACAAAATTATTGCCTTTGACTTTCTTTTTGAAAGAAGGTGAAAGTTTTTTTTTTACTACTTCTCACCCTTAACCATGATAATTATCATCATGATTACTGTGAATTGGTATAGATGAAACTTCAACTTATCAAAGTCAAAACTGTCAAATAACATTCAACTCAATGATAATCATCAACATCAAGATCATTTTATCCTCATAACTTTTATCATCATTCTCATTTAATCTTAATTGAGGAAACTGTGTTTTCACCAATTATCTCAATCCTGCACACAAATAGTAAGATTTACTCGGAATTAGCATCATTAAATCAGGAAGAAGGAGGAAGATGAGAAGAAGAAAAAAATTGTGGAAAAGGAAGATGAGATTCAACTGATTAATATAATTGAAAGCAACTCAGTATAACACAATAGGTAAGATGGCGAAGATGAAAAAAGATGATGAAAAGTAACCTCTTCTCCTTTTTACCTTTCAATATCTTTCATCATCTCTAATCACTATAAATGTAATCACCATGAGTATCATGATAATCTTCAAATTCATACTACTCATCAAACTTACTCATCACTATTGCCAAATTTAGTAAAATAATAGTTAATCTGATGTCTAAACTTTCATGGAATTGGAAAACTTTTCAAATGCTTGACTCAACTCTGGATAACAAGAAATATCACCAAGTGATTTTATTCAGAATTTTCTGATTATCAATCTTTTCTCTCTATCTGTTTCCCAGTGTGATAGTATTTGATTCATTTGAATTTCTTGTTCGTTTTAAAATGAGAAAACTTTAAGAACTTATAAAGAAGAGGAGTTATGAATTTCGTCAGAAAAAATCTTAAGGAATTAAAGCTCTGAATTAATTATCTCTCACTTTCACTAATGAGCTTCAATATATTTTACCTTTAATAGATATTAAATATAGAGCATTTCTTTTAGAATATAATTTTCCTTCTTTATCAACATTATATGATGATCACAGTTTTTGATTCTTCAAAAGAAAAAGATGACGGTAGAAATAGTTTTCTTCCACCAAGGAAACACCATGAAGAGAATCTTTTTCTTTTTCTTCCTCCCATTTTCACCTTCATCCTTTTTCCAAATTGAACAAACCAATTCAATTTCGAGTTAACAGAATTTCGGTTCAAAATGTTATCTGATTTTGTTGGAAAAATTCCCTGATAATAAGGAACTCAGATTAAAACGGTAAAAGTTTACACTTCAAAAATAGAGTTACATCAATTTGAAGAGAGAGAGAGAGAGAGAGAATAAAAAAGTTCCAAAGGTAACTCGAAGGACTAATGATAATATAATTTAAGGTAACGACTGATAGTATTTTCAACCGGATGCTCAGAGGTTACAGAATCTCCCACCCACTGAATGGAAACTTTTGAACAATAAGAATTGAAAGATGAACATTTTGATAAGAATGTTAATCAATGTCATAAAGAATCAGATTAATGATGATAATCAAGAAGATGAGGATGATGAATGTACATCCATGAATAGGAAAATTTTTTTAATAGAATAGACAAAAAGATGATGAAGATAAAAAAAGTTGATAATTTGGATGATTAAGAGAAAACTTTTTTCTCTCCTCATCTTTGTTATAATTTTCTCATCATCATCATTATAAAACATTATCATCTTATCCTTGGTTATCTAACATTAGCTTCAACAGTTCAATTTCGAGAAGAACAAAAAAGTTCGAAACTATCAGAGCCATTTTTGCGTTTTCTCTCTCATCATCTAATCAACTAATTAGATTCATTAAATCATGTTAGCTGGAAAATCGCTTAACCAGGCAAAAGTAATAATTCAAGATCGATAGAGATGGAAGAGAGAGAGAGAGAGAGAGAGAGAGAGAGAGAGAAACTTCGAAACTAGCAGAAAAAAGAGATTACTCTTGGAATTAAAATTCGCGGATCGAACTTTTTTTCTGTCTCTACGATATTTAGAACTTTTTTTGGTATCCATCATTAGCGATATAAACGATCGATATACAAACAAGTTATCAATTTGATTCTAATAAATTTAATCGTGTCAATATCTCTGAGAATGGGAGAAAAGTTTAACTGCTGATTTACAAGATGAAATTACCTCACAAATTAAGATGGATTAACAACATGTTTAACATTCACCAAGTTAATCAATTTAAATCCATTAGTTAATGATTAAGATGAAAAACACTCTTTTCGCTTGTCAATTAATCAAATGATTAGTGATTCATTCGTGTTCTGGTTGGTTTTTACTTTCCACTTTGAAAAATGAAACTTTTCACTTATCATTGTGACGATGATAACTAATCATGATTAAACTTCAAGTGACATTCAAGATAAAGACAATACTTAATAATAATGTTTACTTTTACTCGTCAATTCTGTTCAGATTCAAGGTCCTTTTGAAATTGGAAAACATGATAAGTGAGAGATAGAAACAAAATATATAATCTTGGAATTGTAATCGATAGTAAGGTGAAGTAAATAGTTTCCGCTTTATCTTCATTGGCTTCAAATGGTTATCTTTATTGTCTAATACATTAAGAATTCAAGTTCGATGAGTACAGAAAAAGATCATTGAGAACAAAATGAATGCCCATTCCAGTTAAATGAGGCAAAATCGAATAGATTTAACTTAAAGAAGAGAAAGAAAAATTTCGAAAAGTTTCGATTTCTTTTATTCTAACAATTGATAGAAGATAAAAATAAAAAAATTCTCATACCATGAGAAAATTACGCAAGAAATTTCATGTTATCATAATGATCGGTAATGAATGAGCAATCTCAAGAATCCGAATAAACAAAGACTTGGAAAAAAATCGAAAAATTCAAAAGTTCTAAGTGAGAAAAAAAAACGAATACAAATAAACAGTTATTTCTGTTTGGATATAAAAAAAATAGTTCGAGATACAGTTAACTGTTCAGATCTGAAGGGAGTTCCATGTTAAATGCTGGGTTAATGATGAGTTGTATTTGAATTCTCCCTTCGGTTTATCATTACACTTCAGATAATGTTCATCAATTGCTCAAGGGCTCCAAAAGTTCATGGGTTGTCACAATGAGCTACCATGAAGCAAGAGATGAGGAAAAAAACTCTGCCGAGATTTGGTAATAAAAAAATCGAGGAAAAAAGTTCTAAAATTGTGAAATAAAAAAGTTCCAAAAAAATATCGAATAAAAAAGTTGAGATTCTCAACGCATCAAGATTATATTAATAACTAACGAGTTAGTTTGTAAATATAACTTTCCTTAGATTTGCAAATTAACGCTCAGGGGAATATCTCGATTTATTCAGAACTTTATTCACAATTCATTTTCATCTCTCTCTCTCTGTTGAATAATGGTAAATAATACAATCAACAATTGTAACAAGATTTCAAATCAATTGTTTATCACATTTAATGATAGAATTGATAATCTGCTTGGAATAGTTCAAGAAAACGTAAACATTTCATTCAGAATTTATTATTATTATATTTTCATGGCGTGGAAAGTAAAAGAAATTATCCTTTGTGAAACTTTCTCAGAACTTTTTTTACCTCTCAATTTCAATTACTATTAATATTAGAAGAGAAAAGTCAAAAATCATTATCATGATGAGTTCAGTTGGATGAGGAATAAAAAAAAACGATTGTCACTCTGGTGAAAATTTTGATACATGATGAATGTTTAATCAAATTTTTCGTTGACAAATTGACATGAAAAGTATTGAATTAATAAAGAGATCAATTTTTTCATCGATTGTAACATGATGATAATAAGTTTCTCGATAGTATTTGTTTTCACATGATAAACCCACATGAAAGGGAAGGGGAAAAATTTCAACTTATGTTCAACATTTTTATTATTAGATGAATTATCGTAAATAACTCGGATTCAGGGTTCAATTACTTGTCAACCGATTGTTGAATTAATTTTGATTGTTCAACATTCATTGTTGCCATCATATTGTTACAAACATTACAATTCAGAATGATCAATTGATTGTTTAATCGATGTTAATGATAATAATAATTCATATCATGATCATGATTCAAATACGTAGAGACACAACTATTCATGGAGAAGAGGTTAAATACTTTCAGAACTTTTCGATTTTTTTATCTTATTCTGTACAAAAAGGCGTTCACTTCATCATATCGAATCTTATTCTTTCTCTCTCTCTCTCTCAATCATTATATCGAGTTCTAAGTTCTAATGGTTTTATTTTCTTCTTCTCGAACATCTCATTTTCTCATCTCATATCAATTCGCTTGTTATCCAATTAATATCAATTATTGTTCTTGTTTCATGATGAGGAAGAAAAAATTATTCACTCTAATTATTATTTATACAAATTCAATCAGACAAATTGTAACATCACAATTTAGTTGATCCATTTGATTAATATATAATAACAATAGAAATGAATTGAGATAATAATTTATGCCACTAATCAGATTAATCTTTAATCAATGGATTAGTTTTATCGATGGACATTCAATGTTAGGATTATTGATATTGTTTGGTAAAGGAAATATTGATCAATTATAATACATTAATCATGGATTCTCATGAAAATCACCACAGTAGAAATGAACTTCTTGATGCAAACAAAAAACTATCAAATACTAGGACTAAAATAATTCATGAATTGAAGTTATTACTTAAAATGATGAGGTTAGGATAAAGATGCTGAAGGTTTAACCTTAACTGGAACAAAAATAATCACATTCATGGGAGATTTGTATAACCATGAACATTTTTCCTCTACCAATTCTTCTGAAATTCAAAAGTAAATTCTGATTCCTAGTGTAAAAACTATTCATTGTTCAACTGATGAAATATTCATTCTGTTAAATTATTCAATCTGATCAACCAGTAATCTCAAAAGTTCAGGTAAGTGTCTACCATGTTCAGAACTATTCGTATCATGATTTTAAGTGTTTCTTTCACACTCTTGAAAGTTTTTAAGGTTCAAAGTTTTAAGCTCTAAGGGAAAATGAGCTCTAACAATTAACTAAATTTGACAGACAATTTAAACAGATCAATTATTAAACATAACCGATAGCACCTGAGGGGTTTAGGTGATGATACAAAGTAATGAGGTTATGTATTAAACATGATAACCAGAATATTGAGATTTTCAATGTTGTGGAAAATTTACAGAAAAAAAGTTCCAAAATGAAATGGTCTAATCGAGCTAAGTATTGGCCTCATGTCGATTGAAATTTGGCCATTAAATCGTATTACTAGTTGACTTATGATCACTTTAGTCGTTGCTTTAAAATTCAATTCTCAAATGATTAGTACGTGTTTGGAATTATAAAAATGGACAAGTTCTAATATTGATCTAATATGATTAACTGTTTACATAAAAAATACAATAAATAGGATTGTCGCAGATGATTGTTGGTAATTGAGTTGAAAAAGGAAGTAAAAGTTTCGCTACAATTAAATAGCCAAAAGTTATAGAGACGATAATCACTTGGTAAGGGATGAAATAAATAAAAATTAACTAAATAAATGCACTTGGAGTAAGTGATTTAATTTGATTTGAAGTTAACAAACAAACAGTTAACAAGCAATCAAAACTAATACAAGTACAAACAGATTTAGATTGAGAGATGAGCCAGGATAAAGGATGAGGATGAAGATGACAAAATAGCGAGAGAGAGAGAGAGAGAAAGAGATGAAGATAAAAGATTTATCCTTATCGAGTGAACTATTGAATCTGAGGGATTGAGGTAAAGGATAAAGAGACTGAATCAAGTTTTACATGATTACATGGCTTAAATGGCGATGTTAAAGTGCAATCGAAAAGAAAAGCTTAAGAACCTTTTGGAATATGTAATCTAAAGGGTATGAACATTTACCATGGTTAGAGAAAGAGATGATTATCTATCAGCTATATCATTATCTTCATCACCATCATATTCAATAGCAAGAAAATTGGGATTATCTCTCTTTTTTTTACAGAAAAGTTTTCAGTTCTTTGGATGAATTCTTGACTAACAAGACTGTGGATTCAACTTTTATCATGAAAATAACAGTGAAAAGATGGTGTCTTGACTCTACAGGGAATAAGATATTACCTTTTGTCATGGAGTTTAAATTAAAAATTGTAAACAAAAGGAATTCATTTGAATAAAATTTGAATGAATGAACAGAAATTTAATCCATCACAATGAAATGTTATATTAGAATGAAAAGTTAACAGTTACAATTGAATTTGAGTTCAAATAATTTGATAGATTAATATTATAAGTCTAAGGGTTAATTTTCAAATGATTAACTTGATGCATTATAATAGTTAAGGTCACTAGTAACACTCCCAGTCGGATTATCTTCATCATCTCTCCATCATCATCATGATAATAATGGACAAGTAAAAACCTTTAATGTATCAACATGAAAAATTCAAGAATCCAGTCATTAGTATTATTGTTATCATCATCGGAGAGTAACTTTAACCTCACCTGATAATAACAGTAATAATAATCATCTTTATCTTCATCATGGAAGATAACAAATAGACAACAACAACAAGGGAAAAAAACTCAGTTAAGTAAATTGTTATGAGAATAACAAAGTTACATATATATACTTTCATATATGATATTTGTTGGTTACTCTTTTTTTTTTGGTTTTCCTTGTACAGGTAAGTGAAAATCTGTCAGGTAACAGTTGAAAGTAATATTAAGGTCAGAATTATTTCTAGCGAGAATGTTGTTGATGGAAGAAGATAAAAGATGAAAAAGGGGAGAGAGAGAGAGAAAGAATATGAAGAGAAATCTATTTCCAAGAATTGTTATTCTTTCAAAATCCTCTGGAGAGAATGTAGCAAATACATTTCGCTTAGAAGACAAACAAGGAACATTCATTTCGTTATCATTTGGAGTTCTGTTTTTTTAGCTCATTCTCTTCAATTCTTATTATCTAATCTCCTTTTTTTACTCTGGTTTATCCCCATGTAATTTCAGGGGATCTCTCGAGTACTTTTCCTAATTCTACTTTTGATTCGTCGTTCAGATCAAAATTTTCTCAGACCAGTAATAGAACGATGGATAAACAAAACTGTTGAACTTTTGTTGCAACTGTTTCGATGAAAAATGATAAATTCTAGACTTAATCAGCATCGAGAAATAGATTCGTGGTCATATTATGACAGTTGAATCATAGGTGAGCAATTGGTGTAAGAATATGGAATTGTTTTATCGAATAACTATTTTAGAATCTTTTTTGTTTGCTTCAGGTTATGATCTGTTGTTGAAATTTTACTCGTTAATTGGAAACTACATTTTGTCTGATCTTGTTTGATTCTGATATTGGGAAACTAGTAGAGTTGATTGTTGTTCTGTTAATGGGAGTGGACAATGGACGAAAAATTGAGTGAGAGGAAGAGGAAACAAGATAAAGGTAAGAGGAGGAAAATGTAATGATGGTTTGCTGATGATCGGGAAAAAAAGTAGACAAAGTTATCATCGGATCGATATTGAAACACCAATATCTTTCTATTCATCTCAACAAATAACGTTTGGTTGCCAGAACTTAACATGATTCTCATCATTATCTATATTTTATGTCAATATGATGAAGATGAAAAAAAGGAGAAATTGATAAGGAGATATTATGTAATCCATACTAAAATTACAGTTAAGATGCAAATATTTATACTCAGAGAGTGAGAAATTCTCACTGAGAATACACAGAAATGATCGGAGGAAGAGAGAGAGAGAGGAAAAGAAAAAATGTCAATAGAAAAAGAATAAGTTCTTTTTTCATCATCTTCATTTTCTCATCTTTTGACAAATTCTGAGGTTCAGTGTGTGTTGACCTTTTTTCTGAATCAAACAGGATAATCACAAGATCACAAGTTCAATGTATAATAGACAAAGAGATAAACACTCATGAGATTATTCATCCCACAATTAAATTGATGCATTTCATGAGAGAAAAAATAAGAGAGAGAGAGAGAGAGAGAGAGAGAGATTAACTATTCGATAAAAAATTGTTCTAACTACAAATGATAACGAGTGTGTAAATATGTTTATTGGAGGAGTAAAAAGTTCTGTAATAACCTGAACTTTTCATGGGAGCCCATTAAAGCTGGACACTTAGAGCTGTAAACTTCAATCAGTTTGAAAGGTGGAAAGTTTCAAGTACTTGGATGTTTAGTCTCATGAAAAGTTCAATTGTAAAGTTAATGAAGATTTAACTGACAAAAGAAAACAAAGTTTCATTGACTCTGAATGAAGATAAATGGAAATTTGTTTTCTATCATGTTCACCATTCCATCATGATGCTCATATTGTGTCTATACCTTGCATTTATTTTAAAAAGTTTCCGATAACATTTTCCTCGGTTAACATTGACCTTTGTTGAATTTTCCAACTCCTTGTCAATGTTTACTCACTAGCTACTCTATCTTCATTATAATCAACCTTTTTATTCAACCAGAATTTTATTCAGATATAAATCAGTTATATGTATACCTCATGATGCTTGTTGATTCAGGGGGGGAGTAAGAGACGGTAAAAATAGCCTCAAATATGACGATAATATGAGTAAGTGAGATGCAAGAAGATGAAGAAAAATATTAGTATAAGGGAAATTTATATTCGTCCATTTAACTCAACATGAATTGATAGAAATAAAAAAGTTTCGAAAAAAAAATATTCTTTAAATTCTGGTGAGCATTCCAATCATCATCAATCTAAACATCTAACATGAAGGTGATGATGATGATGATTAAAGTGATGATAACAGACTAACATGCTTTGCATTTCAAGCAAACCAACATGGAGCATGAAGGATAAATATATCATCACTGAGGGAAAGTTGATTATTTCATGTTTCAAAATTTCAAGAGAAAATCAACAAAGTGAGTTGAGAATTTTTTTCGCATTGATAATTAACAGATCATGCAGAAAATTACTACAAAAAAAATTAAGCCATCGATTTGATTGCTAACAGTTATTGTTTCGTTCTAATTAGTTAATCAATTTTCAATTAGCTTACCATCAAAGCCGATGAATGATTTTTTTCTTGGTCCATATTTGCGGTGAAATGAATAAGTTTGACTTCCGTTTGGTGAGAGACGATGAATACTGTGATTTTCCGATGGATTCACTGGATGATTGGAATTCTGTATGGATGTTACATGGTGTTGATGAGATGTTGGTGGAGGTGGAGGAGGTGGTGGCGGATAGTTAACCACAGAGTCTTCGAAAGGTTCAATACTGTTTGTTAGATTTGCTGCTGTTCGATGAGAAAACAAATGAATTTTCAAATTGAGGAAAAAAAAAGTTCAATTGATTATTAGTACTCGAACTTTTTTTTCATCTCTTCTAATGAAATTTTCATCGAATTTAAAGAAAAAAAAAGTTCTTATCAAGGGAAACATTCACACTTATAAAGATATCTCATTAATCCCTTTCCAGTTAATCCTATTTGAGATTTTCAATTTTCCAACATCTTATATTAATCCAAGTGATACAAAGATACATTTCAACAGAAAGTGATTAAGTTAATTGTATTTTCTCATTGTGAAAGTCTCATCAATTTGATTGGTTTGAGTAGGTGAACATTGAATAAGCATGTAATTTATAAATTGTTGAGAAAATGAAATCTCAAACTTGCAAATTAACTTTTTCTTACCTGTCATTTTGTCGTTCAACTAATTGGCAATTTAATTAAAACAATTAACAGTTAATTTAGATGATAAAGGTCACAAATTAAAAGAAACATAATCCGGATTAGTTAAATTAGATGACGATTGAAATTAAAACACAATAATAGCAACAATTTAAACACAATGAAAAAATTTAAGATCAACAAGAATTTATTAAAGATGAACAATTTAATTGATTGTTAATTTGTTGGAACAATTTAATCGCTGATCAAGGTGAAAACAGTGTTAATGCCTTACCAGGCAAATGATTACAATTAACTTTCATCAGGAACAAGATGTAACTTTTAATTCAGTTACACGCATCCTCTTAAATATACAATTACAATCAACAATCAACAATTGTTGGCGGCATCTATTGGATTAAATTGTTCATTTAATCAGTTGAAATTCATGGTTGACCTTAACTGTTATTGAAACAATTAAGGTTATCTCAAGATTGAATTTGATAATTATTGGTTGATTAGCAGCGGTTAAGCTGATTAAATTGCCTTTCAAGTGATTAGAATGGACTTTGAATTGATTTAAATGTTTAATTAAATGGAAATAGTGTTTTTAATGATTGAAATTATTAATAATTTGGTATATACCATGTAGATTATAATTGTAATAAGTTGAATGACAAAGTTAAATACATTGTTATGGAGTCAAAAGGTTGATTATAAGTTGACGAATCAAATTAATACAGTTTATGTGATTGGTTGATCATTTTTTTTTTGCTTGTTTTTTACTTGTTTTTTGCTTGTTTTTTGCTTGTTTTTTTGCTTGTTTAAGACCTAATTGATTACAAATGGTATCAATTTAGGTATTGATTAAATTGATCAAGTCGAGATATAATTTTCTGCTGTTGCATGTAAAAAATTAAACAGACTTAATCAGTGTTAGACTGCTCTTGTTGTTGCTCTTGGGAGTATTTAAATTCACACATAGCATTGGTCAATAGAGCAGTTAATGATCTGACCAATCTGAATTCTTCGGGTGTTTCAATCTTGAGCTCTGAATATTTTTTCAGATCTTTCTTTAATTCATCAAGCTTTTTATCCTCTGGTAAGACATCACTTTCTGGAGCATCAAGAGCACCTTCGGGCATCTTTGGTTTCTCATTGACAACATTGTAATCACCTCTTCCATAGACAAGCTCAAGTTCAGAGCACCGTTTTGAGGCGACTGTCATCAAAGCTTTATTACGATTTTTGTTCCTACCATCGGGAAGAAGGAACATTTTCACCTCAGATGGAAATTGTTTTTGCTGTGAAAACAGAAAAAATGAAACGAAAATGTTATGAGAGAATAGAATATCAGATTAACATCATTTTCATGTTTTTCTCTCCAAAAACATCAAGGTTAGTGAAGAAAAAAAAGAAACTTCTATTGGTTGAAATGTAATATTTAAAACGTACAATATAATTGACTCGATGATTATAACCTGTGATATGTTCCATGGCTGTGGTAACCGTACGGAATGTTTTACACAGCGAGCACTCATAAACTCGAACACCGCCATCAGGGTCAATAAACTCGGTTACAAAGTCCAAGCCTACAAACAAAGAAAGTAGATCAACATAAGTAAAGATAGCATAATAATTTAGGTTAACCAGAAGAAAAGAAGTTGAAATCTTAAATTGACATTACCAACTATCGCTTGCTTTGTGACATCAAGTTGCGCCTTAAGGGTCGCCTTGTCATTCATAATCATCTCAACAAGGAGAGCATCTTGTCGAGGAATACAGTGGCCATTTTTGTATACAGGCTTCTCATTTGTAGGACAATACCTTTTAGGTGGAGGGGGAAACAGCCTCATAATTTCATCTGATGCTCCTTCACCGGTTGTATTTGAATTCAATCTTTCTAATGTAGAGTACAACTTTTTACCCTGTGGATCATCACGGATATTGGATAGTTCACTGTAAGCAGAAGATGAACGGTAATCATCACTTCTTCCAGACATACTGTCTCTCATTGAATCGTCTCTCATGGAAGAGGATCTCATCGAATCATTCATAGATTCTCTTTGTGGTTCTCTCTCATGATGATACTCAACAGGACCCGAATTGTAAGAAGATGATAAACCATAAGAATAGGGGAATGGACCTGCAACGGTTCTTCGAGCCATAATGTAGCGTAAACAAAATCAAATTGGGAAATACAAAAATTTGATAATAAATTTAATAACAATGGTACAATTAATCACTAAATAAAATGTCAATAACAATCAAGGAAAAGCCAAATTCTGTAGAAAACAAAATCTCAGCTTAGCTTCAATTCTTAAGCTTCAGTGAGAGCAACAAGTCTGCGCATGCGCAGAAATGGCGAACAGGCGGTAACTTGAAATTCTAATTTACAAACAAAAAGAATCGAATGTATAATTGTGAGCAATTTAATATTCTTATTCTAATCACAATTAACAATCTACAATATAATTCTAATATATCCCTTATAAAAATTTGATTAATCTCCTCAGCAATTAAATTAAATATCCGATCAAAGATTCGACAATTAAAAAAACGGACACTAATTATTACTCAACCTAATAAATCGACTAGTTGTTGCAACTTTCTTATTTGATTAGTTTGTTATTTGTTCAATTCTCACAGAATCAAAACTGTCTGATCAGTTGTTTGTGTCGATAGTTTATTAACAAGATAGGTTTTAGATTTTCCAGAGAAATTAAAAGTGGATGAAAATTTTCAATTTCGTATTGTAATTGATTATATCCCGGATGATTGAACCATAATAATGAAGGTTTTTTTGTATTTAGAAGTAAATCTAATTTAGTAACGTTCATTTTTACTGTCTGTTCTTTTTACATTAATTATCGTTGTTAATTGTTGGTACAATTAGGGACTATAAGCTGGGAATAAGTTCATAGCTCTATCTGCCCAATATTTGTTTTCCCGTTTGAATGCAAGTTCCCACATTGAATATCTATCTGGATCGAAACCGGGCCAGTAAGGAGTAGCCTGTTAATAGAGAGAGAGAGAGAGAGAGAGAGAGAGAGAGAGAGAGAGAGAAATTAATCAGATTAATCATGGTGAGGATGGAAAAATGTTATTAATATCTTACAAGAGATCTTTCTGATTGCATCTGAATCTGTTCAGCTTCAGGTGAATAATCATAACCCTCACAATCCCAAGAAGGTAAATTACACTTTGCCATAAGTGTTTCAATTTCATTAGTAAAAGTTACTCTCCATTCACTGACTTCACCATCATCACTGATTCGCCAATCGTATAATTTTTCATTACTAAGACATGGCCAGAAATCCATTTTCTCAATGTCCGATAGAATCGCATTAACATCAAGTTCATCTTTATAAGGATAAACCAAAACGTAGGCATGCTCATCATATTCAGGAATAATCTTATTCTTGTAAGATTCATCGATACACTTTAAGAAATCACTTTTCCAAACTGGACTATTAACTTCTCTGGGCTGAAAAATAAAGAAATAAACAAATCAACAAAAGAGAATCAACAAAATGATAATCAATCATAAATAGTGAAGATGATATTTTTCATCTAACGACGACAAATTTATATTTACATTATTTCGTTTTTTAATATTTTTCATGGCTGTTTCAATCGGTGTATCAATGTAGATAACAAGATGTGGTCTCCATAATTTAACTTGAGAATTGTGTCTCATTCGAGCGTAAAATCTTTCATCTGAGTAGAGAAGAGGCAAAAAAAATATGAGAATCAAGAGAATTAGATGGAATTACAATTATATATATTTAGAATAGAATTTAGAAACACTTAAGATACTTACGATCCTTATTAGTGAATCCACATTTAACCAATGCATCCATGAAAACTTGATCAGACCAAGGAGTCCGTTCGGTGACAATTCCTTGACCAGTGTTGAATAAATGAGCCATCGCTTCAATGTAGAAAAAGTATTTCAACCTGTACATTTCACATTGCATTCTACCAATTTTAGGATGTTTAGGTTTCTCAAGAAACAAATCAATATCTGGATATTGAGCTTCCTCAAAGAAAATTGGATTAAATCTTCTTAAATCAAAACCATCAGGCCTAATATAATAAAAGTCAAAATTGGCTTTAGGTTGATGATACATATCAGTTGCTTCGGCAAATTTTTTGGCAAATTTTGTTTTCCCCGAACCAGGTAGACCTTCAATTGATACGATAACCGTATTTTCATCAAATCGGGCAACAGTTGACCCACCGGGAAGTAAATACATGTAACTCCGATACCTTTTCTCCTTGTATGGAAAAGGTTTAGGCTTAAGTGATTTAACAACAGGATCCATATTATCCTTATGACAAATACCAGCGGTTGACACTCGATTAATACCATTTACTTGTAATCGGGTCAACAGTTTATTCTCATTGGTTCGAGGGATCACCATTCGAGCCAATCGAGATGACAGTAACAATTTAATTGAGGCCATGATTCAAAGCCAAAATTAAAAACACCACAAACAATTAAAATTCACCAAAAAAACAAAAATCAAAACAAATTCTCACTCAACCTTCATCACCCTACGTTCGGTCATTTCAATTTCCACCAACAGATGGCAACACTTTCGAACCAAGGGAATGTTCAATTATAACTAATTGTTGACATCGAAAACCGTTAATTGTGACAATTAAATTGCCGATTGTTATCATCAATTATCATCTTGATAACATGATTTATTCGAGAATGATAATTATCGAGGGAATCGAGAGGTTTTTTTTCCATCCACCATCATTAACGATTCAAGAGGTTCAAACGATGAAAATGTTTACCATTCAAACTTTTTTTGTTTCTTAATTAAAGTTAATCATTTAATTAATATGTATGTTTGCTGTTGATTTAATTCAAGGTAATATCAAATTCTGGTTATCAATTTTCTCATGAAATTTGAGTTTCTTCTTGTTATTGAATATATCACCAAATCATAATTGTGATGAGAGTTAAATTTTTCTTAAACATCTTCATTGGATTGATTTAAGGTCACGAAATTAAATTGTTGTTAACAATCAACATCAATTATATATTTTTTTAGATTAGCTTTTATTTTTTTCTTCTTCTTCCAACTTGATCCAATTTATTTACGGAAGTTAATTAGGCAATTTTGATAATAATAATGAAGATAATAATACAATCTTAATGAGCGATTGATGAAAATTGTAAATCTAAATTGTTAACCGTAAAGATCAACTTTATTTACTGATTGGTTAAAATAATCTACTAAAATTACTACAATTAAATGATAACAATTTGATAATTGCCTGATAGTTAATCATATAAATATTATTATTAGTTGAAAATGTCAGGTCATAAAAGGTCAACAAATTTGATGAGATAACAATCAAGTAAAATGTTGATCGTTATCATGGTAATTGTATCAATCATATTATTGATACTTGACAACAACAAATTGTCACAAGAAACCAAAGTTAAATTTCAAATGAATCTCAAGCCAATTTAATTAATCATTTGTCGACAATCAATTTAATTATTGCATAATCACACAAACGAATGATAAATACCATAAATTTCCAAGGTAAAAGATGAGAGAGAGAGAGAAAAATAAATCGAAATCAAATAAATAACATGAAGAATAAAAAACTGAGAAAAAACCAGAATTTTAACCAAGAATTGATTAGCGATTCAGTGAGATGATGATTATCAGAATCAAGAAGTAATCGTAATGAGATGAGTGATGAGCACCGAATGATGATAAACATGAAACTAATTAATTCTTGAACAAGTAAAATTCAGTCTGATCAATTTACTATCAATTCTAATATGATAATAATAGTTGGAAGCATTTTCTTCAGGCCTTAAAGGCAAAGAGCGAGAGAGAGAGAAAAGGTTAACAACAAAGTTGACCAGATAAGTTGTTTTCTCGTTAAAAATGTTGACCAGAAGAAAGTAAAATATTATTGGATTAACTTAACGACTACTATTCATTTAGGATGAAGATGAAGATGAAGATAAGCCATTTACTGTCCCTAAGTTGAACTAATCAAGGTCAGACAGAACCTTGAAGTCGCCAAGTAACTTGAAAGTTAATAGAATTTTTTTTTTCTTCTCATTTTGTTTTTCTGCAAAGACCAAGGTAATAATACAGGTATATGTTATGGTTAAGATAACAAGTCCACCCTGTAGGTGAAGAGGAGTGTTCAAGAGAGTGTATATAAGTTTCACTGCTACTTACGTACGACTGTACGGGAATCGACCGAAAAAAAGATTTAAAAAGACAGAGAAAGCGAAAGAGAAGAAGAAGAAAAAAGTTTGTACCTGAAACTCGAAGAACCGGTTTAACTGCCGAATCAACAACAACAAGGTTAATCTTTGTAAGAGGAAGATGGAAGATGGAAGAAGATGAAGATAATGATGATGATGATGATGAAGAAGAAGAAAAAATCCTGATAAATTTTTTTTTTATTCTCTTTCGGTTAATCTTTACCTTTATCTCTTTCTCTCTCTCTCTCTCTTTTTTTCTCTCACTCATCTTCATCCTTTTCTTTTTTCGCTCTCTCACCTCAGTAACCTCGAAGGTATTTGCTTCTCTTCACTTGTTCCAAGTTCTATTATACTAAAGATAACACCAACGCTCGAATTCAGTCTCGAGTTCTTGTGTTTACCTTTAATTCATTCAGAACTTTTTCCTTCTCCAGTCTACCAACTGATCTTTGTTTACATTCTCACTCTCACTCTCACTTTCTCACTCTTCCTCTCTCTCTCTCTCCTTTACTCTATTTGTGTACATTGCTTCTTGTGTTGACATTTAACCTTCCTCATTGTGGGTCAATCTTTTAAATTGTTATTCCTCTGGATCGGTTGATCATTTAAATCAAAGCAAAATGACTTTGGTTCATTCAAATGTTTTCGATGATTTCATGTTATCTCTTCATGATCCAATGCCTCCCATGCCAAATGAATATCATGATTCGATAACAACCCCAGTTCTGGTAACTGAATTAAATGATCGCCGCGAAGCATCAAATTTAAATGATAAAATTCAAAAGTACAATTT
This sequence comes from Panonychus citri, assembly GCF_014898815.1. Classification (NCBI taxonomy): domain Eukaryota; kingdom Metazoa; phylum Arthropoda; class Arachnida; order Trombidiformes; family Tetranychidae; genus Panonychus; species Panonychus citri. The sequence continues at coordinate 456,756 of NW_026515520.1, read as the reverse complement.
AACAATTAACGTGTTTGAAATTAAGTTAATCGCAAATGATAACAAATCGATCATCTCATCACCATCAACGGATAGTAAAGATATCAGCTCAATTGGGACAACTTCCAAAGTGAATTTACAATTAAAGATTGAAATTGGTGATCAAAAAGCTAAAACTGGACGTAAATCGATTAAATTGATTTCAACTGATCAATCGGTTACTTTTAATGAAACATTTACCTTTTATTTCAATACAATTTTATCACAATTTCTTGATCATGTGATTGAATTTCGATTATTCCAATCAGGTAGATACATTAAAGGAACCAAAATCCTTGGTAAGGTTGATCTTGACCTGGTCAGTTTATATAACGAACCTGGAATGGCCATTAAAGATCACTTGCTCGCTCTATTCAGTGAACAGACAAGTGAATTAGTGGGATACCTGAAATGTGATTTAATTATTGATCTTCCAAATCACGAGCATAAAGATAATCTTTTACCGATTATCCGGCCTGTTACACCTTTGAGTCGACATACACCAATTGAATCTCACATTAAGTCAATGAATGTCATGGTGAATATTTATTCTGGTGAAATGCCACTGGTCAGAACTCGGACAAAGGACAAACTGGTTTCTCGGATTCGATCACGTAAAGCAAGTGGACTTTGTGTATCGGTCGCTTTAGGTGATCTTGAAGGATCAACAAGTTCGATAAAAAAATTCTCAAATCCAATCTGGAACGAGATGATTACCTTTCATACAACTGTGAATATCGATAAACCTCCGGTAATGACAATCAAAGTTCACGATAAATCAAAAGGATCAATGGGAAACTTTAAACCGTTAACTCGATCAATCGATTTGTCAAAGATCTGTTTAGATCGGGGACATGGACCAATTTTCGGACCAAGTTACCTTGTCGTCAAGGAATCGCCTAAAGATCACTCGCTAAGTGATAATTGTCTATTTGGTAAACTGTTAATCTCAATCAGATCAACCGTAATTGACGATAATCAGAAAGGTTCAAACCTTCAATTGACCGATCAAATCTAAGCAGTTCCAATGTCTCACAATCAAATAGTGAACAATTACCTTCAGAAAATCAAGAAAATTCAACCGATTTTAATTCTGTTAAACAAATTGAACACAATGTCTCATGTGGACCAATTTGTGATCTTTCTGAGATCAACTATCCGAAAGAAGATGAGTTCACTTTCTTTGGTGTTTTATATTCGTCTGATATGATTTCGAAAAAATTGGAGAACCGTAAATTATCCTATGAGGTCGAAATTGGTGGTAACGTCAATCCCGATCGATGTGGATCACCAAGCATTCTGGATCTAACCATTGGTTCACTTGTCGATACTGTTATTGGTTCGGATGACAAAGACTCATTACCACCGTTTAAAACGCCAACACCAGCGCGATCAACACCAATCAAAGGTTATCATGAGCAAGAAAGTGCGAAAATGTTGGACAATTCATCGGTTATCACTTCGACTTCAAAAACAAGTGAAAAATCTGAACGAGGCTCAGTAAGTGGCGATATAACTGGAAATTCAGAGACAAATGGTAAAGCAGAAAACTCAATTCCAGTAAAATCATCAGCGACAATGCCGCTTAAACCAGAGGCCACGGATGATACCGATCTCTTCCGATTACCTTTAGGAGATAAACGACCTTTACTTGGAATTGAACAGCTTATGATTGATACTCGAAGTAGATCATTTGTTCACAATATGATAAGGAAAATCGGTGAGGAACTTGAGATTGGTTTGACTGATGTTCGAGAAATGGCCTTGATACAACACCAGGACACTTTTCGCCGGTTTCGAGGTGTCCTCGAAGATCTAATGGTTCACTGTAATCGTTTCCTAGCATTGACCGTGATGCCGTCAAAATATCCTAAGAATGAATTAGATTTACTATACACCAAATATCGTCAACGAGAGTTAATCAAATTATCCGCCGATGCTAAGAACACCCTAATCATATTGAACGAAACAAATTTACCTGAATGTTTATCGACAGTTACTGGTTATCTTGGTCGAATTGAAGATCTTCTGGTTGATCCTCAGGACGATTTTCCCGATATAATAATTTATCTATTCGCTGATTCAAAAAGAGTGGGTTATACACGAATACCTGTAGCCGATGTTATCTTTTCACGACTCGAAAATGAGAAAGGTTCATTTTGTGCCAAAACATCAACGTATTACATTAAATCAATAAAACACCCAGAACTTATTCTCAATCGAATCGTATTGTATACTTGGTTTGGACTTAAAAGGCATAAACGCCATTCGACCTCAGGATTGATACCTGGTTACGAGGAGTCACTTCAATTGGTATTCTTTCAGTCTCTAGATGGTACATTACCTTCCCACCTTATTTATCCATCACCATGATTGAATTCGGCTCCACATTCAGTTTCCATTGTAACAAATCCATCGATCTGAACGAAATTCAGAACTTGCTTTCATGGCGAAAAGATTTTTTTTTTTGAATTCTTTGTTTTTTTTTACCCGAAACATGGTCAACTTTTTTTAATAAGAAAAAATTTACGAATTAAAAATACAAAAAGTTCTATCAGGTAATTTTCCATGTTTGTTTCTCGATTCATTGATTTAGGTTCACTTGGAATCCTGTAGAGTTCACTATCGATTCAGAGTGAATACATTTCACGATATTAGAATGCTGAGCTTATGAGAATGCGTGGGAATAAAGAGGTATGAGTTTTTCTTTTGCTCTTCGAACTTGAACTTTTTTCTTCTTTTCGTTTAATCTTATGTCCCATTGAATTCCTATGGATTCATTTGCTCTTCTCAGTTGAAGAATCGTTCTAATCATCGATATCAAAATAACAAAATTCGAGTATTGAAATCGCTAAGTGTCACCATCTATTTAATTTCATCCAAATTTGCGAGTGGAAATTTATTTAAATCAGTTATTCAAAGAGACTATCAGTGAATTGGTTTTGGACTTTAAACACAATCGCTCGTCGAACGGATTTAAATTGAAATATTAGAGCTGAGAAAATCAGAGGAAAAAAGTGACTACAATTAGTTAATTGTGATTAACATTGTAAAACAAATTGCAACTCAGGTAAGTTGATTAAAATGTTACATTCGATAAAATAATTTCCATTCTTATTTGCATTATATTCAAAGTTTTCCCTGAGGTGAAAACTTTGATTTCGAATGGGAGAAAATTTTGTTTTTCCATTCTCATTAATTGCTCTCACAATTTTCTGTGTATAAAATCAATTGCCAGCATCGTTTGTGCAATAATTTCATGAAACATTTATCATGATAAAGTATCGATAAAGTTTACATGATTGTCAAGTGTATTGAAACTTAAAGAGTTGATTTAGTCTGGTAAATTGTGATCAAATTGATCTGAAGAAAACATTGTGAGATAAACAAAAGATTAATGGAAAGCAAAACTTTGGGTCAACTCACTTGAGTTAACTTTAATTGTCGATAACGATTGAAAGTAGATGGAAAATCAATTAATCAGAATTCCAATTGAAAAGAATCAAACTGATTGTGTCAAAATCATTTTCAATCTTAAATTAATCAAATACCAGGAAAGAAATATATCTAATATAATCTTATTAGATTTCTAATAGAAAAAAAGTTTTGTTAAAACGATTAAGTGAGAATATGAAGAGAAATAAAATTCCAATGAGTACTGAGAGAGAGAGAAAGAGAGTTCAGAACTCGTAAGAATTGAATCTCCAAATGAACTTTTTCATGATTCAATTATATCGAAAAACATAATTATGTTATCATTTTATTGAAATGAATGATGAAACAAAAACAACTCGACAGTTTCATGGTAATCATTTTTATCTGATAAATGATTTACTCAGTGAATGAATATCATTCCCTGGAAACGATAGAGAGAGAGAGAGGGAGGGAGAGGAAGAAAGTTCTAGAATCTCGAATATGTAAACTTTATAACTGCTCTTTTTTCTTGTGGAACTTTTCCTCTCCCTGATACTCTTTCATTTTCTATTTCATTTCGTTTTCATGCTAATTCCAATTCAAGAAATTCTGTCATAAGGATGGATACATTTTCACTTTTCCAACATTTTCCTTCATCTACTCATTACTCATTTTTGATTCAATTTGAGTCTTTCCAACATTCATGTTATCTGTTTTCTCAGAATTTCTCATTCCCTGGTATCTTTATCAATCAAATTCTGTATTCTCAAAGTTTACCATAAATGTTACCTTGTAATAATATCTTTCTCTTCATTCTTGGTGAACAATATTCTCAATCCAATTCTTTAAAACTTTCTCTCATCTTTAAGAAGAGTATTCACCAGACAAGATATTCAATAATAATAAATATTCAACATTCTGATAGGACTTTGAATTTCTTTCAATCCCTTTTTGTTTTCTACTAACCTTCATTTGAATTAGAGTATGAACTTTTTTTTCTTGTCTCTCTTCATCATCTCATTCAATATGATATCCTCATGATGGTATAACATGATATGATTCCAATTGGTAAGGAAAAAATTGATCAAATTATCTGATTCAGTGAATGGAAAGTTTATCCTCTCTTACCAGGAGGATGAGTTTCATCTTGCTGACAAAATTTGCAATCTACTCAAATTTTACATTATAAATTATTCATTTCAAGTGAGATAACCATTGCTTGTCTAAGAATCACTCAGCTTAAAAGTTAATATCATGAAATATTATCATTGTGTTCAAAATTTGACCAATTTCCTGATCATTTGTCTATCCTTATAATAGTCAGATAATATTGTCTTCTGGTGATGAGCTGTTCTCTCATGACTATTCCGATTTGAGAAGTTGAACTCATGGAGAAGAAAAAAGAAAAGGAGAAAAATAGTTATCTCAATGGAAACTGAATAACTGAAACTTTTTATCATGTTGAATCGGAATTTTGTTCACTAGATTAACGTGAAAATTTCTTACGGTCATTTGAGGTGACAAATGAATAAACTTTCAGGCGTAAGGGAAAAGTTTACTCAGTTATTAGGATTTTATTTTGTTAAATCATGATAATGATGAAGGAAGAAAAAAAATAATGATCATGATAATAGGAACAGAGTAATAGGATATATTATATAATATATATTGCAAAGAGGATTCAGTTGAAATGTTTAAGCTCAAGTTTATCATGAAAATGAAAGGAGAAAACAATTGTTTACAATATATATCAGATGATAAATTTTCTAGCATCAAGTTAATCATCAAGAATATGATGATAATCATCAGAGGAGTTTATTTGTTGGTGATATCAGAATTTTGAGTGATATTTTCATTCCAAGTTGGAAAATTACATAACAGACAAAACAAAGAGTTCTAACCTTATTTTCAATAGTTTCTAATAGCTCATTCTGTTAACAATAATCACATTCAGCTCAGTTTTCGATAACATGATTTAATCTGATTCTTCAATTCTTCAATCATTAGAACAATAATAATGATAACAGTTATACTAACATTCCACATAACATCATGTTCACATTTATCAGTCGAATCTGTTATTGATTCCAAGTGTTACTGATTTCTTCAACTGCTGTTTCATGGAGAAATAAGAATGATGAGAAGGAGGGAAAATATCATGAAGGTGGAATGAGGAAAAATGAGAAATAAACATGATGTTAAGATATTGGAACTGAAAGAAGTGAAATGAGAGAGAAATAAGAAAAATTGAATAGCAAAAATAGTGATAAGAATTAAATAATAATAACAATGCCTGAGGCAATTTTATTACTAAAAGATATGAAAGGTTATTTATGACCCAGTTCATATTCCAAGTGAATATGAATTCATTACAAAATAATAAGTAGGTGTTCATGTTCAGTATTTGATAGTATGAAATTTTCTTCCAGAATTTTTCATCTCTTCAATGTATAAGATTCCAAGTTGCATCCTGATCATTTTAAAATTTGATTATCAAATTACAATTTAATGAGTGTATTTAGTATGATAATCACGAGATATTATCAGTTACTCAGGAGCGAAATTTGTTCTCTCTCTCTTCCCATTCATGATTAGAAAACTTAACATTGATATTTTTGGACAAGGGGAAATAAATTTCTCATCATTTCAATGAACATTTTTTATCTCATGTTTTTCAATGAGCAAAGATTTCACTTCCCTGATGGGAACAATTTCTCATGATAAGTTAAAGTGTAGATTACATTATCATGAGCATTTTTTTTCTCTCACATACTGAGCTTAGTAAGTTGATCCCTTTCTTTATACATGTATATGAGGATTCAGCTCACTCAGTTGAATGAATTTTCACCCTGGATACTTTAAAAGCTTTAAATCACATAGACAACATAAGCTGATAACTGATGCATAATCAATGTGATGATTAGGTCTTGTTAGTATGTGAAGACTGTAACACTTTTCGGTTCATCTTTCCTCTCTCTCTGTTCACCCAATACCTTTCAAGTCAATCAGATTCATCATATTTGCCTCATTTTATCATGTTGATCATCATGAAATTACTTGTTCAATGATATCAGGTGATCATTGGACTGAGAGAGTTCAAAAAGTTCATCACCATCTAAAGTGGACAGTGAAAAGTGTTATACATTTGCCAAATGTCCAGAAAGATTCAGAAATGTTACTTGTCCAGTTGATGAGAAGCCAAGAAAAAAAAACTCAGGAAGTTCATGATAATTGTCTTTTCTTTTCGTTTCTCTTTCTGTATGTTTCTAAAAGTATATCAGGAAATGAGAAAGATACCATGAGGTCATGAAACATTGAAAAAAAGAAAAGATAAAAAAAAAGTTCCAAAACAAACAAGTTTCATCTGTAGAAAACTGAATCCAAGAGGAAGACGAAAATTGTTTCCATGAAAATTCACTGAGGTAAGATTGAACTTTTCGTCTAGTGTGATTATGATTATTATTAATATGACGAGATAACTGAACATGAACTTATTTTCGTAAAAACAACAATGACTACTAACCAGGGATGAAAAAAGAGACATAATTAAATGAATAAATACCATGAAAGTGAATATGAAATAACTTTAGCTTTCAACATTCCCATTCTGAGCTTTTCCCCATCAATTTCAAGCTCGAAATGAGTTCTAGTTAATTTGGTGAAAAATGTCACATAGAGAGAGAGAGAGAGAGAGAGACAAATCTGAAAAAAAGAGACAAATACTAATAAAGATTTTAATAGATCTTTTTTTTTCTCTCTCAGACAGAATTTGATTTAATGTCTTTTTTCCGCATCTCATCCGATAATTAATTTCATAGTTTATTTAGATAAATTAACTGAGAAAAATGTGTAATAATTATTTGATTATGTTAATTATTTTCCCTACAGTTGCTTGAGAAAATTTTGTAACATTGTATTAGGTTGATTCTCATGATGTTTTCCATGTAAATAATTTCAATGATAATATTGAAGTTACTCGGTGAGTATGGATGATAATTCATTGAGGCTTCAATAATGATTGAATAAAGCTGAATGATCATGAATGAAGCAACAATCAAAGGAATTGAAAAGTGTTTATCAACCGTGTCCATAGAGTCAATGGAAGGGAAGCTTTTTGTTATCTTTTTTTTCACCCTAGAGAATTTGAAGATTGAGCATTTTCAGTTATCAATATAATATCAAAACACTCGAATGATTCTGATTCTGATTCAGTATCTTAACCTATTGTCTTCGATAAATTGACTGATCATGTTTAATCTTGAGTGTAGACAGCCTGAGATGAGAGAGAGAGAGAGAGAGAGAGAGAGATGTTACCAAAGTGCTATGATGATAACGAGAGGAGCCAAGATGATGAACCAGTTTGGAAGAAATGACTGAAAAAAGAATGGAAAATTTCATGATAACTAATAATTCAGTGAAATATGGATTAAGATGGTTCTCTTTTTATTATCTATAAGTTGCAGATAAATCTTGAGATATAAGATTAGCTATTAAAATCAGATATTCTGTCTTGACTTGAAAGGGAACCAGATTATCAAGCTAAGAGATTATTTAAAATCGTTCGAAAAACTTTTGCTGAGCTTCAGAACTTTTGTTGCGATCTGTGAATATCAAAGTGCTGGGCAGGGGAAGCAATATTATTAGTTATTTACTTTGATAAAAAATTGTTGATGAAAAAGTTGAATAAGTCTAATCATCGGTAATAATGTCTACTAATAAGATTGAGGTATCAGAACTTTTTTTTCCTCGTACAGAACTTTCTGTTCAGAGTAATGATAGTGTTGTACTTCTGGGAATTTGATTCTGTTGATATGAAAAATGAACTTTTCCAACCTTAATCTCTTACTTTTTTTTCTTGCTTCCTTGGTTAATGAGATTCGTCAACATTTATTGGGATTGTTCACTTGATAACAATATCATCATCATGATATTATCATGATGATAATGATATTGTATAACCTCATTTATTGTAACTGAACAACGATAAAGAATCAGAATTGGAAACAAGATTCGGTTTCAAATAAGGAAGGAAAAAGTTACAAGTTTGATAAAGGAAAAAAAATTAATCAGAAAGAAAAAGAGAGAAAGTATCATGATGATGGATGCTGAGGAAAGTAAATAACAACAGAATCGATGATGATGATGATTGAAGATAAAAATGATTCTCATCATTTCAATGGTTCCATTCATTCATAACTAATCTTAGAATGAATTTTTATCAATGATTCCAAGAGTGTTGCTAATTTACTGAGGATAAATTTTTATCACTTTCATGATGATGAAAAGGATGATAACCAGAGTATGAAATGAAACGGAAAGATGAAGATGAGAGAAGATAAGTAAGATAAATAAGATGAAAAATGAAGACCAACTTATCCCATTATTATCATTATTGACCATTGGTTATCTCATATCTCAAACCCTTGAGGGTTCAGTGAATTTTTTTTTCTCCATACAAAAAGTTTTTCACTACTTTTGAATAACTGAATATGATGGCGATAAGAAATGAGATAATCAATAGTATTTTTATTTCATCCATTTTATTTCAGTTGAATGGAACAATTTTTTCACCATCTTCAATTGAAATTCTTCCGGTGTATATCCTTCAACCTTAATTCATGAATATTTGAATTTAGCTCATATATGTAAATGAAGGAAAGTCGAACTGTCAGAAATTTGATTAATTCCATTTCAAGTGAATAATCTGAATTCTGAACATGAAAATCAAACAAGATTAAGGTGATGAGAGAGAAAAGGTTAATCAAAATGAATCAGGTGAACATAATGATAATGGATTTAGATTATTATGATAACTATTAACATTTCACCTCAGAATTAACATGAGAAAACATTTCTATTATTTTCTATTCCTCCCCTGTATATATTAACATCTATTACTCCAAGTAAACATGATAATCATGGTGATCATGATCATGTTATTACACATTGAAAGTAATTTAAATGCAGATTGAAACAATCAGCAAATCAATTGCTTCAAACACATTAGTCGATGATATAATTACTATACATTAAAATAAACTCGAATCAATTACCTATTGATTGATTATAATTCCTTTTTTCCCCCATTTTCCACTGACCAATTGTGATTCTCATTTTGATTGTTGGTCAAACATGATATCAATTGCTACTGAATTTTGATTGTCCAATAAGACAGGAAGTGAAATAATTTTCCAAATGCATATATGCAAAGTAAACAAGTGAAGACACTTAATCCTTTCCAATGAGAATCAAGTTAATCTTTTATTCAGTGATAACAGAAAGGAACATGATAAAAAGATGCTGAGAATTGCAATCATATGATGAGAATACAAAAAAAAGAATACGTTCTACTTCCGAATCGGATGTTTTTTTTGGTCACTTTTCTTTTTGCTTTTTTTCCATTGTTATTTCGTCATGATGGTCATCATAAAGTTGCCTTGTTCATGATTTTTTCTTCCTCTGAGTAGCTCACTTCTTTTCCATTGGGACAAGCAAAGGATAACCAAAAGGGATAAGGTTAGAATGTTTCTCTATTCGATACTCTTGTTGAGAAGAAGGAGAAAAAAATAAAATAAAAGGGCAACTCATATACTAAGTATATATAAGTTCTCATCTATTCTGAGAGCATTTTTGATGATAATTCTGATGAATGGTATGAATTTTTTGTCCCAATTCATGAAAAGCATCACAGATTAAAAGACAAAATGAAAGGTTAACCACCAATGGGAAAAACCTTATCAACTTGACAACCTTTCATCAATATTAGCTGAATAACATGGTTTCAGCTTTTACAGGAATGATTATCATCATGATTATCGTCATCATTGTCATTATGATTGTAATCACCATCAACATTATCATCGAGTATTATATTTTGTTTTCTCGGAAAATCTCTGTTTGTCCATATTAATTGATTTACCCATTCCCAATGATGATGACCATTACTTGAGATAATGTTACCAACTTTTATTGTTATCAATTCACTTTTCCCTGTTTATCCAACTTGCTTGTTGTGTGTCAAAATTAATTGGGTCAATCTAATGACAAACTTAATACACTTTCAATTGTTACAATAACTTGTCAGATAAAATTAACAATCAAACGTTAACTTAATTTTATTTAATGCACTGAAACTCAGATAATAATTTAGTTAATTGTTTGTTAACAACATCGTTACTTTTTTTTACCTTTCTTAGTGTTTATCAATCAATAATAATATTCCTAATCAATTTCTTGAGAAAAAAATCAAATGAATAGATTACAATTAGAACTGATTAATTGGATTGACATAATCGAATCAATTTTAATCAATTATCTCAATCAAATCAATCAGTTAATATGCACAATCATCAGAAAAAAATATATATATAAAAGTTATCATCATTTACCCGGTTTCCAAACTAATAGATTACCAATAATGATTATAATAACAATCATCTTAATGATGGTGATAACAATCAATCTGATAGATGGTAGAAAATTAAATAATATAAATATAATCAATCATGATAGTTATCAGTTTATGATTGCTGATTAAATTCATGATTGGATTGTTAATTATCAAAGTAAAATTATTATTTCCTATTGAAATTGAATCGGTCAATTGATTTACAATAATATCCATTGATTGTTACATGATGATGATGATGATGATCACTGGTTATCATGATTATCGGTTATCATGGAAACGCCTGAATCATTTCATAATCATTCATCTTCTATATCAACATCACTCATTTCCTCCTCTTCCTCTTCATCATCATTATCATCATTTATCATCTTCCTTTCATTGTCTTCTAGTATGATGAAAAAAAAACTTATCCACATAATAATCATGAATGAACAGTTTGTTAATCATCTCAACACTATTAATTATATGGGAATCATATGCTAACGGTATTATTAATATCATGACACATATTTTAATTGTGATTATTGATCTTTAATCAATTGGATTTCAATTAGTTTGTATTGTCACTGATTAAATTGCTCTAAATTTCAACAGTCTATTCATATGATAATCTGACTCGTTTCGAGACTCGAATGTTATATTTTTTTTTTTGATTCTTTTGTGATAAATTCATTATTCCTCTTTTTTCACTGATTGAATGAATTAAATCTAATTGTTTCACTTTCTATCTGTTGATTTAATTCCAGAATAATTACTGTAAATAATTATTGCTTAATCCAATTGAATTAAAACCTTTTTCCAAATTCAATCGAAATGATCGATTTTCATTTATTGTTAAACTTTTCAATGTGATTAACTTTTTTCAGTCGTCACATTGTTTTCATGAGCATTTCATGTGATTAATGAATTTTTCACTTTCAATTGAATTTGAATTTGAAATTTCAACAATTGATTTCATCGCCACCATTGTTGTTAGTCTTTCTGCTTTTATGATAATTTAAAATGAGAATTTAATTCAATCAGATTAACTTGAATCTCTTATTGTTTTTACAATGATTTTTAGCGATAAAGATTCAGCAGATAATTTGGTAAATTTGTTCTCACCATCATTGACGATAATTTAGTATCTTCCATCTTCATCATCTTCTTACTCCTCCTTCTCATCATCCTCCTATTCTGTCATCATCATTGTCATCTTTTTCTCTTATTCTGTAATGGATTTTCTTGGTAAACCATTGGAACCTTAAGAAATCATGTAAACAAGAAATGCAATCAAAGCAAACTTTAGATCCTCATCCTTCTGGTCATCACTGGTCAGTCCAATCGATTCCATGCCAGTGAGTTAATGGATCAGCCCAATAACTGACAATGGATTAGTTTGTCTTTGATATTGTTTTTTTTTCGTCAGGAATATTCATTCACCTAAATAACTTTCGATTAATTTTTCATTTTCACCGAGAAAAAATTGCGATGTAAAAAACTAATTAGAGAAAATGTTCAAAAATTGTCTTCGAAACCATGTTGATATTAATAATTTAACTAATTACTGTTTTTCTTTGCACATATAGATTAAAATCTAATTGATCAGTACCAATAACAAGAAGAGATTAAGATAACAATGATATAAGATATTAACAGTCTATCAATTGCTTGTTTACCATGAAAATTGATTGAGAAACTGAATCAACGTTTAATCGTATAAGGAAAAAAAAAATACTGAAATAAAAGGTAAAATAGATTAGTAATCAATCAAAGTCATTCTAGATTTTGGATTGTCTAATATTTACATTGTTATACAGTTTCTATTCTCTATCTCCATCCTCATCCCGATTCAATTTTCACTCTCACTCTCACTTTCTATCTTCTTCTCTTCCTCATTTGACCTTAATGTTACTTAGGTTAAGACCTTGAACAGATTCAATCAGCTTAACTCATTGTGGACAATGTTGATCTTCATTGACAAGGAAACAAATTATTAATTCTCAATCAATTTAATCAATGAAAATAGTAATTATCAGATTCAATCATCCCATTGATTTGATAAAATAACATCCACTTGGTATTACTATTAGTCAACAATAAGTTAATTAATTTTTTGTTTTAATTGTTTTTTCTTCGGTCAATTTTTTAATAGAAATTTTTTTTTCTCCAATTATTATCAATAGAATATCAATCCCGTTATCTTAATTAGGATTCTCATTATCTAAACTAATAGTATTTGAGAAGATAAATTAATGATAATGATCAGGTAATTATCTCGATAATCTTTGTTCCTACTGAATTTTACATTTACTATCACCAGAACTTTTCAGAATTAGATTTTTTTTTAATTTTCTCAACTCATGTTACCATGAAAATTATGAATCTTTTTGAATCTCGGTAAATTATTACTATCAAATTAATTCATCTGTTAGTAATTAATAAGTAACTATCATTATCAGTTTAATTGTTATTAGTTAATGAGATGAGTTAAGAGATAACAATCTTGTTTAATATTTTTAAATTCAACTTTTAATAGAATCGTTTTAATGACCATGAATAATTAATGGGATAATTAACTTTCCCATCATTCACCAATTTTTTACATGTAATTTTGATCATTCAGATTTACAGGGAGTATTTGTCTTGAAACTGAATTGATATTGACATTTGTAGTATCTTGGTTTAAATTGTTCATTTAAACTTTAATTTTCATGAGAGGATTTGAACAGTTTAATTGTGATTATTGTGCAAACAGAAAGTGTTCAATTTATTGTTTCACTTAATCAAACAAATCAATTTGAATTTCAACTAATTGTTTTCAATGGTTATTACCTGGTGACCTGGAACAATAATCAAAAGTTCATTCATTGATTGTCTTGTTTATGTTATTATGTATAGAGTGAATTTCCGATTCTAATATTAAAATTTTTCATGGGGAAAACAATAGATTTAACCTTAACAAGGTCATCGAATGACATAAGTTCATAATATTATTCTGATTTTCTCTATCTAATACCATGCAGATATTATTTTCCAATTTTTAATCATGATTCATTTTCTCAATTCTGATGATATTTTGAAGTTAATTATCCGTGGAATCATCAACTTGCACTTTTTTTGTTCTATTCTTATATGATCTCTTTCTTCTCTCTCTCTCTCTCTCTCTCTCTCTCTCTCTCTCTCTCTCTCTCTCTCTCTCTCTCTCTCTCTCTCTCTGGCTTTTTGCCTGAATAGTAATGTTATATGAGTCGATTTTGTTTCTACTCTATTTTTATGATGATCGGGATGAATTTTTTTCGCTCATATTTTTTTTCATTTTCTTCCAATGAAAATATTTCAAATCAGATGAACCACCCGAGGAGTCAACCTATCATCTCATACACAATTGTAGTCTATTGATCATGTAATCCATTCTGATTCTCAGTTTCATGTTAAGCAACCTTTAATAATATGAATGGTGAATAATCTTGTTTTCATCTAAGTTTCATGAACTATTATCAGGCTGAATACAGAAACGAAAGTCTGATAATTTGCTACGCAATGGAAGTCCCCGTGATATTTACTTTGAATCAGAATTGTGATAAGTTGAAAATGCAACAGAAAACTCTCAATCCGATTAGATTGTTATCAAAATTATGTTACATAATATTCAACTTGATTCTAATGTTTCTGATAACCAGGGGGGGAAAATTATCGGGCTCCAAGGTATTTCTGCTTTTTTTACAGAGAAAAATTTTCTGATGAGATGAAAGATGATGAGGTAAAATTTTCACCAATGAATTGAAATGAAGACAGAATAAACTTGAAGAGATAGAATTTGTTTATTCTATCAATTGATAGAATCCATGAATAGTTTCTGGTAAATGTTGGGTTAATATTGAGCATCAGGTTACATTCAAGGTGTAACAAGAAGCTAAGAGCTTGGGAGTGGAAATTGATGAGATGTGGAGTGGAAGATAAAAAATAGCAATAGAAAATTAAGTGAAGATGCAAAAAAAGAAAAAGAAAATCGTACTCAATTGATATTCACATATGAAACTATAGATTTTAAGTAAATTCATGTAAACAGAACAACTAATTAAACACAGAATCCATGAGAAATCATTCATTCCCTGTTATTTAATATTGTAAATCTTATAATAGTTTCAGCTCATCCTCTGATTTACTCTTTCATGGTTTGTGTGTTTGTATGCAAACATGTTGAGATTTTTTTCTTACATAAAATACTGAAAATTTCAACATCCTGAATGAGTCCATGATCCATCAACTCTGTAAACATTGAGTCATTTTGAAACTATTAAATGTGCAAGTGAATTCCGCTCCCTAAGAGTCTATGTAATATTTTTACCCAATTTCAAGATCAAGTTCAGTTATTCATCGTTATCTCACCAATATCATGTTTCATTTCATAAGAAAAGTTTTCAGTACCATTTCACATAGTAATTAAGACTCTAAGAGATATTCAATTCCAGTCGAATCTTTGTCTGAACTTTTGTTCTTCGTCTCTCAATTCTAATCATTTGAATCATTGAATGAATATTCATCAATCATTCATTCAGTCAATTGGTTGTATAGTGATAATCATTTTGAAGTATTCAAAATGTTCAGGGTAACATAGGATAAGTGCTAATGGATATCAGATATTATTTGAAGAAGACTGAGAAAAATTCAGACTAAGTGATTGAACTTTCATTTTCTCTGCACTCATTAGATTTACTCTGAGTTGCATGATGGATTTCATCAGATTATGAAAATTATTGAAATTATTCGACAAGTTCATTTTTTTTTGAACGTATCGAACTAGAATTTTAACTTTAAGACCTTGTTGAGTCGGTTATCAATTAGTTCAAATTTTTCGTGCTTTTTTACAACAAATTAAGATGATTTTGAACAAAAAATTAATTCCAACGAAACTGAAATTTATCATTTGCGGATTATTTTTTTCATTCATAGTTTGGACCTTGAAGATTTTGCATTGTCGATAACTTTTTCTCAAGTAGATTGAAATTTTCTTCACATTCTCCTGAACTTCAAACCTCTCAACGATCAAGATTGATTTGAGATGTAGAACAAATTTTCAAAATCTTATACACATAAATAACAGGGAAATAACTCAAGATGAGACAATGCTCTTAACATGATGGTGAAACTACATGGGAGGAAAGTCAAAAAGTTCAAAGAGGTAGAAGAAAAAAACATGGACAATGAGAAAGTCGAATGAGTTTCCAGTTTCAGGTTGATAAATTGAAGATTGATGACAATTCGAGGAAACCTTACAGTCTCTTCCTCGCTTTTTTATACTCAAGTTCTGGGGATACTTTTGTTTTCCATGTTGTGTTATCTGCGATTGACAATCTATTAACGAATCCAATTTCAAAGATTAAATATCATTCGCTGCCATCTTCAAACTGACCTCACTCTCAGAACCTTCATATATATCTTTAACCATACAAAAGTAAACTAATAAATAACCCGAAAAAAGGAGAAAAAATAATGTAACTCTTTACTTCCAAATGTCTAGTTGATTCCAGAGGCGAATACACAGTTTTCTAATCAACTGTCAAATGATTTACCAATCATTTGGTGTTTTATCAATTGTCAAGAAATGATTTCCACCAAAAATCAACTAAACAACAATACAAATCTTTATCTCAGAATCAATCTAAATGTTGACAAGTTGATTTCTCTTATACAGGGCTATTCAACTTCATTTTACGTAGATTTTTAGTAATAAGTCAAGAACCAATGAGTTTAAAAGATCAAACCTCGTACAGATACATATCGGGACTGAAGGACTTCTTATAAAATGTATCGAGGTCATTTCACGATAAACCTATCTAGAGGTCATTTGAAAGTTTTTTTTGAAAAGATGAACAAAAAGTTATCACATCTTTGAAGTTTTGGTGTCAATATCAGTTCAAATAATGGAGAGCCGTTAATTTGAATGAAATAAGCAGCCGTTTTGCAAATTGACATAAATCTGCGTAAAATGAAGTTGAATAGCCCTGTATGGTTACTATCACGTAATTGGCTCGAATATGAGAAACTGGTTTTTCTTTCAGCGATGAGATTTTTGAAGTGATTTTGCAAAGTTTCATAGTGTATATTTTTTGTATTTCCATATTTTTCTTCAGCATAGTATTGTCCTTTGTAAGTTCTTCAATCATTTTTTGTTGTTTAGAAATCGTTTCTTTTAATTCACTTATTGTTATTATAGTTAATTGTAAATTTACAATATTTGACCTCTAAAGCACACAACGTGGTTTTACTAAAATCTTTAACTTTAATGGACTACGGGTCTTTGTTTAAGAACAATCAAACTAATGCTCTTTTTAACTTTATCTCTATGCACAAACATTTTTGAAGACATTCAAGAAAAACTACTGACAAGTTGGATTATAATATAAATATACAATATATACAATATACAATATATACAATGTATAATATACAATATTTTTTACTTCCTCATCCAGTTCAGGAATCCACCAGTCCAAGACATTGATTGATGAGCCTCTTGAGATCAATCTATTCATCAAATCCAGTTGAGCTTCGTCATCATCGTCACCATCTAATAAAATGAAGTAGCGAACATGATTACTTTCTTCATAGAATTCATAAAAAACTTTATCATGATTAATATGATAGAAGTTTTCGGATGTGGTTATCATTTCGATTATTACAAAATCAATGTCTCCATTGAGTTTAGCACACAAAAATTCAGAGTTGAAGTTCATTTCGAAGTTGTTTATTTAAATTCACTTTTTAAACTGGTGATTAAATTGTTTCTTAACACGGTTTAAATAGTTTCTATCTTCTCATTGTGATTCTCATGATTACAATAGTAAATGGTAACTAATTGGTTTTGTTAATTAAAAAAAAGAAATTGTATCCATCAACTCATAGTTAATGGATTTTCAGATTCCATTTCGCCGAATCTCAAGTGTCCAAGTATGTGCCCTATAATAATTTTTATTTATGTCCAGTTACAAGGATCATAATAAGTATGTGAATAAATAAGTAACAATTAATCAACTAATTGCTTTTCAATCTACTTACATCATTTTCTTCGATATCCCATTTGAATTCGATCTTTATAATTGATAATTTGTTTATTGATTTGGTTTAATTGTTTTGTTAATTATTTGAATGTTTATTATTCTTTCCTTCAGACTCTGTATTGTCTCAAGCTTGTTTATTTTAAATTATAAGCTATAAGCTATATTGTAGGAAATTGAGTGAAAGAAGGAAGAAGTTATTCATTTATTGTTGGCTTCTTTTATTGTTTATTGTTTAATTGTTGTTTGAGTTAATAAGTAAAAAAGTATCGAGAAAGGTCTACAGAGGAATATAAGTAATAGAGAAAAAATAATTAAGAAAGAGAAGATAGAAAGATAATTGGATAATGAGATAATGTTTAAGGTCATTGTATGGTAGTATTTGCTATTAAGTGAAAAAGGAGAAAGGTTAATAGGTGTAAGTTGAGAAGATGTTATGTTGAAATTGTAGGAATATTGTGATTATCACTGAGGCGAAACTGATTCGTTTTTGTTATAGTCGGAACCCCGTGGCTTAATGATCATTGGTTCCAGTTGTTTATTGCTCTAGAGGTGCAAATGTCGCTAGCATTAGACTTTTGTATCTATGCTCAATGATGAGTAGATTTTTGAAAACAGCTCTTCTGAATGTAGGGCACAGCGGGTGATTAGTCGGGTGAGCGAATTGATTAGCTGGTGGACCATATTGTCTAATTGCCTCTAAACAATTGACACAGTCTCCACTTTCGAGATTACAGCGTCCCGTATCTTTCTCATAATTGCCAACGGGTTGAGTACAATTGGTGCATTTCTGTTGTCCCCTATCGCAGTTACACTCTTCCTCAGCAAGTCTATAGAGACAACAAAACGGGCACTGTTCCAAATTTATGTAGTCAAAAATCCTATATATTTTCCCATTAACGGTTATCGTCCATCCTCTATATTTGATTTCCTTTCTATTGGCTATAAAGACAACCCTGCAAAGATTGTCAGCTGTCCTTCTGAATGATCTGATAGATGACCTAGTTATTGAGATCTTTTCTTCATTATTAATTAGCCCGTCGATAACTTGATGAGGCGGAATTAAATCAGGCACTGAGAGATAGACACTGTATGTTGGTTCTCTTGCTTCAGGGACTTCAAGTTTAACGAGTTCTTTACGCCACCAAGTTTGTTCATACAAATGTTTCCTCAACTCTTGAATTTGGCTGGTATAAACATTAAATTGGATGAGTTCTCCCGTATATACCACTTCACCTAGGGTTAATCCAGTGAACATTTGGTCCTGTTCAATCATTGAACTGAAAAAGGCGTTCCAACCAACAGAGTTGTTCTCTTGAAACCTAATGTTTAGACAGGTCGCCTGAGCAAAGTTTTCGAATTCGTGTAGAAATCTCTTTCCAAGAACTCCAACTCGTGAGTAATGAAGTGCTGATTACTTTTGCACTGTAAAAGTAAGTAAAATAGAAAGGTTTATCGACCTTTTCTAATGAAATTTAATCGATGAATTCTCGGAATGACTAACTCTCTAATAATAATTGGATGACTTATCAAAAATCGAGGAGATGGTTAAACGTTTTCATGTTTTCATCCCCACTCTTGCTCATCATTATCTGAACAAATTTTTCCTAGCGATTTTTTCCTTTCATCCAATTTACCACTTACAACTATTCTTTGCATTGAATTTTATCTACTCCTTAAGTTTTTTCAAATGATCAACATCTCCCTCTCTCTTTCTCTCTCTCTCTCGTCATCAATTCATTTTCTCTTCTCCTCAATTTACCACGACAAATTATACTGATTAGAATGACAGAAAATCCAATTATCTAAGTTGATGAAAAAAATATCACATAAGTTAACTAGGAATCATAATTCACACTTAATTTACACCCTTACAGAATAGTGATAAGTCAAACACTTAACATCATGTAATAAGTATAATTACAATTTTCACACTTTTAATCACTATGTTGATTTTCAACCTCTGCAATAATAAGCAATTATTATTCAGATAGATTCACTATCAATGATAACCCAAGTTCAGAAATTGATATCGAAAGTTCAACTTTATTATATTGGGTCAAGACGAACACCATGATCCTGAAACTTTTGAAATTTCTATGATTTAAACAGAACCGATGAATTTATCAACATGATTAGTAGTTGACCCGAGAACTAAATGATCTAAGTCATGGTGAATAACTACTTCTTGGTGATGTTCGATTTCAGACTGATGAGTGATTTGTAGATGAGTGAGTTTCCAAAATATACTGGAAATTGAAGAAATTATTCAAGGAAATGTGTTGAATTCTGTAAAATAATAAAAGATATTTGTTTTCGATATTTGTCCAAATTCCCATCATGAAATTCCTCTCATGGACTCAAGAGATAAACAATAAAGTGCGACAGAAAACCTTAAATCCGAAACTTCGCCAAAGAATATGAGTAACTAAAAAATATCGATAACAATAAACTCCAGCCAATGAAATCACTACATTCAAAAAGTTCTGATAAGAGCATTCGTGAGATATGAGTAGCAAAAGATAACAATCCTTTTTGTAGTAGCAAATCTATTCCATATTATCACCATTCTATTCATTTTTAGTGATCATTTTGAAGTATTCATCTGATGAATAGATTCTTGTTGTGATTGTTATTCTGTCAAGTTCTTGTCAGATTATGATTTTTTCCCCTGTGTTTACACAACTCAGACGTATATTTATATCCATATTAATAATATGTAGGCCGAATTATTATCTTGTGATATAATTTTGTTCTCATCTCGTTTATTAGCTCATAACGATAACCAACTAATGCAGAATTTTATCTGTATCAATGACGATAAACTTCAACTCATTTCCATTCATACTATTTTTCTTGACCCAATGTTTCACCAGAGACTCAGTCGATAAACGATAAACTAATATCTCTTGACAGAAAGGAATAATATATTTATTACCAATACTTACCAATATCTTGATTCATCATTTCCTCAACACTTTCCCAAGCTTATTATGATACATTGGAACAATTTTTGAATGAACATCTACCAATCGACTTTGAGTTCGAGAATGTTTTTCAATTTGTATTCACTTAACTCTTCATCTATTATTATTTTCATCCAATGTTTTCTCGTAACTTGGCTATGCTACCTAACTCTTTGAGATTATTTGGTTCACCAAGGGAACCATTTAAACTTGGATAACTTGTTATTAACAATTCATTGAAGACAAAGAAGTTTTCGCTTTCGATTGAAAATTCAAGTTATGATATTATTCTTTGAAAATTTATTATTATCATTATTCATATTAAAAGCGAAGACTAGTGATTCGAGGTTATCGATACAATGGGAATAAATTGAGGGCAAACGAACCATGAATAAGTTTTCATAGTAATCTAAACATGAGAATCAGAAAGTTTCTGAAAGAGCAAAGATCACAACCCATATAAACTGGTGGTCAATGAAGATCGATCATTCTCTAGATCAAGAATGGAAGGTAAGAAAATGAAGAAAAGTAAAATCGAGATGGAAAATTCTGAATACTAGATACTGATAAGTACTGTACTTTGATCGATAGATTATAAACATTCTAGTACTTTGTTTCCTCAGATTTTACCAGAAATAAATGTCGAAAACCCAATAACCCTTTTCCACATTAGCTTATCTAAGGAAGAACAATTTTTTTGCCTCTCATTAATGTTAGAACTTTTTTTGTTTATTTGTCGATATAATCGATCAAGTAAACTCCCTTATCGATTTCTTCATCTTTATTAAGATATCACTAAATCTATGGATTTTTTTTTTCTCGCATCTCTTTGCATACAATTCAATCTACTTGTCAGCTTATCACAATTTCTGATTGAATATCGTTTTTTCATTCACTCTACATCAACACTAGATCAAGTTTAGAACTTTTTTTCTCAACCCTCACTGAGTATCCAATCAATCTCATTATGATCAATTCCTTAATAATGAGACAAAATTAACTATCATCAGGAAGATAATAAATAATCATTAGTGATAACTAATTTGTCTCATGAAACTCCGAAACATTTGAAAAGTTTACACTTGAATTTCTTGATGAAACTGGTTAATCCTCATCAATTGGATTACCTTAATTAGTATCTTAATTATTCATTAGCATTTAAACAGCAACAGGATTTTAATTATCTTTTATCATTGTTGACATTAGTATCTTTTCAATCTGAGTGATAATTTTTTTTCCTTTCATTTTTAATTGAATTTAATTCAGATTAAATTCATTAATGAGATAATTAGATTCAGTGAATGAACTGAATACAATGACAGGGTTGACAGTTAAATTGTTAACAGATAACAAGTAATGACCATCAACAGTTTAAGCGACGGGTCATTAAGCCATTTTGGAAATTGTGAAATTTATCATGATTAATGAATCAAATTTTATCAGACTCATAATTTATGGATGAATATTAGTTTGGAATAAGATAAAAAAATATGCTCTCGTAACAATATAATCCTTTTTACTCAGTGTGAATTACTACACTTATTATTATTTCTAGTGTGAGTTACTACGAAAGGAGGGATGAGGGAAGATATTTTTAATCATGATCATGATATGCTGATTGTAGTAATCAGATATAACCATAGTTACATGATTGATTATCATGATAACTTTTAGATTCTGGCGGAATATTTCATCAGCATTCTTTGCTCATTCTAATTAAATGTTTTTGTCTTCTGATATACTGCCTAGTGATGATACTAATGATTAACATGATGGGAATGATCTCTCTCTCTCTCTTTCTTTTTTTCTTTCTTTCTCGTCCTCTGAATATCATCAGAATTCATCATGATGAATTTTTTTCATAACTCTTTCTCACTGACTCATTGGTGGTGATATTTATAAATGTAGAGATTTTATCTGCTGAATTTATCTAATCACCATTTTCAACTCAACATTGAACATGCTCTTAATTTCCGGATTGATTAAGCTACACCTCAGTTAATTTCATGACAACATAGAAAGAGAAAGAGAGAGAGAGAGAGAGAGAGAGAGAGAGTTTCAACGTTTCCGATACTTTTCACCCATTTCCGATTTACATTGACATTCATGTAAACAACAGACTGATTGATAAGATTGATAATCATCTAATTTACGTTAATTAGCAACAGTTAAGGAAAAGATTGACTTAATTACTTTGCGGAAAGAAAATAGAAAGTTAATTTAAAAGTCACAATGATTAACTTGATGCAACTGAATGGAAACTATTTTCACAGAATTTGCATTAATTTTTCCTTTATCTCACCTAATTCTAGATAATAAATATATTCTGGTGTTTTGGCAATTCATGAGCGCTCTTATTCATGGTAAGTTATATTTCTATCCAATAAGTATTATGAAAGTGACTTTAATGATACCACAAACAATCAGTTCGTCTTGATCATGAATTGGAGTAAGACAAAAGTACAATGCCCAATACTTTTGTCACAAGTCAACTTGTCGCAGTTTATCAAGTTCAATACTGTCTCCTTGGAGATTTTTCTAGGCTCAAAGCACACATGAGCTAACATGCAATACTTATGACACCTTTAGGACAAAATGATTCAGTAAAACGATTGAGATATATGTTATTCAGTTTCAATTGAAGATTCGAATTACATAGATGAGACAACTCAAACGAATCAGTGAACTTTTTTATTAACACTTTCATGATTCAAGAATCTTGTGGTAAATTGATTGAACGAAATTCATGGCAAGGAATTTGCATGAGCAAAATCAACAAAAATTGTAATTACTTTGCTAATAAGAAAATTGCGAGAAAGAAACTCAGGAATTTCATCAATCTTCGAAATGAAAATATCATGAAGATCACAAAGAATAGGAAGATAAAAAGAAAACTATCAATTCTCAGCTAATCATGAGAGTAGATGATGAAATTACAAAGCCTATGAGCTATTTCAGTACAACTTGAAACGCTTGATTGAGTTGATTCACTTTTAATTGTAGTTAATTGTTGGCAATTTGGAAAATTAAACAATCAAATAAATGGATGAGTGAGCTTGAAATCTCACCCAATTTTCAACAATTGCAATCAGAGAGCAAAGATTCAAACAATTAACTAGTAGAAATGAAGTTTACTTCACATGAAATTCTAAGTATGATCAAGATATGAAATAAAAGTTTCTTAAGATGGGCTATTTCAATTCTTAGATTTGGACATTTTGAAAATTCATTGAACAATAAATTCCCATGAATGTATCAAAAAGTGAAAATAGTCGACAGTATTTCAAGGGTATTTTCAACATGGAAGAATCTTAAAGTAAAAGCGCTTAAATGCTCAGAATAATCTGAATACCTATTTGGATTATTCTCATTTCCGCTTATTTAAAATAACATCAATTGCAGAACTTACCTTCTTCCCAGAATTTCTTTATCTTTCCTCTCTCTCTCACACCCTCTATCTTCCTTCATCTCCTCCCTCTATCTCCAAATGAAATATTCTTTCGTTAGATAAATGTGACTTAGAATACATCCTTGTTGAATACCCTCTATCTATCTTCTTGTTTAGGATTCTTGCTACCAACAAAAACCTCAATAGACTGAGAACCAAAATGCGAACAGAATAATAATATTATCTGTGTGTTCAGAATGAAATAAAATTGTGAACCGATTTATCAAGTTTATATGCAAGGATATTCAGAATACCATGTTACTCTCTCTCTCTCCTCCTACTCTCAATATTATTCTGATCAAGAGGTTTCCTTTCCAGTTATCTTCTCAAATGAATACCCTGGTTTTATGTTAAATTGAATTTATAACTCTTAACTTTTTTCTTTAACCAACATTTGAATGTATTGAAATGGTCATGAAATTTTAGAAACAATAATTTCAGCATAAACTTTTCACTCAATTCTTATCTGGATAATATAATTCCTGAAGAAAATGTCAATTCTCACCTGAGATTGATTACTTTCCATGGGTAGAAAAGAGGAGGAAGAAAAATAGCAAAAACTCACTTCGAACACTTGAAGCATTTAATTCTTCGAACTTGCAAAGAACAGTCCAAAAAATCGAGATAATTTAAATTCTAACAATAAATTTCATGTTAACTCTTTTTTCCATCTCCAAGTATCATTTCATTCATCATCATTTTAACTCGAGCATAATAAGTACACAGAACTGAACTTTACAGTTGAGTTTCTGTTTAAATTCTGGTTAAAGTGAATGTTATTCTAAGGGAGCAAGAAAAAAAATTATTTCTCATGAAAAATAGTTTATAACATTTTTATTCACCAACGAGGTGTAACCTGGAAACTGAATGAGTTGATTTTTCTTAAGATTATATCATAATAATAATATAAATTTGATGAAGTTTTCATTCACTAAAACCAAAACTATTCCCGTTAAAATATCATTTTATCAGCGTTAACAATGATAATCTGGATGGAAAAACTTTTTCATCCATAATTGATATATAATGTTAAATAATATGATAATTGATGAAGATTAACTATCATGAGAATTCAGAATTTTGAACAAGAAATTCATTCAAAGTTTCTACAAAAACCAGGTATTTAAAACTCTGAAAGTTCTGAAAGAAAAAAATATTAGCTAAATTCATTTGTGAGAATTTGATTTTATGCTTTTGAGGAAAAAAATTTCTATTAGATTCTATTCATTGTATCACAATGATTCTGATTGATTCAAGCTCATGATACTTTATTAATCGATTGTATCTTTTCGGGATTGAAGTTACAAGAGATGAAAAAACAGAATCAGAATTGGAAAGAGTGAAAAATATTAAGCTATCTAAATGGTTGAAGATCATTTGGCTTAAGATGCATCCCAAATGTCATTTGAATGGGTGATGAAAGGCTTTACAGAGACACATAGAGTTGTTGTTGGAGTGGATGGTTGGAGATAAAATCCCTAGTAAAAAAAAGTTCTTGAAAAAAAAGTTTTTTCCTTCTTCAATATTATGGAGGAGAGACAGTGAAGGAAAAAATGTTTAAACAATTTTCAGCATCTGAATATCATGAAACCAATGATGAAATAATGTTACAAGTCTGATGATGCATTAAATTCATGATTCTTTCCCTTGAAACTCAAGAGATTCATCTCTCTCTCTCCCTGAAAATCGGAATCATCTGAATAAGAGTATTTAGGTTTGCTCAGTTATCTTCATTTTCACTTATGTATTTCCTATTTCCGTTTTTTACTTACTTTCATAAGAAAAATATAATCACCAGGATAGTATTGATAATAATATCTTGAAATAGATGAGAGATGAAAAGTTGTTAACCTTGACTGAATATTAACCTGTCGAAAGTGAACTTGAATAAAACTATTAGAATAAATTTTCATAAACATGGTAAACATTAGGAAAAAGTGAGTGGCAATATTATTATTCAAGAGAATTGGGTTAAGGAGGTGCAGATATGATAATGATAATGGTTCATTTTGGTGAATCACAAGAAAACAGAATATTATGAATCAGAATTTTGAGAAAGAAAAATAATATTTATCTGCCATCATTTTCCCTCATTATTTCCTCCTAAACTTTTCCCCCTTTTCTAATCTTATTTGAATAATACAATAGGAATAATCAGTTAATCACATTGATTTTACCTCCTTGACTCACTCTTTACTCATTCAATCTCATTGTTCTGATCAATCAAACCATAAACATTCAGAATATGATAACAATATTTGATAACGATAATCATGTTCTTGATGAATTCAAATAAAGTGAAATTTTATTGTTAAAAAGTTAAGGATTTTTTCATCAGAATGTTAAAAGAGAGAGAAAGAAATAAAATAATTCTGTAGATGATTTAATCGCATTTCAATTAGGTTTTCACTATCATACTCTGAATGAATTGATGATTATAATAGTTACAATGAATTTCCTTTTGTATTCTGAGAACATGCAACTGAAAAGTTGCTGAACTTTTTTATTTCTTTTCTTTCATTGTAATTTAGCGAAGAGAATTTTTTTATAATATTTGTGATGATCTCTCACAACTTGGTATTTCTCTCGTTCTCTCTTACTTTATATCCCAATGAATGAGAAAATCATGATAATTGAAATGCGATACAGAGGAGAAAATGAATGATAAACGATAATTGAAATGAATAGTAGTTAAAATGGTTAGAACATGGGATAAAAGAAGAAGAGAATGTTTCTAATTCAATTTACTGATAACTCTGGTGATATTTCATTGAATAAATTTCTGGTTAATTGGTTAAATCGAGCGAATTGTTTTCTTTAGGTTATTCATTCACAAAGAAAATAAGAAAATTGTTATTATAAATCGATTGTATCCTGTTGAGAGTATTGTTGTAAATTTCGAGACTAAAAGTCCTGAACCAATTGAAATTAAGACTTCAGATCAGATTCTGTATCTTCAAATTAACTTCAATTTTTTTCAAATTCTAAGCAATTCCTTCTTCCTTTTTTCTTGATTTTTGCTTCTTCTGTCACAATAAAGTTATTCCATGTGATGATAGTCATGACCAACACAAAGATCAAGTGATCACTTTCCTCATGACAAGTTGAGATTCGATTCAAGAATTTATAATGGAAAAGGTAAAGTAAAATCTTGGTAAACACTGAGAGCATTAACAGGATAAGAATGAGTTTAATGTTCAGGAAAAAAGAGATAGCTATTGATAGAAATTTATAAGATTTCAACACGTGAGTGAGACAGTGAAAAACTCTTGGGAGAGTGAGTGTGTGAGAGAGAAGGTCACTTTGTTCATGTAGAATGACAAGACTCTAAGCGAGGACTGAATGGAGAAAATATTTTTTTTCAGTTAGAGAAAAAAGGTTTACAATTTAATCGTCAGATTAAATGAGAGCATTTGTTTAAAAGAAAGCAGAAATTCTCTATGATCTTAGAATTCGTATGAGCTTTTTTATCTGGCTAAGTCTTTTCCTTACTTGATTCTTATCAATAAAGATTACAATCATGATTATGATCATCTCTCTGGTAATGTCAATAGTATCACAAAGGTATATGTTTATGTTTAGCTGAACAATTTGTCTATCCTTGCACAATAGTCAAAGATAAAAATGTGATGAATTATTATCCTGATATTATCCGGATGTTACTCAATGAATGATAACATGAGTAAACACTGTAGGGGTGCCAATCAGTATTGTCCATTGTTGTGAGTATTATAATCAAAAAAAGGATATAACTTTGAGCTCATTCATGATAGGCCAATGAATATAATCTTAAGCTTACTCATTGATTCTCATTTCTAACAGATCCTCATATTTCATCATTCCGATTATTATCTCATCATATCATAAAATATTAGACTTTGATGATATTGTTGTCAAAAGTATCAATAAGAAAAAAGAATCAAGATGTTTATTAACTCAATCTAGAAATCAAATTCATGATATTGGGTTATCATTATAAGATAGCAGCAAAAGTAAAGTCATTGAGATGCAATGACAGAATCATAATCCTTGATTATGTACTGATAATATCAATATTGTCAGGGCGAAAAGTCAAGAAATATTTTCATGTTATCTAGGAAATAAACTGTCTGATTTGTCTTTAAAGTCCAAAAGTTTTAGATCCAATCGAGGGAAGAATTTATATCAAGCAGCAAGTATTAGGCTGAGTAATAATTACAGTCGATCTCTTTTGGTTGAGACACTTTGTGTAAATGAATGAAACGGATAAGCCAATGAATTAGACACTTTTTGTTCCCGCTAAGAAAAGTCATAAAATGTTTTATGACCTTTACAAAATTTGTAACAGTTAACCCATTGAGCGGGACACTTTTGTGTAAGGACGAGGCACTTGTTGTTAGGTCATTTTCTTTTAAGTGTGGGGTAGAATTTTGAATTTTGATGAATTGTCTTAATAAAGACGATGGTGAGTTTTTACTCGGATAAGCCTAAAGACTTGGAAAGGAATTTAACCTCAATTTGAAGATTTTCGGTCCCACAATAACCGAAGAACAAGATCGTTTAGGATCACTAATTGAATGTGTTAATCACTGAATCAAGTACTCACTTAAATCTATTGATTTAAAATTAAAACAATTAATTTCACAAATGAATTTTAATTAAGAATTTTAGATGAGCATTTGTTGAAAGTTAACTAAACACTAAAGAGGAGATGGAAAATTGTTCTAGAGAACAAAATTAACGTTGAAATACAATTAAATTGGGGAAAAGAAATTAGGAAAATTAAATGGAAACAAAATTAATCTAAATCATTAAAATGATAAAGTTGATGAGTAAGGGTTAAGTTGAACAAAAGAAACCAATTGTGAATATGGTTAAAGATAAAGATGAAGATAAGAAATTGGTTAACCTGTTACTAAGCTTGTAAGCTTGTTAAGGTTAATACCTAAAAATAAAAAGTAAAAAGAAAGAGATAGAAAGAAATTCAGGTCTCTTACTTTTGGTTCATTTGTAAGTGAACTTAAAAAATGAAGAGATTTGGGTTAACAATTTAAATGAAAATTAACTAATTGTAACAATTAAAAATGAAAATTAAATTGAATTCATATATCTCTAGATATAGAATTAGAGTAACATAATTGGTTAAATGAGGGATATTATTAATTAGTTAACAATTAAACAACTATGATTAAGGATATTAATCATTATAATTGGTTAATTGCAACAATGGAAATTACAATTAACTTTACAACCAATATACAACTATAGTTGTAGGAGGTCTAACATAGAGTTTAAATTGTTGTAATGATTAATGAAAATTTAGAAAATTAAACAATTAGAAAAATAAAAGAAAAGAAAAGCACAAAACTTGGGCGCGCAATTAACTAATTGTCACGATGAAATTTACAAATTTAAGGAAATTAAGACTAATTAAAACAACAAATTGTTAATTGTCATCGATTCAAAACACTGATGATGTTCAAATTTCTATCCTTTCAGTCCCCAGCACTTTGACTGAGATACATCTTTAGGGTTTCCGTAGAGATGCGATTGGAATTTGGTGATGTTGATTTGGATGATGAATTTCCGTTTTCCTGAATTGTTTCCGGAGAGGATTATTTTCGAGGATGATGGAGGATCTGGTAAATTTTCCAAGATTACACGAGCGGCAGCGGTGATAAAATCTTCTTTTGGGTTAATTGGGGATGAATTTGATGAAGATGAGGATGGAAAGTCTTTATATTTTCCATTAATTGGGTTACTGAAGTTAAGGGAAAAAGCACTTTTATCAGTTCAGTTCCAATAATATCACTCAGTGATTTGATGAAGTTGATGATGATGAAGATGATGATGAAGTGCCTGATGGTGTGACACAATTGAATGAATGAAATTCTGGGACGGATTTGTGATGATAATAATATGACCAATCTGAGGGCCACTGGGTTTTACCAGCATCGACAAATTCACAGAATTGTTGATGAAGTTTTGAAACTTTTCCATTTCGAACATAATCTTTGATGGTTTGATTATGTATTCCTCGACCAACAATTTCAACTTTTCTTTCGATTTCTTTCCAAAACGACATGTAAACTCTCATGGAAGTTATAGCTTCGATTGCGGGAGAGTGTGGCTTTGCTCGGATTGTATAACCGGCGAATAATAGAAAAGCGATGAGGGACAATGAGGCGGGACTGGTTCTATACGGGGAAAAGTAAATGGTTACATCTCGAAATTTCGGTCGGAGATGGTCAATTTCCGAAGGGCTGAGTTGAAGTCCTTGGAAAAACAGGAGTAAATTTGCACCAACAATTTGTTTAGCGCAGGCCATATAAGTTAGAACTTGGTCTCTAACTGAACTAATATGTTTTCCGAATTTTAAATCGGTTTTGTTCAGGCCATGAAATCGTGTGTCCATTTGGTCAATATGTTTATATTGAATGAAAGTCTCGTAGACTATTTCACAATTTCCGTCAATGATGACGATCCAAATGGGATGAGGAACCAAAGTTTTTACATATTCTTTATTTAATTTTTCAATTCGAACGTAAGCAGCATGAACCGAATATACGTTCGAGGATGAGGATGAATTTAATATTCGCATCAAGAAATTCTTGATGTCGAGGGTTAACTCTTCGAGTTGTTGGCTGCAGAGATGATTGAAGATGGTTGTAGCCTTGTTGCGACGGTTTTCTCGATAAGTCGCTCGGTTCGGGATGTTGTTGGAAAATTTTCTTGAGTAATTAATTCTCAGGTGAGAATGGGAACCATTTTTAATGTTCATTTTAATGTTTTCTTTTCTTCTTCAGAAATACGAAGAAGTGGGTTAATCGCAGTATAGGGATTAACACGAGCACCAACGTCAGGAGATAATCTAAGGGAGAACATGGAAGATCGTAGTCGAACTTTCCTTCAGTTAATTTCAGCCATTCCTCGGAATCATTGATTAAATAATGAGGAATGCGTTTTCCTGAGTAATAAGTGGTGGGAGGACGAGAGGAGCAGGATCATATTGATCGGTGGAACCCTATTTGTTGAGTAAATTCTTCTTCTTCGGAGAGGAAGAGTGGGATCTTTGGACTTTAAAAAAGTTGTCCAAAAGCCTAATCTTAGATTAGTGTGAGATCTGATTGCTACATCAGATAAACGAGGGTCTTCAGGGTTTTCTTCCTTGTTTAATAACAAACAAGCATAAAGTTCGAACTTTTGTTCGGAATCGAACTCATGGGAAGAATAAATAACTTGGGGAGTTGGAGCTGATCTAATATGAGGAGGGATAAAATTGATTAGTCTTTTCGGAAGAATAGAAGTTAATTCCTTTACTGAGGAACCATAGTGGAAATTTGGGTTAGATTCTAAATCTACTTCTTCTCTGAAAAGTCCAAGACGACATTCAGATTCGTGTTGATTTAGAAGGTTGGGACTGATCGCTTTAGAACACATAGTATCGACAATTAAACTTACAATTTCGATAATCAATGTAAGTTTTCGAATGGGAGATCGAACTATATGTTGATAATCATCTATGGATGAAAATCTTTTAAACAAGAAGGAAAAGACAAATGAATTTATTTGGTTTCGAGGGTGGACTTAATTGTAAAATTGCAATTAGATTTTGTATAAAGATAATACAATTGGTACAGTACCAATTCTTGCAAAAATCACATTCGACGGGAATGAGACAAATTTGTTCACAAAATGAACATCTAATCTTATCGATGAAATTGATTAATTCATCATGGGAGACGGAAGCTTTAGAAATACCTTTAGGTATCTTGGGGAGAGGAATCGAGTAAATTGAATTATCTTGGTAAAGATTAAGAAAAATTTTCTCACGAATCATTTTTTCGTATTTGATTCTAATGTTTTTAAAATTCTCACGTTTTGATCTAACTAATTGTTGAACTTCACGAAATTTTTCAATTGAAAGATGTTTAGGTAAATCGGCAGGAAGAGGAGCTGGAAATTTATTTGGGTAAATGAAAGGATATTGATTCGGTTTCGGGTATTTCTCAGGGTAACTAGTTGATGGCATGAAATAAGAAGTACTTGGACGATTTACGACATTACCTTTTTCCATGTTGGTTCTGAGGGTTATTTTCTTTGGGTGAGATGAACAATTTGAATCTAAAGATTCGATGGAGATGGAACGTTTTCTAGTTGAGGGTTGATGAACAATCGGAGAGTCAAAGTTAACAGTTTTTATTTGGAGATCCTTAGAGGGATTAACAGGAGAATCAGTTCTAATAAGGTAACAGGGAAATTCAGTTGTAGGTGGTTTTCCAGGGGGACCAGGTCGATAATTGATAATTTCAGTTTCTTCTTCACTTTCACTTTCACAAAGAGAACGGTAAAAATGTTGTTGAGCACGATGATGAGCCGATGATACACTAAGAGGTGTAGGTGAAGTTGATTGATTTTTATCCATTTCGAGGATAATGATGACAATGATGATAAAATTTGGCTTTTTTAATTGAGAGAGAAAGTTAATCAAATGATGATTAAGATGAAAAATGGCGAGAAAAAGCACTTGAAGATGATTAATAGTCACTTCCGTTTAAGTTGACACTTAAGGGTGAAGACTAATATAGCTGAAGCTATTTTACTCTTTTAATCAAAATGATTAATTAAACAAAATTTGTAACAATTAGAGTAATTGAAGATGATTAAGGAGATGAGATGAAACAATTAACTTGATTAAGTAAATTTAAACAAAAGAAAATTCTAGAGAAAATTTCACTTTGAATAATTAGAACATCTAAGATGTGAACATTACTTGACCAAAGGGTTGACTGAACAAAGACAATGGTGTGAGGCGGGTAATTGTCATTAGTGGAAGTAGCGCCATAGGTGTAGAGAGGGTGAATTTTTAAAAGAGAATAGAATTTTTTAAAGAGAATAGAATTTTCTGTAAATTCGATTCTATTGTTAACTTCGTCAATATAGATTAGATTTAATCTCAAATTTTTATCATTATAGTGATTGGGATAATTTAAAAGAAAAATAATTAATTTTGATTTTATCACTATAGTGATTTAAAGGATTATTAAGATAATTAAAATTAAAGGAGGCAGATTTTCATTGTCATTTGTCAACAATGAAAGAAAATATAAAATAAAAACATTCTTGTTTCTTAATTGTTGCCTTGTCAAAACTTTGTTTTGATTGTTAACAATTAACTTTTCTTGATTAATTATCTGTTGATCAGATGTTTGGTATTTGCGCTTTGATTTAGTTTTTTGAGTATTATCATTAGAGTGATTTTCAATTAGTTGATTGTCTAAATCATAATTAGTTGATTGAGGGAAATTTTGAAGAAAATCATTTAAATTTCTATCTTGATTAGCATCAATTGGATTGATTAAATCTTCAGTAGAAAATGAATCTTGGTCATTAAAATTGTTTTCATTAATATCACGAAGTGATTCAAACTGTTGATTACTAATTAACTCGATTTCAGGGGAATTGAAATCTTCATTTTCTAAAAATGAGTCAGGATTAAAGAAATTATCTCTAAGAGATATCATTGAGGGATTAATTTTTCCAGAATATTTCTTTGTATTAGAAACATTGCAAGTGAATAAGTTAAAATTGGAAGAATCAAGTAACAATAATGCACCTTTCTTTAATCCGCAAACTAAGTAGGGACCATGATACTTGTTTCTTAGTTTCTTTGAAAGGGTTGAGTCTACAGATTCATTTTTTACGAGAAGATAATCTCCTATGTGGTAAGGGGATTGAGGATGAAGAGCTTTAGTTCTGTTAATCTGATAGAGTTGTTGAGCTTTAAGCCTGGCATAGGCAATTTTTCTTGCTTCTGTTATATTCACAGGGGAATTGTGGTTGATTGACAAATAATTGTCAAGGGGTTTATTTGGCTCGCGACCAAAGACAAGATAATATGGAGAAAATCTTGTTATTTTATGCACGGAAGCATTAATGGCATAAAGAGAAGCTTGAAGAGCAGGGATTAGATTTTTAGTACCTTTAGTACACACATACGTTCGTAGACGTTCAGCAATGGTTCGATTGCATCTTTCTACAATACCTTGGGATTGAGGATGATATGAAGTACTTGTATCATGAATGATTCCATTCTTATTCATGAATTTAGAAAATTCTTCGGAGGTAAAATTAGAACCTAAATCAGTTTGGATATGAGTGGGAAATCCAAAGAGATTGAAGAATTGAGATAAAAAGTTGATCACTGTTGTAGCAGTTTGGTTTAAGGTTAATTTTGCATAGACAAAACGAGAAAGCACATCGACGATGACCAATATGTATTTCTTTGAATTACCAACTAAAATTGGTCCTTGGACATCAAGTTCGAAGCGTTGAAAGATTTCCTTAGGAATAGGCTTCGCAGCGGGATCAACATAGATGATATTTGAGGGCTTGGTTAGGTTACATGCTAAACAATTTTCACATAACTTTTTTACTTCATCGTAAAGGTATTTGCACCAAAAGCGGCGGGCAATGTTTAGATAAGTTTTCTCCGTGGCAAAATGTCCACCAAGAGGAGATTCATGTTCGTGCTTAAATATTTCTATCAAAATATCAGGATCAATGACTAAACGAGTTCCGAATGGAGTTCGGGAATCTTTTCGATACAAGAGATTATCTCTTAAAACGTATCTTTTTGATGCAATTGAATTTGGATCATCTAATTGAGAGATGATTAACTTTATGTCCGAATTGTTTTCTTGACATTTACGAACTTTTTCCTTCCAAAGGGAAAATTCGGAATTGGATGAATTTGAGGTTGGATTTATATGGGCAACTTCAGTTGCAGTTGAATATAGAATTAAGGGAGGTTCTTTAAATTGATTGTAATCCAACAATTGGGATTCGAAAGAAATGTTAATTAGATTAAGACCAATATCGTAATAGCGATGATTAGAAGGGTCTTCAATATATTCAATTAAGAAAATTTTATCGAGAAATTCTTCCTCGGGGTCGATGATTTTACGATGATCCCATTCTGATTGGTATCGGGAAAAACAATCAGGGGGATGAGTTGCACCTTTTTTATAAATTACGGTAAAATTATATGCAGAAAGCATAATTGACCATCTTTGCAATCTTGAATTCTTAAAATTAATTTTGGTTAGTTGACAGAGTGCATGGTGATCTGTCTCAATGAGGAAATGTTCACCATCAAGGTAATGGTTGAATTTGTAAACACCAACGAGAATAGCGAGTAATTCTTTCTCGGATACAGAATAATGTAATTGATGTTTTAAAAGTTTTTGAGAAAAAAATGAAATTGGAAGCCAATCTCTTACTGATTCAATGGGAGTATCAGGGTTAAAATCTTCAGATTTATCGTCTTCTTGAAGAAGAATTCCACCAACAGCAACATCAGAAGCGTCGACAGAAATTTTTCGGCGGAGTTTTGGATTAAAATGTACCAATAACGTAGTGTTAATTAAAGATGATTTCAGAGAATCGAGAGCTTCTTTATCAGCTTGTAGAATTTTAAATTTTCTCCTTGAGATTAATCGGTACAGGGAGCGGGATAGATGAATAATTTTAATGTACCTACTAAAATAATTGTAGCATCCTAATAGGGACTGTAATTCGCGAACACTTTTTGGATAGCGAAGATTAATTAAGGCTTGAACCTTTTTAGGGTCGGGACGGATTCCTTCACCGGAAACCAAATGTCCTAATAATAAAATTTCGGTTTGACCAAAATGGCATTTTTCTGGTTTTACCTTTAAATTGTAATGACGAAGACGATCCATTACTAGGCGAGTATTAGCAATTAAATCATCAAAAGTAGTTCCAACTACAGGGATGTCATCAAAATAACCAATACACTTAGTGTATTGAAGTCCAGAACTTTATTCATAAATCTCTGAAAGATGAAGGAGCACCAGCAAGTCCCATGGGAGTCTTTTGTACTGGTATTTGCCATCCGGGGTGACAAAGCAGTTTCTCTCTTTCGAGGAGGCAATTGATTTGGTGATAGCCTTGGGCTAAATCGAAAAGGTTAAAAATTTTCCACCTCGAACGACTTCCAAACAATCGTCGATTCGTGGCATGGGATGTCTCGAATTTTCGTGAGACGATTTAATAATCGGTAATCTGTTACCATTCGGTAAGATCCATCTGAGCGAGGGACTAAGAGAGAGGAGCACCACCAAGAGCGTCCGATGATTCTATCAAATCGTGTTGGATCATGTCGTTGATGATTTCTTTAAAACACCACGACGATGAATGTTGCATTGTAGGGTTTTGATATGGGATAACTTGATCCTCGAGTTCAATTTTAACGGGACATATTGATGAGGGAACGAAACCAAGATCGTGTTTATGAGGACTGAAAATGTCTTGGTATTGATCAAATAGATCGAGTAATTGTTGTTGTTGGGATGGATCGAGATCTGGGTTGATTCTCGATTTGATTTTTTCAAAAAATGGTTGAATTTTAACTTCACGAACTTCTTGAGCACTAGTAAAGTCACAGCGAGCAATTAATGAGTTTTGAGGAAATTCTTTAGAATTAGGGATTTTCACGAGATTGGAATTATGACCAGAATTGTTAATTGAGGGAGAATTTGAGTCCAAAATGTAATCGGAAGAAGCATTGCCAGTTACTTTAATACAAGATTCAATAAGATGCTCAGTTTCTTGAGGAGTACAAAATCTAAAATAAAAGTCGGGGCTGGTTAATTCTTCAGAATTGGGACTTTCTTTGACGGTGATGTTATATTCATAACCATCCGAAATTATTTTCATGTAATAAACATGAGCAAATGCATTACCAAGTAAAAATTGGTTGAAATCTTGACAGATTTGGAACTTAATAATTGAGTCTCATCCATTTCATTGTGTTTGATGAGCGCGTAAGCAAAACCAATAGAGTCCACATATGCACCTGCAGCAATACCTTTTAGGCTTGATTAACTTTAGTTATATGAGCCTGAAGTTGATTAGCCAATTTAGCGTCAATAACGCAAGCAGAAGCACCAGTATCGACCAATACTTTTCCTTCCTTAACTCGAGACTTATCGGGGTACAAAGAGTTGTTGACTTGGGGCATGTGATTTACACCACAATTACCGAGTTGAGATAGTTGTTTTATATCTCTAGATATCGCGAATCCAACAGATTTATTTCGGTAACCATCTTGAATTGGTTCAGGGGGAGTGGGAGGTCTAACTTCAACTTGGGAAGAATTGGGAAAATCTGAGGAACAGGAACAATAGTGTTAATTGGATTAGCCTGATGAATTGGTTCTTGGTTTACCACGGTAAGATTAGCGAGGCAGCATTTTGTTGAGTCTGGTTAAAATTTCTTGGATAACCAGTGTTTGATTTGGCGGGTATAATTCCAGCGGCTTCTTGAGCTTTTCGATAAGCCAATTTAAGACAATTTTCAATTGTGTGATTGTCTTTCTTGCAATAATTGCAAAATTTTACATCTTTAGATGTTGAGGAATCAATTCTTTTTTGATTTTGATTATTTTGAGGTTTACTCAATTTTGAGACAAAAGATTTGTCGGTGGGTTTTTCATTGTTTTTTGGATTTTTGTTTTTGTTTCTATTTTGATCTAATTTAAAATCAAAATGTTTCTTTGTTAGATAATTATAAATTCTAACCTTGTCGTCGTTCATGCCCAAATTGTAAATTTCATCTCGGATGTAACGGGGAATGTGATCCAAAATGAGGGCCAAAAGAATTTTATCTGGGGTTGGACCATAAGCTTTATTTGTAAGTCGCTTCATGTCCGAAAAGAATTTCTCAGGGTGAAATTCAGGGTTGAACCTACAGGTTCTGAGCTCAAAATCAGCAGAGTATTGAGATTCGGGGGTTCTCAATTTCTCGAAAAGGGCAGCAACATAATCATTATAATCTTTTATATGATCAAGACCAATAGCACTGGACTTAATCTCATGAGCCATGGATTTTTGTAATAGTCGAAGACGGGTGGGGTCATCAACATTTTCGTTGGTCAGACGATCTCTTGTTTTTACTAACCAAGAGTATTGATCCTCTCCTGATTTAAATTCAGGGACATGAGGGTCAGCCTTTAATTGTTTAACAATTTCAAGGAAATTCACTGGGGTGAAATTTTCGTTAGAGATGGTAGATGGAGAGATGGATGGAGTAGGTGGATCAATTATATTGGCACCATAAGTGTTTAAAATATTTTTAATTTTGTTTAGAACACTGAGAGAAAGAGGGATTGAATAAAGTTGATCATGGGACAATTTAATTATTGTCTCATCATCACGACCAATGTTTTTAAGAAAAGTTTGAATCTCAGATTCCGAGATGTTAGCACCACGAAATTCAAGAATCCATTCAGGGATTTTTTGATTTTTAATTTCATCAACTGAAATATCAGCAATGTCTTCAGGGGAAACAGTTTCACCAAGAAGGAGGAAATTTGTAGTCACAACATCCAAAAGTTTTTTGTGATGAAGGGAACGAATTGGAAGGGGAGCATTCCATTGTTCAAAAAGAACAAGAGTTTCTTGATAATTTATATCTCTAAGAGATTTTGATTGTTCAATGTTAGTGGTAGAAACACGTGTTGGTGGTCTAACCATAACGGGAGTTGAGAGAAGGGGATCTGTTTCAGGAATGATGGTATCATCCTCTGATTCAGAGAGATTTAGATGAGAACGGCGAGTAGCCTTTGCAGCTTTAGCAGCACGAGCGTTTGCGACACGTTTCGCAGCAGCGAGTTTAGATTTTTTAGGAGGCATGATGAAATTAGAGTTTAAGGGAATAATTCAATAGAATTATGGAGAGCACAAGAAACGTAAGGGAAAATTGAAGAACACAAAACAATTAGCAATCCTGCCTGGGTCGCCAATTTGTGGGGTAGAATTTTGAATTTTGATGAATTGTCTTAATAAAGACGATGGTGAGTTTTTACTCGGATAAGCCTAAAGACTTGGAAAGGAATTTAACCTCGAATTTGAAGATTTTCGGTCCCACAATAACCGAAGAACAAGATCGTTTAGGATCACTAATTGAATGTGTTAATCACTGAATCAAGTACTCACTTAAATCTATTGATTTTAAGAATTAAAACAATTAATTTCACAAATGAATTTTAATTAAGAATTTTTAGATGAGCATTTGTTGAAAGTTAACTAAACACTAAAGAGGGAGATGGAAAATTGTTCTAGAGAACAAAATTAACGTTGGGGGAAATACAATTAAATTGGGGAAAAGAAATTAGGGAAAATTAAATGGGGGAAACAAAATTAATCTAAATCATTAAAATGATAAAGTTGATAATGAGTAAGGGTTAAGTTGAACAAAAGAAAACCAATTGTGAATATGGTTAAAGATAAAGATGAAGATAAGAAATTGGTTAACCTGTTACTAAGCTTGTAGGCTTGTTAAGGTTAATACCTAAAAATAAAAGAAAGTAAAAAGAAAGAGATAGAGAAAGAGAAATTCGGGTCTCTTACTTTTGGTTCATTTGTAAGTGAACTTAAAAAATGAAGAGATTTGGGTTAACAATTTAAATGAAAATTAACTAATTGTAACAATTAAAAATGAAAATTAAATTGAATTCATATATCTCTAGATATAGAATTAGAGTAACATAATTGGTTAAATGAGGGATATTATTAATTAGTTAACAATTAAACAACTATGATTAGGATATTAATCATTATAATTGGTTAATTGCAACAATGGAAATTACAATTAACTTTACAACCAATATACAACTATAGTTGTAGGAGGTCTAACATAGAGTTTAAATTGTTGTAATGATTAATGAAAATTTAGAAAATTAAACAATTAGAAAAATAAAAGAAAAGAAAAGCACAAAGGCTTAGGCGCGCAATTAACTAATTGTCACGATGGAAATTTACAAATTTAAGGAAATTCGAAGACTAATTAAAACAACAAATTGTTAATTGTCATCGATTCGAAACACTGATGATGTTCAGAATTTCTATCCTTTCAAAGGGTTTCCGCGAAAAAAAATAGTTAATTTCATCAACTGAAATATCAGCAATGTCTTCAGGGGAAACAGTTTCACCAAGAAGGAGGAAATTTGTAGTCACAACATCCAAGTTTTTGTGATGAAGGAACGAATTGAAGGGGAGCATTCCATTGTTCAAAAAGAACAAGAGTTTCTTGATAATTTATATCTCTAAGAGATTTTGATTGTTCAATGTTAGTGGTAGAAACACGTGTTGGTGGTCTAACCATAACGGGAGTTGAGAGAAGGGATCTGTTTCAGGAATGATGGTATCATCCTCTGATCCAGAGATTTAGATGAGAACGGCGAGTAGCCTTTGCAGCTTTAGCAGCACGAGCGTTTGCGACACGTTTCGCAGCAGCGAGTTTAGATTTTTAGGAGGCATGATGAAATTAGAGTTTAAGGAATAATTCAATAGAATTATGGAGAGCACAAGAAACGTAAGGAAAATTGAAGAACACAAAACAATTAGCAATCCTGCCTGGGTCACAATGTGGGGTAGAATTTTATTGATGAATTGTCTTAATAAAGACGATGGTGAGTTTTTACCGGATAAGCCAAAGACTTGGAAAGGAATTTAACTCGAATTTGAAGATTTTCGGTCCCACAATAACTGAAGAACAAGATCGTTTAGGATCACTAATTGAATGTGTTAATCACTGAATCAAGTACTCACTTAAATCTATTGATTTTAAGAATTAAAACAATTAATTTCACAAATGAATTTTAATTAAGAATTTTAGATGAGCATTTGTTGAAAGTTAACTAAACACTAAAGAGGAGATGGAAAATTGTTCTAGAGAACAAAATTAACGTTGGGGAAATAAATTAAATTGAAAGAAATTAGGAAAATTAAATGGGGAAACAAAATTAATCTAAATCATTAAAATGATAAAGTTGATAATGAGTAAGGTTAAGTTGAACAAAAGAAAACCAATTGTGAATATGGTTAAAGATAAAGATGAAGATAAGAAATTGGTTAACCTGTTACTAAGCTTGTAGGCTTGTTAAGGTTAATACCTAAAATAGAAAGTAAAAGAAAGAGATAGAGAAAGAGAAATTCGGGTCTCTTACTTTTGGTTCATTTGTAAGTGAACTTAAAAAATGAAGAGATTTGGGTTAACAATTTAAATGAAAATTAACTAATTGTAACAATTAAAAATGAAAATTAAATTGAATTCATATATCTCTAGATATAGAATTAGAGTAACATAATTGGTTAAATGAGGGATATTATTAATTAGTTAACAATTAAACAACTATGATTAAGGATATTAATCATTATAATTGGTTAATTGCAACAATGGAAATTACAATTAACTTTACAACCAATATACAACTATAGTTGTAGGAGGTCTAACATAGAGTTTAAATTGTTGTAATGATTAATGAAAATTTAGAAAATTAAACAATTAGAAAAATAAAAGAAAAGAAAAGCACAAAGGCTTAGGCGCGCAATTAACTAATTGTCACGATGGAAATTTACAAATTTAAGGAAATTCGAAGACTAATTAAAACAACAAATTGTTAATTGTCATCGATTCGAAACACTGATGATGTTCAGAATTTCTATCCTTTCAAAGGGTTTCCGCGAAAAAAAAATAGTTAATTTTTCTAAGTTAAAATGGTGAAAATTAGTATTGAAATTAATAATTTAATTGTTGATGCTCATGGAAGTGGTAAAAACTCAACTCAAATAAGTGATTTGTTTAATGTTTCACCAAGTACGATTCGAACAATTGTTCATCGTTTTGAGCAATCAAAAGTTTTTGTGAAAACAAAGTCTCATCGCCAACAAAAGCTTAATCAACAAATAGTTGACTAGATTAGGTGTTGGTTAGACAATAATTGTCAACTCATTTTGGATGAAATTAAAGAAAAATCCAAGATGAATTTAGTGCTAGTGTTCATCCATCGACTGTTCATCGTTATATAACTAGATTACACTATTCATTCAAAAGAGTTTCAATTGTTCCTGAAATGAGAAATACACAACAACAAATCAAAGCTAGATTGGAATATGCTAGAATATTTATAAGAATGGATAGAGAAAGAGAAAAACTTTTTTTCGTTGATGAAACGGGTGTTCAAAACCATGCAAGGCTGAACATCAATCATGATCATGAACAAGAGGCATGATCTGAACAAGCTGGAGATTTGGGATCGGAAAAAAATCAAATCTTCGGGTTAAAGGAGTACGAGAAAAAAACTTTTCAGTGTGTGCAGCTATGAATTAACAATCTGCATACTTTTATGAAGCGATGGATACATGTTACGACACCACTAGTTTCACTATCTCTCACAATTCTTTCAGCGAATAGAAAGTGATGCTATTGCATCTCTTAACGAGATTAAATTTTCTACTCTTGTGAAAGTTGTCGTCTTTAGAGTCAAAAAACTTTTGAGACCAATTTTGAGGTCAATTCGATTTTGGTAATTTTAATTTTTGAGAAATTCCAATGTTCCATTGATCTAAGTAAGTGATAATCAGATGGAACAATGTCAAGGTATATCATGGATGAGAAAGAAGTTCCCATTTGAGCTCGTACTTAATTTTTAAGGTCGTTATTTGCGTGGTATGAGGCCGAGCGTTGACTTGGCGGAAGATAACGCCTTTTCTATTAATTAGTGGGCTTCTTTTCAAAGATAATTGTTCAGATAATCTGTTTAATTGAGAACAATAAACATCAGCGTTAATTGTTTGAACTTCAGGTAATATCTCATAATGAATAATCCCTTGATAGTCCCAAAAACGCTAATTAATACCTTCTTCAGGTGAAGCCTGCGGTGAAGATTTGGGTGATTGACCTTTTGGAAACCATTGCTTACGAAGGTGAACATTATTGTAAAGAACCCATTCTTCGTCATCAGTCACAACTGCATCGAGAAAAGCATTTTCGAATCTTTGAATCAATGTTCAAACTATCGATAGTCGAAGAGCATTGTTAGCACTACTTAAATCAGGAGACATCCAAGTTCCTCGTTCATGCATGAAATTGCTCTATGCAAGGCCATTTGAAATAGATTTTTGGCGAATATTTAGACAAAAGCAAGAGGATTATATTGAATAATTCCTAGCAAATTGTCATGATTTCAAGTCATTTTCCAACCTGGACTTTTTTCGAGATAAAAGTTTGACAGATACTCAATTTCCATATTTCAAGGTCGAGGTCATAAAGATTCTGCAGGAAAAAAACAAATTTTTAAAACTGAAAATTTTTCTAAGCCTGTTTATGATGGAAAAAGTTGTCTAAAGTAGCTGATTTTTTTTATTGCGATACCAGCGTTACTCTGTGAAATTATCAAGCTGACCATTATTGACCTCTATATTTCTATCAAAAATTGTCATATTTCAGTGGAAAAAAATTTAGTTCACTCCTAAGTAATAATCTCGTACTGGTATGCCATTGCTATCATCACATAAAACTAAGACCCATTTTGCATTCATGTTTCAGGTCAATTCAATTAGAGCATTAAAGAATCTTGATGAATCACCAACCGAAATTTAATCTTGGTAACTACCATGATTACTTTTTGATTATGACTTTTTCCTCATTTTCATTCGTACTCATTTCTTTTGAATTTTTTTGAGTAAACTGATTAATATCGTTGCTTCCTATTACTTTTCTACAATTTTCGTTAGTGTAAAAAAGAAAATGTCCAACAAAGATAAGAAAACTTGATCAGTGTAATCATAAAACTTGTATGAAATCAAGCTTAATTTCATGTCTCTGTCAAGTCTTAATTAATTTATTCTCTACAAATTGAACGCTTTTATCTGGAGAAAAATATAACTCG
This sequence comes from Panonychus citri, assembly GCF_014898815.1. Lineage (NCBI taxonomy): Eukaryota > Metazoa > Arthropoda > Arachnida > Trombidiformes > Tetranychidae > Panonychus > Panonychus citri. The sequence continues at coordinate 412,724 of NW_026515520.1, read as the reverse complement.
AGATCGGTCTGATCTCAGGATTAGCTGATCACAGCTTTTAATTACGTTTGGTGAATTCGAGCCTTAATCTACTATTAGGTTGGTACACGCAAATTTGGGTGAATTCAAATTTTTATTGCAGACAAAATAACCAACCACGGTGCTTGATACCTCTCAACTCATTTCGTCAATTTAATCTGTTCTTTGAAGCAAAGTAGGTGTCTTACTGAGTAGTCTGAGGTTCTCTCTACATGTAATATCACGAGCTAGTCTGTTAATATCAGTCAATTTATATGGGACCCATTTGCCCAAAAGCTTCTTCATCTTTAAATCATTCCTTAAGATACGCTTAACAGTGGTTTCAGGAATCAAGCATCCTTGTCGACCAATGTCGGCTCTCATTCTGATTTGATCACCTCAATCCTTCTTTCTTTTTCAGCATGATCAGTGGTGTCAACTCCTCTCAAATCTTTGCACGAAGTTTCTCCTGAACGGAATTTCGCCATCCAATAATCTACCGTAGGTTTTGTTAACAGTTAAGTTGACACCAGGTCAAGATCAGAACTGACCGAAATGGTCAAGGTGACCAATTCTCTAATTCTCATGGTTATTAATAGTACAAAATTAATTAAATGAATTAATTGATAAATCGTATTATTGACTTTAGAAACATAAGTTATTACGACGGTAGTGATCTGGATTAAAAACAATGATGATTGTCATACATGACGTGTAAATTAATCATTTGTTTCGAACTTTTATGTGAAAATCGCGTGTAATCTTCAACTTTTCTGTTTTGGTTATTCTTCAATGAAAAATTGTTGTTAATTTTTGCTTTTATTGATTTTTCAAAACAAATCAAAAATTATATTATTTAGTATAAATAACAGTTAGTATCTGTCATAAAAATGGTTAAGATAAAGAAAATTTCCCCTCGATAATTAACCTTCGAGAAGAAAAAGAAAAACCTTGTAGTAATTACTAGATTAGGGATAATCTCTCTATCTCTCCCTTTAATTGTATGACCAAATTAACCTTTAAAGTTACTATTAGCTTGATAAAGAATGTAGTATATAAAGGATAAAATAAAATAAATAGATCATATTTTTCTTTGAATAATCATCAAAGAGGTCTCAGTTTTCTATTAGCCAGGCTCGTCACTTTACATCCGTGACAGTGTCCATGGATCTAAAATCTTGCTAAAAATTTTTAGAAAAAATTTTCCCATCGAAGTGTACCACTATTACGACTTGGGAGGCCACTGATTATCAATGGCTCCACGAAAAAGTTCCAAACAAAACGTAACAAAACTTTCACATTTTCTCTGTAGAATCGCGAAGAAAGAAATCCAACCCGAAAAATGGCCTAAAAGCAATAAGGAGCCAAAAATAGGAATATTTGGTTGTTACGCCCTGTATAATTTAGATTAATCAAATCATTAACTCAGGTAAATTAAAAGGCCATATAAGGAGAATGATCGTCTCTTTGTGTAAGTAACGGCTTTATATATTCGATCGATTCTAGCAAATCTAAACCAGTTAATCAAGTCTGTTTCACTTCGGTTTTGTTATGCTCATAATTTGATAGAAATATTTAAATTAATCATTTTTCCGTAGAAAAGACGAATAAAAAGAATAACAATTAAAGAATATGTTTGTTTTCTGTTTAGAATGGATGATAGTGAAATTAATGGTTAACCACCAATGGTAAATTTTAATTGATAGTCAAATCGATTATCGACGTATCATAATATTTGAGTATCAATAACCATGGCTTCCAATTCATTGAGTTTAATTTAACGCACAGCCCTATGTTAATGTTTAATGCAACCAGGTGAAACTTTATTATCTCTTGTTTAATTTTGATCAAAATGGTCTTAAATTGATTGTATTAATAATTGTACAAACAATCAGTATAATTGAGATTGAAATCATCAAACAGTTTGAAATTTTCTCTTCTGATTTCAAATCAGCAAAATAATTTGCCCTCACTGATTTCGATAATTAGCCAATTATCTAATTCAATTAATAATTTTTGGTCAAATTTTAATCAGTATGTATAAGCTCTATTGTCAATTAAATCAACTTAAATCGACACAATATTACTAATTTTCAAAAAAAAATCGATCAGCAATTTAATTTGTATCCCACCATAAGTTGAACCAACCAAATGTACAATTCTCATTAATCGCGTTTATTCAAAATAAACAATCACATAAATATGGTCGGCATAAAGATTATCTTGGATTAATCTGTTATTTGAAACATCTTAAATGTACCAGCACATCATTACTACGAGTCTCTTGTTTATTATGATTGTGGTTGATTATCATTGATCTTATTCACAAGATTTATTTTAGGCTTATCACAAGCCAATACGACCTAAGCTCATCATTTAATATTGGTACAGACAGAAAAAAGCAAATGAAACTGAGAATACCTTTGCGACATGTTGATATATTTACCAGTTAAACTTTCAGGAACCTCTAATCAACACCAGTGAAAATGTTGACATAATATTGACAGAAATCCAATTATTTCAAGCAATTCCTTGGGGAGATTATCCAAACTTTTCTCCTTCAATATAAACACCATGAAATGTTTACCAGCATCTTAATATTATCCTTTTTTCATGATTATCAAAGTTGAAGTATGGAAACATATTCATTAACGTTTATGAAACCTCGATGAACAGAATATGATCTTACATCATGATGACTGTCAGTAAAATCGTCGATTCTCAGGGAATTCCATGACTTTCTAACATTCTGTTATAACAACAATAGTAACACGATAATTTATTATGTTAATTAAAACAATAAACACAGTTAAAGTATCTCTCATAACAATTTACTTATCAACATGAATCTTCATTATGTTAATACGATGAACAAACTTTATCTCATATGGGAGTTTATTTAAATATATGTTTACATGAGCTAAAGTATCAACATTTGATGAATCGATGAATTAACCAAGTGAATTGATTATCATTGGATGACAATGTTCAATTTACATATTTAGATTACAAAATGTTGAGTATACGGTGTCCATATTGAAACTTGGAATTCCTGGAAATATCCAACAGAATCATTAATTGGTTCTCAAAGTTATCGAGCAAAAAATTAAGCTTAATCACTTTTCATCTCAAGTAGTTAATACAACAGTTTACTGAACCTCTTCTTGATTGATTACTCTGCTCATCCAATCTTCATCATCATCATCATCATGACTCCTTAATTTAAGGCTTATCTATTATCATCATTTTATCTTCTCGGCAAAATCGCCTATCATTTTATTTCTCGGGCTCTGAATACTTGTAATAAAATAACAATTCTAATCGATTCTTATATCGCTCTTGAAAAAGCTCAATCAACATTTTCTTCAGCTAATCAATGAGCTTTTAATCATGATAGTTTTGGCGAAAATCTCAAGAGTAGAGTTACTAATAAAAGTGATAATTTTCCAATCGGTTCTAGTAAGATTTTATTTCTCTCTCTCTCTCTCTCTCTTCTCTTGTGAAGTTGAATATATATAAAATTCTCTGTTCAAATAGTAAAAAGATTGATAGAATTTCATTGAATCTCTGAAAAGCTATCCGACATCTTCACCCTTACCATGATTATTATTTTCACTTTATCTTCTTCACAACTCAGTTGAGCTTCTATCTGTTATCTTCTTCTAATTTTGTTATTTTCTCCAATTTTACCCTGAATATTTTTCTTCCAAGAAAATTTTGCTCATAATTTTTCCTCTTTTCTTGCCTATTACTATTTTCCTCAGAACAATATCTTTTATTTTTCGTTCCAACTCATGGTAAACTTCTAAATAAATTGCAATTCTATTTACTGGCCAGGGAGGAAAAGGAAAAAAATTCTTGTTATCATTTCATCGTCTTCTAAGTGCTTCCTCATTATCTACTATTTCATCTCCTTCAGTTCAATAATTTGTCATGATTCAGCTTGATTCAGAATTGTGAACTTATCATGAGTTCAGAATTCAGCTTGTTACTTGAAAGGACAATTTTCTCTTTCTTGTCTTCATAATTTTTCACAGCTTAACTCTTCTTTCTCCTCATGAATTCTGTATAAAAATGATTATCAGCCATGAGGATGATGATGATATAAAAAAGTTCCAACTGAATTCAGGATGGAAAGTTTATCAATTTTGACTAATCAGCAACTATTTTTTTTTTGCTTCTCTGTTGCTTTTTCTTCTTGTTTCTCTCTGTCTTCTCTATGCTTTATCATCATCTGAAAAAGCCTCAGGGTAATAAGCCTCATGATGATTATCATTGTTATTATCATGATTATTTCCATTAAAATATTAAACTCTGAGCTTATCGATTAAAATATTGATATTAATGATGATGTTAAAGATGAATTTCCCAGGATGCTGAGTTTTCATCATGAAAAATGAAGAGTAAAATTTCAAAATGTTAACCTCAGCAGGATAAGATCTGTAATGATAATGGATGAGATAAGATTGAAACAATCATCAGTAAATTGATTGCGATCAATAATAATACGATTATCACAATTTACTATTTAATAAATTTTTCTTCTAAGCGGAAACAATTATTCAGATGAAAGAATCAATAATCTAATCTTGTTATCGATATTTCATCATCATCACCATGTTGATGGTTTTCCGAGCTTTAATATCAGTGTTATTTCAATTGACACTAGAAAAATTAGCTGAACGATTTCATATCTTACAATTAGATAGATTGATTATTGTGGGAATGTATATATCAACTCCATGTGCTCAGAAATTTGGTATCTTTTCATGATAACAAGATCATAACTCTCAAATCTTTTGCAAATGAATTGTTTGTGTTCCGAATCCCTGAGGACCATGGAGATACTGATTATCTTTAGTTAGCATCAGAGTTTCATCTGAATTTTTTACATGATTATTATATTGGATAAACTAATTCTCGTCAAATGATTAGGATGAGTCTCTTTTGTTTTTTCCTATTCTCTCTCTCTCTCTCTCTCTCTTGCTCTCTATTTTCCTCAGAGGTTTGTCTTATTATTCTTATTGGTTTAATTTCATTCCTGAACGTGACTTCACCAAGGTTTTGATTATGATTCTCATCAACCATAAATTTAGTTTCATCAACAGTTATATTATTATCATGGTTGTTATCAGAATTGTCCTAATTGTATAGACTGTAAGGTAAACAAGTTTTAAAAGAAAAGTTCTGTTCATATGAAAACCATCAATCGAATCATATTTTTCGGCTCAGTTATCAAATTCTTATTAAATTGGTCAACTTTTCTGTTTACTATCAAATTATGACAACCATGAACCTTTTTATTCAATTGTTGTTCATCTCAGGGATTAAAACTTTTTTGGCGGTAAATTTGTTTCGTTTTCCTCCAAAAATTATTCTCACCCATTTTTCAATCAGGCAAATTTAAAGCTCATTTATGATTCATATATGAACCTAAAATGTTCAATTTTTGTATATTGTCAGTAATATTATCATGAAATAATAACAGAACTTGACAATTTCCTTATTAGTAAGATCTAGATCTACAATTTGGTTAGCATCCAGTCTCTCAAATTTCATTGATTAATTAAACTAATTAAGTGATAACTATAAGTTTCAATGTCTCTTCTGTAGTAAGTAAATAAGCTAACATTTCAATCAAACTCATTATTTACAGATTATTAACTATTAATTATGATTCTTAAGCTTATGTATTAATTAAATGCTAATTACAATCACTTGATACAATAATATAATGTAATCACACTCATCTCATGGGAGTTATGTTATTTTTATTGATTACGATAATGGATAATGATCTAATTATAACCAAGATTTATCCATTTAATAAAGTAGTTTAGCTCAAACGATATTTATTGTCACAACGATTTAGTCATAATAAAAAACAATATCCAGTAGAACTGAATTAAACCATAGTCACGAAACAATAATAATCATGGTTACATTAATCAAAGCAAAAAAGTCATTTAAATTATCATGAAATCAGTCAAACATTGTTAAGAGTCCGGAAAATTAATGCTAATAATAATAATAAGAAATATCTGAATAATATATTGAAACTTTTATATATAACTTTTATTACCACCATGAGAAAGATAATAATTTAAATCTAATTGATGAAAGTTGATTCATTTGAAAACAATTTGCTTTAATCACAATTCATTTAATAACAATTTGAATGTGTCAAATATTAACTGATAACAATAGTAGTAAGGAAAAGATTGCTTCTGGCTCATAAGACATTTCTGGCTCAGAGTTGACATCTCTGGCTCAGTTGACATTTCTGGCTCAAGTGACATTTCTAACTCAGTTGACATTTCTGGCTCAAGTGACATTTCTAACTCAGGTGACATTTCTAACTCAGGTGACATTTCTAACTCAGGTGACATTTCTAACTCAGGTACATTTCTAACTCAGGTACATTTCTAACTCAGGTACATTTCTAACTCACATTAAAACCAACATTTCGTATACATCAGAACTGACATCTCTAGAACAGGTTATCATTTAATATACATTTCTAACACATAAAGTTGACATCTCTAGAACAAGAGGGAGTATATAAGAAAGGAGGAGAGTAAATGAAAAATTAAAATGCATCTACTCGTGATAAATTTCATCATTCTGTGTTTACTCGTTATACTGTTAATAAAGAGTATCTACTATGGCAACATCAAAGAACCAGGAATCGTCCTCGCTTAAATATGACATTGTTAATGTGGTTTCACTTTGGAACATCGGACCAATACAAATTAATGTGGACAATTCAAAGAGAAAGAAACGGTTCAATGCAGAGGTTGTGAGAATAAAGGAAGGTGTTTTCTTAGTGTTTGCATCTGGTAAAGTGACAGCCACAGGATTCAAGAATATAAACACAGCTGGTTCATGTTTACAAGAGATTTACCCTGAGAGGTCTGTGGTGTTCATGAAAGTTGTTAACATAACAGCACACAGTTATCTACCCTATTCATTTGACACCCGCGCCATGATAGCTAATTATCAAGATACAACGTACGAGCCAGAGATCTACCCAGCTGTATACATCAAGACAGAGAAGGTAACATTAATTTACTACACCACTGGGTCAGTGATTATAACAGGAGCCAAAGATCAAGAAGAGATCGATAATGCATTAACTATGTTTGTTAATAGAACATCATTAACACGTATTTAAATTTGATGTAGCAAGACTATGAAATGTGTAAAGTAAAACTAAGTAATAAAATTAAACTGTAAAAAAATTAATTAGTATACATGGTATGAAACAAACTCTCGGTTTTATTTCAATTTTTTTTATTTAATTAATACATGAAATTGGAGTTGTGAAAAATTTTATGATTTTTTCTCTTTACATTAATCTGTGAGGTCCGCCGAAGGCGGACTCACCTAATTAATTGTCTCTGAAAAAATCATAAAATTTTTCACTGACGGAAATTGAACATTTAATTAAATGAAAAAAAATTTCTTGTGCGTAACAAAGGAAAGACTATATTTAGGGAAACTAGGCTTGGGAAACTATGGTAAACGGCGGAAAATTTTTTTTGACTACTAGGCTTGGGAAACTATGGCAAACGGCGGGAAAATTTTTTTTTGACTACTAGGCTTGGGAAACTATAGTAAACGGCGGAAAAATTTTTTTGACTACTAGGCTTGGGAAACTAGGCTTGGGAAACTAGGCTTGGGAAACTATGGCAAACGGCGGGAAAAATTTTTTTAGGGTGCTTTACACTAGGTCTAATGACATTCTGAGGGTGCTATACACTAGATCTAATGGGGTTGGCAGAGTGCTTTACACTAGGTCTAACGGGTTTTCAAAACGTCGGACCTTTTTTTTTTTTTTTTTTTTTTAGGTAGCGCATGTCAATTAGGAGAGAACAATTGAGAGCTTCAGTAGGCATGGTAACACAAGTTACAGATGGGATACTTAGTATACTCAAAGTGAAATTTTGTATATATTTCTATCAGACATTTTTAGGAAAAATTCATTAATTTTTTATGATTTTAGGAAAAATTTTCATTATTTTTTTAATGATTTTAGGAAAAATTTTCATCAATTTTTTATGATTTTAGGAAGAATTTTCATTATTTTTTTATGATTTTAGGAAAAATTTTCATTAATTTTTTATGATTTTAGGAAAAATTTTCATTAATTTTTTATGATTTTAGGAAAAATTTTCATTAATTTTTTATGATTTTAGGAAAAATTTTCATTAATTTTTTTAATGATTTTAGGAAAAATTTTCATTAATTTTTTTAATGATTTTCTTTGATTAACACTTGAACTTCATCAGCTGATTGAATTGATAGATTATCACTTCATGTTAATTGATGTAAAAATAAATCTCAAGGAGGATTTGAACATGAAACAATGGGTTATAAGTGTTGGTCATTATTATGTTAAACCACTCATCGAGACGTGATAGATAATTAACAAAAGTGATACTTAATCCTAATTAATGATGAAATGCTTAACTGATACACATGATATACATTGATCACAATGTTATACGTTAATATACACTGATATACATTAATATACATTGATATACATTAATATACATTAATATACATTGATATACATTAATCAAAAATAAAAATAATCAATTTGAATTTCCCACACATTAACTCTAGTTCCAACTTTTATCAATAGATGGAATCACTCATCAATTTAGTTAATGATGATAATGATAGATGGCTCTAGTAGTATATGATCTTAATTAATTAATGAACTTTTACGATAATTACTCAGCTAATCACCCTGAAAAATTTTTAATCATGAAAAAAGAGATAGTAAACTCAGCTGAATGAAATGAACAGAAAAAAATTCATTTTTTCCAATGGATACTAATTAATTTTAATGAAATTAAATTAATGAACTCTATTTTCAAAGTGATTCTCGGGGTATATAAAGCGAGAGCTTTCAATGCTAAACCTCATTCAGTTCTCTTACACTGTTGAGACCACACGGCTCAGTGATAAGCAGTTAACTTTAAAGTAGGTTTTTTTTTCTTCACCACTACTTCTTCCTGCCTCTTTCTTAAGTCAAGATGGTAAGTGTTCATTCATTCCCTTGACCCTTAACCAAAGAAGCTTTTTTCTTTTTTCTTCTCTCCCTTCTCGTAGGTTACGATTCCTCTCGACCCTTTGGATGGCGTTGGTCCTCTGGTGGATCCTCGGAAGAAGAGACCTGGCTCTTCGCTCCTGAACCTTCCCTTTCCTCCCTTCTCTCTGAAGGATCCGAGGTCTGGGAAGGGATCCCTCGATCGAGTAGTCGATCTGATTCTCCCTCCCTTCTTCGAGGTGACCCCGAGGGTTGAGGTTCTTCCTAAGGAAGTCCCTACTCCTGAGGAACCATCAAAGAAGAGGGTTCTTCCTGAGGAAGTCCCTTCTACTTCGGAGCCCCCGAAGAAGAAGGCTCTTACTGAGGAAGTCCCTCTTCCTGAGGTTTCACTGGAAAAGGCTCCTGAAGAAGTCCCTTCTCCTATGGTTCCACCAAAGAAGAAGACGAAGAATCAGAAGGCGAAAGAGAGGAGGAGAAGGAAGCTCCGAGACATCCTTGCCCGCCCGAAGGACGATATCTGGCGGAAGATCACCATCATGAGGAAGGCCCATCAAGACCGTTATCGGTCTAATAAAATGGTGAAGAAGGCCTCCTGGTATAACCTCAAGGCTGCTACCAATCCAGATAATTGGATGTACACGGCCGCGAGTGAGGATCTCATGGAGAGAGCCAATAAACTCAAAGCCAATTCTGCTGCCTTATATAAAAAGGCCGATTGTTAATCTTTTTCTCTAATAAACATTAAAAAAAAACAACAACAAAAAAATTAAATCAAAAAGCAGAAAGCACAACTAATCAAAAAGAAAAAAGCTTCTTTGGTAATCCCTTATGTATTACCTTAACTAATAACCATCTTTATATTCATCTTTTTCTTTTACAGGTATTCGTTTGCCCATGTTGTCTTACCCCAGACGACGATCTTGGTTCATACTTGTCACATTTCTGCCAATGTCTTTCACTTCCCTGCTCAATGTTGGATGTTTTCACATCATCTCCTGAAGTTAACCCACATAAGAGACAAAGAACGTCTTCTAGTTGTGATAACTCCTGTGAGGTGGTTGAATCAGTTATTCGTGAGGTTGAAGTTCCATCCAATCGAGTATCTGTGATACAATTTGCTCCACCAAGACTAGAACCAGAGCCAACTACTATAATCGAACGTCTGGACAACATGGACGATATTGATATTGGAAATGGAGAGGATGGTAATGGTAATGGAAACGGAAAGGATGGTAATCAGGATGGGAATGTTAATGGTAATGGTAATCAGGATGGGAATGGTAATGGTAATGGTAATCAGGATAGTAACGGTAATCAGGATGGTAATCAGGATGGTAACAATAATGATGGTAATGATGTAGTGTCATTACCAGGTCCAAGTAAACCTCGAAAAAACCCAGTTATCAAAGCGAAAGGTATTAAATTTGCTTGTGATGACTGTGGTAAAACATATACGGCTCGTGGATATCTGGATAATCATCAGAAATGGTGTGGTAACAAATCAAAAACCATTCGAAAGATTGTCGATGTTCCTGATCAGTATGATGGTTACATACTCACCAAGAGAGCATTTGCTAATGAGTATGTGACTTATCGGTTACAACCAGACAACATTGTTGATATTCAATCTCTGATTGACAGTGTTTTGTTTTCAACATCATCACTCATCCAACTACTAACTGAAAAGTATGGAGCAGCTAAATTTTCACTAACTTGTTGTTGTACTTTTATCAATCCTCTGGAAGTCGATAAAGTTAGTAAAGCCTATTTCAACACATCATTACAGAGTGTATTGGTGTCAGATGATGTGAGTGACTTAGTTCTCGTGTCATTTCAAAGGGTACAAGAGAAGATTGATCAATTCACTCAGAGAGGATCTAATTGGACGTTATCGAGTATCGATTGTGTTGATCTTAAAGTTGCTAACTTCCGTCCTGACTGTGGTGGGTGTTCATCTCATAAACTCCCTAAAGAGATTTCACTCAAGAAAGCTCTCATCTCTCCAGAAACTAATACTGACTGTTTCATGTACAGTGTTCTCATAGGTCTTCATCATCATGGAAAACAAAACCCTTACCGTATAAATCAATACTCTTCATTTACTTCTAAATATGACTTCTCTGATGTACGAGGTATTGTACCCGTTACAAACATCAACAGGTTTGAACGGAAAAATCGGATAAGTGTCAATGTGTATACATGTGACTTTGAGTCAACAACAATTGTTCCCCTTAAAATAGTAAAACTTCAAGAAGAGAAACACGTTAACTTGTTTTTACTGAATGAACACTATTATACAATATCAAACTTCAACCGTTTGGTCAGTAAAAAAGGAGCCAACCAGCGTCACATTTGTCATCACTGTCTCCAGAAATTCAGATCCGAATCAAAGTTAATAGATCATCAAGCGGATTGTATGGTAAACATACCGCAAACAATCATTTTACCATCCATCAAAAACAATACACTTAAAAGGAGTGATTATCGGAAGGAAATCAAACACCCCTTCGTGATTTACGCCGATTTTGAAACCTTATCTGTACCCAAGACAACGAATAGTGATTCACGAGATCTGAAACCTTGTAGTTATGGTTACATTGTGGTTGATTGGGAAGGTCGTATCATTCACAAAGACTTTTACCTTGGCAATGATGTAGGAAAAAAGTTCATTAATAGTCTCATCGAGACTAAAACATTGATGAACAACTATCTGAGCCAGAATATAAAACCTCTTTGTATGAGTGAAGCTGATGAAAGAGCTTTCCAATCAGCTACAGTTTGTCACATTTGTGACTTACCATTAACTCAAGGTTCTGTTCGTGATCATGATCATCTCACTGGGAGATTCAGAGGAGCAGCACACAACAAGTGTAACTTGGAATATCAGTTACCCAAGCAATTTCCAGTTGTATTCCACAATTTAAAAAACTTTGATGGTCACATTATTATAAGTGAACTTGATCATACTATGACCAAGGATAAGATTAAAATTATACCACATACGGCCGAAAAATACATTGCCTTTTGGATCGATGATCTTAAATTTCTGGACAGTTTTTCATTTCTACCCAGTAGCTTGGATAATTTGGCTTCCAATCTAACACCATCACAAAAAGATAAATATTTGAAGCAGCTCTTTCCTTGTGATACAACTTTATTACACAAGAAAGGATCCATTCCATATGAGTACTTGACCGATCTTGACAAGTTCAATGAAGATTTACCTAGTAAAGACAAGTTCTATTCCAGTCTAAGTGAATCTGAAATCGATCAAGAGTCATATGATCATGTACAAGCTGTTTGGTCATTCTTTAAATGTAAAAATTTGAAGGATCTTCATGATGTGTACCTTAAGGTAGATGTTCTCCTTTTAGCAGCTGTCTTTGAAAGCTTCCGTGATACAAGTATGGTTGCGTTCACAATTGATCCTCTTCATCATTTCTCTTCTCCTGGATTAACATGGGCTGCATCTATGAAGAAGACAAAAGTCCAACTTGAGTTATTCACTGATGTTGATATGCTTCTCATGATTGAGAAGGGAATCAGAGGTGGTTTAACAATGGTCACTCATCGTCATACAAAGGCTAATAATCCAAATGTTCCTAATTATGATGACACAAAAGAAACAAATCATCTATTGTACTTGGACGTTAATAACCTTTACGGTTATGCAATGTCACAGAAGCTCCCTCATAATGGATTCAAATGGTGTGATATTCATCCTGACTTTCTGGATGAAGTGTTGGATCATGATGACGACTCTGATATTGGATATATCCTTGAGGTTGATATGGACTATCCTCCTCATCTTCACAGTAATCATAATGATTTCCCTCTGGCTCCTCATAAGATGACTGTCGAAAGTGATCTCTACTCTCCTTATCAAAAAGAGTTGGTTAAAAACCTCAGTGAGAAAGGAGTTAAGAACATCTCTTCAACCAAGTTGGTCACAACCTTTTTCAATAAAGAAAAATATGTGATCCACTATAAGACATTGAAGTTTTATGTTAAACAGGGACTTGATGTGAAGAAGGTACATAGAGCCATCTCATTCAGACAATCTCCTTGGTTAAGAGATTATGTGGACTTTTGTACCTCGAGAAGACAAGCTTCAACTTCTGATTTCGAAAAGGACTTTTGGAAGTTGATGGTTAATTCAATTTACGGGAAAACGATTGAAGATGTCCGAAAACATACATCAGTCCATATCGCCTTGAGAGACATCGAAGCTGAGAGAGCCATCAGAAGGAATTTGTGCAAAGATTTCAACATCCTGGATGAAAACAAAATCATTTTTGTCATGAAGACATTAAAGGTGGAGATGAAAAAGCCGATCGTTGTTGGATTCTCCGTTCTTGAGTTGGCCAAGTTGAAGATGTATCAACTCCACTATGATACATTCAAACCACACTATGGGTCAAGGATCGAGTTGGTATATACTGATACCGATAGCTTGATTTACAACATCAAGACTTGTAGTTTGGTGAATGATCTCAAACACTTCTCCAACATCATGGACTTTTCTAATTACCCTCGAGATCATGAGTTGTTCTCAATGGACAACTGTAAGAAGATTGGTTACCTCAAGGACGAGATGGGTGGAAAGGAAATCTTTGAATTTGTTGGACTCCGGCCGAAACTTTATGCTCTTAGTACTGAAGATGGTATCAAGAAAAGAGCTAAAGGTGTTCCAAGGGTTGTGTTAAAGAAACACATTGGTTTCGATGACTACCTTCTCTCTCTCAATGATCATAGGATTGTAAGGAATGAAGCAGCCAGAATAGGATCTGAAAACCACAAAATCCACATGATCAAACAAAATAAATTGTCAATCTCACCATTTGAAGACAAAAGATATCTGTTGGATAGTGTGAGATCATACGCTTACGGTCATTATAAGATAATTGATTAATTTTTGTACTTTCTATTTTTTTGTATCTATTTTCTTCAAATTAGTTCGTATTTTTTAATTCATTTTATTATTCATTTTCTATTCATATTGTTTACTGTTGTTTTATTTAATATTAACCGATTCTCATGTAAATAACTTTGTTAATTTGTTTAAAAAAAAATTAGTTTATTAAAAAACTTTTGAACATGTTATACAATTTGGTGTCATTTTCAATGTGTTCACATTCGCGAAACATCGTGTAAAACTTGTTCAAGTTTGATTGTGTTGATAGTACGAAAAGAATACAGAAATAACCACAAGCTGTTGAGAGATTACCTTGATACTTGTGAGGATTAACAATTATATAGTTTGAAACTCGTTCAATGAATGTAAGTACATGTCCTTTAGGGGTTCGACCGAATGAATCAAAGTAATGGCCAACTCCTTTATCATCCAGGAAGAGTGACACCCAGTGACTTCCCTCTTTATAACTTTCATCCAAGTTGATTATGATTGCCTTGTTCCTTTCAAGTGTTACTGGTAGTCTATCAAGAGGGAAAACTCCTGAAAACCAAGGTACCTCTTGGAGAAGGTACATAATCTCGTGAGTAGTTAACATATTTAATAATCCAATGTAACGTTACGTTCCTTGTCAATTGTAATTAGATTGTCGAACTGTCCAAACACAACAACTTTAACTGATGATCCTAGCTTTTCAGCAAACTTAATGTCTAATCTTATATTACCTCTCTTGATCAGAGATAGAGTACCAGTTTCAGCTCCAATTGAACAATCAGGGGAAAGATCAAAAGCATACAAGGCAAAATTGGAAGGGTAATCTTCATACTTGATGTTAAGCTGAGGAATACCTTCATCTTGATTGAAGTATCGGTAGAGATTAATGAATTCTCTCATGTATAGTTTTGACTTGTGATTAGGAGTATATGGAATTGATGGTATCATAACACCGTCAACAGTAAATGAAACAAAATTAGCATTGAAATGTCTGAATTGAAAGGGATCGAGGTAAACACTTTCTTCTTGAGCTGCATCTTTTACCAGACCAATAATAATACGCCTTGGTATCACACCGTTATAAACATTTTCAAAAGAGGCTGATGATTGTCCGGAAGGAATAGAAAAACACTTAACATCATTTCTTGTAATAAAGTATTTAGCTGGACTCTTCTCGAGACCAGTAATGATACTCTTTTGAGCTTCAGGAAATAGTTTAACTCTCTTAATATGTAAAGCGAAATGATCAAATTTGATTTTATAATTGTTGGTATCAGCAGCATCGGTCTTGATAAGAGGAAACCACTCGGGACTCTTGGTGAATCGGAATGATAAAGGTAATCCATTGATTAAAAGCTTGTCCTGTTCACATAACGGAGAGTGTAACCGAAAGTAAAGATCAACAGAAGACTGTAATCTTTCTTCAGATACGTGAAATCCTGAGTCAACTTGATTAGGATGCCTGAAGAAGAGATCTTCCAAATAAGCTTGATAGTGATATGTATTGTTAGCTTGAACAGTATTGACTGATCCAATCGCAACATCAACTTGTTCAAATAAAGCATTACCAAAGTTTTGAACAGCCTTGATTTTACTCGTTTCTGTAAGAGGTTTATTATCTTTTGACGTAATAACAAGATGAATATGAAGCATGGTAGCTGCCATATCTGTAAAGTCTTCACTCGCTGGAATATTGATTTCATAAAAGTTATTAGACTCAAGACTCGCACTAGGACGGTACTCCACTTCATAACTACTTTCAATTGCTGTTTGAGTTGGTGGTATTGAAAACACTTGCAGCTCGGATTTACTTGCAGGCATTGATGATTCATGTAGGTACTCCATTATGAAAAGATGTCACGTTTAAGTCTCTTCACTTTCTTTTGATTCACACTTCTCTTACGCTTTCTTATACCACTACCAGACTGGTCAAGAAGCTCGTTCAACTTATTCAAACCTTCTTTAGCTGAAGATCTTATACCTTGTTTCCCGTGAGTTTTAAATGAGGTCTTTAAGTTGTTTCCTTGTAAGTAGTCATTACCAATATTTATTCCTGTTTTAACTAAATGTTTACCAAGAAACTTCAAGATTGGGATCCCAAATCTCCTGAATACTGATCCGAAGCCGTAACCTCTCTGATAGGGTTGTCCTCTAAAGACTGTTATGTCTGATAACCCACCAGCTTGTTGTTGATAATGATGTGAGAAATCACTGTCACACGCACAATACACCTTACGATTCATTTTTAACTTGATACTTTGAATCATTTTCTTATACAGTCTCTTTACGTTTGAAATGTAAACTCAAGAAGACCCTTCCTGACTTGAACTTGATATTGTCACCACCTTCATCGACAATTTTAATACTTATCTCATCGATTGTATTCTTTCTCACTGGGTAATAGTAAGGTGCCGTGAATGTTATGTGATGTAGTGTGTCTACAATATTCTTGTTGAGAGGTATGACTCTAAGTACTCGTGCATTTGTATCCCCGACCAAGTGTTCATGTATGATATCAGTACAAATAAACACTAAATGAGCCTTGGGTCCAGTGTCAGGTTGGTAAGGAGCCGTAAGTGAGTATGAGTTGTCTTTGATTGAATCCATTACCTTCTTTCTGTAAGAGTACCCATCAAAGCCGAGGATTCTCATGAAAGAGAGATCATTCCACAAGGGTAAATATAATTAATTGAGTTTGGTGGTCTTCCTAACTTCAACATAATCTTTTCTTTCTCTTTACCCTCATCATTCACTTTAACTAATGAGAAAACTGGTGGTTGTAACTCATCAGGTTTCAAACTTGGATATTCACTCCGATAAGATGATTTCATACTAGAGTTGATCTCTCCAATCAGTTTATCACTTTTTTCAGTTTCTAAATAATCAAACTTGTATGTTCTTTCACCAAGATTAAATTTATACTTGATACTTCGTTTATTTCCTTTATGTGCTAGAGGGTATATTATTTCTTGTACAGCTACTAACCATTCCCCATCAAGTTGTAACTTTTGAGGTAAACGATTAGTAAACTCTGATAAAGTATTGTTTTTATAAATGTCCATACTTGCATTCGATATGACATCAACAACAAACTCATTTGACATTATCGACATGATTAACCCAAGTATTAAACTTATCAGGGTATCCTCTGTATTTTACAAAGTATTCTTTTTTCCTTGTCTTCGGATTAACTCTTGTCTTCAGCACAATAGTCTTATACAAGTCAGGGTACTTGGCAGGAAACAGTTCATCATGGTAAAATATTGATGTGATTGGTTCATCTCCCCAGTCAACAAGACGGTAAACATATCCTTGTGGTGTATGTTTAACTTTAGCTATTTTAAACACTTCTTCCTTCCACTTTTCAGTTGATCCCTTTTCAAATACTGACTTCTTAGCTGTTATTCTTACTTCATCACCTAATTTAAACGGCGTCTGTTTTGAAGTGTTGTGTCTCTGTCCCTTGAAAATATTACTTTTGGCTGTATCTGGGTCCCTTAATGCTTCTAGCGGTGACATTTTGATTGTTCTGTGATATGATGAGTTGTAAGCTTCCATCAGGTCATCCAAAACATCAATATATCTTCTTGTTTCTTCCGCATTGAAGTACCTGTATATACGACTTCTTAGTGTCCTGTTGAACCTCTCAACAATAGCGCATTTTATTGTTCCATCAGTAGCCGTGAAATGATTAACTTTGTGAGTTGAGAGGAAGGTTCTCAAGTGAGTGTTGACAAACTCTTTACCTTGGTCAGTTTGTAATTTATCAGGTTTTCTTCCTGACTTTTCAAACACATACTTGATTGATTCTATCATTGTCTTTGCTGATTTATCTTTAACTGGTATTGACCAGGCATATCGACTCAAACAATCAATCAAAACAAGTATGTACTTGTTATTATTATTCTCTCTTGTTACCCATGACATGTCCATCAAGTCTCCTTGCCACTGTTCATCAATTTTATCTACCAAAATTGGTAATCTTGGGAACTTGTTATTTGGTTGTCTGAACAGTGAATATGTATCTTGTTTGAATAACCATTTCTCTACATCTTTGTACTTTAAATCAGGGATAACTTTTCTAGCTACAAAGTACAATTTCCTTACACTTCCGAATGAACCAGGTGACTTGGGATCAAAATAGATCTCTTTCAACTTTTTGTCAGTTGATTCCATGATGAAGGGAATGATTTCTGTACTTCAAGAGCTTTCAAGGCTTGTTTATTATGAATCAGTTTAGTTGCATCCGTCTCACTCATCAACAGTGAATGGATAACCTGGTAATATCCATTAGGTGCTCTGGCTCTTGTCTGTTGTTTTCTTAAATGATCAACAATCTTCTTAACATTACTGTTATGAATTGGTTTCTTATCCACATCGAGAATAACATCATTTTCTCCTACAAGACCCTTTATGTTTCTCAGTACTAACTCTAACTGTTTCTTCTGTTTCTTTTTCTGTGATGATGTTGGTGTTATTACTCTACTTGTTGAATAATATTTACTAGCTGCTGGTGTACTTGTCATTGGCAGAGTTTCCTTAATTGTAGTATCCATAGGTTCATCACTCTCTTCCTGTTTAGTCTCATCAATTGATGAAGGGTCTGCTGCTGTATCATAAAACTCTTCCTGTGTTGACTCTTCAGGTTGATTATAATACTCAACAGGGTCCAAGTACTTGTCACTTGCTCGTGCTACCATATTATTAATGAATTTCACTTTAGTTTCAGTTGGTAAATTTTTATTTAAAATTTTTCGTGTCATACTAGGTCTCAATACATTTCTCTTGTATTGATCCTCACTTACAAGGTACATTCTCGTTACTGTATTCATTGCATAAGTTTGTTAGCTGCTATTGTAGCTAGTATTGTAAGAGCTGGTTTTATCAACAGTGGTAAGAAACCCCCTGCTTGGTTGATGATTTGTCTTTTATTCGGACTTTTCAACTTTCCAGCTAACTTACGGAAGACATTCTTATACCGTTTTAGTTTGGCTTTGTAATGGGGTTTTACTGGTATTTTCCCACCGAGTATCTGTTTGACTATATCCACAAGAACATTGTAAATACATTTAGGGGAAGTTGCTAAAATCTTCTTCCTCTGTTTAACACTTTTGGCTTTAGCCAGTGCTTGAAGACAGGGATAATACTTGATTGCTTGTTTAACTGTCATGATTGAAGTTTATTAATAGCTTAAGATAGAGTATCACCTTTCTTATACTATGTATGATGTTATGTATGGTTCTTCATCGAGAACATTACTTAGAAACCTTGTCTCTTCTGGTGTCTCAGGTTTCAAGTCAATAAAAAGATATGAATAAGGTTTCTTTGTTGCATCCTCATAAATCGATTGTAATTTTGATGTTTTACCCGGTAACATCTGTCGACCGATAGACGAAATGATTGATTGATCACGTGGATTTTTAAACAATACCAAATATTGTGCATTAAGTGATATATTTCTACTCTCTTTACCCCTTGTGAAGAAATTTTGAACTAGTAATATCACTGATAGATTACGATGATGAGAACCTTTTGTAAACAGTTCACTTATTACTTTTGAGTTTGTTGACTCTAACATTAGATCATCAATTATAACCCACTCTGGTTGAACACCATCAAACTTGGATATCATGTTCTCAGGAAGACCTTGGATGAAGTTAACGTTTGACATCGAACCGAAGATGCTTTGGTACTCTCCATAAAAGTAAGTTACTCTCATAGGCTCTGGTAAACAATATTTACTTACATTATCAAGAAGTCTCTTTAACCAGTAGGTTTTACCGCAACCAGTTGGTCCCGCTACCAACATGGTAAAAGGATGATGTAAATAAACGTTAAAGGTAAACATGGTTTAATGTGAAAATTATTTAATGGTTTTCTTAAACAAAAAAAGTTAATCAATTACATCAATTCCATTCTTATACTTTTTCATATAAGTGTACATATCTTGAACAATTGAGTGAGAACATTTATATTTCATGGCATTTTGCTTATGGTTAATACATGGTTTTCTATCATCATCGATTGATTTAAACGAGGCT
The DNA here is from genome assembly GCF_014898815.1 of Panonychus citri. Lineage (NCBI taxonomy): Eukaryota > Metazoa > Arthropoda > Arachnida > Trombidiformes > Tetranychidae > Panonychus > Panonychus citri. The sequence continues at coordinate 392,719 of NW_026515520.1, read as the reverse complement.
CCATACAAGTTGTTTATGTTGACAAAAGGAATATCCATCCAGTCCAATAACTCTTCCGCTTGCTTTGACTTACATGCTGCCAAGACGTAACCATTTTTCCGACTGGCTCTGAAGTACTTTACGATTATCTCTTTCATCTCCTGAGGAGAAACTCCTTCATTGTTGATCTCTAGTCCGTGAAGATAAGTGGTGAGATATTTAGCTTGGTTTTTTTCATCTTGAGAGAGAGAACAATCACAACCCTTTCGAACTTTAAGGTGGATGAGACAGCCATCAGCTAACAAGGCAACTTCAGCAGGATGGAAAAGGTTGTTGATATAGAATCCTTGGGTGTCGAAATAAGCACAAATATGGTCCATGTTTACTTGATGAAGGTTGAAATCAAAATGATGGTTAACACTGTTTTGTCTCATCTTATATATACATGAACTTGGCGAGAGACTCAAATACAAGTGGATCTGATTTATAAAATGAATTAAGTGCTTCCCAATCGATTTTACACTGTTTATACATTTCTGGCTCAATGATACCAAGATCATGTAGAAAAGACACCTCTGGAACATATTCATCCTCGGTGAGATCACTCCATCGTCGTCTAACCAAATCTTGAATTGATATCTTAGATGATAAATACTTGAGATCAAGTAGTTGTTGGATTGCTAAATCTTTTTCGGAGATTAAGTATACCATGGCGAGAAGTAGCGGTCTCCAGTAATCGAAGTGGCCAGTTGATAACACGATACCAGGTTTACCTCCTTTACTGATTTTAAACGTCTTGGGACCATCCTTCTCAATCTTTAAATCAAAGTAGTTGAGACCCTGAGAGTCTTCATTGTAGAACTCAGCATGGTAGAAAGCTAGTCTTAACTCGGAGGCTGTTAGACTCACACCACATTTATTACCCTTGTTGAATGACCGTATATCAACTCGACGGACCTTATCAGTGAACATTATCCGAAGGGTTACTCCTAATTTCCAGATAGTGAAAAACTTCATTCTTTTTTCCATATTGAACACAACAAAACTTGGAGACCGGTGAAAGTAACTCTAGTGAAGGTGAAGGAAAACTGATGATTTTCCTCAAGATTCACTCCGTTTATATACTATTTGATTTGACTCGACGCATGTGCAATAGATTGAGTTAGAGATGTAATGTTTCAGAGATTTAATGTTTAAGAGATTTATTGTTTTAGAGATGTCATGTTCATATACAGACTCTTGTTACAGAGATGTCAAATTTATGTGTGTTAGAAATGTATATTAATGATAATCTCTTCCAGAGATGTCAGTTTCAATGTATATCAAATGTTTCAGAAATGTTAAATGCGGGTCAATGACGTTCGATTGACAAACATAGTTAACGCTATATCAATCTCATCTTGTTCTTTGGCTCCTGTTATTATCACTGAACCAGTGGTGTAATAAATTAATGTCACCTTCTCCGTTTTGATGTATACCGCTGGATAAATCTCAGGCTCATATGTTGTATCTTGATAATTGGCTATCATGGCACGGGTGTCAAATGAGTAGGGAAGAAAACTGTGGGCTGTGATGTTAACAACCTTAACGAAAACAACAGACCTCTCAGGGTATATCTCTTGTAAACATGAACCAGCTCCGTTTATGTTCTTGAATCCTGTGGCTGTCACTTTACCCGATGCAAACACTAAGAAGACACCTTCCTTTCTTCTCACAACCTCCGCATTGAACCGTTTCTTTCTCTTTGAATTATCCACATTAATTTGTATTGGACCGATGTTCCAAAGTGAGACTACATTAACAATGTCATATTTAAGCGAGGACGATCCCTGATTCTTTGATGTTGCCATAATAGATACTCTTTATTAACAGTATAACGAGTAGACACAGAATGATGAAATTTATCACGAGTAGATGCATTTTAACTTTTAATCCACTCTCCTTCTTTCTTATATACTGCCTCTCGTTCTAGAGATGTCAACTTTATATGAGTTAGAAATGTATATTAAATGATAATCTGTTTCAGAGATGTCAGTTCTGATGTATACGAAATGTTGGTTTTAATATGAGCTAGAAATGTACCTGAGTTAGAAATGTACCTGAGTTAGAAATGTACCTGAGCCAGAAATGTACCTGAGTTAGAAATGTACCTGAGTTAGAAATGTCACTTGAGCCAGAAATGTCACTTGAGCCAGAGATGTCAACTCTGAGCCAGAAATGTCTTATGAGCCAGAAGCAATCTTTTCCTTACTACTAACAATTATCATTATTAATTCCCGAATTTTGTTTTTCTCCATTAAAACAATTCAGTTAATTCATCTAATCACTTTAACATGTTAACTTTTATACAATTATTTCAACTTCCTTAACATTGTTTTTCCAATGATAATGGTTAAGAATAACAAGTAAACAATATAATAATAATAAAGTTCAGTTTCATGATGAGAAAAGGATATTATCGTAGATTGTTGATTATATACAGAACTTTTTTTTCTCTCTCTCACTTTTCCCTTCCCTCGAACTGTTTTCACTCCTTCGAGTAACAGTTTCGTTTGATTAATGACCTTCTCGTGACTGGCAAGTTGTTACCATCTATTAACACGGAGGGTAAAACATTTCGAGCTGAAATTTTCGAATTTTTTTCTCTCTTTCTTCCAATACTTTTCTCGTTCCATAGTTGAAACATATTCTATTCAAGATTTTCGAGTCCAATTACGGTTTTCACAGATTATCATTTCTCTCCATCACCAATGTGTTACCTTATTAACCTTTATCAACCTTACTACTTATTGGTCCTCAATTCTGGACTTAATCATTCATTAAATATCTACAATGATCATGGAAAACATGAATCATCTCATGAAAAAAATGTTCTTATCACTTTTTATTACTACTTTGAGTTGTGTCTACAAATTTTTTTCTCCTTACTGATTTTCTTTAGGCTCAAGTCATTTATCTTTTGTTTTGATGAAGATGATAAAGATGAGGCATCATGATGATCTTCATGATGCTTTTGGAAATACAATTTGTGCTCAGATTGTGTCCAAATAATGGTCCAAAAGTCATTACAATGGATGTGGAGGGAAAATGTTCCTCTTTTTTATGTTCCTCTTTTACTTTTTTTCATTGTTTTCCCTGACTTCACATGGGAATCTGATTCAGATGATGATGATTACTTTTTGATGATCACAATCAATCCAGTTGATACAATGTAGTCACAATGTTAATGAAGCTCAACAAAATGGGTCCCATTAATTGTTCCAGAGAAAAAGAAAAAACAATTAGCAGTTTTCGTTAAAACGGATTGTGTCCAATGGTTTTCGTTGTAATTATGGTGACTTGTAATTACTTGACTTGATCGATTCGATGATCAACTTATCGATTCACAATTTAGGACAGTTTAGAAATCGGGAAAGGGGAAAGTTCATACTCCTTAACTGGCCGGTTAAGATATCGATTCTCTGGTTCTCGTTTTTTCTTTTCCTGATTAGTTAATTTCTATTACCATTTAGAATTTTATGTTTCGAAATTGAAATGATGATTGATTAAGCTGATTGGGTAAAATTCGAGTTCTTTTCTCTGAATGAAAGATGAAAAGATGAAGATAAATCGCTTAAAAGATATTTCAAATCTTCAATTACCTGTGAACAGAACTTGTCAATTTCAATTGAACTGAATTTCTGTTGATGATCATGAGATAAAAGAGTAACAATTGTATCTTTTGAAATTTCTGATTCAGTAGAAAACTCTTGAAATCTTTATTCATTTGATTCATTGAATCTGAGGTATAACAATTTCATCCCAATTTCCTGTTTTCATGATGAATTGTTTTTAGAGAAAGAGAGAAAGTAAAAGTTTCCCTACAATATAAAGAAGAAAAAAAATACAAAAAAAGAATCGAAATTTACAAAATCTTCTCAACTCCCTCACTTTATCATCCTTTCCATCCTTTCGTCATCCTCATCTCAATGTAAAACTATAAATCAGCGCATCATTTATCATGAACATCTTATAAAAAAAGTAACTTGAGTAACAACATCCCTTTGGGAGGAAGATGATTTTATCGATATGAATATAATTTACATAAGCTTTTCTCATCTTTTACCTTTCTCTCTTTCTCTTTCTTTCATCATCATCACCATCATCATCTTTATTATCATCGTGATCATCATCACCACCGTCATCATAATCATCAACCTCTTCCTCAACTTTAAACTCCTTTGAGACAATCTCTTCCTCTGAAAGAGCTAATTTAAATTTCACCCGAACAAGTTAATAGGTAATAGGCTAAGGTTACTCATGAAAAGTTCAGAGTCATAACTTACCTTTCATGAGGGAAAATGTGATAAAAGTTGATGATAAGAAACTTAAATAAGATAAAAGCAAATCACTTTCAAGCCTATTGGAAGGTTGGGAAAAAAAATTCAAATTCATTATTTATCGATAAACAATTTTTCATCAACTATTAAAATACAATCCAGAGATTGAGAATAAGTTTTTTCATCTCTCCTCAGAACTGAATCAGAACTTATGAGCTCCAGGATTAATCGATGCGTTAACTTTTTGTCTTCTTCCCTTCTCATCTCTCTCTCTCTCTCTCTCTCTGATTATTTAAAACTTTTAGAACAATTTAACGTTTATATCATGATGATCATCATCATATCATCACCTCACCTGATTGTTATAAAATAATTTATTGTCAAAAATGTGATTAAAAGATGAATTAACTTTCAAGTTTAATCATCAGTCTCTCATTAAACAAAACGGAATCAACTTGTTATCTGATTATCTTACAAACAATAAGATGATCATGTAAATAACTTTGACTCTGTTATCATGATAACAACATTCACTTTGATTAATTATTAAAAGTTTTCAGAACTGGTTTTATGTATGTATAATAGTTATATTAACCTCCCAGTTATCATTCATCAATTCTGATCACAGTTTAACAAGTTTAGTTAATGAGTTTCTTAAAGATTAATTAACTAGTTTTTCATTCACTGATTAACATGAGTAACAATTTAATTGAAAATTTTGTTTACCTTTTTTTTTGTTAATTACAGATTTGGGACAAGTTATCATTACCTTATTATGTTACATGTTACATTTAAGTGGTTTTAATTGTGGCTCTGTTAATTTCTAAATACCAAATTAACAAGTTGATTGTGTGACTAACAAATCTGGAATCGGAATATACATCTTGGTGACCATTTGATTACCATGGATCCTGAGAAATCAACGGAACTTTTTGTTCCAACTCAATTGAATTATGTTCATTTCGATGAGACTCCCGATCTTTATAAGCATACGGAAAAATCGAGAATCTATTTTTACAATTCGGATGAAAATAAATGTGACAATTTAATTGATTGTGTTGAAACAAGTTTAACTGATTCAATTAAAGAATCATCAATTTTGATCACTTCTTCAACAGTTAACTTACCAATTAACGCTCTATGTAAATCATCATCCAGTGAATCGGATGCATGTAGTTCAACCCGTTTACTTGATAATAATAATATTGATGATTCAATTGTTGGCTATGAGATGACATATAAATCAGATAAATTATCATCCTTACACCATCATCAACAGCAAAATCATCCTCATCATCCCAATCCATTGACAACAATGATTGAAATGTCCAATAAATATCAAGTGAGTGACATAAGTTACACTGACCTTAAGCCCACAAGTCCAGTTACTTTAACCTCATCTGAAAGTGAAACTTTTTGGTCAAAAGTTCACAGCTCAATGTCTTCAAACATACGTCGTCGTTATCTTGACTCTCATCGTGCCAACGAATCGCCCTCATCATCAACAGGCCAAAGATCATTTTTCGGCTGTCCAATTAGTAAAACTCGTTTCTCATTGATATTAATCTGTACTCTCTTGACCAGTGCCTTCACCATCTTTTTCTTTGGTCTATTAACTTTGTCAGAGTTTCCACTTTGGAATAGTTTGATTAACTTTCAACCCTTTAAATTTGCTTCTCATGGTTATTCATCTCCATCTCTATCTCCATCGTCTGGATCATCTTCATCCTCATCTTCTTTATATGGACCATTGGGCAGTGAAGGAGCAAAATGGTGGCACGATGCCTTAGTTTATGAGATTTTTGTTGCCTCCTTTAAAGATTCAGATTCTGATGGTTTTGGTGATATTAAAGGTATTCATGAAAAGTTATCTTACCTGCGTGATTTAGGTGTGACCATAATCCGTTTGAATTCAATATTTCACGCTTTGGATTATCCCTATTCGTATGAAAATGTAATTAACTTTACACGACTTGATCCTCATTTAGGTGAAATTGGTGATCTCAATAATTTAGTGACTGAACTTCATTCAAAAGGGATGAAATTAATTCTAGATATTAACTTAAGTATCACAAGTGACCAGCATCCTTGGGTAGCTAATTGGTTAGCCAATACATCATCAAAATACAGCAATCATTACGTAAATACATCAGTAATTACGGTAAGAATTACAATTAATACTCAAGTTTCTTCAACTCATTCCAATCTAATAATTCACATCAAAATGCTTCAGAATTATCAAAATCATCTGATAAATATTATAACATTTGGTTCAGTATTTTTTACAAACTAATTCAGAAAATGCGAAAAAAAATCCTTATCATGGCTTAATGGTTTTCTTAGTGTTGGTAAAAATCAGAATTTATCTGATAAACAATTTTCTCACTAAAATTGACTCAGTTAATGTTATTGACTTACCATGAAATCCCCTGTAAATTACACAATATAACAGTAAAAATGTTTTCCCTCTAAAATCATAATGATGATGATTTGGTCATTCAATCATCTTTAACTTTACTTGGTGATTCTTGTTGATTCTGATTTACAAGGTTAGACAAATAGGAATCAAATTGCAAAACTTTATCACCATTTAGTTTATTCCTAAAAAAAATATACAACTAATCATGTTCATCTTTTTTTAAAGATTGTCATGAGGATGAACAGGAAGTGTAAGGTGGAAGGTGGGAATTTAGGTGACATTTTATTCAAGTGGAACAAAGTTTTATTTTCCCATTAGATTAACCTTTTCGAGGGACATTATGTCCACCATCATGATGGTCAGTATTTTTTTTCTGTAAACATTTCCTTTAGTCTACATGTTTATCTCTCTCTCTCTCTTTGTTAAAACTATCATTATCATTACGATTATCATCATAATCATCATGTTGATGATAGTTGATGGTCATGATGATGATAGGTACCGAAAAAAACATAAATAAAATGACCAGTAAACTTACACCATCATCATTGTGGGAAAATATGAGATGATGAGGTTTAGATGATCACTTAGATCGATGGATTGAGATTGAGATGAAACTCAGATTGATTGAGATGAAACTCAGATTAAGTCTTTAGGCTGGAGAGGAAACAGAAGATTTTCGGTCCCACAAAACTAACCGAATACAAGACTTTTTAGGACCTTGACGATTAACTCAACTTGATCTATTGATCTCAATGTTGCACTAGTGTTTAAACTCGATAATTCTTGAGAATTCAGATTAACAATAAAATTAATTGTAAGAAGATTTGAATTGAAACTTAATTGAAATTTTAATAAGAGCAATTGTAATAAAGAGATACTTGAATAAGCGTTTTCTAAACTTAAACAATCACTGAAGAAATTGAGGGAAAAATTGTTCTTTTTAGAATAAAGAAACAAGGGGTAACAATTAAAGGGGAAATCAATTAAAGATGAGAAGGGGATACAAATTAAAATAAAGAAAAAGGGAAATTGAATTAAACAAAATCATATTAGTGATAAGGTTAATCTAAATACAAAGAAACTTTGCCTTGAGTCTCGACAAAGATGAACAATAGTTAACCTGTTATCAAAAGATGATGAGTTAAACTTAAGATAAGCCTTTAGGCTTGACAATGGTAATTTCTAAAAAACAAAAGAAAGAAAAAAGAAAGAGGGATAGAAAGAGAAAATCGGGTCTCTTACTTTTGTAACCAAATTTTGGTCATCTTAAGATGAAGAGATTTGGGTTGATACAATTAAGAAAATTAGTCAATTATTTTCAACTAAATTAATCTATAATCATATCTTTAGGTATAGAGTGAAATTTTGATTAATTACAATTGGTTACTTAATTTCGGATTTTATAATTACTTCAATTAATTGTTAGGATACTAAACAATTAGATTGGTTGATGAACAACAATTAAGCAAATTATAACTATAGTTATGGGAGGATTAACCAATTTAACAATGGGGAAATTTAAGAATTGAAATTAAGAAAATTACAACAATTAACTAATTGTTGAGAACAGAATAAAAATTTAGAAAGTTTTAAATTTGTTTCCAAATCATAATAGTGATGAAAAGGAAAGACTGAGGATTTCATGTTTTTCACCTTCAGTCCCCAGCACTTTGATGAAGATACTTCTTCAGGGTTTCCTTTGGAATCCTATTTTGATTTGGTGGTGATGGATTCGGGGATGGAGGTAATGAACCGGTGGTGTGTGTAAGAAGTCGGAGTAGTCGGGCTTGGTGGGATTTTCCTTGGATCTTGAGAGCTGTTGAGAGAACCAAAGGTTGAAGGTGGATCAGAGATTAATGAACTAATTTGAAAGTTCTTGTCTAGGGCTGAATTCGGAGAAGATGATGATGAAGATGAGATTGAGGGAATTTTCGGTGAGGGGCTTTTCACTTCCTTGGTTGAAACCAATGAATAAGTTTTCTTGCTATTTTGAGCTGATAGGCTAGGATGATTTTTTCTTTTCTTGGTTGATTCGGAGGGTCTACGATTTTGAATAGGAGTGTGAGATTTGGTTCATAGATTGATGAAGTTGATGATGAAGATGATGATGATGATGATGATGATGATGAGAGGTGATGGAGCGGAGAGACACAAGTGAATTCTGAGTACTCAGGGATTCGGTGATGTTGGAAATAACTCCAATCGATTGGCCAACGGGCTTCCGAGCTTTGACTAGATCACTTAGTTTTCGGTGGAGATGAAACTTTATCGTTTCTCATAATGTTGAATGGATTCATTATGGATTCCACGTCCAGTCTCCAGAACTTTTCTTCAATGTCTTGCCAGAAAACATATACATTCTCATGGCGGTGAGATTCGATGGCGGGTGAATGGGTTGAGCTCTAATGGTGTAGCCTGAAAAGAGAATGAAGGCAAGAGAGATAATGAAGCGGGTGAAGTTCTGTAGGAGAGAAGTAAATAGTGACATCTCGCATCTTTGGTCGAAGAATGTCAATTTCGTCGGGGTAAGGTTAAGACTTTAAGAGGGTTATAAGACCAGCACCATTTTCGGGCACAGGCGAGATAACAGAGAACTTGATCTCTAACTGAGGAAAGATGCTTAGCAAATTTCAAGTCTTCCTTTTTGAGTCCATGATAATAGGTATCCATGGAATGAACGTCTTTATAATGAACAAATGTTTCATAAACGGTTTCACAATTTCCGTCAATTATTGTGATCCATACTGGCTGATGAACGAGTTTTCGAACTCCTTCTGGACTGAATCTGTAGATTCTTACATAGGCAGCATTAATGGAGTAGACGTTGGATGGATCAGGGTGGTCACGAATTTGTTTGGTCAAAAGTTCTTGTTGACCAGGGTTAAGGTCTTCAACTTGTTGTTCCACTAGGGAATTGAAGATCACGGCCGCTTTATTTTTCCTGTTGACTCTGTATTCGAGTCGAAGCGGGTTGGATGTGTTAGAGTCTTGGGTGAAGGTGACCAATTCTCGAAGAGATGGAAACCATTCTTTGATTTTATTTTTAATTTCTTTTTGCTCTTCCTAATCTAGAAAGAGGTCAATTGTGGTGTAGGAGTGATTGGATGACCAGCATCAGGGGAAGTTCTGATGGGTGAACAAGGCAGATCGCGTTTTGCCTTTCCTTCTCGTAACTTTAACCATTCTTCTGAGTCGGTGAGAAGGTAATGAGGGATTGGATTTTTCTTGGTTGACCAAGTAGTTCGAGGTCGGGATGCAAGTAAGAGAGAACGGGAGGAAGCCTACTGAGCGGACGAATCTTCATTTCGGATAGGGAAGAGGGGTCTTTTCTTTAAAAGTTTCCCAAAACTAATCTAAGATTCGCATGAGAACGAATGTTGGTGTCCGATAAGAGAGGGTCATTTGGATTTTCTTCCTTGTTAACTAACAAGCAAGCATACAACTCAATTTTGTTCATAATCAAATGAGTTGAGTATGAGATTGAGACTGAGTGCTAACTTAACATGGGGCGGAATGAAGCTAATTAGACGCTTGGGAGTGATTGAGGAAAGTTCTTGGACTGAAGCCCAGAAAAGAGGATTGCATTAAGATCTACTCTTCTAAATAATCCTAATCTACATTTGGATTCATGAGCTTCAAATAAATTAGGGCTGAGCTGACTGCAAAGAGTATACCTACAATTGAACTTACAATTACGATAATTAACGTAAGTTTGAGAACAAGACGAGACCATAAGTTGGATAATCGTCTATTGAGGCAAAGTTCTTAAGGCAATTTGAAACAAACAAATGAATTTTGTTAGATGTGATGGAGGGTTAACTTAAGGGTTGCAATTAAATTGAGTAAAATAACACAATTGGTGCAATACCAATGATTACAGAATTTGCATTCGAGAGGAAGAAGAGCAACTTGTTCGCAGAAATAGCAGCGAATTTCATTGATGAAACTATCTAATTTCTCATGAATAATTGAATTTCGTGAAATACCTTTAGGTATTTTTGGAAGAGGGATTGAATAGATGGAATCATCTTGTAAAGATTTAGTAAATTTTTCGCGAATCATTCGCTCGAACTTTTCTTTAATTGTTTTAAATTTTTATTTTCATTGCGACGGCAGCTTTGATTTTCATAAATTCTCAATTGAAGCATGAGAAGGAAGTTCTAATGGAAGAGGCAGGGATTTCATTACTGTAGATGATTGGATATTCGAAAGGTTTTGGATATTTATTCGGAAATTCAGAAGAAGAAGAAGAAGGTTCAGAACGAGAAGTACTTGGCAAAGCCACGACCTTACCTTGATTTTCTTCCTCCATGGGATTCCTAAGGGTGATTCTTTTAATTGTTTTGGATGAGGCGATTGAATCCAGGATTCTATTGAAACGGAACGTTTGAGAGCAGATTGTTGATGAACAAGAGGCGAGGTGAATGTAACTGTTTTAAGTTCAGAATTTTCTTTGGAGATGATTCGAGATCGACGAGGGAATTCAGGTTGAGGTGTATTATCGATGGGGCTGGAACATACCAACAATCAGGGTCACTTTCATAACCACAATTAGGATCACTGATCTAAGGAGATGAGAGTTGGCACGTTGATTGTTAGGAAGCGGATACACTAGAAGGTGTGGGTGGTGAATTAGAGTTGTTGTCCATTTTATCACGAGATTAATTAGCGTTTTAAAGCTAAGATGAGATGGATGATTAATTAGAGTTTGATGGAGATGATTAAATTGGTTGAAGTGGAGGAAAACACTTTGAGTCAATTGACCGAAATACTTAACTTAACACTTAAAATGGAGAAGAAAATTGTCTATTACAACCAAAGTTGTTTGATGAATTGGAACAATTAACTGAAACAATTAATTTTCACAATCAAGGAAATTTAGAAGAATTGAGAAGATGGAGAAATGAATAAATCTAAAGATTTGATCAAGTCAGAAGGTGAACAGTTTTCAATGTTGAAAAGAAAATGAAGGAACTGAAAAGAAGTTGACTCTGTGACCAATGGGTTGAATGGGATAAGAACAAAGAGGAAGGCGTAGGTAATTAGCGAAACTAACGCCTTCGGTGGAGATGGTTAACTTAAAAAGAAAGATTTTCTTTCCACAGATGTTGATCTAATTTGAATTTCAAAAATTAAAATCATTAAAGTGATTGGGTTGATCAAAATTAATTTTCTGAGAAAATTTTTGATTTTATCATTATAATGATTAGATTGGGAGCAATTAAGATTAATTAGAAAATATTTTCATTATCTTCTTCTAACAATGACAATTTAAACAATACAAAACTTTTTGTTTTCAATTGTTGTCGAGTTAAGATTTTTCTTGATTGTTAACAATTAACTTTATTGATCAATAATCTGTTGATCAGATGTTCGGTATTTCTTTTTGTTCTTGAAATTATCAATTAATATATCACCAGAGTGATCATTAATCAACTGATTGTTACAATTTGAATTGTTAATTAGGAAAATTGGTCATTTGGTTGTTGAGAGAGTTTTGGATTAGTTCATTGATTTTCATCTTCATTAGGGTTAATTGAGTTGTTTAAATCTTCATTTGAAAGAAAATCTGTTCTTGATTTTCATCTTGATCATAATTATTATCACTGAGTGATTGAAATTGGTTATTGGTAATTAACTCAATTTGGGAATTGAAATTTTCATTTTCTAAAATGAGTCAGATTAAAGAAATTATCTCTGAGGTTAATCATTGCTGTGGTTAGTTTACCTGAATATTTCTTAGTGTTAGAAACATTAGCAATGAAGAGATTTTTAAGGTATCTAAGAGCATTATTGCACCTTTCTTTAGACCACAAACTAAGTATGGACCATGATAGCGATTACGGAGTTTTTGAAACTGATGAATCCTGAGATTCATTTTACTAACAGATAATCTCCAATAGCATAAGGAGAGTGAGGATGAAGGATTTAGTTCTGTTAACTTGGTAGAGTTGTTGAGAATTAAGCCGCATAAGCAATTTTCGAGCTTCATTTACGGTCACTGGGGAATTGTAATGATGGATAAGTAATTGTCAAGGGGTTTGTTTGCTCATGACCAAAAACAAGAAAATAGGGCTGAAGGAGGATTTTGTGGATGGATGAGTTAATTGCATATAAAGATGCTTGAGAGCGAAATTAAATTTTGTTCCTTGTACAAACATGTATTGAAGTCTTTCGGCAATAGTCCTATTATCCTTTCGACTATTCCTTGGGATTGAGGGTGGTACAGGGTACTTGTATCATGAATGATTCCGTGTTTATCCATGAACCTTTGAATTCATCTGAGGTGAAATTAGTACCTAAGTCGGTTTATGTGAGTGGGAAACCGAAGAGATGAAAGAAGGAGAGAGAAAGTTAATTACAGTTGAAGCTGTTTGATTGGTGGTTAATTTCGTATACGAATCGCGATAAAACATCGACAATGACGAGGATGTATTTCTTTGATTTAATGGTGATTGGCCCTGAACGTCGAGTTCAAAGCGGGTAAAGATTTGCTGAGGATTGGTTTGATGGAGGATCAACATAGATGATGTTGGAGGGTTTCGATAGATTGCAGACTAAACAATTTTCGCATAACTTTTAACTTCATCATATAAGAATTTTACCAGAATCTTCTATATTCAAATATGTTTTCTCTCTGTATGAAATGTCCACCTAATGTTGATTCATGCTCTAATTTAAATATCTCTTTTAAGATCTCGGGGTCGATTACAAGTCGAGTACCAAAGGGTGTTCGAGAGTCTTTTCGATAGAGAAGATTGTCTTTGAGAACATATCGTTTAGAGACGATTGAATTTGGATTGGATAGCTGAGAGATGATTGATTGAATATCAGGGTTATTTTTCTGAGAAGTTCTAACTTTTTCCTTCCATAAGGAAAATTCTTGAGGAGATGATTTTGATTGAGGTTGAAGATGAGCGATTTCTGAAGAGATGGAGTAAAGAATGAGAGGAGGTTCTTTGATTTGTTCGTAATCAAGGAGAGGTGATTCGAACGATAGATTGATGAGATTTAATCCAATATCATGATAGTGATGATCGGATAGGTCTTCGATATATTCGTTAAGAAAAACTTTGTCTAAAAATTCTTCCTCGGGGTCAATTGTTTTTCTGTGGTCCCATTCGGACTGATAACGGGAGAAACAGTCAGGGGGATGGGTTAGACCTTTTTTATATATCACCTTAAAATTATAAGATGAGAGCATAATAGACCATCTTTGGAGACGAGAGTTTTTGAAGTTAATTTTTGAAGCTGACACAGGGCATGGTGGTCAGTCTCAATTAGAAAATTTTCACCATCAAGATAGTGACTGTACTTGTACACACCGACAAGAATTGCTAAAAGTTCTTTCTGAAACATGTAATGAAGATGCTTAATAATTTTGAGAAAGAATGAAATTGGGAGCCAATGGCTTACGGTTTCGATGGGATTTTCCGGGTTGAAGTCTTCGGAATTTTCGTCTTCCTGTAATAGGATTCCACCAACAGCAACATCAGATGCGTCAACGGAAATTTTTCGACGGAGTTTGGGATTGAAATGTACCAAGAGAGTGGTATTGATGAGAGATGATTTGAGAGAATCGAGTGCTTGTTTATCAGCAGGAGAATTTTGAATTTTCTTCTTTGAGATTAGACGATAGAGAGGGCAGCGATTGATGAATAATTTTGATGTACCTGGAGAAGTAGTAACATCCTAAGAGAGGATTGAAGTTCACGAACAGTTTTAGGGTAACGGAGATTCACTAAGGCTTGAACCTTTTCGGGTCAGCGAATTCCTTCGCCTGAGACGAGATGACCTAATAATAAGATTTCGGTTTCACCGAAGTGGCACTTTCTGGTTTAACCTTTAGGTTATATTTTTAATCGATCTAATACCAATTTAGTATTATTGATGAGATCGTAAAAAGTTACACCAACAACAGGGATATCGTCAAAGTATCCAATACAATTGACGTACTGAAGTCCTTCCAGAACTTTGTTCATAAAACGTTGGAAGATAAAGGGAGCACCGGCAAGTCCCATAGGGAGTCGCTTATATTGGTACTTACCATCGGGTGTTACAAAAGCAGTTTTCTCTCGTTCGGAGGGAGGAAGCTCAATTTGATGGTAACCTTGTGCCAGGTCAAAAAGGTTGAAAAATTTACCACCGCGGACGACTTCAAGACAATCGTCTATTCGGGGCATCGGGTACCTTGGGATTTTAGTGAGTCTGTTGAGTAACCGGTAGTCGGTCACCATTCGATGGGTACCATCTGATCGAGGAACCAATAATGAAGGGGCACCTCCGAGAGCATCAGAGGGTTCGATCAGATCATGTTCGATCATACATAATGATCTACGGAAAACCCACGACGATGGATATTACAGTTGTACGGTTTTGGTACGGGATGATTTGATCTTCGAGATCAATTTAACTGGGCAAACAGTTGAAGAGACAAATCCAAGATCATTTTTGTGTTGAGAGAAAATGTCTTGATAACTCGAAAAGTTTTAAAGTTCATCTTGTTGAGAGGGATTGAGATTTGGATTGATTCTCGACTTAATTTTGTCAAGAAGAGGTTGAATTTTAGATTCGTTAAGTTCAGATTCACTAGTTAGCATACACGCGCAATTAGTGATTGTTGAGGAAAGTTTTGAATTTTTGATTATCAGTGAATGTTAATTGTTGTTAGATTTGGATGATGATTGGAGGAGGATTAATTGTTGAAGGAATGAGATGAGGGAACTGGATTAGAATCCAAGATGTAATCAGAAGCATTACCAGTAACTTTAATAGAAGTTTCGATGATGAAGCAGTTTCATCGGGATACAGAATCGGAAGTAAAATCGGGATTGGTTAATTCAGGAGAATTGGGTTTTTTCACTGAAATGTTATATTCATTTCCATCTGAATTTAGTGTCATAAAAAACAAGAAAAGCATTTCTAATAAGAAGACAGGCTCAAATTTGCAAATTTGGAACTTGATGATTCTTGATTCATCCATTCCGTCATGCTTAAAGATAGCGTAAGAAAACCAAAAGAGTCTACATAAACCCGGATGCAATTCCTTTTAGAGTTCGATTTACCTGAATAACATGAGCTTGAAGGTAAGCTAGACCAGCATCAATCACACAAGCAGAAGCGCCAGTATCAACTAGAACTTTTCTTCTTGAACTCGGGATTTATCGGGAGACAGAGAGTAGAGATTAACTTGGGGCATGTGGGCGATTGCGGTATTACCGAGTTGTGAGATTTGCTTGATATCCTTAGATATGGCAAATCCAACATTACCACGGAGTCCACTTTGCATTGGTTCGGGAGGAGAGGGAGGACGGTAATCAAACTGAATTGGGTTAGTAAGATTTTGGGGAACGGTAACTATTGTATTAATCGGTTGAGGAGGAAGTTGTACCTGAGGAGTTGGTTGATCTTGACCTACTAAGGTAGCGAGATTAGTTTGAGTAACGGTGGGATTGAATTGTTGACGAGGGTAATTCTGATCTTTGGTAAGGGGTTTAATTCCTGCGGCTTCTTGAGCTTTTGTAGGCTAATTTAGAGCAAACATCAATAGTGTGGTCATCACTTTACAATAGTTGCAAAACTTTGCATCTTTAGGTGCGGATGATGAACTGTTTGGGCTCTTTATAATTAGAGTTAGAGTTAGAGTAATGGGATTGTTAGATTTTAACATTCGAGCAACTGAAGATTTTTCATTCGATTGATTTGAGTTGGGATTTTCGAGGGATTGATTTCTGAACTTTTGGCGATTTTGATTATTCTTGTAATCAAAATGGATGCGAGTTAAATGATTATAAATTCTTGTTTTATCATTTATGCCGAGAGTAAATATCATCTCTGATATTTCGAGGGATGTTGGAGAACAAGATTGAGAAAGAGGAATCGTTGGTTGGACCAAACGCTTTGTTACCAACCTCGCATGTCTGAGAAGAATTTTCAGGGTGAATTCTGGATTGTAGCGACAATTTCTTAATTCAGTCCGCTGAATATTGGCTTTCAGGGTCTTTAGCTTTTCGAAGAGGGCATCAACGTATTCTTGGTAATTGGTAATATCGTCTAAACCAGTGGCACTTGTTTTTATCTCATGGGCCATAGACTTTTGGAGAAGTCGTAATCGGGTTTCGTCATCCACATTTTCTTTGGATAAACGATCTTTAGTTTTGACCAACCATGAATAGGGTCTTCACCAGAACGGAATTGGGTACATGAGGATCCGTTTTCAACTGTTTCATTAACCAAAGAAAGTTGAAGGTGTTAGATTGTCATTTGAATTGACAGATGGAGAGATTGATGGAGGTGATGGATCGGTAATATTTAAATTAGTGAATTTTAAATGTTTTATTTTTAGAGAACACCAAGAGAGAGGAGAGCATAAAGTTCTGAGTGGGAGAGATTGAAAATAATTTCATTTTCTCTTCCAATGTTTTTATGAAATTCTGAATTTCAGGTTCAGAGATATTTAGTAATGAAATTTGTTAGCCAATTTGGGAGGTTTGGCTTTTATTTCCTCAATAGGAAGAGATTGAATTTCTTCTGAAGTTAGATTTTCTCCAAGAAGAAGAAAATTAGTTGACACAATGTCGGTGAGCCTTTTCATAGCAAGAGAGCGAATTGGAATTGGAACATTCCAAAATCGAAAGAGTTCGAGAATCTCGTTGAATGTGAGATCTCTGAGAGATTTGGGTTTAGAAATGATCGTGGAAACACGAGTGGGTGGTCGAGGATTGACCGGGGTTTGAATGTCATTAAAAGATGGAGGTGATGGGATGAGAGTTTCATCCTCAGAAAGTTCAGGTTCGGGTGTGGTAGTAACACGACGAGTAGCTTTCGCAGCTTTAGCAGCACGAGCAGCAGCAACACGAGTAATAGCAGCGATTCTTGAACGCTTAGGAGGCATTTTGATTGAAAGATGGATGGATTGATTGAACTAATTCAATAGAATTTTGGTTAAGAGTTAGATGGAAAGATGGATGGATGGATGGAGATAATTCAGTAGAATTTTATTTGAGTTTTAGATGGATGGATTTGTTGAAATTTAGATGGATGGATTGAATTTAATTCCGTAGAATTTTGATTGAGAGTTAGATGGATGGATGGATGGAGATAATTCAAAGAATTTTGGATGAGCAGAAAAACACAAACACAAAACACTGGAAACAACGTTTTCACGCTGAGTAAATCAAGAGAACAAGCAAAGGGAATAAATCGACAAGATCCTGCCTGGGTCGCCAATTTGTGGGGGAAAATATGAGATGATGAGGTTTAGATGATCACTTAGATCGATGGATTGAGATTGAGATGAAACTCAGATTGATTGAGATGAAACTCAGATTAAGTCTTTAGGCTTGAGAGGAAACAGAAGATTTTCGGTCCCACAAAACTTACCGAATACAAGATTTTTAGACCTTGACGATTAACTCAACTTGATCTATTGATCTCAATGTTGCACTTGTGTTTAAACTCGATAATTCTTGAGAATTCAGATTAACAATTAAACATTAATTGTAAGAAGATTTGAATTGAAACTTAATTGAAATTTTAATAAGAGCAATTGTAACATAAAGAGATACTTGAATAAGCGTTTTCTAAACTTAAACAATCACTGAAGAAATTGAGGGAAAATTTGTTCTTTTAGAATAAAGAAACAAGGGTAACAAAGGGAAATCAATTAAAGATGAGAAGGATACAAATTAAAATAAAGAAAAAGGGAAATTGAATTAAACAAAATCATATTAGTGATAAGGTTAATCTAATCGTACAAAGAAACTCCTTTGCCTTTGAGTCTCGACAAGATGAACAATAGTTAACCTGTTATCAAAAGATGATGAGTTAAACTTAAGATAAGCCTTTAGGCTTGACAATGGTAATCTAAAAACAAAAGAAAGAAAAAAGAAAGAGGGATAGAAAGAGAAAATCGGGTCTCTTACTTTTGTAACCAAATTTTGGTCATCTTAAGATGAAGAGATTTGGGTTGATACAATTAAGAAAATTAGTTAATTATTTTCAACTAAATTAATCTATAATCATATCTTTAGGTATAGAGTGAAATTTTGATTAATTACAATTGGTTATTTATTTCGATTTTATAATTTCTTAATTACTTCAATTAATTGTTAGATACTAAACAATTAGATTGGTTGATGAACAACAATTAAGCAAATTATAACTATAGTTATGGGAGTGGATTAACCAATTTAACAATGGGGAAATTTAAGAATTGAAAAGAACACAATTAACTAATTGTTGAGAACAGAATAAAAATTTAGAAAGTTTTAAATTTGTTTCCAAATCATAATAGTGATGAAAAGGAAAGACTGAGGATTTCATGTTTTTCTACCTTCATCATTATCGTTTTTGACATTTTTATAATACTTACCTTTTTTCTGAGATCATATTTATTTATTTTATCATCGACACTTTTATCTCAGATTAACTTGAAATCTTTTCAATGGTTTGGTTGAAAGTCTCATCAAGATTTCAGATTATCATTTACACATAGAGATTTACCTTTAGGTGAAAGATAACAAAAAAGTTCTGATTCCATGAGCTTGAAATAGATGAACTATTCCCTAGATTGTTGAAGGTTAATTGTAGACTATGATGATTTGTTTTAATTTTCTGGTTCCAAATAATTATCTTTCGACTTTCAATTAACTTTCCTCTTTCTCTCACAGTATCTAATCAGATTTTCTGACAATGATAATTTCAACTTCTCCAATCCCTCTTGCCATCTTGTTACCTTACTTGTTGTCTAATTTAACATAATCATGTTAAATAAATTATCCAATTACTGTTGATTATTAGCATGAGGATGAGTTTAGACAAACTTTAAGTCATAAGTTGGGCATTGAAGTTATTTCATATCAACCAATTTATCACTAGAAAGTAATGATAATTATGATGATTAAAATGATGGTTATGATAAAGATAATGATTATATTAGTTTCAATAAGGTTTATCATCACGATGAATACAAGGAATGGTTCAGAATAATTTACAGGCTAATGATGATTAGAGTAATAAGAAACTTTCCCTTGAAAAGATACTGAGTATCATTATCATTTAATATTATCATTTGGGTGAGATACTGATGACACTGAATGTGTGGAAATGTGATGATGGTGATGTTAGGAACAGTCAAAAAGAAAAACTTATCAGAATTTTCAGAATCATAACTGATCAGATTACCTTTATTTTTATCGGTGTGAATCAATTGATTAATATAACGCGTTCAGGTTGATTGAATTTCAAAGTCTATTTAAAGTTCATGAATAACATGTTGATAAAGTTCATGTTGCTTTGTGCTTATCGATTCAAAGGAAACCTTTGAAATCATTCAGATGATTGTTCAGTATTTTATATAATCTTATCACTTACAGAATCATGTAACATTTGTGTGTACCCTTTATGTGACCAGAAAACTTATTCTAAAGAAGCGAAAACCCTGAAAACCTGAGTCTACCCTGAAGGTGAGATAAAATAATGAATTGAAATAAGTCATGGTGAAAGTATCTCTGTAAAGATAATGTTTATGCACAACATCATTCAGGCAAAGAAACACCATGGGAATCATGAGGCAGATATATAAATTATTTGTATCAGAATCACAGAGAGTATAAGAGTCACTGAATAAGTCAGAATTTCAGTTTTATTTTTTTTCTCTTCAACTTCTCATTCTCATTTTACTTATATTTCTTGAATCGTTTTTGACTCTTCATCATCACTTTCATGATAATGATCATGATCTTCATTTTTTTTTGTTTCCTCGCTTTCTCATTCCCAATTGGTTTCTCAATGAAATTCATGACAAATGTGAGATTGAGACTGAAACTCAATGTTACTTGGAACTTTTTTCCTCAAGATATTCTCATCTCTAAGAGTCAAACTGTTCACCCTGCTTGGAAAAAAAGTTCATCTCCTATTTTTCATCAAATTCTGACCAAATTCCATGAAGATGAATGAAAAGTTCTGAGATAGAGAGAGAGAGAGAGAGAGAGAGAGAAAGATGAAATCAGAAGGAAAAACGAATGAGTGGAAAATGAATTCCGAATCATGTTGCAAATTCAATTTCAGGTTTTCTCCTCTTTTTCAGGTTCATTTGAATTCATCTTTTACTATTCTTCTTACATTCAATTGGTTCTTCTTTTCTCCCTGTTTTCTATTGATAGAAATTCAGTGAAAAGAATCAACCTGCTAGATGATGATGATGGTGATCAACATGGTGATGAAGATGGAGATTATGATGATAAAAATGATAAAATGTCTTTTGATTGAAAGGACACATCAAGAGGTTTATTCTAACCACTTGAAATCTATCCCATCACAATTGAATTTATCTTATTCAAATCATTCATTTCTCCATCATCATCATCGTCAACAATTTTCCCCTGAAAAACTTGTATGACTTTCTCATGGCCCATGAATATTTACATTTGGAATTCAATGCATACTATTAATCAGCACAATGATGACAAAAAAAAATCAATCTTCTTATCATTCATTTGAAATTCAGATAATTAATCAACAACGAAAGAATCAACTAACAATTTATTAAACTTATTTCGTCGAACTCAATTGTCGAGGATTAGAACTTTTTCCTTAAATTATATTCCATCTTCATCTAAACGTTTAGCTCCAAGTAAAATCGTCATACATTTAAGCTGATGATTAAAATAATTATTCTAATATTGAACGAATAAAGTAAACAATTGACTTAATTGCTCCTCCATTTTATTCTGAATTTATTCAATTCAATTAAAAATTTGAGCGAATAAAAAAATCAATTAATTCAGTTGGAACTTTTTTCTAATTCTACCTTCAAGTCAAAGAAAAGTTATCGTTATATCAACTTTGTGATACGATTCTGACGAAGTGAATGTTTTAAATTATTATTATTATTACAGTCGAAGATCATAATCATCATGTAGCATGATAAGAATTCAAATCAAGAATTGAAATAAATCGTTTCATCGTATTAATAATAATGATGATGTTATTTTTTTCTCATCACTTCTTGATTAAATTTCCATGAATTTATGTATATAAGAATCTACAGAATCGTTTGAAGATTAAACAAAATGAGAGAAGAAGAAAAAACTAAAATTCTGTTGTTCTGTTCATTTTCAATTTCCATGCAAATTCTGAGGTTTCAAAGATGATGGGAAAATATTGTTGCATTAATTTCATCTAGTTAATGTCAAGAACTATTTTTTTTATCTCAGAACTTTTTTTCCGTTACATCTTCATCTTAACTCTCAACTTTGAATATCCTTAAGATTTTCATGACGTTTAAACTTTTCGCAGTGAATAATATCATGTTTCTATCCTCCCACATGAAATGAATTTTGAAATGAAAATTTTCCAAAATTATCATGACAATTAGATAATGTATTAAGTGCCTGTAGAAGGAAAAAGTTCATAATCAAAGTTGAAACTCAACTGAAAATTTTCACCAACAAATTCAGAAAAAGTAAAAGTTCAGAAAAGAGTGAAAATTTTTTTAATTAAAACAAATTTCTCGAAAATTTTATCCATCAAACAATTACTTTAATCACTTAGTCTAAATTAATGGCTTTTCATATGATTAAGATTTCATGATAATCCAATTTTTTCCTCCATCAATTCAGTGGTCAGTAAAATCCTTTTGATTAATTATATATACCAACCAAATTTACTCAATTTCCTTTAGATTGTAATTAGAATCAACTAATCTTTTGATATGATCCCATGGAATTGATGATAAACGAATCTATCTGATTATTATTACCCTGAGGCTGTAAACTTGTTCAAGTGAATTAATGATCAAAACGAATCTCGATCTACATTAATTATTTATTCATATTCTTCATGTTATGAAACAATCAATTAGATAAACTAGTTAATGAATTGAATCAGGAATATCTTTTTTTGTTTAAATTGTTCTCCAGGTTAGAGTGATTAACGAATTTATTTAACAACTAATTCCCAGTGTAATTGAAAGACTGATCAATAACAGAATTGTAATGATTAAGCTTTAGATGAAATTGATTTGATGAGAGAGAAAAAAAGTTATCTTCAACTGTGATTATATGTTAATTCTGAAAGGTTCTGTCTTTGGTCCGAATCAATTAATCATGGTAATGAATAATTCCTATGGAATTATTTTACATTTATTTGAAAAAGGAAATGATGATTTTCTCTTGAAGCTCAATGGTAATCGATAAAACTTTATTCGTCCAAACTGGGTAACAATTAATTAGTCCAAACGATAATAAGAACTAACCTAATCTGAGCCATGGTGACAGTTACTGAATTTACCATGGACATTGATAAATGTTTCACTGATTGTGATATTCATTTCATCTTCTCCTTCTGTCTCTGAGGTTTCCACTAATCCTCGGCTATTGATTATATAATTTTATCTCTAGATTCATGAGATTGCTCGTTAATCTATCAGGTATTATATACGATTGTGAGTGACCACTCAAAATCTTTCATTCGAGGGCATTAATGGTCAACTGATAATTAATCCAACAAGAAAACACAAAAATACTTTCAATATCTTTCAGAACTTTTCTCCTCAATTTAGATTGAGCAACGATCTTATAACGATATCGTTGGCAGAGAAATGAGCTGGATGAAAGATGAACGATAATCATGATGACCTTTCCCATAAATTGGAATCAAATCAAGATGATTTCAGCGATTTATCAATAATGACTGAACAATTTAATGATTGGGGATAATTAAGAAAATAAAAAATTGAATTAGTTATTAATAATTTCGTTAATCAGCTGAAGGACATCAACTGATTAGTGACATGAAAATATTGATTGTTTGATTTACTACTACAGTTAACTTTTGCCAATGTTTACTGATTAATAATAGAATAGATTTTGATTTAATTGCAATCAACTGAGACAATTTAGATTCGTTGATTAGTTAATACTATCAACATTTTAATATCTTTCAATTTCTTGATTGTGAAAGAAATGTTTCCCTTTGAAACATTGCCTCAGGGACAATTTGTCACCTTGTTTTTTTGTCACTTTTATTTGATGAAAGTTTATCTGCTAATGATTTTCCATTTATTTATCATCAATTGATTGCGATGTTACTTTCCCAATCAACAGTGAGGAGTCAAAAATGAGTCAAAAAACAGGTTGGTTGGGACGTTTTGACTCAATTTTGAGTCAATCTTTTTGACACGAATTGAGTCAAAATTGACACGAATTGAGTCTTTTTTGAACATTTTTAGATCATTATTTGACTCTAAAAATGGTAAAAAAGACTCAATTTTGACTCTTTATTGACCAGTTTTGAGTCATTTTTGACCTTTTTCGGACCATTTGGGTTTGATTTCTAAATTCGCGAAGATTCATCTAAGAAGATCTTATGAAAAAGCGAAAGTTGATCTTTGATTCTGCGATTTTCTTAAGGTGTAGAAAGAAACTTTCTCATGAATTGGATAGCTAATCATCCTGGATATTAGAATACCCGATCCATATTCGTTCGAATTTTTAATTCCTAATATATATTATAATTGATCATTTAGACCACACGTGCAAGAAGTTTGAAAGTTGAAAAATTATTGTTCATTGAATTTTAATTGATCAATACTCAAAGAAGAAAATAACAGAATAAATTTCTAGATGTGATTTTCACAGTTCATAGATATTATTATCAGGAATTATCAAGATCTTCATCGGTGAAACAACTTATATCAAATGTTTTTGAAAAACTTTCATTGGACGATTCTTGATTATTCTTTCTGGAAAGCTCGTTATTTAATGAACAAAGTTCCTTCATCATCCTTCTCCGAACAGTTTTTTCCAGTTCTTTAGAATATGAAAATATCTTTGATTTTCTGAATAAGTGATCTAAGAAAGTAAGAGTGAAGGAATAAATATCTTGATTCAAATTCAATGTGGTTCGAATATCTTACTGAAAAAAGCACGAACTCTTTCATGGCCGAGTTTATGGTCAGATTCACCTTGGAGCTTAGCATTAAATGGGTCTTTAAAGCTCCAAATGAAAGCAAGAGGATACTTGATCTTACAACCATCTTTCTTCTGAAAAGATCTTTGAATTCTTTTTATCATAAAATCTTTTCCAAGAACCACATCCTCGTAATAACTTTTAGGAATGATAATTTCACAATTGAATAGGCCAGAGAAGGAGGATTATTAGGTTTGGCTTGTTTAGTAGCAGCTTCGTAAGATCTAGATCCAATTGAATCAGACCTTCGATGAAAATCTGATTCTATTGAATTTGGTAGAAAAGTGTGAATATTAATGATTAAATGATCATATCGTCATTTATGGTTGAAATTGTAGTAAAATTATGCAAAATTTTACCTTTTGGCTGATTTTATATGTTGAATCTGTTTGTGGAACAATATTATAATTCTCAATCTCATCTTGCTTTTTATGATCAATGATCTTACGAAATTCATTCAAAGTTTCGATTATTGAAATCAGTATGCAACCAGTAGTATCAAGACTTGAAAGAACACTTTTTCTCAAGTTTAGTTCAGCGAGTTGATTGTCAATCTTTTCCATGGCAAAATCCGTCGATGAAAGATCAGGTGAATGAGCGTTTTCAAATTTCTTATTTTGGTCAACCTTCAAGGCTTTTTTTGGTGGAGATTCTTGTTCCAGCACCTCTTCATCAGCGCTTTTGGTTAAATTCTCGTTGATTACACTAACGTTTTCGCATCTTGAAGGAGCAGCAGTTTCTGAATTCCCTGAAAAAAGATCTTCCAATTCAAGTTTATTTAACACACGAAAGAAGAATGTCATCTTCATATTCAAGCGGGCAGTGTGAGAATACTATTGCTCCATTTCCTATTTTTTCATCTTCGGAAGACCTTTCCATGCTTTCACTGTTATCAAGTTTTCTTGGAGGCAAACTTTAAGATCAAATGGAATTCTGTGAAGATATGATCAATTAATATCACGATCTTTGAATTTAAAAAAACTTATGAAGACTCACCTCCTAAAGCCATAATGCGTCCACGAAAAAGTATTTCTTGATGAAAAACTTGAAACAATTCATTTTCATATCGGAAAAATATTCAAAAGGCAAATTGATGTCATTTTCTATGAAAACTGATTTTTCAAGTTTCACCAGTATGGGTTGCTCCACTTTTTCACCATCACAGTTAATGAACGGATAAACAATACCAAATAATAAACTTTGATCAAGCCTTGCAGTGATATCACGTGTTGATTCAGGAGATTTACTTTTCGCTGATGTTCCAGATTCCAGTATCATATCAAATTGTGTAGCTGTCGGTTCTTGATTATGTTGATGTATTGCCTCAATTGTAGTAGAAATTTTCGGTCGTTTGAAATTTCAAAGACTTTCAAATTTTTGCAGCCCGGTTGAGGTTCTCAACCCAGAAGTAGATGGAAAGGATTTCACTGAAAGAGAACTTTTTGATTTCGAACTTGAAGAATTTGGAACATGATGTGACATATTGAACTTAAATAATAGAACTTAACACTTTGATTATATATTGAAAATAATTTGGTAAGTAGATTTATTCGTATAAAGATCTCAACTTGCGTTGCTATGTTTGAACACTAATTAACTGTTTTGAGATTACTTGTTACATTTGTGAATATTATTGATTCAAATCGAAACCGAAAATTGAAAGCTAAAAATGGGAAATTTCAGAAAGTAAATAGTTTGACATCATTTGATTAAATTGTCAACCAATGAAAAGCAACGGATGCTCTCAAGGGAGAATGTCAAATACCTTGAATAATTGGTATCCTTGAAAAGGTGAAAAGTAATATAATTTGGAAAATTACCCAATGAAAGCTCTTGATCATTTTTTGAGGGAGTTTCTGTTGCAAGGTCAGATTGAACTTGTGATTTTGCTGCAAGCAATTGCAAAAAAAACTGCTGGATCTGTCAGAAAATCCAATGTTCTTTGATCTATGACCTTTTTTGGAGCATCAAGAGAACCTGTTGATTTTGTTTCCGAAGTAGCCGAACTATTTGATGCTTCGTCCAAATTTGTTGCTCTGATTTTCTTTGCTTGTACAGATACAATTTCTGTTTGCTTTCTTTTCTGTAGATTTGAACTTCCAGGAATTGGTTGGGTTGCTGGAATTTCAATTTCAGTCTCAGCGAAACTTCTCTCAGATTCACTTGCAGCAATACCCGACTCATCAGAAATTTGATCTTTTATCTTAGAATTCTCTGTTTTCGAAGAAAAAAAGTAATATTTAAATTTCAAATGAAAACGACATTATGTTAGTGTTATTGTTTTCTTACCTTCTAACGGAGTTGATGACCTGATGTGAGATTCTGAAATACTGTCTTCATTCTTACTTCCAAGAGAAGGATTCGATGAACTTTTTTCGTCTTTTTCAGTAGAAAACATTGGATTTGGTGGTGAAACAGCTAGAAAATCTGGTGATTGGTTTTCTTCTTCATCATCAAATACAATTGTATCGAGAACATCATCGTCATCGTCGAATTCAAACTCATCACTAGTTGTTGAAAGTTTAGTTTTGTTTTCGACCGAGTCTGATTTTTCTTCAGAATTTTCGCCAGTCATCCGCTTTTTCAAATCATCGATCTTTGAATTAATCTCAAAAGTATTCGATGTATTTTCTTCAGAAGCTTTCTCAATATCATTGATCCGCTGAGTTTCTTTTTGGGTTTCAACAGAATCTTGAGTTTCCTCATCAGGGCTGATTTCCTTTTCTCGCTCAGAAGATTGAATGTTCTCATGAGGCTTTTTTCCTGGAAAAACTTTTGGTTGCAAGACATTTTCATCCTGGGTTCTTTCTGAATCATTCATATTTTCATCGTATTGGTTGCTTTTAGTCCCAATATCTTCACTTTCAGTTGCTTCGTCGTCAGCTACCTGATCATCGTGTTGTCTATGATCTATTATTGGTGATCCAACGATCATGGAAACTTCGGGCATGATGATTCCTGATTTTCTCGGAATATTTTTTCCATGTTTCACACTTTTATCAGAGGATAAATGTTTCAACTTACGGCTTTTAGGAGGAGGTATTACCTCTTCATCGTCATCATCATCGTCATTTTCTTCTTTATCACTTTCAATTTGTTCATCGAAATCATCCGAAGAAGTTGTATCCATGTTATCCCAACCTTTAGTAGCCAAGATCTTTGTTCTTTTATAATGGATCGCTTTCGAGAGCACAGTTCCAAGATGCTTCTCAGTACCAGAATCATAGGATTTCTTGCCGCATTTTCTCATAGTGTGATCGAGAAGTGCCTGGTAACGATCGAACCCTCGTCGCTTATCAACTCCACCACATACTGGATACTTGAGTGGATCTTCATGATTCCATAGTTCAAGAAGGATTTGACCACCAGATCCTTTCAAAGTGACTCCTGTTATCCAATGATCTGGGAAACAAATTTTCGCAAGTGTAGCTATAACTTGAGAAGGCTCTCGATCTTGATAAGCTGACGGAAGGAGACCAATAGCTTTTTTATATTTCGAAGATTTAACCGGTAACAGACCTTCGATCATCATAATATTTCCACTTTCTTTTGTCTTGTCTTCTTCAGAAATGATTCTCACATCACAAGTGTTAGATGTTTCACTCAAAGATTCTAACTTTGGAATTGATGTTGATCTTTCAACATAATCAATAATTTCCAACAAATTAGTTTGAATCTGAGCAGATTCAATGAAAAATAGAAAATATGGTGAAGTTGGAGATAAATTGACCGCCAAAGATTTATACTTCTTAATTCTATCTCTAGTGATATTAATAAGTTCTTTCAAGGTTCCAGTATCTTGAGAGATTGAAGAACTTTGATTCTCGAAATTTGTTTCACATTGAACTTGATTAGGACCAGAATCACTTGATGCGGGCTGAGATTTCGTAGCGGGACAACTATCATCTGAAACATGAATAAGCTCATGATCAACTTTTGAACCTTTTGATGACTTTTTCACTGAGCTGGCGTGGTTAATGAACGCGTTGAAATCTTTAATAGATACTGGCTTGAAACTTGATTTCTGAATTCGATTTACCATGATGTTGGGAACCGAAAGCCAGTGTTTAATTTTATTGGCTAAACAAGGAAGTTTTTTGTCTTTAACCTTGTAACAAAAAGCTTTGTAAAGGGCCATAATATCTTGAGAATCATCTAAAGAACAAGAACAAATTTCAATGATCTCATTAAACAAATTGGCATAAAAACTTACCTCCTACACAAACTATCATCGCTGGTAAAGGTTTCCCCCCAAAAATTTGAAGATGAACAATATTGTTCGTATGAACTCTATCAGGTCTAATATCTTGAGGAATCATATTTTTTTGGATCTTGAATCCAATCGGAATAGATTGTTCAGTTTCACCTCCATCCCTGACTCGGGTTAGGGCAACAATTACCTTTTCATTTGCCATAAGGCTACACAG
The DNA here is from genome assembly GCF_014898815.1 of Panonychus citri. Classification (NCBI taxonomy): domain Eukaryota; kingdom Metazoa; phylum Arthropoda; class Arachnida; order Trombidiformes; family Tetranychidae; genus Panonychus; species Panonychus citri. The sequence continues at coordinate 363,599 of NW_026515520.1, read as the reverse complement.
TGAACCAATTATCGTTGTTTGATTAAAAAGAAATCTTGGTTTTTTCTTACTCTGTCGGGCTGAGATTCTTAGGTTGTAGCACTTTCTTTGATCAGTGTCCATAAAATGAAACTAAAAACACTCTAACAAATCAATTTAAGATGGTTGTTGTTCACATGTAAACTGCTAAAAATTGAATTAACTAAAAGCACTGATTTAAAATTGATTTAAAAAAACAACTTCCTTTTTTGATTAGATAAAATTTAATCTAATTTCTTTTTTCCGCCGATAAGAAAAAGATTGTGTTACCATAGAAACAAAAGAGAATAGAATTTTAATTTTGTTCTATTCTAAATCTCATTTTAGAATAGAACATGCTTTTTTTCTATTCTAAATATAAGCTTTTTTATTAATTTCAGTTTAATTCTAAATTTAAATATTGACCACCAATTAAAAAGTTATTTGATCCGTTTTCTTATTTATATTTGTGATTGAATCTCAATAATTAAATATCAAATATGTGTTCTTTGTCAACAAGAAGTGTCAACAGAAAGAAAAGAAAATCTCATTGTTATCAACAAATCAATTATATTGACTCTTTGCCTGAGCTTCAAGTTTCAACATCATGTTCATTGAGTGATGATGAGAACCATTTGACAATTGATGATCATGAATCCCATGAAGAATTTGAAAGTATAAGTTCAAGTGAATTTGATTTTTCCGAAGATGATGTGTCTATGCGATTCATTGATCAAAACGATTACATTGAAGTCTTAGTTTCAGCGCTTTTGAGTGAGTGTAAATTAACCTTAGCCGCTGGTGAAAGAGTGATCAATTTATTTAACAATGTGAATAGACGATATTCTCGTGATCCTGTCATTTTACCCAACATACGATATTTTTGGGAAAAAAGATCCAAGAAAAATCCAATCGGGGTTTATATTTTATGTGAAAAAAAACACAGCCATGGTCCTTTTTTCGGTGAACCTTCAAAATATGGCTCATTCGAATGCGATGGAGATATTTGTGAAGCTAATTTGAAAAATGATAGATATTTTTTACACATTCAACTCAAAGATCAACTTCTTTCTCATCTACCAGTGATTCCTGATTCTCAATGGACAAGATCTTTGAATCAAATAGAGACTATTGACATTTCCAATGCAAGACTTGCTAGTGCTTGTAAAGAATCTTGTCTAAGTGAAACACCAAGAATCACCTTAACTCTTCACTCTGATGAAGTTGCTGCTGGAAACAGCTCATCTGTTAAAATTTTCCCAATATTCGTGTCAATAAATGAGCTTAGACCTGAATTCCGGAGAAGACATTTTCTCTTAGTTGGTTTGTTTGTTGGAAAAGTTAAGCCCGATGTCGCTAGTTATCTTGGACCAATATGCGAAGAGCTGCAGTTACTGGAAAAAGATCCAATAACATGGAAAAATGAATCACAACATGAGATTCAAGCAACATTTCATGTCATTGGACTAGTTGCCGATGCTCCGATGAGAGCTTTTTTGCGTAGTGTACGCCAGTACAATCACATCCATGGATGTGATTGGTGTTTACTACAAGCTTCTACATATCAAGGATCAAGATTCTATCCAAATGTGGCAGAATCAGAAATTCAACAGCTCAAGAGAACACGAGATGATTTTTTACTCTTTGAAAATCTACGTTCAATTGATCAAATAAGCTTCAGTCAAGAGCAGCTTTCACGTTTTATGGAATCATTGGTGGATCTCCTTCTGAATCTCAAAGTTTCAATATTGTCGATGGCGTGGCGGTTGAGTACATGCATTGTATGATATTAGGTGTTTTCGTGGGATGATTCTTAAAGGATGGTTTGGTGAAACAAGTTCGAATATCTTTGAAACACGAATCGATAAAATTTCTTTAGAAAGAGCTCTCCCGAAGAATTGTTGATATCAAGGTTCCATCAGATGTAACAAGAAGACCAAGAGATTTCGAGCAAATCAAATATTGGAAGAGCTCGGAGTATGATGCTTTTCTTGGTTATTATTCATTTGGAATCTTGAAGGCCTCTTGAAAAAAATTCTAAACCATCTACTATGTCTTGTTAGAGTTTTACAGCTTTCACACTGCTCTCAGTTGATCAGAATAAAATATCTGAATTGAAAAATCTTATATTCGAGTTTCAAAATGGTATGATGGAGTATTATGGTAAACCATTTATGACCTACAATCTTCATATAATGACCCATTTACCTGATTCCGTACAAAATCTTGGACCAACGAAAATGTTTCTTCGTATCCGTTAGAAAATTATATGGGATTATTGAAGAGATAAAGTTCGGCGATCATCGAATATCGCACAATCATTGGTCAGAATTTTCATCAATGATTTTAACTACGATGTGATTCTAAACTCAATTTTAAATTGGCCTCTACTTGAAAAAGAAAAAAAGGACTTTGGTCTTGTTTCCAGATTGAATTGGAATCCTGATTATCCTGATCGAACTCTCTTAATTAGAGAGAATAATTTTCCTTCTGATACCACCACGAAAGAAATTCAAGAAAGAATTGGTTCCTCAATTGATTCAGCTTTTTTTTTCTTTAAAACGATAAGAATCAATGATAAACGTTTTTCAACAAGCGAATATGGAGATGATAAGCTGTGTTGTGATTCTGTGATAGAATTTGATCGAAAGTTTTTCAAAATTCTACAAATTTTCCGTTCGGAATCAACGATATTCGGATTTTGTGAAAGAATTGAAACAGCTCCAATCAAAATAAATTTCAAAGGGATCTGTGGATCATATGCCTTCGAATTACCCCATTTACAAGAAGTGAAAAGTGTTGGGAAAGAAAAAGAAATCATCAAACTGACTGACAAGATTCGTAAATGTTTCATCATTCAAAGTACCAAGTTCCACTACAAATACCATAAAGATATATTAGTTGAGCCGTTTCTGGTCAATTATTGAACCTGCTTAAAACGCGTAAAGCTAAAGTCCAGTCATTTCCAGCTGTTTCAATTTACTTCACGTTCCATGATACTCTGCCAGTTTTCTTCCATTTTCTCTCGTGATCTTTTATTCTAATTTTTATTCATAGTTTTGTGTATTTTACATCAGTGATCATTTAGAGATCAAAATTTGGTCTTAAATTGTGAAAATTCAAGTGAAATTAGTGTTTCTTTTTTCAATTCTCATTTAAAGCAAAATCTACGAAAAAAGCTAATTTTCCTGAATTTTTTTCTCTTTTCTCTATTCTTCTTTTTTGTTTTGATTTTTTTTATTCATTGGATTGTTTTTCCCCTCATCCTCATCATCATCATCACCTTCATCATCTTTTCTGAATTTTCATCTATTATCTTCAATTTTCTCTATTTTCAAAATGGTCAAATGTAAGTTCTCTTAGTGATAAAAGCTTTTTTTGTTCATTTTTCAGTCGGTTTTAAAACGCTTATTTTAATTTTAATTTTGATTTTAATTTTTCTAGTGATTCAATCTCAACTTTCCGATAAATTGCCTTCAAAGATCATTAAAAGATCCATAGGAAAGAAAATCGAAAGATAATCATTAAAGAAAAGATTTGAAAAAACATATTCAAGAATCAAATAAAAAGAACCTAAAGGATCAACCATTGAGAGAAATCAACGAAAAAGCTAATTGTTTGTACGAAAAATTTAAACAATCAACCGAAGATCCAATTTTCTCAGAAGCTGAGACAATGGATTTCTCACAAGAGATCAAACCAATGGAATCACCATGAACAGCCAATGTTTTAATATCAATGATTTCTGAATCTATTGAATTTCTATTGAAAGAAATTGAATTCATATTCCTATGAGAAAAATTGTTACATTTGCCTTTTTATTCTACTATTCTTGTCCAAATCTTTTTTGTTATCATATTCAAATTCTATTATTCTATTGCTCATGATCATTGTAATTAGATCAAATCATTTTACCAAAATTGAAATTCAAAATTCCTTGAAAAATTTTTTCAAAATAAACAAGATACCAGTTCAAATTTTGCGCTTATTCAAATGATCAATTTTCGCTATTTTCAACCCGCGATATTGGAAAAAAAAATTCGAAATTCACAAGTTTCAATTTCCCATAGACTCTATTCTGAGTACAATTTGAGTCTTTTTTTACTCTCTTTCGTTCAAAACCATTTTGACAAATTTTTGAGTCAATTATTGAGTCAAAAAAGAGTCAAAAAATTGTTATTTTCTGTCAAAAAAAATTTATATGTTGATTGGGTTATTAAATTGTTATCTAATTAATCAGTTAAGGTGTGATATTAATCAACTCTTAATGACAATTATCTGTTTTCAAAAAAAAGGTAATTAAATTGTCATTCGTTATCAACTGTAATTGATTCAAATTGAGAGTGAAAAAGTTAATCATCATCAACTAATCAACTGATATCATCATTATAATAATAAACTACATGATTGTTGATTGATACGTTAGGATGATGAGTCAATTATTTGAATTCAATTGTAAATATTGAATGAATTCATTGGTTATCATGAAGCCTGATTGTAATCATCTCATGGTAACTTGATTTATCTTTGTTATCCTTTGAATCCCCCAAGAGTAACAATTGTACATGAACAAGATAAACAAATTGTTGATTACTGATTAAGTTAACAATTCTGATCATTAACTCATGTCAATATTATCAATTGATATTGTTATGGTAAATCAACATGTTGACAATGAATCAATCATAATCGTTCAATTCAATTAATCTATTGATTGGTAATATGAAGGGAGAAAAGTTGACAAAACAATTTCGATCAACTTTTTCGAGAGAAAAAGTTTTATTCAACTTTTTTCACCTCCAATTATTAGCTCAATGTTCATACTAACGAATTGAATTTAAAATCGTCAACCTTTCTGGTCACTGGACAATTAACTCTCTGGTTATGGTTATATTTCAGTTTCCTGGGTAAATCAATCGCTCAGATGATAAGTTTCATTTGGGAATATTTATCGTTGTTGATTGCCGAACAATTTGAATCAAAAATTCTGATATAAGTAATTGAATATTAGATTGAATCTTGATCATGGGAAACTCATGAAATTGCAATCAAATAATCAGTTCCAAAAGATTAATCAGAAACTGATTTTCTGTTAATATTTCATCTTATTATCAATTATGATAACTTATTCAATGAGTAAGGTGAAAATTCATTTTAACTAAATGATTTTATCATGAAAACCAAACTCAGAATTCATGGCTAGGATGAGGAAAATTCACTTTTCTCTATTTCTCTTTATCTCAAGAATTCATGATTTATATAATATTTCAACCTCTCTGTCTCCCGAACATCATTTTACCGTTATCATGTTAACAATAATAATAAATTTCGATAAATTATTGCTTCGATTTCAAATGAACTTCATGATCCACCATTATTTTTACAATTCTATCGCCAGCCTCAAGTCATTCAGAACTTTTTCTTGTTATTATCTCAATAATACAAAATAATGGGAGTTTTTTTTCTTCTTCTTTGGAAAGAAAAATAATTTCCAGAACTGATAGATGGAAATAAATTACAAATAACATCCGAATTTATGAAAACTAGTTCAACAGAATTGAATTAAATGTATGAAGATTCAGAGGAAGCTCAAAATCAATCAGAATTAAATATTTTTTAATCGTTTTCATAACTTTTTGCTTGGAGTTTTTTTCTTGCCAGATGATAAAAAAAAAATCTATTCAGATAAATGATTATCATTATGATTCTGATTCTGATCGTTAAATTGTTCAGGAAGCTGCATGTCTATTAAATGAACAATTTAATAACACTAATAATACTCAGAATTAACAATAACTGTATCAATGTTTCAATTTTCATGGCATTTTCACCCACAAGAATGAAAGTTATACTCTCTGATTAAATTTCTTGCACAGAACTGAGAAAAACAATTCTATACCCAGAATTTAATAATAATGTATAATGTAAAAGTTCAGAATAAACTTTTTTTCTGTATCATCATCATGATTACAATAAAATATCACATTTGCATGAGTCTGATATTTGATATTTAATGAAGTAATTTGTGAGAATGTTTTGTTTCCCCTGAATGATTGAAATGAGTTACATTAGAATCAGAATTTTCAATAATGGTAACAGAGACATTTAAGACTTTTGATACTATTAATAGTTAGATATTTTTTTGATTTCTAATCTAAATCATGTTGATGAAGATACTGAATTGAATTTCATGATAACTCTGATCTGGAAACTTATGATCTCTGATGTTTCAAAAGTGGAAGTTTTTTTTCAATGAAAAAAAGTCAAAATTTTCTTGTTTATTTCTCAATATTAATCAAACTTAAAATCTCCTGTGATTATATTTCATGGAGAAGGTGAAGTTCTGATCAATTCTGACATTTTGTCTTCTTTTTCATTGAACATGGAAAAGTAATCTTCTTATTTCTCTCTCTTCTTATTATCTAATTCATCGAGACTTTAATTTAAACTTGGAATATGATAATTCAAAAGGCTCTTCTTTATTCTGATGTTGAATTTACCATGAAAATTTGAAGAAATTAATTTCACAACATTTTGGAATAGCCGATGAGAAAAGTAAACATGAATATTAAGAATCTTCATGGAGTTTACTTTCCAGTGAATAACTCGATTACCTTGAGATTATTTTCTATCATTCTGATATTCCAGAACCATGTTTCCTATCACACCATCAGGGAAAGTTCTGACTGAATGTAAAAAAAACAGGAAAGTAAAAAAAGGTAAACAAAGTAAAATAAACACGAAAAGTTTTTCGGTTAACATGAGATTTCAATATGATTCAAATGAATCTCTCTCGGTACAATTAGTTTAATCGTTATCACATCAATTAATTGGTTCAATTTTAAACCTCTTTTAAATGTCAGTTGATTGTAATTGTTTTCCCCTTCCAATGTTACCCTTTAACCTTAACAGTTACTATTTAATCAACATTTTGACTCGGGTTAATTGCCTAAAGGTGAGAGAGACTTTTTTTTTCTTCTTGACTCCTCATTGTTTTTATTATCATTCTTTACCTCTGCTTATCATGTTATCCTGAGGAGATGATGATGATGATGATGATGATCACCACCATCAAGATAATAGTGATGGTTTATTTAATGAGAATCTATTTAGGAAACTGAAATACTTGAGGAACAAAAAAAGCGAAAAATAAAAGTAAAAGGAAACAGAATATAAGTTCAATGAGTTATCTTCCTATTCTGATATTGGGATGGAAACTTTTGCGCTTCATCCAGTATCTAATCGACCATCAATTGATTACTCATCTTCATCTTCGAACCTTTTGTTTATCATGGATTGATTCAATTCCAATGGAACCTCTTGAAATTTATTGATAAACGTTGTCTTTTAATTTCTATCTCATCTATTGATTCAGTTGACCATATGATGACCAGTATGAATCTAGAATATAAATTGACACCATGATTCTGATTCCAATAAATTATTCTGGTTATAAGGAGCTCGTTTTAAAATCAGACCTTTTATAATTGTCCAATTATCGTAGTTATAATTTGTGATTTGATAACAGTAATTAAGGGAAATTATTATATTGATCACTGTTGGTTTACTGACTCAGTTGATTCAGTAATTGTTATGAGTTTTTTGGCGATAAATAAGCAAACAGGGAATTGATTAGTAATAATATTAATATGAAAAAACGATTAGAAATGATGATAAGAGATGATAGCTTGTTAATGGAGAAAAGACCATCATCATGGTCATCATATTGAAAGAGAATTATCATTTCTCGGGCTTAATGATGAAGGAAAACAAATTAAATTGTTAGTTGATTGATCCAATGGTCAAGCTAGAAAAAGGGTTGATGATATTTGAAGAAATCGTTGGTCTTCATCTTCTGGACAGAGAAAATTATTTCATCACAAAGATGAGAATGAGTAGATGAGATTTTGATTGGTTCCATCAGTAATTCTCAGTTGAAAGGGTAAAAACACTTCTCATCATCATTATCTTCCATTTCTCTCTGTCTCTTTCTTCTTTCTTTCTTTCTTTCTTTCTTTGTGATGTGTACATCTTACTTTCGATCTCTTATCATCATCATCATCTTATTCTCTCTCGTTACTTGTCTTTCGATTATTCTTTAGAAAGAAAATTGTATGAGCAACAAAAGAGTAACACCAAATAATAATGGTGACCATTGGTCAGTCATTTCTAAGGAAAAAATTATCACAATAATCAATAATCTGAATTGGTCAAGGAATTGAAGGAAATCTAAGATATTTCCTGTGTGTGTGTGTATATGGTTCACTTATCAACTCCATTTCCGAGTATAACTTTTATCGAGTAAACAATTTTTCATCAATAATTTCAAACTATGAGAAAAATTATTCAATCCATTTATTCAGTTATTGGGGGGTAATCGTCATGATCAACAGGGAAAAGATTAGATATCATATGATTGGAATCAAAATAATATCGTTCATTCATCAATGTCTGATATTAATTTTTGAAGAAAATGGATCTAAGTTATTGATAGAATCAGTGATATAACGGAAGATTCATAATTCAACATGAATAATTACTGAATATCCGATCGAAACCTTTAACCCGTCGTAACGGAAAGTAAATAATTCGAGTGACCTTATTTGATTAATTCAAATTCTAAACATATAATCATGGTAACAATTGAGAAACGAAGGCGTAAACATAAGGTTGAAAGTTGAAATTTTCGAGAGCAACATGGTAAAGGCGTGGTGCCTGTGATATTATACGAAATATATAAGAATTGATTCATTCAGAATCAGAGCAATCTTTATGGATCAATTCTCTTGATTGTGATAACTCTGATTTTTCCTTGAAAAATTCTGGTTCAGAAAGAAAAATGAACCGAAAATTTGATTTCTTTCTGACAATTAACTGAATATAAACAATATTTGAAGTTCCATTGTCAACTAATACACAACATGAGAGAGAAAAAAAACTTTACTATTATTACAGTTTTCGAAAAACTTTTCGAGTTGAAAAATATATGGATTAATGTATCACTCGAAATCAGTTTTCATGGTGATCATGATAGTTTCTTTTGTCCACTCATGAGGCTTTCTTGGTGGGTGTTGATGTAATCATTAGATTATCGAATCAAGCAAATAATATTTGACAATAATATATATTAATATGAATAAGAATTAGCTGATATTCATGTTTAACCAGAATAATAATCAGAATCCCCAGAAGATATTTCTTGTATTATTTTTGCTGATTTTTCTCATATTATTATTATGAATATTATCCTAGAGTCTTGTGAATATCTTAAGATAGTGAGAGAGAAAAAAATATATGATAACAATATATACAACGATAATAATTCTGAATATGATGGTGATAAATGTGAATACAATTATTAGAGAAAATCAGGTTGGCAGAAAATTGTCATTATCTTTGTCAGAATTCATTGTCTTTACATGTTCATTATTATTGCGAATTAAATTTTTCATCATGTCCTATTTTGTCTTCTCTTTTCTTCTCATCATCAGCCGATTGTCCATAATGTCGTTGATACGAACCATCTTCATCAACTTAATCATAATCATAATCATCTATCTCATTATCCGTTCGGTGGTTACTTTTATCTCAACTGGTCGAACCCAATTGTTCAGACAAATATGATAAGTTGCCTTCAATTCTGGTTACAACATGGAATCGATGGGTTTTACCTGTTAAATATTAACGAAATTCACCTTGACCCTGAATACCCTGAGGCGATTTTAGAAATTCTTGACTCAGTTCGTTCTTATGTAACCTCATTTCGATCACATTCTTGGCCAGGAGAGAAAATTTTACTCGCCAATAGACAATCTCTTGATATAATTAATGAAAGACTTCGATCAGCTCGAGCTGACCAATTATTAGATCATTTTCATCATCCTCATCATCATGATAACTTATTTCCAGAGGCAATTCAAATGGATGATCAAGTTATCAAAGGGTCAAGGAAACATATTAAATCCTCGCCATTTAGGTCAACTAATAATAATGAAAAAAATGTATATTATTATTTTGATCTGGTCAATATTTTCTTAACAATTGAGCTCAATTCATCGGATATTATTCGTGATCAAGTTAACGGGTATTTCCTTAATACACCTAAAAGCCGCCCTTGGGTCCTTTGGTCAATCGGAAGTGTCACCAAGTCCCGTTTAGCGACAAGAGTCGGTAAAGATTACACATTAGTTTCAACCTTTCTACTCGTCATGTTACCTGGATCGATAAACTTTTTTTACGGCGACGAAATTGGTCTAACTGATGCGATCGACTCAGTATCAGGAAAGGTACTAAAAAGTTTCTATCGAATCAACAACAACAACAACAAGTCAATGAACGATAAAAAATCTCTAATCGATATTGGCCCATACCCAATGAATTCTAATACAAAAATGATGAGAAAATTTTCCAAATTTTTGCTCGAGAAAAAGTGAATTTTCAGTTCCATTCCTCACAAAATAGTTCTAAGCTTATGCAATGTGATCTCATTTCGTAAAAAAAAGTTATCATGAAAAAATTGTTCTCTTTCTCATTGAATAAACAATTTTGAAGAAAAAAAAAGTTCTGATCAAATAGAAGAAGAAGAAAAAAGTTTCAGAACTTTTTCTTTTATCGTTCTCTCTAATTTACAATAAGTCATCATGTTAAGATTTAAGATGATGATGAACATGATGATGATGATGATCAACATAATCTTCTTTGTCTTTTTCTGTTATTTTTGAGCTGAGAAAGAAACAGTTTCATTGTAACTTTGAAAGGTCATTAATTTAAGGTTAGAATCAGATCTTGGTTACTGATAGAATCAGAGCTAAATAACAATGTGGATCATATTATTATTTATATCATCATCAATTCAATCTCATCTTTTCATCCTTTTGTTTATCATCTTCATCTTCATCTTCATCTTATCTTTGAAACTTTCTCTCAAAGGACTTTGTTATATTTTCTCATCATTTACTGTTAGATTTAGACTTTAGCGTTAACTAAGAATCGAAAAGTATTGAGAAAGAATCTAATTGTTAAAGCTAAATGATCAGAGAATTGTAGTTGATTTCTTTTCAACTTTTAATTAGTTTGATAGATTGAGATGTGTGGGTGATTGTGAATTGAATTGATTACAATTCAAGGATGAAAATATTATCAATTATGGTGTAAATGGTTAATTATCCTGAAAAAAAAGTTTCCGAAAACTTTTCACTTATGATACTTGTTATTGTATTTTCTTTGAAACTATTTTGGTAACTTATCGTTGGCTTGAATTTAGCTGAGGTCAATGAGCTCATGAGATTATCATCGTTTAATTATGGTCTTAATTTAGATGATTCTCTGTTAATTGTGATGGAAAATTTTTCAATGGTTTTAATTGTTTTGTTTTTGTATTTCGTTCAGGAATATCGAGCTGGTCAATTGTGTCCAATCCCTTGGACATCAGAATTGAATGGAAACTTTTCCAGTGGAAATTTATCTCATCCTTGGCTTCCGGTTAATTCAAATTATCTATTGAATAATATTCAACGAGAGTCTGAGACAATTAATCGTCTTCAACAGTTAATTGGTTTTCGTCAATATAATTTAAGGTCAGGGTGGACGGAGAAACAGGGAAATTATTTATTCCATTATGTTAATGAAGGTTTTCTTGCCCTTGAGCGATACTTTACTCGGACAATGGTCACTGGAACCATTTTGAGACATCGATTTGTACTTTTCGCAAATATTGGAACCATTGGTCGAATAAAAGATTTTACCGATAAATTTCACTTTGGAACAATTAAAATTACATCTAATCCAAAGAGAATTCAAGATTTTCTCTATTTAAGATCTTTAAACTTAGAACCAGGGGAGGCTTTAATTGCCGAAATGGAATAAAAGAAATGATTAACTAATCAGGTAAATCGATTTTAGAATTTTTGTCCAAAATTCGAATTTAAATTTATGTACATAAAAAGTTGTTAAATTCTAATTCTCTGTAAATACTAATCTATTTATTATGTACCGGAAATGGTACTTTGAATATCCTTTTCCTGAAGGAATTTAAAAACTTTTTGCTTTTCAAATTTTCGCGGTAATTTAATGTGATTTATTTTTATTCTAATAGATTCTGATTAATCAAGTGACCAGATAAATGATTGATCAACTAATCAGCAAAATTTTATGAATGATTGTCGCTGATTAAATTGTCAATTTACTTGATTGTAAACTAATCACCAATTGTAATACATTTTCAATTCAAATTGTAAGATAAAAAAAATGAACAATGAAACATTTTTGCTTTGTAAATTGTAAACATAAAATTTATTGTTTAGTGCCTTCAAGTTAATTGTAATTATGTTAAATCTTATTGTTTAGAAATGAAAAATAAAACAATTAATAATTTAACTTATTTAATTGTGTTAATTAACTGAGACAACTAAACATAATCACAATGGCTCGGAGTCTTGGAACATTTTTAACAAGATTCGGATTGATCAACGACTATTAAGATAATTGTTGATAATTTTATTGATTAGAATTGATTTGATTACATTAAAAGTGAACAACAATTAAAAAGAGGATTTTGAAAATTAAGATGAAACAAAATGATGTTATTAGAAGGATGGATTAGGAGGAGGCGGAAGATGAGGATGCTAAGGGATGAGGATGGTGAAGATATTTTTAGTCTCGTAAATGATGAGGATGAGGATGAGGATGATGAGGGAATTTATGTTCATCTCTTGAGTAAAGAAGAAGAAGAAGACAAAGTGATGAGTCTTTATTTTTATTTTTGTTTTTAACTCGAAATCATCTTTAGAATCTTCATCCTCATCTCTTAGCATCTTCATCTTTTTTTTTCTCTTCAGTTTGTTGTTGGCCAGTTTCCAAAAAGGCTCGCAAAAGGCCAGATGTCTTAAAATTAGAATATGAATGAGAAATGTGAGAGCATCTTCATCTTCTTCATCCCATGAAGTCTCATCTTCATCTCAGTCTCTCTCTCTCTCTCTCTCTCTCTCTCTCTCTCTCTCAAAGGAAATGTAAAGGTCTCGTCATCTTATCTTCCATAGTTTCTTCATCATTAACATCATCTTCATCATCGTCTTTAAGTTACATTGATTCACCCATTAAGTTTTAAAGGATGTTGTTGGTGTCTTGAGAGGGGGTGAAAAGGGAGCAAAAGATGATCAAGATGAAGATGAAGATGATGATGGTGAGAGAGAAAGAGAGAAAGAGTGAGCAAGTGAATCGTTTTCAATATAAATACAATTTTCTCAACTTTATGAATTGTCAATTGTTACCAACATTCAACGTTCCAACTGTAAAATGTTAAATTCATTTACAATCCAATATTTGTGATCGTCATTCGGCTTAATCCTAATCCATCATTTTAGGTACTCAAAACTTTTTTTTTTACTCTTTTTTCTTTTAATTGTCAAACATTTTCTTCTTTCTCTGTTCTACCATTTAACATGATAATTATCACATTCGATTGATTAGAACACATACTTCTGGACATCGCCATATTTAATTACTATGTGTATATGGAATGTAAAGAAGTATGAAGTTCTTACAATCCTGAACAAAATCATCATCGATTATAATTGTAGCAACCTCGCCTTCTAAATTGAATCAAGGTTGAATTTAAATCAATTTATTTTAATTTCATTTCATTTTCTCTTCTTCCTCGAGTTGAGAAGGAATAAAAAAAAAGTAAACTAACAGAACGAAACAATTTTTTCCTCTCTCAAATCATAATCGAATGTCATTTTCTTCAGCATTTGATTTTCGAGGTAAGTTCAACATTCAACAACAATTAAAATTATTTTCTTCTTTAGAAAATTATTGACAAGATCTTCTTCTTCTTCTTTCTCTTGTAAACATAAATCAATATGTATTCTTATTTGTAAAAATAAATTTCCAACAATTATCAATATCTTTAAGAGTTTTTAAATAATTTTTACTTCGTTTCTGTTGATAGAGAAGAAAAAAAATCTTTTTCCTCACTATTTGAATTTGGCGCTTTTCGTTTTCAGATTTTTTGCTCATGCGCAGAATTTTGTTTTCTTTTTTTTCGTATTGAAGGTGATTCAATTTTCTATGCGTCAAATTTTTCTTGATGATTGTGATTAAATTTAATTACTTTGGCCATGCTTTAAAAATCTAACCGAGATAAACTCGATTATCCCCTTAATCCATTATTTGCGATCAATTGTTTCTCATTGGTTGGTTAATTGAACGACCATGTCTTCAGATCCAAGTTTAATCCAAGAGCTTAAAGTAAGTGAACTTATCCTTCAATCTATTCATATAATAATAGAAATCATCAGTCTCTCTCAATCTTTTAGTTGTTACATTTATCTATTGGAATATTTTATTTCTTTTTTATTTTAATTATTCTTCTGTTTATACAATTCAGTTCAAGGAAATTGAAGGTAATTTTCTCTCGCAGTCTAATCTTATTTTGAATTTTCCCAGAGATTCGATACCATAAATTTCTTTGTGGTTTTCTTATGAGATTTTAGTCTCACCCACTTTTTAGTTTTTTCTTCTTTTCTTTTCTGTCTGTCTATCTTTCTTTCTTTCTCTCTCTCTCTCTCTCTCTCTCTCTTCTTCTGATGATGTTTTTTTAACCAAATTTTTCTCTTTCTTTTATAACCTTTCTTTCTGTTTTTCCTTCTTTCTTTCATTCCTTTCTTAATGTAAAATTTTTTCTTCTTGTTCCGCTTTATTTCGCTTTAGACTCAGGTCATGAGTTTCCGTGTCGCTGAGCTTCAAATGTTACTTGGATTTGCTCAAAAAAATCGTAGTGGTAAAAAGCACGAATTACAAGCTCGAGCAATTAGTTTATTACAAAAAGGAAATTTAACCCTCTCTGTTCAAAATAAGATTCGAGAGCTTCACCGACAAAGGTTCTCCTGCAACAATTCAGACTCTCAAGGATCAGATATTAGCTGTTATGGAAGTAGTTCAGCTTCTAAAGTGTCATCTTCATCTATAAACAATGGACTTTCTCTCAGTGTTACTCCAGGAGGTCCAAGTAGAGGAGCCTCAAATGCAGCCAATTTACTAAACTCCAGTTTACCGGGTGATTATTATTCAAGTATGCCACGGAGTTTAGGAGCATTTGATTTCTCAGCCTCATCTCCATCCAACTCTAAACCTTACATTTCCTCTTTACCTTTGCCTTATCCAGTTCTGGCCGATGTAAAGTTTAAAGTCCTGCCTTTCTTTGATGTTCTCGGTGAACTTTTAAAGCCAGCAACCCTAATGCCAAACCCTAATTCTAGATACCAGGAGAGTACTTTCAGTTTCCATTTGACACCTCAACAAGCGAATGATGTTTCACTATCTCGTGATGTAAATCAAGATGGAAGACCTGAATTTGGTGTACAGATTCAAATGAGATTCTGTCTACTCGAGACAAGTTGTGAACAAGATGATAATTTTCCTCCAAATATTTGTGTTAAAGTTAATGATAAAATTTGTCCACTTCCTGTAAGTCCATTATTTAAGTGATCATACTTTTGATACAATTTTAACTCACTCATAAACACATTCTCTCTCTCTCTCTCCTCTTTCTATATTTAACCAGAATCCCTTGGCAACAAACAAACCTGGAGTTGAGCCCAAAAGACCAAGTAGGCCGGTTAATATTACCCAATTGTGTAGGATATCACCGACTGCTACGAACCAACTATCTTTATCTTGGGCATCATCAGAATATAGTAGAGGCTATGCTGTTGGTGTTTTCCTTACAAGGCGACTTATCGCCAATCATTTACTACAAAGGATAAAATCCAAAGGAGTTCGAAACTGTGAATATACCCGTGCAATGAGTATGTTTCAACTTTTCTCAGTCAATTTTTGGTTTTATTTTCTAATTTCTTTTAATGTTATATTTATATTAATATGATTTGTATGTTTCTCTCTGTTTACAGTCAAAGAAAAGTTAGCACAAGATCCAGATTCAGAAATTGCAACAATGATATTACGTGGGTCACTTCTTTGTCCACTTGGTAAAATGCGAATTCAAATACCCTGTAGAGCGATGACCTGTACACATATACAGTGTTTCGATGGTTTATTATATCTACAAATGAACGAAAAGAAACCAACTTGGGTCTGTCCAGTTTGTGATAAAAGTGCTTTGTTCCAGCATTTAGTCATAGATGGGTAAGATCATAGTTCACCTTCCATCACAATATCTGTCTACTTTATTATATCAATTGTTGTATTTACTTATCATCTCTATCTCTTTGATCAGGTTATTCACTGAAATCATAAGTCAAGCGCCCGTTGATTGTACAGAAGTTCAATTCCATGAAGATGGTACATGGACACCATTATTACCTAAGAAAGAGTTAAAATGTGAAACCCTTAGTAGTGTAAATCATGTTCACAAGAGAACTAAAGAAGAACGTGAGTCTTAATTATCTGATTTAAAGATAGTAATTATTAATATTTATGATTTTCTGTAATAATAATTTTGGTTTTTTTTATATTGTCTTCTTTTTTTCTTTAGCAATGTCACCTCAGCCTAAAAAGACTAAATCAGAAATTGAAATTATTACTCTTGATAGTGATGATGAAGATGATGGTGATGATGATGACGATAATGATGATGACAATGAAGACGATGAAGACACTGAAGAAGATAATGAAAATAGTGTTATAAACAATGACAACGAAAATTCATCTCGTACATCAAAAAGTACCCACATGGGTCAAACAACGCCGATCATTTCTTCTGGATCAAGCAACTCTTCAGACACCACACCTAATATTTCATTACCATCGCCTGATTCATCATCAGGATCATCAGTTTCCTCAAACTTACCCCATGCCTTAGATGCCTCAAGTAGTTCACGAACGATGATGGACACCTCACACAATACCATTCCGTGCTACGCTCCAGCAAATAATACCAGGTATTTAGCGGGTATCTCAGTAGTTTAGTTCTAGTAGATTAATAATTCAAGTTTTCTTTGAAAAAAAAAGATTCATCATAAACATAAAGTTCAAAGTTATAATTTCCTCATGCTTTTTCTTACCTTATCTTCATCCTCCCCACCGAATCCCATATAATTTTACTGAATTTCATTTGTTTTCCATTTATATCCAAAAATCACCGTCATTCCCCGCGAAAGCAATGTTGAATAAAATATTGTATTTTACAAAGTTTTTAAATATTTTTTCTATTTCTCTCTTTTCTTTTCTTCTTCTCCTTTTCGATTCACATTGGTATTTCTTCGTGTTCATCTCGTTTGCGCCTCCATTCATGTTCCATGTTATATTTTCACCGATTTTCAATCTTTCCATTGTAACAAAAGTAGATCAGGAATCAATCCACTCGCTGGTCCTCTTACCACGAATTCAGGTCCACCCTCAATGGGAACAAGAGGGAGAATATCCCTTGGAGGATTACCTTACCATTCTCGATCAAACATAGACGTACCTTCGTCCTACCCAGGGATGCCCATTCTCAATCCAAATGCACCTCCTTTTTATCCTTCGAACGCATCTAAATCATACTCAGGCCCATACGATTACGTCCTTTCAAACACTAATTCCCATCCAATGTCTTATTCAAGTGAGTCCATTTTCCATTTTCTTCATCCTCTGTTTATTTACTCAATTGATTGAATCTCTCTCTCTCTCTCTCTCTCTCTTCGATCAATTTTCCAATACAGACTATGATGTTTACCATGGTCATAATCATTCAATGTACAATGGTGATATTTCAAGAGATGTGAGTATTCAACATCAACTGAATTCATGTTAAATGTTTCATTCACACTTCCATTCCAACAATTGAATCTTTCATCATCAGATAACAACAAAAGTCTTATCATAAAATGGTGATTCTTTTTTTAAACAGTGTCTACATACTATCATAGTGAAGTAAATTAATTGTTGAATCGTTTTAGCTTCCCTACCATACAAAATCTCAAGTCTACAATGTGTTCATTTGTTTTCTATTGCGTATTTGTGTTGATTTTTTACCATCATCACAATTATTAACCCTCTCTATCAGTGGTATCTTTTCATGCGCACACAATTTTATTCATCCTTCAATTATTAATAGATATTCGTTTAAGTTAATTAATCAATTATGAACTCAAATTTATAAATAGAGTTTAATGTTAATCCATTCAATGTCTCTCAACTCTCAATGTCTTCTCGTTGTTTACTAGTCTCTTTGGCTTTTGTTTTTTGCTTTTCCATGCCAACCATTGGCTTACTCTGTTAAATTGTTTAGCTAATTGTTAAATCGTACAACGTCTTTACAATTACATTGATAGTAAATCTCTTAATTGATTAATTTGTGCAAACCGTCGTGATTTGGTTTCTCTATTTTCTTATTTTTCTTTTTTTCCATCAAGAGTTTGGTCATGTAATTATCATGATCTTCCTTTGAATTTCCTGGTGAATTTGGCTCTTAAATCGTTCATTGAAATGATCTTTCGGAGACTTTGATTGAAAGGCCAACCAATTGGTTCGAGACTTGGGCTCTCTCTTTAGCTTCAATTAGTTAATCGTTAATTAATTAACTGATTAAATAATTGAAAGAAATACTCACTGAATGATTAAGCTTTCAATTGATTGTGCGAAATTAAATTTCTAACAATAAACCAATCAGACCAATAACAAGTTACATGATTAATAAACTTGTAATATCTTGATTTTCATCTACGGCTACTAATCAATATAACCAATTAATTTGATTCAATTGATTCTTTGTTTTTGTTGTTCGCAATTAAGATGATTAATATTCCTACTTGAAGATAACATTATCATTCTGCTGAAGGTCCAATTGATTTGCTCTCATTGTTGAAGTTGATTAAATAGTTTTATGCAACAATTAAAATAAACTTTTCTCATCATTGATAATAATGAATGAACAATTTGACTTTTTATTTTGTTTTCTCAATGGAGGAAAAAATCAACTAATTGATTGTTGGGATACATTTTTCCCCCTTCGTTTATCAATCAAGTTAATTACTGATCAAACAATACAATTAATCTGATGAACAATCAACACCAAACTTTTGATTATAAATCAAATTGAATCTCTTTTTGTGTTGTTTACTTGTATCAATTGTTTTCATTTTCTTGTATTGATTTAATTTAGATATTAATTGTTTGTTTCGTTTTGTTATTTAGATGAAAAAATTAATTGATTTACTTTTTTCTCTCTCTCTCTATTTACAGTTAACTTCGTACAGAAATAGTTCATCTTCGGGAAATCGACAAGCATCAGATTCTGGTCCTGAATTAATTTCATTAGATTGACTATCGATGAATGAATTTAAACAACAATTTGACTGATTCATACTCCATCATTGTATCATCTTCATCTTCATCTTCTTGATCATCTAATTTTTTGCCATATCAACGAGCTCGAATTGATTAATTATCTCCTCTGCTACCCGTTGATCATGATAACATTATTTGGAAATGTAAGGAGAGTGATTAAGCTAATCATTTGATTAATTTTCTTAATTTTCGCACAATGATTAATTGGGAGAGCAATTTATCACCACCATCTAAATTGTATCTACTGGATCATTGAATTAGCTTTTAATCTTCAACATGATCAGCCAAAATTAACCATCGGGCACAATTAAACTTAATTGTCTACTTTTCTTTTGATTCTAAATATCCCCTTCTACAGAATCTCACATATACACAATTCTAATTATTGATTTTGATCAATTTTTTAAACTCACAATCAATAATTTAATTCGTCTTTACCTTCATACGGTAGAGAATTAAATTAATATAAACTAAATTAAGCAAATTATTAATGACCTAATTGTTTTTCTGTTGGTCTCTATTGAGTCAACCTTTTTTTTATATACACAACAATTAGATTTAGCTTTATTGTTACAATTAAGCTGGTTCTGAATCAACCAAAGTTTAAAAAGTTCAGCAAATAAATATCATTGACAAATTATATTCAATTTGATTAAATTTAATTACTATTATCATTCAATAACTTTCATCGTTAAGATTGATCACTTTTGAATGAATATTATTGTAAATAAATTATTTTTCATAACAAAAAGTTTAATTGTCTTTTAATTTATTTATTTCAACCATCCAATGAGATTGATGAATAAAAGTTAATCAACAATCAAGGTAAATTTTAGTTTAAAATGATTAAAATGTAACTCGATAAATTAATTGTTACACAATTAGATCATTAGTTAATTTATTAATAGTACACTTTTGATGAAGAGCTAAAGTTTAAGGCAGTTTGATTGAGTTAATCATTTAACTATGATTTGTTTTAACAAAGCTATTGAACAATTAAAAGATCAATTGATTAGCTGATCAATTGTTTAATTGCGATTTTAGCTTTTTTTAGCTAAATATTGAATAACAGCGAAATCAGAAGATCTCATCCAATCGCCAGGTAATGATGACCATTGGGACTCGTCTTTAAATCCAACACAAACTTCAGCTTTAATTGATCGAAGTGTACAAAGATCAGTGGGATGGAAACCTCGAAGAGCGACCTCGAAGGGAGTTGTATTTTCCCAGGCTAAATCGCCGACAAGTTTACGATAGTTAAGATCACCTTTAAAAATTAAAAGTTTAGCCTGTGATAATTGTGAGTACAAAGATGGACTGACAGTTCTCATGCTCGAAAAATCGTACGGAAGAGTCCAAAATTGATCTTCAACAATCATCCAAGTTCCGTTGGTAATATAACCTTTCCACTTGTTGCCTAATGATTGAAGTAAAGGTGATTCTTTACACTCGATCAGATGGTCAATTGTCCAAAGGAAATCGTATCTTAGAGCATCGGAAACAAACCATGGGATAGTTTTAACGTACCAACGAACTGTACATTTATCGACAGGTAAAAGGCCAGATGAGTGAAGAAATTCAACTAAACATAGATCGGTAAACAGTTCGAAGCCAGCATTGTCCAAAACAATATCGAGACAAGGTTTTGAAGATGAAGATGAGATCAGATTCTTGATTGATGACCATAAGTGTTCACTATCATTAATGAGTATATTAGGTCGGATTTTGGACAGATCGTCCAACGGACTAGAGGTTTGAGAACAATCTTCACCAGCGGTCAGTGAAAGGTCACATTTATTGCCCCAAAGCGAAATTTCAAACATTTTAATTGTTTCATCTTTTAACGATTCCGATGAGACTTTCAATCGAGAAACATATTCACCTAAAAATAGAGGGAAAAGAACAAGTAAAAAAGTTAATTAGTAAATTAAAGTTGATTAACTTGATTACATGGTTGTGATTATTTCATGATTAACAAATCAATTTCTTAAATTGGCTTTTGTGGTAATGATTAAGACGAACATCAATTATTTTCAACTCATTGCATGATTAATAATCAATAGGATTATAACCTTATTAACGTTTCATTGGTATCGTGATTTAAGTAGCGATACTCAAATCATCATGATTATCATTTAAATGATTATCGATATTCATTGAATTATATTCATGGGAATTGGTTATTAACAATTAGTCAAGCGAGAAAAGGATTTTACTACTTAATTGTTGGTGTAACAATTAACTTTGAAAGTGGTTAGAAGCTTTGAAAGTTATAAAGTCAAACAAATAACAGTAAAAAAAACAAATTATCGAGTTGATTGTATTGTTGTTGTGATTAATTGGTTGAATTAAGGATAGAACATGAAATTAAGCCTTTCCTTAATCAACTTGATAATGATATGTTTCAAATTGTAAGGGTGGGTTTAAATTGCTTCATCTTTTTTTTCACTGATTACTGGTGACAATAGAGTGATGAAAGCATCAGCAAAAAAATAGATTAACAATCAGTGATTACAATTTGAACACTCAACTCGATTTATAAGTTATTTGCCCCATTAAACCAATTAATTGTCTTCCTCTAAATCATTTATGAATGACAAATTCACTCTCAATCATGTTAACGAGCTTGTTTAACAATCTATTTGCCTCCATGATGGTGAATGATAATGACGATGAAAAGATGAAGATGATCATCATCATCTTCATGTTATTGATCATCTTCTCTTGAACGGAACGTTTTACTTTTCAAGTGATTCGAGGTCAAAGAGTATAGTTGAATCTGAAAGCGTGATTAACAATCAACGGGCGGAGTACATTGGAATACAGATCAATTAAAGTTGAACGACAGAAAAAAAATGGCTGAAAAAAGAGAGGAGAAAGAGAAAGAAAAAGTATTATTACTTTTACCAATTAACTTATTATCATCATCATCAGGTATCATTAACAGGTAGTCAGAATTTACAATTTACTGTTGATTTGAAGTTAACTTTTGTTCAGTTGATTTAAGATTAAAACATTTTTCAAACAACAACAACAACAACGTCAAGAAGTGACAGTTAATTGTTTACATCATAAGTTACCTTTTTTTTTGTCCAATCATCATCATCATCATCATGAGTATCACCATCGCCATCATCATCAGTGTTGATTAATATTGATTGTATTGAATTTCCTCTCATTGATCTCTGTAATTGAATAATCTCCTTATTCCAATACTCCAAATATAATGAACAGTTCCGTGAATAGATTCAAATTATCAGGATGGAAAAGTTTTGCCAATCATTTTGATGGATCAAATCAACTTCTCACAATTCTTAAAGTTAATCTAATTATCTATCTAGTCTTTGATTATATAATTAACTTGTATGTTATCTGTTCAGTGGAATCGGTTACCAAAGAGATTGAATCTCGACATGGACGTTCAAGTTGCTTTAATCTTGATCATGTTGTTATCGTAACTTGTCTTTATGGGTCACTTGTTATGTCCATTGTTTTCGATGTCATTGGACTTTTGGGTATAATTAAAGAATATCCGTTTCTTTGTCTTCTAAATGTTTGTCAACTGTCCATAGGTGTTCTAAAGGTAGTTGTCGTCTTTAATTATCTTCCACTCGTGGCGATTCACATGTTATTTGTTATTCTCTCATTGATATTTGCTGTTATCGTTATGCCAAAGGATGATAAGTTATTCATTTGTACACCGTAACTGGAAGGCCAAAAACTCCGTGTCGGATTGAGGTGAACTGTTTATCGGATAAAATGACAAGAGTGATTTTTTCTTGCGACCTGGAAATCTGAATGAAAAATGTTAATAGTGAAAATTGTAAATATAAAAGAAAAAGAGATAATCTCATCTTCTCAATGCTAAAATGAAGGAGAAAAAATTTGAAGAGAAAATTATTGTTCCAATGTAATAATGTATTATAAGCTTCTGGTTATTGTATGTCAATGATGAGTTGATAATTATTGTCAATGATTAACCAAGCAAATAAATTGGATCCTTTCACAGTTTCAGGAATCAATCAAAAAGTGATGAAAACTCAAGTTCAATAAACACCATTGACATGAGAGGGTGAAAATGAAGCCAACAAAAACCAATTTGATAATCACAATCGGATAGATAAATACACTTATTGTAATAGTTTAAATGGACCAACCTAACATGATTGTTGCCTTCATTGATTGTTTCAGGGCATTTCGCTTTTGTTCAAAAAATGGATCGAATTTAGTGAAATATTTACTTCGAGCAAAAATTTCACGTACTCGTCGGTACATGTAACATTCAGAGTAAAGCCATGGAATTGAATAATATGTTGGACATGATCCAAGTTTCTCAGTCCATGAATTAAAATATCGATTCCAAATTGAAATATCATCACCATTATCATCTAATAGGATTAATTGTTTATCGGTCATCATCTCATATCGTAACTTTGAGAATTGTCCTAATATTGATTTTGCTTCTTCTTCAATATTAACCTTCTCTTCCTGATTAAGATTCAAATGTTGGACCGTAATAAAGGATGAATATGCTCGTCGAAAATAGTCCAATCCTTTAACCAGAATTTCGGGTAATCTTTCACTGATTGTGTGAAAGGCAAAACATCTAATTGCAAATAGAGAGAAAACAAAAGGTTAATCATCCCAATAAACGATAGATTAATGAAAGATGAAGGTTGACAAAAATAATAAACATGAGCGAGAAATGGAAACAAAAAGGTAAACCATTTTTAATACTTACGATTTATCAACAGGAGCGATTGGCTCGGGTATTGTTGTCATGATCTAAGAGTATTATCACTAATCAGTTATCGTTAAATTATAATTGTACAAAATCTAAATTGATTAGGAAAAAAAGAGAGAGAAAACAAATTAATCAGTTAATCGTTGGATACCTTTGAATACAAAATGAAGATTCATGAGTAGCTGATACTTGATACGCGCAAGTACAAAATGGTGATAACATTTGAGAAACGAATAAAATTAGAGACAAACAATTAACATTAAATCAGAACAATTGAACACAATGGAATAAATTTGACTTTCTAATTTGTTCAATTGATTAAATTTTCTTATAGAAAAGGAAAAAGAATTGAAAATTTATGTTTACTTACTTTTCAATTTTTCTTTTTCCAATTTGATTTATTTTTGTTTTCTCTTTTCTCTGAACAATCAATTATTCTCTTATATTTACCACCAAGTTAACTGTTGACATTTAATTCGTTTCAAATCAAATAGAACATTTTCACGAGTTAATTGATGGAAATTAGAAAAAAAAATTAATCAAAAAATTAAATTCTAATTAAAATTGATTAACCTTTTCTGAGGCTTTCGATGTATCGATCAACAGCGCCATCTAGTGTTGGTTAGAATAGAATTCAAATTATTCAATTTTCTGAAAATGGAAAAAATTGTAAACAAACAATCACTTGAATAATTAGTAGCAATTAATTGTTCCATTGGATATTTTTTTTGGATCAGTTTGTTAATCTGATTGTGATTTATCTGTTGCTCTAAAGTTTGTGGGGAAAAGAATAATATTTAAAGTGGAAAAAAGTGTTTTAAATTATCAATCGTTTTGGTTTGTTTTTTTGTTTTCTTCTTCTTGTTTTGAATGATGGAAGGACCAACAATTAAATTCAAAAGTATTAAGAAAAAGCCTTTAAGGACTAAAATTGCTGATGAAGGTGAAGATGATGGTGTTGTTGATGATACCAGAGAATCAACGGATAATAAAAAGGATAATGGTGAAGGTGACGACGAATGGGATAAATTGGAAGAATTGAAATTATCAAGATCATTAAAGAGAAGATACAACAAAGGGATTAATGCAATGGATCTTTTAACAATCAGCAGTCAGGAGACTCAAGAAGCTAAAGTAAAAGCTGAACATTATGCTGGATTAATGACATCACTTGATTTGGCTAATATATTTTCAGTGGAAACAAATCGTCGAGATGAAGATCAAGATATGTTAAAATACATTGAGGAGCAATTGGCTGAAAGAAAAGGCCTGGTAAAGATGGATAAAAATGAAACAAAACGCGAACTAATTGACCCAGATGATTTAGTATTTAATGAATTACGGGAAAATTTATTAAAAGATGAACAGAAAAAGAATGAGGAAATGTTATCAAGTCAAATGCTCAGTGGAATACCTGAAGTTGATTTAGGTATTGATGAGAAGATTCGTAATATTGAAGCAACTGAAGAAGCCAAGATCAAATTAATGGAAAGAAAGTTAAACCATCGTTCAACCAGTCGAGATTCAACCTTAGTACCAACCAATGTGGCCGCTAATTATGTTCAACATAATCGTTTCAATGTTGATACCTCAGATCACAATAATAAAAGACCAAAAATAACCAATAAGCCTGTTACTACTTTGGTTAAAGAACCTGTTGTCCAGATTGGAGATGAACCTAAACAAGGTTACTTTCGTACCAATTCGGGTCAAAATAAATCAAAGCTCAAGTTCCCTGGTAAAGAGAAAGCTACTGATGATTATCATTTTGAAAAGTTCAAAAAACAGTTCAGAAAATGAAAGCTTTTCATCCTCATCATTATAATATGATCATCACAAGACCAGCGAATATCTTAATCAATGAAGAAAAGTATCAAAAGAAAAAAGGAGAAACTGTGTCAGTAGTTTCTATATTTTTTACTACCAATCATCATTAATATTTGAAATTCGTATCAATATCAATCTTTATATTTCAATTGACCATTACACTTATCATCCCCATTAATCGTGAAGGTTAACCCATCAGGAATCAATTTCAATTATAATATATAAGACCAAAAATCAGTTGATTCATTGATTAACCTTACAACTAGTATTTTGGTAAAGCAGCAACAAACAATACAATTGATTTAATTTTATCTGTAAATTGATGATCTCATATTCATAAATTGATTGTAATCAGATTGATTTTTCCTTCTGCTAATCAACCATTTGATTATCGGTTGATCCATTATTGTAAATCAGCACTTTCATATGTAAAAAAAAAATGATAACATTTCCTTGCAAATTATACTTGACCTAATCTAAACAATCAACAATTTAAATTGGTTGATTTATTTATATATATTTACATGATTACATCTTAATGAAAAGATTGTCATTCATTTTCTAATGATTTGTATTCTTAATTGTTGTATTTGAAAAGGGAAAAAATTTTCAGATTTCGGAGATGAGAAAAAAAAACAATAAGGAAGGAAAAAGAAAATGAATTAACAACTAAATAACAATTAGTTAATTGGGTTCGTCATCTTAATAGAAACACGATTAAATTTCAATAGAGCGAGAAAAGTAGAATAAGCTATTAACTGTTAACAATTAGAGTTAATTTGATTTGCAAACTACATTTATCTTAACCATTAATCTTGTTTGGGTTACAAACCATCAATTTATTTATTTTCACCAAATCAACTTAATCTAATTGGTTTAACAAATGATACGCAATTTACAGTTAATTGTGAAAAGTGAAAAATTGATTGAATCAGAAAATCAGAATCTGATTAAAATAGAGATAAATATCTTCGCAATTAAGGAAATCACCGGTGAAATTATCACGAGTTTTATGAAGACCTTTAGTTGATCGAAAACTTTTCGTAATGTCCATAAAAGTTTCGAGCAACAATCGGGAAGGTCAATGAAAAAGTCCAAACATTACAGTGATACTAAAAGTGACAATTTATTAACTAAATAAATCCAGTTATTAGTCAACGTAATCAATAGTTACTTGTGAATCATAATTAATCATTTTGTCAACAGAAAACTCCCAATATTGTTTATCTTTTTGATAATTGGGGAAACAACACTTTGATTATAATAGTAATTGTTTGGATTAATGATTAACTGATAATCTTGACTTAATCGGGATTTAGTTTTAAGTGACTCCGAGAATAACAATTACCTCGAGAATTGGAAATGAAATATTAGTTAATTGTTGACTTGGTTTAGAATCAGAGACCAAGGGAACTATTTTGAAGAACAATTAATCGTAATTGTAATTGACTTGTGAACTTAACGATTAACTAACTGATATAAACTGCTAGAATATAAGTTAACAAAAGTTAATAAATTAGTTAGGTTTTTCTTAGCGCAAGTTATTAATTAATTGATCACCAATATCTAGATCAACACTTATAACAATCAACGAAACTATTAATAGATCAAACAAACAATTGAATTGTCTCATCTCATCAATTTAACCAACTAATTTGATTTGACTCTCAATAACATGTGATCAAACAATTACATCACCGGAAATAGTATTAAGTAAACAAAGCTATGTAAAGGAAAAGGGGGAAAAGCAATTTTAATTTAATTAAGAGATTATTTGTTTCATTGATTGTGTACGAATTAATTAATTCTTTTGATAACATTGTGTTGATTGAACGGATTTTCCTAAACTTTATCAGTTGAAAAAATGATCAACGGTAAAAGGAGTTCGTGACTTTCAGGACTTAGAACTTTTTTTCTGATACTATTTTCGATTTTCGACCATTTTCTTGAGGTCACTTTCTGACCTTTAAAAGGTCACTTCTGAATCTTAATGGTGTTGGTAAAATCTAAGACCATAAAAGTTTCGAATTCACTATCGAAATCAACTCGTATCGAATATGTTATTTTCGGTTCAGTTTCGAAGTTGAAAAGTTCTGAAAATCCTCTAAAAGTTTTTCTGTTTTTCGTGATTATTTCTTTGGACTATTTGAAGGAAAAAGTTAAATCACAATTAACACGATGAATTAGTTTTCTCTGATAAATAAATTAACTTTTTAATTGCTGATTGGAATTATAATATAATTAATAAATTTTCTGTTTCATGATTACAATTTGATTAACTTTTACAAATTGTATATTTCAAGTTGCGGTTTTGAACCTGTAAGACAATTTAATTGAATTGATTAGATTATTAATTAAGCTCTTGGATCATTTGTTAATTGTCGTCTTGATTGTCGAAGTGGATGTTTGGCAATGTGTAACATTAGAATGATCTTAGTTGTTCCAGAGGGTAGATCACCTTGATAAAGATCTAAATCAAGTTCTAATTTAGTTAATTGTTCACCTTTCAAAGATTTTACCAATGATATGGTCGCCTCATTGGAAACTGAAGTTAAATGAAAATCATCTCGAGTCGCAGGTTCTACTGAATTATCGGCTTGAACATTGGTCACATTCAGCTTGAAAATCACCTCAGAACCGGGAATCAACGGCCCTCGGGCGGTGAAAAGTGCCAATCGTCCGGTGGGTGGAATCGGCGCCCCCGATGGTATCGAAATGTATGAATATGAATAAGATAAAGGTCTCTTGTAAATCTCATAACATTTATCGCCGACACATTGAACTGAATTCCGAGGTTTTTTACATCGACTAAAATTCAAAACAATTAAACGATTAGTTGATTGACAATTTTTCATCATTAATTGTTTATAATTTAATTTATTCTAATCATCAATCTAAATCGTTAATGATTAATTTATATGTATTATTATTATTAGTGTGTCACTTGAAGAGAGACTCAATTTTGATTAATCATTTAAAATCAGATCAATCTCAATTGTATGGACATAAACAATTATAGTTAACTAATCATCTTGAAACCTTCAATTTTAATTGTTACTAATCAATAAGTCAACATTAACTAATTGTCAATGATTGATGATTTATTTTAATTGTTGACATACTATTAAATAAATTAATAATATCTCCCGTTTATAGCAGCAAACTGATTTAAACTAATTTCATAATTAATGATAATTTGTGTAACCATTTTTAGTTAACAATTAAATCATTTTTATCAACACTCAATCAATTGATTATTAGGTTGAAGCAATAATATTAATACAATAATTATATCATTCTTATTGATTTACTTTGATTAAAGTTGAGATTTTCAAAATGTAATCAATTTGAAATATTTTTGCATCTCATCAATTTCAAAAATGGTTAATTGTAATTGTAAACATGTGAATGGTTATAAGCACTGATTGTTAACTTAATTGTCATTCAATTTACTTACTGAGTATGAGCTGTGTCTCTGATATAACCTTGAGGACAATCTTGATTAAAGCATTTATATGATCCGATTGTGTTTAAGCAAATTGATTCACCGCAAGGTTTTGATATTAAACACTCATTGATATCATCACAGAATTGATTATCTCGAACTTGAAATCCCTCTGAACATGAACAAATGTACGAACCAGCGGTATTGGTACAATTACCCTCACAAAAAAGTGCCAAATTTGACATGTTAGATGAACATTCATCAATATCAACACAAGTCTTTCCATCATCAGCTAATCTGTAACCTGTGGTGAGAGATTAAGATTAAGATTAAGAGAGATAAGAAGAAGGCAAAAAAAAAAGGAAAGGATTAAGAAAATTATTATTCTCATACCTGGTGAACATGAGCATATATATGACCCTTGGGTGTTTATACATTTATCTGGACAGACCCAGGGTGTTTCTTGACATTCATCAATGTCATCACATCCTTGTGAGTATTGTGATTGCCGATAACCCTTTTGACAGATACAATCAAATGAACCTTCCTTGTTGACGCAAATTGAGTTAACTGGACACACCTCTGGTCCATACTTGGCACACTCATCGATATCGATACACCTTCGATACTCATCTAACTTTTGACCTGGTGGACAGGAGCAAGAAAATGACCGATAACCATTGGTACAAGTTTGACCTGAGAGACAATTGTGTGACCCTTCAGCACATTCATCAATATCAACACAAGTTACCCTTTGAGAGTCATAACGAAGTCCACTTTCGCAAATTGATCGACACTGATATGTACCAATAAGGTTAATACACGAATGACCAACTGGACATCGCTCTGGAATTGTACATTCGTCAACATCTTCACATTTTCCTTGAGAATTTTTCTCATAACCAACTGGACATTTAATCGATTGACAGATTCCTTCAGGTAATAAATTTTGACCTGGTGGACAAGCGATTCGGACACATTTATATGTTCCCGGATTGTTGACACATTTGAACATCATTGATGATCCACAGATTCTTGGTGATGATTCACATTCATCGATATCATCACAATTGTCACTGGAAACATTGTAAACATAACCAGTGCCACATTCATTTTTCCGGATACACAAAAAGTTTCCCGGCATATTAATACACCGATGAGTATCTGGGCAGCGATTTGCATCATAGCACTCATCGATATCTTCACAATTACCCGTTTCTCGGGTTCGAGTATAACCTGAGTCACATTGTCCATCATCGGAAGGTTTAATTTCCCGTAAACGCTCAAATCGCGATCGGCACTCATATGAACCTGGTAGATTAACACAATCTTCAACTGAAGGTCGACATCGATGCATACCAATTGAACATTCATCAATATCGATACATCTTGAGTTAATTGATCGGTAACCATTGGGACACGAATTTGGGTCCGTTGGTGGTGATCGTTTTTCACATCGATACGAACCAAGTACATTAACACAAGTCTCTAAGGTCGGGTGACAAACTGGAGGTTCGTGGACACATTCATCGATATCAATACACGAACCTGAAGCACCTCGAGTCAATCCGGTTGGACAAAATGATCTTGATGGGTAAGGTGAAAATTGATTTGATCTAATCAACTGATCAATTGGTTTTTTACTACAATTATATGATCCAATTTGATTAGTACAATCTTCCCAAGGTTCACAGGCTCTTGAATACTCGAGACACTCATTAATATCAATACAATTTAATCCAAGTTGATTTAGTTTGTAACCCGATTTACAATTACATCTTTCATTTGATTCAATGAAACCATTTTCACAAATAACCTTTGATTCAGTTGAATCAGTTTCACGCTCATGGGAATTATCATCATGATGATGATGATGATGATGATGATGATGATGTTATTGATTTGAGTGATGAGGGTGATGACTCTGAACAACAATCAGTGAATGATTTAATCCAATTTGAGTTAAATTGTGATGGTGGTAATTTTAATGAACAAGATCGACCCTCTTCCCTTGCGGTGATCCCCAATTTACATGATTGGCAACAATCATAAACTGAATTTGATTGTTCAGCATAACGAGTATAACTAATTGTTGATAAACATGGATCACTTGATGATGATGCCAATGATTTACCTAAATCACAATTAACTGATTGGTGGCGAGAGGTACAACAAAGACG
This sequence comes from Panonychus citri, assembly GCF_014898815.1. NCBI lineage: Eukaryota > Metazoa > Arthropoda > Arachnida > Trombidiformes > Tetranychidae > Panonychus > Panonychus citri. The sequence continues at coordinate 332,119 of NW_026515520.1, read as the reverse complement.
AAAGATAATCTCACATGAGGGTAAAGAATCACGAGAAAAATTAACTTTACTTAAAACACTTTGATTGTTAATTGTACATCCAATTGAAGGCCAACGATCAGCGTAATCAATTCCTGATTGACAACAATTAGCAATCACTTTCTCATGATCTGTTCATCAATAATAATAAGAGTAACACCAATTAGTTAATTAATCATAACCAGGAAGAGAAAGTTAAGTTGATTTGGTTTTTCATTAATTGTCTTAAAATTGAAAACAATTTACTTTTCCATTTGAAGGCGAAATTGTTTTATTTAATTTTAATTTTCTTTCCCAACAATTAGTTGGAAGAGAAAAGAAAAAGAAAAACTAATTAATCAATTTCCATATCAGGTAATATCTCTATTATCTAATTAGGAAATTAATCAATTGAATTGAATTTCCGTTTGAGGTTTGATTTAATTGTTTTGTCGTAGTTTCAACAATCTAATCAATTTGGACATAACAATCAAATTGTTTAATTGTTTAGGTTAATCAACTCACCTTCTGATGATGTTATTGATGACAACCAGAGTAATAATAAAATGGATGATGATGATTGAATTAATTTAATCATTTGGATTAATTTGCTATTTGTTTTTTTTTTGTTTAAAGGGAAAACGAGTTAATTGTTTGAAGAAAAGTTAATTTTGTTTATGGGAAGAAATAACTAATCAGGTAAATTGTTGTTGTTTCCAGTGAAAGTGGTGATTGTCAATTGATTTAGTTAATCATCTAAGGGAAGAGAGACTGAGAGAGAGAAATACAATCGATGATAATTAAAAGTGGTCCTGATGATTTACAATTAACAAAGTCATTTATGTCAAGAGCAATTAAACTTTATCCATCTTGATTATTACCAATGATTAAAATAGTTATTCAACAAGAAATTAATCTCTTCCTCTTTTATCAGTGGTTACTTTTAATTGAGAATCTTAATTGTTTACAGTAAGTTAATCAAGTTAAATGCATTTCCATTAACTGTGATTTATTTTTTGTTTTGTTTGTTTGTTTGTTTGAAGCAGAATTTCAATATAAACAACCTTGAGCCTAGGATCTTGTACTTTTTTTTTTGAATTAGGCGACAATTAATTGATTATGGATAAGCAGAGACAAGAGCGTTTTAAATCTTGTAATGCTTTAATTTTTGTTGTTTGTAATCTTGGAGGATCGATCATCAAGAGTCATTGTGATTGTAGTTTTAAATTTTTTGAATCTTCTCTCCGACCACTTGTGGATTATTTTTACGTATCTCCTCGGCTCCATGTTCTTTATAATCGAAACTGCAACTATGTTCGTTAGCATAACGATGAGTTGAACAAAAAATTCCTCCACAGCGACAAGGAAAACCTTCACAACACACACACAATACAAACAGAAATAGAGAGAGAGAGAGGGAGGGAGAGAGAAAGGGAGAGGAGAAAAGAAGAAAAAAATTTCATTAGAAAGATGTTTAGTATATTTGTGTATTATATTATATAAAATTGAAAGATGAAGAAGAAAATGAAATAAAGAGAAATAAAGGAAGAGAGATAAATAGCAAGAAAGAGATGGAGAAAGAGGAAAAAGAAAGAGATCACCAAACAAAAAAAAGGGAAGAAAAAGAAAAGATGAAAACATACCTATAACTCCTACACTAACTTTACATTGAGTACATCGGGTTTTCTTTTTTTTAGGTAATTTTGGTAGATCAATAACTGGCTTCTCCGTTGTATGGGCTTCAGGTTGTGGTGAGGTCATCGCACTGGCCATTGTTGATTATTCTAATCACAGAAAAAAACACCAGAAACAAAAAAAATTCTAAAAATTCTAAAAAAGATGAATGATTTCAACCAAAATGTCAAATTGAGAAGCCCAACTCTCGACTCAAACAGCTTCAACTCTAATGAGCTTCAAATTCACTTCTCTTTAAGCCTTAAAGAGAAAACGACTAACCTGCCATCTCTTATATTCCAATGGAACTTTCATTTCTTCTATTCTTTTTTATTTATTTTTCTTTTCTCTTTCAATTTCTATTGTTAATCAATTAATTCTTTGTGTGTGTTAATCTGTTTTATTCTTAATCTTAATTAACCCTTTGGGGGTTTTTTATGTTTAATCTTATTCTCTATAAGGTAAGTTAATTGGTTTAATTGTTGAGGTTGAAATTTCTTTTCTTTTTATCTGTTAAATTATTTATGTTTTTTTGTTAATCGATTTTTAAATTTTTCTTCTCTTCTTCTCTCTCTTTTTTTTCTTTCTATTCTCCACATGTATTCAGTTTGTTTGGTGAATTGTAATATTCAATTTATAGTGTATACTGTTTGGTTTTTCCTACTCATATTTGTGTTGTAAAGATGGCTGATATTAATCAGAGTGTTCTGGAAGCTATTAATGTGGCTGAAGTGACTAATTCACTTGATTTAGCTGTAAAACTTGGTGTTGATCATCAGCGTATTGTTGGTGTTATTAAAAGCCTGGAAAATGTCACTGACTTTATTGTTACCACTCAAATAAATGAAAAAAAATGGCAACCCACCGAGGAGGGTCAACAAATTATTTCAAAAGGTTCCCATGAGGCTTTGGTTTGGGCTGCTACTCCAGAAGGGGAAGATGGAATTGAAATGCCTCTGCTGATGAGTAAATTAGAGGGTAATACAGGTAAATTAGGACTTAACAAGGCTTTGGCTCTCAAATGGGTGGCCTTGGTGAAAAAAGACGGGAAGCAATTTGTGACAAGGAAGGTTAATGAAATTGATGACAAGGTTATGATTTATCTTCGTTCTTTCAATCAGGGTAAATTCAATGAAGTGAGTATCTGCTATTTATTCTTCCATTTTTTTTATATATATTTACACGATGGATAAAAGAGAGAGAGAAAGCAAAAAATTAAATTAAGAGAAGGGAAAGAAAGAAGGAGAGAATAAAAAATTGCACTCTAATGCAATTATATATTTTACTTTTTGCCTTGAATATTTATATACATGTACTTTCCATGCATTTGATATTATATTTATTGTCTCTATTTTTTTTTATGCTTTTCTTTTGATTTCCTTGACAGATTCCAGAGGCAGTAAAGCTCGATCTTAAAAAGAGAAAATTGATTTCGGAGGTGGTTATTAAAAGCTATCAAATAGTCAAAGGAACGCAATTTACATTGAAGGTTGAAAAGGCCGAGACTGATATAACCGCTGAGATGATATTAAAAGATACTTGGAAAGAGAAAAGATTCAAGGATTATAATTTCAATGCCATGGGTATTTCTCCAGATCGAGGACATTTACATCCATTGTTAAAAGTTCGAGAACAGTTTCGTCAAATTTTTCTTGAAATGGGGTTCACCGAGATGCCTACAAATAATTTTGTTGAAAGCTCTTTCTGGAACTTTGATGCTCTTTTCCAACCCCAACAGCATCCTGCTCGAGATGCTCATGATACCTTCTTTATATCAGATCCTCAATTTTCCGATGATTTTCCTAAAGACTATTTGGAGAAAGTGAAAACTGTCCATTCAACTGGAGGTTTCGGATCCCAGGGATATAAATATGATTGGAAAATTGATGAGACTCGGAAAAATTTACTTCGAACTCATACAACTGCCGTTAGTGCTCGAATGTTGTACAAAGCAGCTGAAAGATATCGTCAAAATCCAGAGGAACCTTTCACTCCATTGAAATACTTCAGCATAGATCGTGTCTTTAGAAATGAGACTTTGGATGCCACTCATTTAGCCGAATTCCATCAAATCGAAGGTGTTGTAGCTGATGTTGGATTAAATCTCGGTGATTTAATGGGAATTCTTGATCAATTTTTCCAAAAATTGGGAATCAAAAGCCTTAAATTTAAACCAGCTTATAATCCATACACTGAACCGAGTATGGAAATTTTTAGTTACCATGAAGGACTCAAGAAATGGGTCGAAATTGGAAACTCCGGTGTTTTTAGACCTGAAATGCTCTTACCTATGGGATTACCTGAAAACGTAACAGTAATTGCTTGGGGACTTTCACTAGAACGACCAACAATGATTAAATATAAGATTGATAATATAAGAGATTTAGTTGGACACAAAGTTGATCTACAAATGGTTTATAATAATCCAATTTGTATTATTGACGAAAACTAATTTGCTCAATATATTTGAATAAATTATTCCTCCGAATTAAATTCCCCATGAATATAAACTAATTATCCATTAAATTATTTTACATAATTTAAATTTAATGTGAATCCTGATGATTAATTGATTTTTTTTTCAATGAAAAAAAATAAAATAAAAAGGTCAAGGTTCTGATGAGAGTAATTTTAATCTCTAATTATAATCAAATTTAAATTCTATTTCTAGAACAAAGTTATCATCTGATGAGATACTTTTCTTAATATTCTAATTCCATATGATTAAATCGTGACTCTAAATCCACAATTAATCAACTAATAATTTTAATCTATCAAGATTAACTAGAGAATCAATTTGACAGGTAAATATGATGAGCAAAGAAACTTTTTCACTCAAAATTGAATAGAAGAAATTTTCAAAATTATTCTATTCAATTTTCCATTAATTAGTTAACCAAAATTCAATTGATTGTAAAAATTTCCAAGCTACAATTAACTAATTCTCTAGATTCAAAATGAGCGGTTTTATTATTTTCCTTTATTTTTGTTGCTTCCATATGATTGATGGATCGTTTTGTTTACCTTTTTTTACTTGGAATTTAATTTTTGTTTTTCTTTCTTATTCTCAGTGATTCAAATGTTTTCGTTTTCTGATTGCCAATTAATTTGATTGAACACAATATCGAAACTAAAACTGTTCTAAATGGCGACAATTAATTCCCTATTGAGATCCTGTCATCGATTAACTAATTGTCGACACGTCAAGTCGACTCTATTTACCAGTTCATGTAAACAACTTTTTGACTCTTTCCGAGTTTCTGTTAATTATCAACAACAATTAGGAATAACCTCAGTTTTTGGTTACAATAAGAAGAAAAATTATTATGAAATTCTTGGTGTTCCTCGTCATGCCAATAAAAGAGAGATTAAGAAAAGTTATATCGCCTTGGCGAAAATGTTTCATCCCGATTCTGTCTCCAAAGAGACTTCGAGTCAAGAAAAGTTCCAAGAGATTCAGGAAGCTTATCAAGTTCTAAGCGATGATGAGAAAAGATCTAAATATGATTCTCAGGTAATGAAAGAAATGGGAATGCAATTTAAACACCATGAACGAACTAAAGATTTCAATCTAATGAAAGAAACAGTTGAAGGTGAAACCCTTTTTCGAAACATTTTCGGTGATCTGGAAAATCCTTTCGCCAAAGGTGAAAAACTCAAAGAGGGACAATACGCCGAGACAATTTGGGGATCAACTCCAGCAGAATCATTAATCATCTCATTAACCGTGGAAGAAGCGGCCAAAGGTTGTAAACAAGAATTCGAGATTCGAACCGTTGATGTTTGCTATTTATGCAATGGTAGGAAAAGAAGAAAATAATTAGAGAATCGGAAAGAAATACTAATATTGAATTCGTTTTATTATTCTTATTTCTAGGAACAAGAGCTGCTTATGGATTTCGGCCAATCATATGTCCATTTTGCGATGAAAATGGACTTGAAACGATTTCTACCAAACCGATTACCGTTAAATGCAAATGTCGAGCCTGTGGTGGAACCAAAGAGTATTTGAAACACCCTTGTCCAGATTGTGAGGCGACAGGCTATCAAATTCAAAGTAAAATGGCAAGTTTCAATGTCCCTCCGGGTGTGAGAGATGATGAAGTCTTAAAACTAGTCATTCGAGATCAAACAATCTTGGTCACTTGTCGGATTAAAGACGATGATTATTTCAAAATAAATGGAAATGATATTCATACAACCAATGAGATTAGTTTAAGTCAAGCAGTTTTAGGAGGTAGAACGACAATTAAGGGAATTTATTCAAATTTTGACGTCACAATACCGAGTGGAACTCAATCCCATGAGAAGATTAAAGTGAAAAATGGAGGTTGGCTTAAAGAAGATCAATCTTATGGAGATCATATTGTTCATATTAAGATAAAGATTCCCGAGTAAGTTTCAAATTATTTTATCCATGAAAATGTTTATTGTTTGTATGGAAACTTTAATCAAAAACAATTATCCCCGTGAAATCTTTTCTATTTACAGAAAATTATCTCGACGTCAGAAGAAAATTTGGCAACAATATTCTCTCCATGACGAAGATAATTCAGGAACCATTGATGGAATATTAGATACAACCGAAGGTAATCATTCAATTAACAGATTCCCAATTAACAATATTATTAACATTTTCTTTTCTCTTTTCGTTCATTTAGGAAAAAAATATATCGATAAAGACCAAAAAGTGGGATTTTTTACCAGAATCAAAAGAGCCTTATTAGGATAACCAATTGTTAATTGTTAAGTTTTTTAGATCAATAAATTGAGTTTAGATTGTAAATTTCATTGGTTTACTAATCCATATGATAGAAATGAAAAGTTTCATGTTTTGAATTCTCATAATCCGGGATTTGGAGATTCTTTTAATCGATCTGACAAACAGAACTTTCGGAAAATCCTTTTCTCCCTGTAATGATTCATCTTTAGCCTTTTCTTGTAACGATTTAGATTTATCAAGAGCTTTATCCGCTAACGAGAGTTTCATTTTCATCTTGTCAGCAGCATTGTCAATGTATTTACGGTCATCTCTCATCATGAAGATCAAATTGGTCTTTTCATTGGTCATCATTTGGAGGATTTTCTGTCCTTGTTTCATTTGGGTTGACAATTTCTCCGCTGTGGTCATTTGTAAAATGTTCGGGGCTCCTTGGAATTGATTTTCAGATAGAACATTTTCCTCCATTTTCATCTCGAAAATACGTTGATCGAAAAATCCTTCAATCTAGTCGATAAATTTACGGAAAAATTTGTTAGATTAAGTGATTAAACAATCGTTCGTATAGTCTATCTACCTCGTGTAGTTCGTTAATCAGATTATTTCTTGTCACCGAGTATTCTAGTAATGTGAGAGCATCCGTTCCTCTGGCAACATGACATAATTCTGATTTATCTTGTAAAGATTCACCGGGTGATATTTCAACAGCTTCGATTTCCCAATTGATATCTCCTTCTTCAATACATTCATCCTGTAAACGCGAAGTTTACGAGACAGAATTCCTGATATCAATCTGGTTACTATTGTTCCTAATGTTGGTGTAAAAGTACCAGTTTTTGTTGGTCATGATGAAATCTTTTCTGAAAGGGCAAATTCAACTAGGTAAGATAATGTTGATTTTTTAAATTCCTATTTCTTTTAATGCCAACATTCAATTTCTCCAATAATTTCAATTTTAAATTTACTTGTTTTAAACGGTGTGTAGTTTAAAAAGTTCCCTTTTTGAGATAAGAAAATAACAAGTAAAAGGTTAGATAAAATTTTTTTCTTACCCTTTGCCTTTGCTATTTTCTTATCTCAAAAAGGGAACTTTTTAAACTACACACCCTTTAGGTTTATCCGGACTATTGAGCGAGAGACATTGTGTAACCCAAGGATCTGCTTCTACAAACCATCTACAGGGTGGTAAGAAAGTTTGTTCCTCGGGGCGAGGCTTAAAATGCGTTTGGTACAAGCGCTTAATTTAAAAAATAGAAATCAAACTAATTATTTATGAGCGAAAATGTCAACAATCAAATTCACTTATTGCGCATCTGAGGGGTGGGTCTTAAGTGGAACAAACTTTCTTACCTCCCTGTACCAACGAGAGAGATATTTCCGTGGTTGCCACTGTTTGTTATTCGATTGGATTAACACCTGAAAATTTTAAGTTTGTTCAAAGGAAAAGAACTAAGAACGGTGTCCTCTTAATTGTTGAATTAAGTGAACAATCAATTTCTCTCTACAAGCGCAGAGGTAAGTAAATATAAAGTTATATTGATTGTTACTCTCTAATCACAACCTCTCTCTAGCTTTTAGGGGTACCTACGATGGTCAGAAAGTTGTATTTTTTACTCATCTTGGCATACACCAATGTTATCAGTGTCTTAAGCGAGTTCCAGCTAATCACAATTGCGGTCGAAATATGAGGTGTTCGTTGTGGTGATTTATTTCATGTTTATCGTTGTAAGCTAAAGTGTATCAATTGTGACTCAATGTTTCATAAGAGAGACACTTAAAAGCTGCAATGATAACGATAAAAATTTGCATATACAATACATATACAGAATTTTCCAGTACATTTTGGCGGTGTATAAATGCACCGATTATGTGTGCTTCAATAGGTTATTTTATCTACTTGATCATTGTAATCATATAACTTGTTAATTGTTTGGAAATCAATCTTAATTTCAAGTATTTTGCATAAACAATTAATTAATTCACCCCCTTCAAATTAACCGCTTTTGTTTAAAGAGAAATATGTTTTTATTGTTGTGACCGTTGTTTTGTTTGATGATCGGTTGGTTAAAAAATGAATTAAAATTAGGGGTAAAAATGCAAAAATAAGGAAAAAAGACCTTCTTAGGGACAATTTCCTAATTAAATTAATATTCAATTGATTTTCCTTCAACTTTATTTGAACCCAAAATCAAAGAATCGGGAATCAACTAATCAAGCTTGGTGAAACAACTTTTTAGTCTAAACTCGGAATCGGTCTGATCTCAGGATTAGTTGATCACTGCTTTTAATTACGGTTGGTGAATATGGGCCTAAGTTCTGATTGAGGTTGAAGGTGAACAGGTGATAATTGGTTAAGTGTGATGGTCAATAACAATTGAATTAATTGTAAAGTAAATCAGATAATTAGAAAGAAGAAGAAGAAAATTAAAGGTAAATGGATGAACGTTGAACTTGCTTGCAAAAAGTGAACAAAATTTCAACACAGAGAATAACAAATAACAAACAGCATAACCTAAGAGAGGAAAAAGAAGATGATGAAAAGAAAGAGAATTAGAAAGAGATGAGGAAAAGAAAGAGAATTTATCATCCTGTTTGGCTCTTTCTTTTTCTAATGGTAACTTTTGGGTTACTCTTTTTTTTCATTCAATTTTCTTTTTGAAAGAAATGGCAAATAAATCGGTAGACAGACACGAGGTGGCGTTCGTTCAATTCTTGTTTTGAATCACCAACACGCTCTTGATGTTGGTTTGGTTTTTTCATCCTCATCATCACTTGAGATGTTGATGATTCAACAACAAATAATACATCTCATAAATTAATCAACTTTAATAGATAAAATTTTGCCTGATTGCTTTAACCTAGTATTAGAAAAATACAGGTATCAGCAAATTTTTTAGAATCAAAGTATTACAAAGAATCAGAAATAGAGAAATGAATTCAAATTAAACATCATAATGATAATCAAGATAAATCTCATTAAAACCAAATTCCGTTTTTACCAAATATCTATAAACATCCTTCAAAATTTTGGCACCTGTTCACTCCTTTACGATGAACCAAAGAACAATTGAGACAATTGACTACAGCATCGACAACCTCCTTCCATGATGAAACGAGATCTGGTCGATATTTATCGAAATTAACCGGCATTGTGATTGTAAAAGTCTATAACCTAGTCTAAGGCACATATTCACCAACCGTGACTTTTTGGACAGAACTACAAGTGTCATTGACGGAGCCATTTTCCGATATGTATTCGGTCAAGTAACGTTTAGTTATAGTTGGACTTTGTCTGGGATTAGAAACAGGGGATAAGGTGTCAGAATGTTGTTGTTGTTTTTGTTGTGATTGTTGTGATGATTGTTGTTGATGATGGTGTAATTGATGATGAACTAACGATAGTGTTGTTGACCCATTGGTCCACTCAGTTGATGATTGTTGCTGTTGTTGTTGTTGCTGTGATTGGCCATGATCAGAGATACACAAAAGATTGTTTTCTTGTGATAAATAAAAATCAACACTGTTTGTTGTCATTTCAAAATGAATCAAATACAAAATCCAATGTACTCGCATATGAGAATAATTTAAAGTGATGTGGGTGCGCCTTTTATTGGCGGCTTGGTTACCATTTCTTTACTGGTTCCCATTAGGGAGGGAATCAGCTGAGTCAGCGTTTTCTTCTTGTTTGGTTAATTCCATTTTTGTATTTGATGAGATTAATGATATGTGATAGTTTCTTTCCATATTCCAGTTTTTAATATATTTTTTGAGTTCTTGACATTTAGTTAAATGTCATCTATCATCTTTAACTTTGCATGTTTCACAGAAATTCCTCTATTGTTTCTAATTGAGGTGATGATGTTTATTAATTTGACTGGGTTTTTTCTTTGGTTTATTCTTTCAAAGAAAGTGGTACCGCTTGGATACATCAATTTTAGGTAATTTGGTGTTTGTTGATTGTAGATTATATTTTGTATCGCTTCTAATCTGATAATTAATTTTTCTTTGTGTGTTCTAAATGTTTCTAGCTCGTTTTTAACTACATGTGTTTCAATTATTTCGTTGCATTTCGTTATTGTTTGTTTGGTTAATGTAATATTTATCGCATAAATTTCGGCTATTGAGTTAATGATTTGTCTGATCTTATTTTCAACTCTACAAGTTTTAATGATTAAGTCTCTTTTCGGATTGCTTTTTGTTATTTGATCTATTATTGTTATTATGGTGGTTATTCCTTTATATTGGTAATGTAGATGTTGTTTTGATGGTGTTATCAATTTAATACATAATAATTCTTTTTCCCTGGTGATTGTTAGAATGTAAGTTGTTTTCTTTTCAAATATTAATTGTTTTTGAATCTCTTTTATCACTTTTGTTTTACTAAAGATTTCCAAAATAGGGAATTCGCTTGGATCTAATTGTTTGTTTATCATAGTTGTTACAATGTTTGCTATATAATGTACTGCCGGATTTTTTATTCCCATGAGATGACCAAACCAAAAGCTTATTCTTTGTTCATAATATATTGCATTGAAGGTTTTCTTTAGGCCCTCTTTTAGTAATTCAATTATTGTTACTTTGCAGTTTTTGTTTCCTCTAAAGATTGAGGTTCCTAGATATTCTAGTGATGAGATTGTAAAGGTGGCAAGAATTTGTTTAAAGAGCTTTAAATTAAGTAATTTGATAATTCTTGCTGTTTCTTTTTCTATTCTTATATTGATTTGTTTCTTGGGACTTCTAATGATATAGCCTACCATATTCGTGTCTCGTTGTAATTGAAAATTTTTTTGGATGTACTGTATTTTTTGTTTGTTGATGCTTAGATTAATTTTTAAAAGCTTCTCTTCTATTATATCAAGCATTTCATCTGTTCTTCGATTTGTCATTATTAGATTATCATCAGCATATGAAAAGGCTATTGTAGATGTTGTACTCCTAAGTTTATTAATTTGTTTCAAATTGATTTGAAACTTATTGGTCTGTTGATGACAATAGTGAACTCATATGAACTCAGAAGATCAACTTTCCAGCCAATTGAGAATATCTCAGGTAAGAAATTTAAACTTTTCGATGGATTTACACTTAATTCAACTGAATTTGGTAAAAAAACGAAGTCTTCATTAAATTTTAGTAGATCCTGTTGGTTGATTAGCACATTATTATGATATAATGAAATGACAACATTTGTTTTGTAATATAAACTAAAAGTTTCATAAAGAATAGAAATTGTATTTAAATCGATTTCGTTTATTTGATTCATTGAAATAAGACAAGGTTTGTATTGGTTAGTGAGGAGAATGAGAAATGTCTAGGTAAAGATAAATGAGTAGGTTGAGATGAGGAGAGAAGTTTGGAAAGAGAAAAAAGGAGTGAGAATGTTTGTTATTACAATTTACAATTTTTAGTTGTTGTTGTTTTTTCTGTATCTATACTCTTGATATATGTTTTGGTATCTCAAATCGAATTTACTAATTCCTTTTCTTATTTGATTTCTCATGGTTGGGCATCTGTTGCTGTCGGATTTGTAACCACTTCTTTTACAATTAACGCATTTAGATAATCGGCAGTTACCCTCATGGATTGGTAGAGCACAATTATTACAAGTCGTAACCATATTACAATTGTGAGAATCATTCGTATTGTATAATTGTAAACAAATGTGGCAGTTGATTGTTTCCGTGATATCATAGAAAAGATGTTCCACTCCTCGAATTGTGATCGCCATTCTTCGTAGTCCTAAACTGATTCTTGCTTCTGGGGTGACTTGTAAAATTGTTCTCTTGTTGTTTAGTGAATTGTTGGTTGAAATGTGATGAAGGCTATCGATTGGAACCATCGCTTCTCTTGCTAGTAATTGTAGAATTGTTTCATTTGTTTCTTCTAAATCATGATAGAAATATATTTTTGGTTTATTGGCTATTGGTTCTTCTTCCATGGTGAGAAAGTCATTGTTGGTTAGAGAAGTAAGAAGATCTTGAGATGATTCATGAAAGATAACAATGATGGCATAGCTGTTGAAAAATTTGGTATAAAAGATTAATATAGACTTTAAATGTGATTATAGGAATTGATTGAAGTGATGATTAAAGAGATAAAAGAGATTAAAAGTAAACAAAAAATTGAATTGGTTACTTACTTTCTTCGGAAAGAAACAAAGTCCCAATCGAAGATTGATTGTTGTATTTGAATATTGTTTTTAATATGGCGCTTGAAAGAGTCAAAAGGCTTTTTGTTTAATTTCCAGTAGCTTAATTTTGGTAGTAAACTGATATTTATGTTTAGTCTGTTGATATCGAATTGATTCATCTTTGAATAATAGTTGAATAATAATTGATTAAGGTTGATTGTAAATATTTGTAGATAATTATTTGAAGATAATTATTTGGAGCCAGTTGTAGTTGGCTTATCACTTGATTGAATATTGGTTATCACAAGGAAAAATTGATACTTGGATAATAAATGTAAACAAGCAAAGGTTAATTGATCGTACACAAATTGAATGTAGTTGTAGGTTGTAAACAGGAAATAGATTGAAGACAAAGCAATAAGGAAAACAAAGAAAAATGAAAACAAAGAGGGAGAGACAAAGAAGAAATGGGAGAGAACGAGGAAAATGGCCGATTTTTGTCATGCTCAGTAGGTTAAGTTGATGTTGAGTCTTTTTATATCTTTAAACTCCTCAACAGTGGCCATTTTTTTCCAATCGATTATTGATTTTTGTTCGACGTAAATATTCAGATATTTGGCATACACTGAGACAGAACTCTTACCATAAAGTGGTATTAAATTTAGGGAATCAAATATCTGTTGTTCGATGAGGTTAATACAGTCGAAAGCGGGCCACTCTTTACCATAATAAAAGATTATCATATTACATTCAGTTAAATATTTTCTTGTTGCTGGATGAACACAAATTGTAATTTTGTTTTTAGCTTTTTGTAATTCAATTTCAGGATTATGGAGATTGTTTTTATTTATGTTGTTAGCATTAGCAAATTGACCGATTACAGAGTCTTTATGGATGGGTAAATTTTTATCAAGATATAAGAAGAGAAGAGAAGAGTAGAAGTAAATTGGAACAAAGTTTTCACAATTAGAGTTAGGTGACATTTTGGAAGGAAAAAATTAAATGAATGAAAAGGATAAATGTTTGTTTTTAGTTGAGAAAAATAAAGTGAAAAAGTGGTTAAGATTTGAATTATAGGGCGCGCGGTTTAAACGATAATATAATTGTAGTGATGGTTGACTTTGGAAATTTCCTCTTTCAAGAATTTGATGAAGTAGGAACATTTTTTATCATAGACATTTTCACCTTTCTTGTTACATCTTGGACATAACCATTTTTCGGTATTGTTTTCAAAGGGGCAGATGAAGTTGCCATGGTCCGAAGAGCAAAAACCGCAAACTCGATGTCTTTTGCAGTCTTTCTGTTTGTGATTGTAGTTGCTACAATTTCTGCAGATTGTTATATTTAAATTATTTAGATTAAAATAATCTTTAATCTGTATCTTTTTCCATCCAATACTAACTAATCCTCTGTTGGCTTCAATTAAAGTTCTTATTCTTGATTCAACCAACAAGATTAGTTTGTAGTTTCCATTATTTCTTGTTTCTGAATATTTCCATTGAATACGAGATTTATCCCATTTATTCCAGATTTTAAGTTTGTTTATAAAGGTGGGCCAATCGTCATTATTGCTTATATTATCCATGATAATTGCAGGATCAATTAAGTCCGGAATTTGAACTTTTATTTCAAAGTTCTTTTCAGCAAAACTTTCTTCAATTGTTGCTTTAACTTTGAATCTGGTGTTGTCATCAGGTAAGTAAATTTTACATTGAAATTTGGTGGCAATCATATTGACTATTTCTGCTGGTTTTTCTTGTTGACAAAAGAAATTTTTGATTTTTTCCATAGTTGATAAACCAGTTTCTTTAACGTTATCTTTAAACGATTCAGTGATCAATTGTGGCAGAACTTCAAAATCAGCTGATTTAACCCAGTTATACGGTGGAGACCAGTTGTTATTGTAGTTGATGGCAATTTTTTCTTTATTCTTTTCAAAGTTTGTTCTTGGTTGATTCATGGGGATGGTTTCAATATCGTTGTTGTGTAGATGTACTGTTTTTCTTTCTGTGATGGTATTTAGATGTGGTAAAAGGGCGACAGCTTTGGTAAATGAATTCTTATCGTGTCCAATACACTTATTTATGATAATTTTAACACAGAAATAAAAAATTTTAATACGAAAATTTAGGCACAAAACGAAATTTTTGATGATTCATGATGATGAGGATGAAAAAAACCAAACCAACATCAAGAGCGTGTTGGTGATTCAAAACAAGAATTGAACGAACGCCACCTCGTGTCTGTCTACCGATTTATTTGCCATTTCTTTCAAAAAGAAAATTGAATGAAAAAAAAGAGTAACCCAAAAGTTACCATTAGAAAAAGGAAGAGCCAAACAGGATGATAAATTCTCTTTCTTTTCCTCATCTCTTTCTAATTCTCTTTCTTTTCCTCATCTCTTTCTAATTCTCTTTCTTTTCCTCATCTCTTTCTAATTCTCTTTCTTTTCATCATCTTCTTTTTCCTCTCTTAGGTTATGCTGTTTGTTATTTGTTATTCTCTGTGTTGAAATTTTGTCCACTTTTTGCAAGCAAGTTCAACGTTCATCCATTTACCTTTAATTTTCTTCTTCTTCTTTCTAATTATCTGATTTACTTTACAATTAATTCAATTGTTATTGACCATCACACTTAACCAATTATCACCTGTTCACCTTCAACCTCAATCAGAACTTAGATGTCATCTTGATTATCTCCTTTTACCGGTCATCATCACTTACATCAGAAGCACTTTGTTCATCTTGATTGGCAATTTGTTTTGTTTTTTCTCTTTCTTTACAAATCTACTAGTGACTCCACATCACGACACCAAAAAAATGTTGCTTCATAGTTTTATCTTGCTGTGCTCTCTCTAGGTTTTTACCAAAGAGTAATATAAGAAAGAGAAAAACGACAAGGGAGACTCGCGTGAGATTTATCCCCAAACAGCTCTTTTTGCTGTTGATCGCTCTCTCTTCCTTACTACTCTTTGGTTTTTACTCTTTGATACGAACATAATTAAGGTGATAATATTTTTATCCAGCGACCTCTCGATATGACCACTAGATTAGTCCACTTAATGAGATGAGAGAATTGATTACTCAAGTTTCAATGGCAATGGTTTAAAACAATTAATTGATTGATTTTTAATATTCACATGTTAAATTGTTCGTCTGTATCGGATTAATCAGGCTAATCATCTGCTTATCAAAAAAATGGCTGATTGTTGAATTAATTTAGTTAGTGTACTAATTATTGTGTCTATCATTAATGTGTTAAATTAGATTGGAAATGAAATTGATTATTGGAGCCACAAATGGCTACTGACCCAATCGACTTCTAATCTTTCAACCAAAAGTATTGGAAGGTGACATTAAAAAAATTAATCTGATACAATGACGCAAAAAGATGATAATAGAGATGCTTTGTAGTTAATGAGTGGTTAGAGAGAGAGAGAGATTTCTTCTGTTCCAATCAGCCTAATATATCCTCCTCTATCCACTCTCGCCTATTGAGATTCCACATTCTGTCACTGTTACACCGAGCCGTGTGGTGCCGTGCTTGACCAGCCACAGTGGACTTCTCAGGCTACAGCGAGCGGCCCCTTCGGCCATTGGCTTAAGAAGGGGAGCCCTAATGGCCTTTAAGCGGTGCCTGGAGACTCTCCCCGTCTTACGCCTTCTAGATGTCACCATCTAGGGAGGCTGACTCCCTCACGGGATCCATTTCAGCTAACGCTCATTTCAGCTAGGGTGCTGCCTTCTCTTTCTTATATGTCATCACCGGGTTTCGAACTCGCAACCTTGACTAGCAAGGGCAGATGCTTAACCCTCTGAGCTGAGAGAGAGAGAGAGATGGGTAATATTAAGCTATTACATGATAGTAATTAAGTGTTGGTGGTTAACTGTGAAACAGGGAAACAGTTAGGACGGAAGTGTTTGCTTTAGTATGTGTGAATATTGTGACGTGCCATGGGGAAAAACTGTTCGAGTTTTCTGATATTTTGAAATTGTATTACTGAACTTTCAACCAATATTATCCCTATTGAGATCCTGTCATCGATTAACTAATTGTCGACACGTCAAGTCGACTCTATTTACCAGTTCATGTAAACAACTTTTTGACTCTTTCCGAGTTTCTGTTAATTATCAACAACAATTAGGAATAACCTCAGTTTTTGGTTACAATAAGAAGAAAAATTATTATGAAATTCTTGGTGTTCCTCGTCATGCCAATAAAAGAGAGATTAAGAAAAGTTATATCGCCTTGGCGAAAATGTTTCATCCCGATTCTGTCTCCAAAGAGACTTCGAGTCAAGAAAAGTTCCAAGAGATTCAGGAAGCTTATCAAGTTCTAAGCGATGATGAGAAAAGATCTAAATATGATTCTCAGGTAATGAAAGAAATGGGAATGCAATTTAAACACCATGAACGAACTAAAGATTTCAATCTAATGAAAGAAACAGTTGAAGGTGAAATCCTTTTTCGAAACATTTTCGGTGATCTGGAAAATCCTTTCGCCAAAGGTGAAAAACTCAAAGAGGGACAATACGCCGAGACAATTTGGGGATCAACTCCAGCAGAATCATTAATCATCTCATTAACCGTGGAAGAAGCGGCCAAAGGTTGTAAACAAGAATTCGAGATTCGAACCGTTGATGTTTGCTATTTATGCAATGGTAGGAAAAGAAGAAAATAATTAGAGAATCGGAAAGAAATACTAATATTGAATTCGTTTTATTATTCTTATTTCTAGGAACAAGAGCTGCTTATGGATTTCGGCCAATCATATGTCCATTTTGCGATGAAAATGGACTTGAAACGATTTCTACCAAACCGATTACCGTTAAATGCAAATGTCGAGCCTGTGGTGGAACCAAAGAGTATTTGAAACACCCTTGTCCAGATTGTGAGGCGACAGGCTATCAAATTCAAAGTAAAATGGCAAGTTTCAATGTCCCTCCGGGTGTGAGAGATGATGAAGTCTTAAAACTAGTCATTCGAGATCAAACAATCTTGGTCACTTGTCGGATTAAAGACGATGATTATTTCAAAATAAATGGAAATGATATTCATACAACCAATGAGATTAGTTTAAGTCAAGCCGTTTTAGGAGGTAGAACGACAATTAAGGGAATTTATTCAAATTTTGACGTCACAATACCGAGTGGAACTCAATCCCATGAGAAGATTAAAGTAAAAAATGGAGGTTGGCTTAAAGAAGATCAATCTTATGGAGATCATATTGTTCATATTAAGATAAAGATTCCCGAGTAAGTTTCAAATTATTTTATCCATGAAAATGTTTATTGTTTGTATGGAAACTTTAATCAAAAACAATTATCCTCGTGAAATCTTTTCTATTTACAGAAAATTATCTCGACGTCAGAAGAAAATTTGGCAACAATATTCAAGTTCTAAGCGATGATGAGAAAAGATCTAAATATGATTCTCAGGTAATGAAAGAAATGGGAATGCAATTTAAACACTATGAACGAACTAAAGATTTCAATCTAATGAAAGAAACAGTTGAAGGTGAAATCCTTTTTCGAAATATTTTCGGTGATCTGTAGTAGTAAAAAAGAGAAGGAGAAAAAAATTTAGTTTCAAGTTAATTGTTAATCAATCGACTAACTCACTTGTTTCTGCAATTCTTTCGTCCTCTTAATTAACTTGGGAATTTCTGGTGCAAACTTTTCTCCCTGTAATGATTCATCTTTAGCCTTTTCTTGTAACGATTTAGATTTATCAAGAGCTTTATCCGCTAACGAGAGTTTCATTTTCATCTTGTCAGCAGCATTGTCAATGTATTTACGGTCATCTCTCATCATGAAGATCAAATTGGTCTTTTCATTGGTCATCATTTGGAGGATTTTCTGTCCTTGTTTCATTTGAGTTGACAATTTCTCTGCTGTGGTCATTTGTAAAATGTTTGAGCTTCTCCTCACATTCATCATGTAATTGCAATCGGTTTGCTCATCCCTTTTTTACGGCTTTTTAAATTCAGATCAATTTATTTTCCATCTTCAATGTCTAGGAAACTTATTCTTCGATTATCATCCTCATCCTCATCCTCATCATCGTCAGTATCTGCATCATCCATTGTCCCTTATAATCCGCTTGCTGTTACTTTTCATTAACCTTGTATTACAATACGAACATAATTAAGGTGATACTATTTTTATTCATTGACCTCTCGATATGACCACTAGATTAGTCCACTCAATGAATAATTTCCTTTAGTAAATAAGGTGAATGAGAGAATCGATTACTCAAGTTTCAATGGCAATGGTTCTCAACAATTAATTGATTGATTTTTAATATTCACATGTTAAATTGTTCGTCTGTATCGGATTAATTAGGCTAATCATCTGCTTATCAAGATTATATTTTCCAATCAATATGCTGAATAAATAAAAAAAATGGCTGATTGTTGAATTAATTTAGTTAGTGTACTAATTATTGTGTCTATGGTGATTTAGTTAATTCTGACGTTTGAATCTTGTTTCAATTGCTTATTAATTTAGAATTTGTTTCAATTTGATTGTTATTACTTGATTATTGGCGTTTTCAATGTGACAAAATCATTAGAGTAGTTGGGAACTCCAACTTAGAGTAAAATAATTACTCATTTATTATTCATCATCTTTAATGTCATCTCAAAGAGATTAATTGTAATTACAATGTAATTGTAACTTCTTGAGCAAAGATCAACCTAAACTATTGAATTATGTCATTAATGATCTAATCATTTTTTTTTCATCAACAATTAACACAATTTGTATCAAAATCATGATAAACCGTGTTAACAATTTGCTAAATTAGATTGGAAATGAAATTGATTATTTCATTTTGTTAATCAGTCTAATTGGAGATTAATTCTGATAAGTAATCATTGGAAATTAAATCTTAATAGTTAATTTTTGTCGTAAAACTTTTACCAAGTCAGACTGCGAGAATTTTTTAATCAATCAGCTGATTAACAGGAAAAACAACAACCAGAATCCCAACCACAACTCCATCAACCGCCAAGCGCTTTGATTAAATGAGTGAACAATTAAATGTTAGAATTAATAAATTGGTCAGAATATAAAGTTTTTATCGTTTGAATGTAAACGAATTGTTTATTCATTTAATTGATTGTAATTAAGTCCAAATCAAGAAAAGAAAAATAAAGTAACATTTAATTAGATGAGTTGGATTGGGTATTTTAAACAAAATCAAAAATAATCAATAATCATCAAAGGAAAGAAAATTGTTTAAAAGTTTTAACCAAAATATATCTTAATTGTTGATTCACTCGATTGTAATAAGATCAGGATGAATTGCACTATAAATGGTTTACAGAATTGTCCATGTTAGAAAAAAATTTCTTAATCATTGGAAACGATTAAATATCAATTTGATTGCAATTCTACCAAAATAAATTTGTTTAGAGTGAAATTTTCGAGACCAGGTTAAAACAGAGAGAAAATTTTCCATATAAATAAAACAAATTAAACTACAAAATTGACTGAGTGTAAGTTAATTGTGACAGAATTAAGTTACACTAGAAAAGTTAATTGTAGATGTTTTCGTTAAGAAATTAGGAAAGAAAGTTAAATATGTGTGTGTATCAGAATCCATGATGATATTTTTTTTTTCTAAAAATTGATCTATTTTGTAGCACTGGAAATCGGCAAATTTCCTCGACTGGAAAGACGATTCCAAGAAATTCAGTTGACCATCATAATCGTCGATACGATTTAACTTGAGGGATATGAAACTGAGACAAACTGAAATCCAAAAACTATTGACAATCCAATTCTCCCAATTGTTTAGAATTAAACTTGATTCTTTTCTCAGATTGAATGATTATCCACAATCTTTGTCCGTCGGAGTAAAGGAAAAGAAAAAGGTTAAAGAAGATCAATATCAAGGGAATCATAAGTACGAAGGTTAAGTTTTCTTTTTCTTTTTTTGGAGACCATTATGGTTTGACTTTGTTTCGTTTTGCTTTCTTTCTTTGACGAATCCGAATATCGGCTCTTATCGGTGGTTATTGGGGCCACAAATGGCTACTGACCCAATCGACTTCTAATCTTTCAACCAAAAGTATTGGAAGGTGACATTAAAAAAATTAATCTGATACAATGACGCAAAAAGATGATAATAGAGATGCTTTGTAGTTAATGGGTGGTTAAGTTTTGTTAGAGAGAGAGAGAGAGAGAGAGAGAGAGAGAGAGAGAGAGAGAGAGATGGGTAATATTAAGCTATTACATGATAGTAATTAAGTGTTGATGGTTAACTGTGAAACAGGGAAACAGTTCAGGACGGAAGTGTTTGCTTTAGTATGTGTGAATATTGTGACGTGCCATGGGGAAAAACTGTTCGAGTTTTCTGATATTTTGAAATTGTATTACTGAACTTTCAACCAATCGGATGATTTGGTGAAGATGAGATTGGCTGTCATGAAGTGAGAATGTGCAATGTTAAAAAACTGACGACGTAATCAGTAATCAACCAGGGTTGAGATGATTGTTTATAGATGATTATTGTTACGGTGATCGCGATTTAGAAGTTAATTGCTCAGTAAAATCCCTCTTTTTGTTGATATAACTTTTCAATCGCATTTCTCCAAATTCCTGTAGGCATAAAGAGATAAAAGAGGAAGAAAAAGAGAATGAAAAAAAAAATATAATTAGATAATTGTTGACAATTAGTCAAGGTAAAAGCAAAAAAAAGAGCAGAGGAAAAGGGAATCATAAGCCTAATGATAAAGTTGATGATTAATTGGAAAGAAAATGGGAGAGAGAATAATTATCATTAATAAACATCAAGACACTTGAAAAACACTTTTGATCGGCGATGTGTAATGATACTTTTCTCATATTACTTTTCAATGGTTAACAAAAAGTTAGAGAGATTATGAGAAATTAAAATGGCTGACAAACAGATGATGTTAGATGAGATTTGATGATATTTCATTACACAAGCACGAAGTTCATAAAACAATTACAATTAAATGAATCTGAAGTGTCTCGTGATCTTTTTTCATGATTAATGTTAGAAGGAAATTGAAAGATAAGTGTCATATGAAAAGGTGAGTTAAAGGGAGAGGGAGAGGGAGAGAGAGAGAGAAAGAGTGAGTGAGTGAGTGAGAATGATGAAAAGAGAAAATGGAAATGAAAGAGAAAGAGAAAGAGAATAAGGAATTGATGCTAAGTTTCAATGACTTCACCATAACCAATTGGAATTGACCGCTAGTGTTGATACAATTAATTCCTATCAACTTATATCACCCTGATTGTTTTCCAACAGCACAATCAAAGACGTATCTCCAAAATCCAACGTCTAGTAAACAGACTCAGGTAATTAAAGGTCATCTTGCTTTGTAGGATTAATAATCATAATCCTCATCATCATAATGCCTGATGAAGAAAAAGAATCCTGGTTTGCATTGAAGATCAAGCAAATTAATCAAACAAACTAAAAGGTTTCAGATTTGATCAAATTGTTTCATTACACAAAATTTATGATATTTGCCTTTCTAATGTCAATTATAATCAACATATATTGAAAATGGTAACATGATATGTTAACTTAATCAAATGAGACTAATAATCACTAAAAGAGATAGAGGGAGGGAAAGAGAGGATCTAATATAATCACGCAATAACAAATAATTGTTACAAAATCTAATGGATTAATACATAATATTAGGCCAAATAGAATCTGCGCAATCAACTAATCTTGTTTACTGTTAATCTAACAGAAAACAAATTATCTCGGCTTTTTTATTTACCGTGGAAAAAAACCAAGGACAATTGATGGAAGAAAAATAGAAAGAGAAACAATTTGATCAATCTTACTGAGGCAGAAGAGTAGAAACTGTTGAAAGATTAATGAGAATGAGAATAATGATCAACACAAAGACCTTTTTGTTTGCTGCGATTGGTGATTGGTGATTGGCGGTGATTTACTGGTGAGTATTATTAGCATTTTTTTATCTGTTTTTGCAATCGGTGAACGGCAATGGTAAAATCAAGGTTTCATAGAAGAACAAGAGTAGCATGAATTGCCTAGGAATTTGAACTGATTCTCTGGTATGAAAAGGTTGGCAAGGGTAACACAATAGTCGTCATCAAGATACACACCCAATAACCGAAAACAATTTCCGATGAGACTCCATGATTGATACTCCAAAGTGTCCAAAGTAAATGAGATGCTAATGAGTAAGCGTCCGCTTCCCGTAAGATATGATCCTCATTGTCGACTTCTGTTCTTGGTCTCGATCTATCGACAGCCTTCAGATATTCTCGGACAAAATGTCGTCTCTGACTTTCGCTTGGATAATTTTCCGGTTTATGGTAAAAATGAGGCCACTCTTGTGCTGAATAATCATATGTCCATTCAAGGAAATGATTGGCGAAATCAAAACCACGATGATTGTACGAACAATATTCAAAGTCTATGAAGATAACCTTGGGTTCAAGGGTTCGATTGGATCCGTTTGAAGATCCATTGGACCGATTACGATTACGGAAACTACTTGGTGTTGTGGGGATACCAGGAAGCAGAATGTTACCTTCTTGAAGATCATTGTGGCAAAATACTACAGGAGATTGGACAGAAGAGAGGAAACTTTTCAACCAGATAAGTTCATCTTCATAAGGAAAACTGAGGAGTTTCTTGGCGACACATCGATACTCGGGTTTAACCATTTTCAGGTCAACTCGACGAGCACTTTCCAACCAAGAGTACATGTTATCGAAAAGCCAAGTAGGCTCTTTGTTAATGGGAACATCAAGACTGTGAACATGGGCTAATTTATGGGCAATGGTTGAGGAAAGAACTGGATCACGAAGCTGATCACAGGTCATCGCTTGTGCCGGAATATATTCTTCAAGTCGTCCACCGGGAAAGATTCCATACAATTTGGGTCCCAAGTTTCTCTCAGATAATAACATGAAAATCACTGATTCTGTCATTTTGTTCTCGTTTTGTGTCGTATCGTCAGAGTGAAGTTGCCCATACATTCTGAGTAATACTTGACTTGGTTCACCACATAAAGGAGTATGAGTTGAGGGTAGAGAACAATAATACAAGATATTACTGAGACCACCACTGATGGAATGAAAGATCATGTCATTGGGCTGAATTTCCTTCCAAGAGCCTGAAAGATATTCTCGACAAATGTTGAAAGCCTTATCACGTAAAGAATCCACATTTAGTGTTGATGTTGACATCATCTTGCGAATACCATTGAATAAAACTAATAAACAATAAAAGAAGAAGAAGAAGAAGAAGAAAACAAAATAACAGCAACAACAACAACAAGTATTATAGAATCGGTAAGAGTACAAATACAACTACAGTTGTCTAATCAATAAGAAGGGATAATAATCGTGATTAAATGTTTCAATTCACTTTCAGAATAAAAGTAAACACAAATTGTGAGGAGAGAGAGATAAATAAGAATAAGACTTTCAATTAACCTCTGAAGCTTGAATTCATTTGCAGGAGAAAATAAGTGAATAAAAATGGAGGCAAGGAGGGAGAGAAGGATAGAATATTCTAGGCGCCTTCTATTGGTGATGGAATATATCGATTAAGGTAAATTAAAGAATTATAGTTAATTGTAAGAGATGAAATTCAGTTCAGTGTAATCACTAAATTAATGAGAAAAATAAATGAGTGAAACCAATTAGATTTAAAGATAGTGAGAGCTGCACCCGTTTTGCAAAGAGTAGTGTTGCGGTGATACTTTACTTTTGAGTAATACTATCGATACTCAATTTTTGGATGAGTATCGATACATTGTGGTTAAAGTATCGATATTTGAGTTTGTTTTGAACAATTTGACTCATTAGTTTGATGTTTTCAACGCGTTTTTTGTTGTGTTTTTTTCGCTTTTTTGCAATTGTTTTCAACTGAATGTCTAAACGTAGTAAAGTGTGGGACCATTTCACCGACAATGGGAATCAAGAGCCAACTTGTAAACTGTGTAGCAAATTAGTGAAATCGGCTGGTAATACTTCTAACCTGAGGAAGCATCTAAAGACCAACCATAAAAGTATTTACTCTAGTGAATTTGCTAATTTTGATGAGAACGAAGACCAGAATGGGAACCAAAGAATTGATACCTTTATATCAAAGGTCCAGTCAATGAAAGGTAATCTATTTTGTTGTGCTTATTGATTGTAATTTCTAATGATTACTTTTGTTTACTTGTGTGTATTTAGGTGGTGATTTGTCGAAAGCAATTGATGAGCAAATCGCTTGGTGGGTCATTTGGAATTCACTTCCTTTCAGGATAGTTGAACACCGTGGTTTCAGGGATTTCATTCGCTCTCTCAGTAAAAATTACAACCCACCAAGAAGAGACAAATTGAAGAAGATCATTAATGATCTTTACACAGCTAAAAGCAACCAAGTTAAATTGTATCTTGCTGATGTTAAATGGTATTCTCTCACATCAGATGGATGGAAGGATACGAGTAACCAGATAACATACATTGGTGTTACTCTTCATTACATTGACAACTACGAGCTGTTTAGTATCTGCTTAAAAGCTAATCACTTTCAAGGTGATGCAACAGCAGAAAGAATACAGTCGTCGATTGAGGAATCATGTAATGAGTTTGGTGTTAACATGTCCAGTATTGTATCTATTACAACTGATGGTGCAAGTAACTATTCAAAAGCTGGTCGTAATATTGCATCACACATTCACTGTGTCGCTCATAGACTGAATCTAGTCGTAGAAGATTCATTGGAGAATAGCTTGCAACTTTCACATTTAATCGAGAAGTTACGTAACATTGTTACATCATTCAAGCAAAGCAGTAAGTTGATGGATGATCTTAATGCTTTTCAGTCATCCAATGGGGAAAAGCAATATAAGCTTATTCAAGATGTAACAACGCGATGGAACTCAACCTACCTGATGATCCAACGTTACCTAATATTGCAGAAAGACATTTCTTACGTTCTCCTGAAACATGATAAAAGAGAAATCGATGTAGATTCAGATGATGTAAGAAGTTTGCATAACATCTCTAAGGTTCTTCAACCTTTCTATGATGTAACCTTAGATATTTCGGGAGAAAATTACGTAACTGTATCAAGGATAATACCTCTCATCAGTAGTGTTAAGGTTATGTTGCAAACCATTAGACCTGATGATAGCGTTTCATCATCTTTACTCAGAAAGTTGATTACCGAATTAGATTATCGGTTTGGTAATATTGAAAAAAACCATTTGTTTTCTTTTGCAACGCTATTGGATCCTCGTTTCAAAAAATTAGCTTTTACTTCGCCATCAGACTGTGGTGCAGCTGTAACAGCATTAAGCAATATGTTATCCAATGTCCCTTTGACGCAACCATTTCCTGATTGTGAGACGAACTCGGAAGCCAAAATATGGGAATCGTTCGACAGAAAAGCAAAGAGTCTTTCCAATCCAGCAGGAGGATTACACAGTGGGTTGAAACATTATCTTGAATCGGATGTAATCCCCCGCTCTGATAATCCTTTGGTTTATTGGAAAAACAATAAGTCGAATTGGCATCAATTGCATAATTTAGCAATCAAGTACCTTTCTGTCCAAGCAACATCTGTGCCTTGCGAGAGATTATTCTCTAAAACCGGTTCAATTATCACTGATAAACGTAACAAAATCAAGCCAAAGAATGTAAACATGTTATCCTTTTTAGAATCTCTGCCTAACAATTTGATATAATTTGTACTCATAATAACAAGTATTACTCATTGTTACTCAATACTCGATAGTATCGATACTTTTTTTTCGATTACTAATACTTTCGATCAATACTTTTCTCAAGTATCGCGCAACACTAGCAAAGAGTAATAACAAGAGACAGCACTTAATGAAATGTATCGATAAGCTCTTATCTTTCTTATCTTAGGGAAAAGGATGAGATCCAGGTGGAAGCACCAGATTCTCGTAACTTTCTCTTCACAAGGCTCTAATTACCGAATCCGCGACTCGGTAACGTTTTGTACGGAACGAATTGTGCTTCCATCTGGATCTCATCCTTTTCCCTAAGATAAGAAGAGATAAGGAGAGATAAAACCTTATCGATGGTTACATCCAAGTGCTCTCTCTTGCTATTACTCTTTGCCCGTTTTGGGTACAGGTATCGTCATGGTGACGACTCCTCAATACAAAGAGTAATAGCAAGAGAGAGCACTTGGATGTAACCATCGATAAGGTTTTATCTCTCCTTATCTCTTCTTATCTTAGGGAAAAGGATGAGATCCAGGTGGAAGCACAATTCGTTCCGTACAAAACGTTACCGAGTCGCGGATTCGGTAATTAGAGCCTTGTGAAGAGAAAGTTACGAGAATCTGGTGCTTCCACCTGGATCTCATCCTTTTCCCTAAGATAAGAAAGATAAGAGCTTATCGATACATTTCATTAAGTGCTGTCTCTTGTTATTACTCTTTGCCTCAATAGGAGAAGGATCCATTCAGATCCTTTTGGAGCGCTTTTAGAATAATGTAAGTAATGTTGTTTTTTGTTTCATTGTTTTCCTTTATTGTTATTTTCCGATGATTATATCGATGTATGATTACACAAATTATTAATAACATTAGAAACAATCGAGACTATCATGATTAAGTCAATCACAATACCAATCACAACAATATTACAAGAGCCAACTTCCTCCAGTCAAGCTCAATTCGAGCAAAGTTAATCCAACGAGAGGAAAAATTGATTAGAGTTCGTAACGTGTTTTAATAATGGGGAAAAGAAAAAGCCGTTCACCAGCAATTAATTGATCTTCTCCTGATTGTTGGTTAGCCTCTTGGTGAATTTGAGTCCCCCATTTATTTTTAAATCGTGGAAACTGATTAATTATTTTATTGATTGTTTGAATGAATGGATAATTAAGTTGATTATCACACAGTCACAATTAACCTCTTCCTCTCTTAACAAACAATGATAATCTAACCCTGACCAATTGTTTATTTACCAGATCAGTGGCAACAAATTGCAAATTGTTATAACTAAAGCGATTATATTAATAATGATCATACAGTAAATTATCACAATTGGGCTGAGATGTAGGTAAGGTGGTGATGAGGATGCGAAAGAGTCCAAATTAGTTTAAGGGCAGGTAACAAATAATCAAGTTTTTTCTTTTTTAATTTTATTATAGTTAATTCAATCATTCAAGTAATCGTAATTAACGTTTTAATTTTAATTAAAGTTTACATTTAAGTTTGTTTATCTTAGAGATTTTTAATAGCATTTTGGTTGATTCTGATCAATATTCAAATAGGATAATTAGTTTTAATTCATTAATCAATGTATTACAGTGAAATTAATAATTCAAGTAATTACCCTCATTTATACAAGTAATCAATTTTTTGATTTGCCAACTCAATGGAGTGGTTGTAAGTATAATAATAGAGTTAAGATTATTAATATACATCAAATGATCTAGTTCATTGTTAATAAGCAGCTTTTTAACTTCTTCCATATTCCGATGAGGTGAATTACTGGTTAACGTATATTTTATTGAATTAGGTATCAACAGTTCCCATTGGTCTCTTATAATATTTTCAATCGTTTCTTCATTGATTTTTAGCACATGGTAATGATAAAAGGTTCGTGAGATCATTTTCTCGATTCGTTCACTCCATTTAAAGTTCGGATAAATTTTATCGATATTGGGTCGATTTATTCTGCTCATGATTTGATGTTTAGCTGATAATTTGCATGGTGTCTTATGATAGAAGGAAAAAATACTCGACGAGAGAACAATTTTATTACTTTCAATATAATTCAGGGATAACATGTTGTCGTTATGAACTTGGTTTAAAGAATGATTAGTTAAAAATTAAAAATTAATTGATCTTTGAACTTGGCGCTGTTGTATTTATTTGTTGTTTACAATTTTTGTCTTGTTCTTTTAAATCTTTGTTTATACAACAATAACAATGAATTTAATTAGTTTTACGGAATTAAATGCCAATTTAATTGTTTTGGATGTTAAAGATTTGCCTAAGAGAAAAGTTTTAATTGTGAAGAAGAAAAGTGGGATCCAATTTCAGGGTCCTCATGTGATTCGTGCTTCTTTGGATGAGGTAATTGGGGAGATCAATGCTGATTGTTCGGTTGGATACAATTGTTTACGCTTATCTTTTTCTACTGATATGGATCGTGAGCTTTTCAAGACTAGATTTTCAGGAAAAAATGGTTTAATTATGAGTGACCAAAGCTTAATTCGGCCGATGATAAAGATAATTCTTCCACGTGCTAAATTTGAAGATTCATTCGTTTATTCCCGTGATCTAATTTGCGAGCTTATTTCTTCAAATCAGAGTTTGGTTAATTTCCATTTGGATGTTGACTTCATTTTCAAAGGAGAAAAAAATTATTATGTTTTGATGAGTATTGACCGTGAGGTACGAGAGCTATTGGATCAATTCGATAACATTCTTTATTTTCATGATATTTCAGTTTTCTTTGTTGATAATTTAAATATAAGATTATGTAAACACTGTCAAAGGTATGGTCATAACATGAGAAACTGTGAAAAGGAGAGAAGATGTAGTAAATGTCTTCTGGATCATAACAATTTTAAATGTAAGGTGACCAATCCTCATGATCTTCTTTGTGGTGCTTGTGGGAAGACTGTCCATACCTTGCCTTCTCTAAAGTGTCCGGAATTTAAGGAACAAGTTCGAAAGGCTCTCGAGAGGATTGATTATGATTACTCCAAAATTGTACTTGAGAGGGATGAATTTGAAAGAACCGCTTAACAGGATGTGACAAAGAAGTTCAAGATAAAGGCAAAAGGAAAAACAAGAAAAAATAAAAAATTCTCTTTTTGAAGAAGCCATTTTGTTCCTGTGTTACCTTCATTGTATTTGATTTGGTTAAAAAATGCCTCATTTAATTGATATTTATTCTAATTTGTTTTCCGTTTATTTTTATTTACCAAAGTGGTTAGATGTTCCTGATTCTGTGTTAAAGACTGTGATTATTATTGCTAACGAGCATTTAGAGGATGATGTTCATAGTTTTGAGAGAGTCGAGTGTTTAAATGGTTTCAAAATTATTATGAAAATTTCTAGTAAATTTCGCTTTTTTTTGGATTCTATTGATATGATGTTATTCATAAGAGGTGAATTTCTTCCTGTGTTCGATTTTCTCCATGATGACATGATAATTCAACTACCTTTGGATAGTGAAGATTATTTGTTCATCATTGAAAATTATGATGGTATAGAAAAGGTTTACTTGGAAGTGCCTATGATTTTAGACGATAAGTATCAATTTGAAAGTTTTGAGGATAATACTTATCGGTTAATCTTCAAAATTTGAATCGTAAACAAAGAAAGTACATTTCCGGATTAGATCAATTGTAACGCCATCTATTGATGTTGTCGAAAGAATTCCGGAAATGTGATCAGTTTCTCTTTGTTTCTAATTGTGTATAATTCATCAATTCTATTTTCTTTTATTATTTTAAGTTTAATTAATTAATTTCATTTATTTGGTGTATTTTAATAATGGATTCTCTTCAAAATTTAAAAGTTAAAATTCGACCATCAATTATTTAATCGTATTGGATATTGAAGCCTCGGTTGAGGAACCAGATTGCCAACATTAACTTGTTCTTTGAGCGTTTGAAAGAGGATACACTTCTCTTTGCTCTTATTGCTGTTCCTTCTTTGGTTACCATCGAGGGTGATGGAGTTAGAATTAACCTTTATCGAGCTTCAGTCCCTCGCTTACATGAACTGTTAACGAGTAGAAGTTATATTGACTTGCCTATCCAGCGTGAACCAGTTGATAATTTAGAAGTGTTTTTCTACAGGCCAGAAACCGATCTTGATTCGACAGATAAACAAATATGTGATCTTCTCGCCGACTCATTTGGATACCCAATTGAAAGTTTTAGTTATAAGGAGAGTCTAATGTATGGTCATAGGACTTTAATCATTTCCATCGTATCAAGAGAGGTAATGATGGATCTTTTAAAATCAAGTAAGTGAAAAGTTACTTTGTTTTATAATTTAATATCTTAATTATCGTTACAAAAGTGACAATTTGAATTATTCCATTTTTAATCTAAATTTCTTTCGTTTTAACTTCTTTTTTAATTAGAGATGAAAGGTAGTTTATATGAGAAAGACCTTTATCTATTCAATCATTTCGACACTTATCATTGTTGGACTTGTAAGGGACGATTTTCTATTGGTCATGATTGTGGTACCGTGAGATTGTGTTATCTATGTGGAAATCCAGGTCATATTGGAAATTGTCCAAGAGCTCCAATAAATATCAGGTGTACAACTTGTGGTTTACTTCATGAACGAGGGTCCTCTGGTTGTCCCTTACTGATGAAAAAGGTCGTTCGGAAATTAGCCAACACTGATTATACCTTTAATGAGGTATATGTTGACTTACAAACATATTATGTAAAGCTGGTAATTATACATTTTGTTGAAAGCATAAAGGTATTCTTTCGTTTATAATGATAAAATTATTCTCTATTCTTAGGTCATTTTGGTTAACATAATGGAAATTTGGCATTTCAGTGATCTCGAATTGGTTCTCAAACAGATATTCCATCAGCCTCATTTGGTTAAAGAAGTTCGATTTATTAATTCTTATTGCCACTTTACAAAGTTGGTCATCCAGTCTAATGAAGAAGTCACTGGTTTGAAACAACGGGAGATAATTCATATCACCCTTAAGGATAATAAATATTTCATGTTTCATAATCGATATAATAACTTTATCGTTGTAATAGATCATAATTAACCGTATTTTTAAAAGACTTAATGTTAGTTCTTAAATAAAATAATCTGATCCGTAAGAGAAAAATTGATTGTTGATCAACATTATTAAAGAGAGAGAGCAAAGAGTAAGGAGAAAGAGAGATCAGTTAATGATGATGGAGTTGTAGTTAAAACATTTGGATCAGAGGGCGCTGATTGCACTTTTTCAATGGGAAAAGAGAAGAGAAATTGAGGACGATGTGTAAAAAGTGGACTTTTTAATTAAGAGTTGAGACTTTGTGTATTTGTAGGGTCACTAATGACGAGTCCAAATATATATATTTCTTTCTGATCTGATTAGTAGTTTTCGAGAAAATCGAGTTCGAAGTTAAAACTTCAGGTCAATTTTTCTCAGCAACGACGCGTTTTCAGATCATGAAATTTTAAATTGAATGACAACTTTTGATGCTCTTTTTATCAAGCATATTTTTCTCATAAGAAAATTATCCCAAGAGCCTCCGGCCACAGTTCCGTTGTATTGTAACAAATGAACCTTGATTAGTCCCAGTATCAATACTTTAATGTTATTTCAATAAATATTTTCTGAAAGAACATTAAAATTTGATTCTAAATTTGAAATTTCATGACCTGAAAACGCGTCGTTGCTGAGAAAAATTGACCTGAAGTTTTAACTTCGAACTCGATTTTCTCGAAAACTACTAATCAGATCAGAAAGAAATATATATATTTGGACTCGTCATTAGTGACCCTACAAATACACAAAGTCTCAACTCTTAATTAAAAAGTCCACTTTTTACACATCGTCCTCAATTTCTCTTCTCTTTTCCCATTGAAAAAGTGCAATCAGCGCCATCTGATCCAAATGTTTTGCAACTTCTCTTTTCCTCGTAGAGCTGAAGTCTCTTCTTCTTTACTCTTTGAGAGAGAGTGAATGAGAAAATTGTAAACATTAAAATCTTTGGAAATGAAAATGAGAAGATCGATTAGATCGAAAATCTGTTGATTGACATTTCTCTTAATCGATTGTATGAGTTTTTCTTTCTTTTTTCAATCGATTGATCGATTTTGTGAGAATATTTTTTCTTTTATTAATCGATTTTCATTTAACTCGTTAAACTTGAGATTAGATTTGACGTAAAAGTTAATCACGTTCTTGATATTCATTCTTAATTGCTATTGTAATTACTGTAGATGAACTTTATCCATGATCTCAGAAATCTAAAGGACTTTATTCAATTGGATGAACTTTGTCTCCTAATCGATTTAAACTCTGTAAGAGGTTAAATGTTCATTAAACTCTTTAATTACAATCGTCGAATTGTTAATTGTGATTAACTTATGACTTTGGAATAGTTTTTGATTTTTTTGTGACTCTCGTGTGAGAAATTTCATCATGGTTTTCAAATTTGATAGCAAGAGAATAAAATATCATCATGAGAAACATCAAGTTCGTCTGATGATATTAGTTAATTTCGCAATTCGATTTCGTTGTTTACTATTATTCATTTTCTTTCAGAAGAAAAAATAAAATTCAAGGTTTTTTTGTTCTATTAAAAATAGATTCAGAAATTCTAAGTAATTAGTTCTCAATGATAATTATTTTCTCTCAACAAATGATTCCAAAAACTATTTCACAATTGAAACAATTTATAATTCGTTTCTGATTAACCAAAGCGTTCAGTTCGTTATAATGATCAGACGTGAAACAAAATTGATTTGCAAAGTTTTTAATTGTACTGAGAATCAAAATTTTTCGTATAACAATTTGAACTTGTTGTGATTGATTCAACGAGTTGGACTAATATTAAGAAAAACAAATAAAGTTTATTTTTATTGAGAAAATCTCATTGATTTATTACTCCAATAGATTAATTTGATCATCAATTAGTAATGGAAGCCGAGAAAAAGACTTATAAAAACAATGTTTCATGAAATCGAACCCGTAGACAATTGATTCTCGAGGAGTGTCGTATTTGGGCCAACTATCCGGTTCCTTTTCACAATCATAATAGATTTTGATTGATCGATTAGATTTGAGACAGAATTTCGATAAGAAATCAGCTGATTTAACAGTAACTCCAACAGATTCCCTAAAGTCCAATAGTTTTATCTGTGGCAATAGTTTAACCAATTCTTCTACATGACAATCTTCAACCTCTCCAGATCGTCTAATCGCGAGATGATTTAAATTTGGAAATTTGGTTAATAGTTTTCGGATAGATGACCAATTCATGTTAT
Source organism: Panonychus citri (assembly GCF_014898815.1). Lineage (NCBI taxonomy): Eukaryota > Metazoa > Arthropoda > Arachnida > Trombidiformes > Tetranychidae > Panonychus > Panonychus citri. The sequence continues at coordinate 298,618 of NW_026515520.1, read as the reverse complement.
CTATCCATGGCTTTAGATGAAGAAAATAGATATAAGAATCGACTCAATTCAAAGAGTAACTTTTTTCCCGATACTCACAATGTCAATAACCAAATCTCTTAGATTGTAGTTCTTTATGGAAATGTCAATACTTTGGTCATCTGTAGAACCACAAATACAAGCGCTTTCTAAAGACGGGCAATAATCTATCACATTGAATTTGTCACAAGCCTCATCCCATCCTGATACATAAGCTTCAAGAATCTTCAGCTTAGATAAATTTGGACCATTGTAACGTGAACCCCCTGTAGAAATGATTCTTTGATTAATTTAAGATATTGAATCAACACGAATGATTTACCATAGAGACAAATGTGGAGTCGTTTCAAGCTTGGAAAGTATTCTACGTATTCAGGAAGATAATGAACATGAAACCCTTCGAATTGAATTTGTTTCAACTGATCAGGTCGAAAAACTTTCTTAAAGTTAACCATATGGTTCATTGCGATCATTTCGATATGTCTCAAATTGAGCTTACACTTGTTCCGTAATCCAATGACTCCTTTTATTTTCGGATTATTGTTGATCACTTTTCTAAAATGTCTTGGCTTCAATTCATAGTTTTCGACCTCATCAACGACAGTGACAATCTAAAATCATTAAAAACAATATAAATTAATGAACTGTGTTCGTTTTCTATTCGATAATTACCCTGAGATTTGGTAACAATTCTGGTAAATTGTGATGTTTAAGAGTATTTACTGGATCAGTCATCCATATTTTGGAATAGTCAATGTTATCTTCAGGCTTTTCTTGGAAACAATTAAATCATGAAAATTAGTCAGAACTAATTACATGTAAATTAACTTACTTGGAAAAAGATATTTGACCCGTTCAAATCTAATGGAAATTAAACTGGACCATTTCGAACAAACTAAAGAAACAAAAAGAACCAAATTAATTTCTATCTTAACTACAACTCTTATACTTTTACCTTGGGACAATTTGATCAATTCTTCTAATTCAAAAAAATAGTCGAAGATTAGCCAAAGGCAATCATCAGGTAGATCGTTTAACAACATAATTATAATTCACTCAACAGATAAAAGCAATTAACTTATTTTTTGGTAATTTAACAAACAACAAGCAGAAATTGGAATTACTAATTGTTTATTTTTAATTGTTAACTAATTACGCCCAACTTAGACGCAGAGGTTCAGCTGAGAGGATGAAAACGCTTTTTTTTGAATAGTTCAAAAAACTTTTCCAATTGAACATTGGTTATCGCATCCTTCGAGTGATAATAATCTGATTAAGTACAATTGAGAACTTAATTTAACGGGCATTTTTATGGTCTATAGTTGAGGAAGCTCGTTCATACAAGACTTGTAGAAAGATAAAAGCTTTTATTTTAGGATTATCGTAAATTTTATTCATCAATTACGTTGGGAAGAGAGCTAAAAGTTTTATGGAAAAATCATGAAATTGAATCCATAGACAATTGATTCTCGAGGAGTGTCGTATTTTGGCCAGTCATCTGAGTCCTGATCACAATCATAATAGATTTTGATTGATCGATCAGATTTATGACAAAATTTAGACAAGAAATCAGCTCGATCTATCGACAGTTTTCAGATATTCGCGGGCAAAATATCGTTTGTCACTTTCGCTCAAAGGCTGTGAACGTGGGCTTATTTATGGGCAATGGTTGAGGAAAGAACTGGATCACGAAGCTGATCACAGGTCATCGCTTGTGCCGGAATATATTCTTCAAGTCGTCCACCGGGAAAGATTCCATACAATTTGGGTCCCAAGTTTCTCTCAGATAATAACATGAAAATCACTGATTCTAAGAATAAGACTTTTAATTATCTATTTATTATTACGGTCATTTGATCACCGATGAAGTAAATTCACCCAAACACTGCAATAGAAAAACCCTGAAGATGATTAGCTAATATTTAGTAATTTGTTTCTATTTTCAATTGTATAATGTAATCAAATTACATACAATTTAATTGCGTAATATTTTTAATTAAAGGTAAAATTTGATTAATGATACTCATTGGTAAACATTTTCTTTTCAAATTGTTATTTCTTGTTTTGAATTATTACATAAACTTTGGTTAACAATCAACTACAAGGTAAATGTAGTTAATCAATAAATGTTAATAGTCACTTTTAATTGATAATTAAGGAAATAAAGAATCAAGTTCTAAGCGATGATGAGAAAAGATCTAAATATGATTTTCAAGTAATGAAAGAAATGGGAATGCAATTTAAACACCATGAACGAACTAAAGATTTCAATCTAATGAGAGAAACAGTTGAAGATAAAATCCTTTGTCGAAAAATTTTCGGAGATCTGGACAATCCTTTGGCTAAAGGTGAAATATATGTCCATTTTGAGAGGAAAATGGACATAAAAAGATTGAAGAGATTTCTGGTCAACTTAGTATCACCAGGAAATTTTCCTTTGCCATTGAAGAAAATTTGGCAACAATATTCTCTCCATGAAGAAGATAATCTAGGAACCATTGATTGAATATTAGATACAACCGAAGGTAATCATTCAATTAACAGATTCCCAGGTTAACATCTTAGTTATGATCGCACTGGTGTGGCTTAAATTACTGAGCTAATTAATGTAACTAGTTAACTAATTGTTCGGTTTGTTTTGTTGTGTTAGATTAGGTTAGGTGTCACTCGTAAACGGGTTAATTAATGAAAAAAAGGCCCGGAGGGCCTAAGACAATCAAACCAAATTTTACACTGATCGCCTCTCATTGACTAATCTAATTCAAGCCACACCAGTGCGATCATAACTAAGATGTTACCGATTCCCAAGCAACAATATTATTAACATTTTCTTTTCTCGTTTTGTTCATTTAGAAAAAAAAATACATAATCCAGTATTTGGAGATCCTTGAAATCGATTTGACAAACAGAACATTTCGAAAATCCTCCGATTTGATTATCGAATTGGTGAGGTGAAGCTCATTTCTTAATAATCGACTGCATCATTGATGGACAATGAAAGAAGATTTAACTTAAACTCAATTTTTCGGCTCAGATCTCTTAGAATATCAATAAAATGAGTTCAAACTCGATTGACAATTCTATGAATTCGTCAACAAACTCTGTGTGATTTCATATAATCTTCTTCTTCGAGGCAAGTTAATTGGTAATTTATTTTTCTTATCCGATAAATTCTAATATTTATGTTTTTTTGTCAATTTGAATTTTTTGGTTTCTTTTTTATTATAATTAGCGTTGAGTTTTCTAATATTTTTAAATTACATTACTGAGTTTTGGACTATTAGTTTCGTGAAGATGAGACTAAATGTCATGAACTTATTAATAGAATGTGCGAAGTTTGTCAGTGTAGAAGATTATTGTCAAATTGTCCGTGAATTAAAATCTATTTGGTAAGTAAAATCAATCTTTTTTTTTAAGTACATTTTCAGTCGGATTTCTGCAAATTCCCAATAGTCGAAAACAATTTCCGATGAGACTCCATGATTGATACTCCAAAGTGTCCAAAGTAAATGAGATGCTAATGAGTAAGCGTCCGCTTCCCGTAAGATATGATCCTCATTGTCGACTTCTGTTCTTGGTCTCGATCTATCGACAGCCTTCAGATATTCTCGGACAAAATGTCGTCTCTGACTTTCGCTTGGATAATTTTCCGGTTTATGGTAAAAATGAGGCCACTCTTGTGCTGAATAATCATATGTCCATTCAAGGAAATGATTGGCGAAATCAAAACCACGATGATTGTACGAACAATATTCAAAGTCTATGAAGATAACCTTGGGTTCAAGGGTTCGATTGGATCCGTTTGAAGATCCATTGGACCGATTACGATTACGGAAACTACTTGGTGTTGTGGGGATACCAGGAAGCAGAATGTTACCTTCTTGAAGATCATTGTGGCAAAATACTACAGGAGATTGGACAGAAGAGAGGAAACTTTTCAACCAGATAAGTTCATCTTCATAAGGAAAACTGAGGAGTTTCTTGGCGACACATCGATACTCGGTTTAACCATTTTCAGGTCAACTCGACGAGCACTTTCCAACCAAGAGTACATGTTATCGAAAAGCCAAGTAGGCTCTTTGTTAATGGGAACATCAAGACTGTGAACATGGGCTAATTTATGGGCAATGGTTGAGGAAAGAACTGGATCACGAAGCTGATCACAGGTCATCGCTTGTGCCGGAATATATTCTTCAAGTCGTCCACCGGGAAAGATTCCATACAATTTGGGTCCCAAGTTTCTCTCAGATAATAACATGAAAATCACTGATTCTGTCATTTTGTTCTCGTTTTGTGTCGTATCGTCAGAGTGAAGTTGCCCATACATTCTGAGCAATACTTGACTTGGTTCACCACATAAAGGAGTATGAGTTGAGGGTAGAGAACAATAATACAAGATATTACTGAGACCACCACTGATGGAATGAAAGATCATGTCATTGGGCTGAATTTCCTTCCAAGAGCCTGAAAGATATTCTCGACAAATGTTGAAAGCCTTATCACGTAAAGAATCCACATTTAGTGTTGATGTTGACATTATCTTATTTCGGCTATGATAACACAAATATCACTATTGTCTTATCAATAAGAATCGTAATTGTTATTATAAGTTTTAATTCACTTTCAAATTGTTTCAAGTTGAGGCGCGACTCGTTGTTCCAACAGTTTCAACTCTAATGAACTTTAATTTTTTTCAGTTTCTATTTACAATCAATTCTCTCTTTGGATTAATCTGTTTTATTATTAATCTTAGTTAACCCTCTGGGTTTTTTTATCGTTTAATCTTATTCTCTATAAGGTAAGTTAATTGGTTTAATTGTTGACATTTTCTTTTCTTTCTATCTGGTCAATTATTTATATTTACGATTGACTTTTCGTTGATTTATTGCTAATCAATGAGCCGATGGAAGTTTATTGTATCTGATCAGAAAGAAAACTAAAAGTTGCTTTTAAAACGAACGAGCTTTTCTCTGCAGCCAATTACTAATGTAAATAATTGATACTCTCTGGTATCGGTGGTAAAAAACTGTGGCAAGTTCACTGGATATTGAAGATTAATCATCTTGGCAGTTTCCAAATGGAAAATTTAGTTCAGCTTGAGATTGGTTAGGATTATTAAGATAACAAATTGATGAGTTTTTTAATCAAATAAACTCTGTTTAGAAATTAACAAAATCCCAATTAATAATATAATCATTTTGAATATTGCAGTTCACCAATTCATAAGGAAAGGAAATCGTAAAAAGTGATTCCGATTCTGTTACTTGTTTCGCGAATGCTACTATGAGATTCCTCGTTTTAGTTGATTGTTATAACAATAATAATTCATAGACAATTACAATTATGTATTATTTTTGAAAATAAAAGATTAATTTCTCATAAGATTTGATAGCCTCCCATTATATTAACTGGTCTTCCTTTGTATTTCTTGGAAATTTCAGTTTCGATCTGTAGTAGTAAAAAAGAGAAGGAGAAAAAAATTTAGTTTCAAGTTAATTGTTAATCAATCGACTAACTCACTTGTTTCTGCAATTCTTTCGTCCTCTTAATTAACTTGGGAATTTCTGGTGCAAACTTTTCTCCCTGTAATGATTCATCTTTAGCCTTTTCTTGTAACGATTTAGATTTATCAAGAGCTTTATCCGCTAACGAGAGTTTCATTTTCATCTTGTCAGCAGCATTGTCAATGTATTTACGGTCATCTCTCATCATGAAGATCAAATTGGTCTTTTCATTGGTCATCATTTGGAGGATTTTCTGTCCTTGTTTCATTTGGGTTGACAATTTTTCAGCTGTGGTCATTTGTAAAATGTTCGGGGCTCCTTGGAATTGATTTTCAGATAGAACATTTTCCTCCATTTTCATCTCGAAAATACGTTGATCGAAAAATCCTTCAATCTAGTCGATAAATTTACGGAAAAATTTGTTAGATTAAGTGATTAAACAATCGTTCGTATAGTCTATCTACCTCGTGTAGTTCGTTAATCAGATTATTTCTTGTCACCGAGTATTCTAGTAATGTGAGAGCATCCGTTCCTCTGGCAACATGACATAATTCTGATTTATCTTGTAAAGATTCACCGGGTGATATTTCAACAGCTTCGATCTCCCAATTGATATCTCCTTCTTCAATACATTCATCCTGTAAACAAATTGATTGATGAAAAAGATGCTCCAATAAACTAACCCAAACTTTAATCTAACCTTCTCAACATGAACGAAATCTCCATTTCCATTTGATGGACTTGAACTGTCAGTGTCTCGTTCAAATTCAATAACATCATCACCAAAATCAATTACCTATTAATAGAAAATAAAGAAAATTAATATTTGCATTTTTGCGATTCACTCACTTAATTGAATCAACAAGCTTTTACCTGGTCATCTTCTTGGCCTTCTAATTGAGTATTACCAAAATCGATGATTGATTCTTCAATGGTTGTAGGCGCTACTCCATTTTTATATTCGTAAACGGTTGTGTTTCCTTTGGTAATTAAATATTTCAACAAAGGTAAACACGAAATGTTTTCACTGGAAAAAAAATACAGAAGCAATCAAAATATAAGAATATCAATATCGTAGCGATAATTTACCTTCTATGGGTAAACTTGAGGAATTCTTGATAATAATCTCGATTATCTGAAAGTTTTGGAAGCTCCTGTACAAGTTCTTGAACGTATTTTGGCAAATCTTGGATCAATTCTTGGAACTCTTGATGGACATTATCACCCTGTAAGTAATTGGAAAGACAAGAAAAAAAATTGAATACGAAGAAAGAAGAGAACAAATTGAAATTCTATTTAATCACCTTGATTCCAAATTTCTCAGCAAACGCTTTATATTCAGCCTTCAATCTGTTTGCTCGGCTAATACAGTCACTCGATTTTCTCATTAGCTCTTCACTGTTGGCTTGGAATTTGTTCAATTGTTTACGAACTGTTGGCACTTCAAAGTTAACATTTCTATGAAGCATCGATGCGGCCTCAGCTAAGGAAAGTAAATACAAAGAAATAGATCACAATTAACACACTAATTAGCCAAGATAATTGTACGAAAAACATACCCAGGTAGACATCATCTTTTTCATAAAGTCTAACAATCTCTTGCCAATCCTTGACACGTTTAGATGAATAGTAGCCGAAAATGTTTTTCGAATCAGCTTCAGTCTCTTTCAATATTTCAACAATTTGTTTACAGTTAAAGTAATTCAATTCTGTTAGGATAAGAAATAGTAGAATGACGGTTAATGTAAAGGTCACAATCAATTAAAATTTAGAATCACGGCTACTAACGTGTTCCAGCAAGAAGTTGCGTGATCTTGGGATGAGCTGGCATATCTTGAATGGCTTCCAGAATCTTTTCTCTAATTTTATTCAGGTGAACTTGATAATCCTTATTAATATGACGACGAGTAATCAGCCAATCTGAGTTGAAGAAGAAAACGACAATTTACCAGTGAAAATGCAAGAACAATCAAAAAGATAGAGAAAAAAAAAACGAGAACATGAAAAATTAAATTCTAAATATAAAGAGAATAGACAAAAAATAATCCAAATTGTTGGCGAAAATAAAGAAAAACATAATTACCAAGTAATTTGGAAGCATGAATATCAATTGGAACTTCTTCAGACATGTTTGGGTCAATTTAAATTATCACAGAGTAGAAAATAATAATAAAAAATTAATCAACAACAATAAAATGAATCAATTAAAATGAGAGAAACAAAGTAAATAAAAATGTAAACAAAAGTCTAAATGAAAAAATAGAAAGAGGAAAAGAAAGAGAAATAGAAAGAGAAAGAAAGAAATTTGGATTGCGAGAAATGTAAAAGAATTAATTAAATATAAATTATCTATCCGGTTGATTGTTAATTGTGCACGTTGACACGTATAAACTACTACTTGAAGTGAACTAAATTATATCAGATAATTGAAGTAAAAGCGCAACAATTAACATCGAGTTACGTTTGTTTCTGTTGAGACGAACCCTGTTGATCAGCTGTTCTGTTGGTTGGTGAGTAGAAATGAAAACATTTCAATTGTCATTAATTTCATTTCCTCAGTCATTTAGTTGATTATGTGAAGGTAAGTTTAAAGTGATTAATAAAACTATTTAATTGTCGATTAGTTGATCAACAAATGTCTACAAGTTTTTAATTCTCTTCAATATTTTTCTCTTTTCCATTTCCATTTGTTTTTCTTTTTTCTTTTATTCTATTCTAATATTTTCTTTTTCTTCTCTTTTCTTCTTCTCTTTCTTTGTGTTCATCTTTTCTTCTTCCTTCTTGTCTTTTTCTCCATTTTTCTTAGGTACCATATACATTTAACATTCCACGGAGAATATTTATATTTTTCTTTTCCAATTGACTTTTTATTCTTCTCGAGTGTATTTACATTTTCTTCTCAAAGTGACTTTCAAACAGAGAAAAGAAGAGAACATTTTCAATTGTTTTGATTTGTTTTCTTTTTCGTGTGGTCTCTTCTTCTTGATATTTGAAAGGAGGGAGAGAGAGAGAAAAAAGAAAAACAAACAAATTCTCTTCTAATTTATATCTGCGCTGAGACTTTGGTTTTCTTTTTATTCTTTGCTCATCTTTTGCTGGTCTCTATCAACAATAATCATGGATGGTTATGGTAACAATAACAACACTAAAGAGGATATTGGTGATCTTTATCCTCGCCCTGCATCAGCGGGCTGTGTAAATAGTAATTGGTGTTCATCTGATCCATCGTCTAGTCTTTTTGGTTCAAGTAGCGGTGAAAGATTGGAACATCTTGTCAAATCTCGACCTCGTAAACCTAAAACACGAGCTCCAACACGTATTTCAATTATTTCTACCAATACATCGTCGTCGTCTTCATCCTCATCCTCATCATCTTCTTCATCGTCCAGCTTCAATGTTAATAACAAACATTTATCTTCTCCAAATGGTCGTTTAAAAGTTACACCTTCAACTTCAATTTCCACTGGAAGAGGTGTCATTATTTCAGATAAAATCGACGATGGTCTTGATACATTCTTTTGTAAGCCCACTCTCAATGTAACCGAAAGTATCATCACAAAAACCTCAGCAACAGTTGCAACAACAATTCCAAGCGTAAAACTACAGACAACAAATTCAATTCCAAAAATAATGAAGCAAAGTGTTAAACCTCCGCTATCATCAAATGCCAATGTTGATAAATTACAGGAAAAGAGTACAACATCATCCAAATCGCCAACCAAAGCAATTCAAAAGATAATCAAGTCATTTGAGATCAGAGTTAACAGGGAAAGTGTTAAATGATATCTTCTGCTCACTCATTCATCAATTCCAATTATCCTATTCCCTATTACACACACACACACTCTCTCTCTCAATCTCTCTTCCTTTATTTATCTTCATAATCTATTTTCTCTCTCTCATTTCCCTCTTTTTTTCTGTCATTCTTTTTTCCTTGCTAAGTTAACCTCATGATAATTAAAACTCAGTGTCCAGTTTAAGTGAACAATTGTTCACTCATAATGAATGAATATTTCATTCAAATGATTCCACATTAACCAATTGTTTCCTGATGAAACTTCCTGAGGAATTGAATGGAAAAAAAAGTTTTCAAGAGAAAATCACTTTTTACATGGGAAAGAATACAAATCAACAAAAAAAGGAGAGGAAAGATGAAGATTTGCAGTAAAAGTATCAACAAACTCAACAAGCAACAATGTATTCAACAACAATTAAGTTCATTGCATTTACAATTGATCATAATTCCGTTTACCATTTAATATCCTTTCATTTAAACCATTTGATTGGAGTTCATTTTCTTGGGAAAAAAAGTTACTAGTATTCTCATCCCTTTACTTTTGTAATCATCACCACCATCATCATCATCATACCAATAGGATGGTCTTCATGGTTAATTATATTCTACATCCGTGTTAATGATAATTAATGGAATTACAATTAAAACCACAAGTCTACACACCAAAGAAAAGGAAATACGCAAAGAGTCAACATTATGGATAAACAAACGATTACGCAGATAAAAAAAAATTCAGAAGCCAAAGTCCTCCAAATTACATTAGAATCAACTGATTGTCAACAGATAACATTGGATTAAATTTAATTGTTGTTCCTAATTTTCCAGAACCTTGTTAATAAACGTGCGGAGAGAAACTCAAGAGAGAGACAATTGGATGGAGAGAGAAAATGAGTGCAACCCTAATGTCAACAAACAAATATTCTATTCCATGAAAGAGAATCATCAAAGGAAGAAGAAGAAGATGAGGATGAGGATAAATGCAATAAACTAACGTGATGAATGTTGATCTCTAAAAAAGATAACAGTTGATCCAACAAACAAGAGAGACAATCAAGATGAAGAGAGAGAGAGAAGGAAGAGGAAAAAGAATTGGAACTACAAAAAGAATACAACTGAAAGAGTAAATTGTTTATCAATCGAGAGAATTTAAATTGTTAGCACAATATCTGATTACGATAAAAGGCCACTATCAACAAACCTTAAATTCCATTTGATAAATTCTACAATCATAAGTGTGCCAAACAACCCGTGCCAAAGAAATTAAACACTAACACACTTACCTTTCAATTTCTTTTATAATTACCAATCTTTTTCATCGAAATTCTCTTTCCTTATATTCCAACAAATTCTAATTGTTCCTTAATTACGGTTACCCTTCCTTCCGTGACTAGTTAATATTAATCAGCATTTCGATCCGACTTTCACATATCCAATTGTCCTCCTTCTCACTTTCTCCTTCAATTCACTTTTCTATCATTATCATTATCGTATTAATTTCATTTGTTGATTAACTTTTTCTCTCAACAATTAGTTGTCCCCCCAAAACGAAACACCATCAACACCAACAACAACAACAGAATCAACTGAATCTCCTGAATCTCCTGAATTCCCTGTTCTCTTTCATTCCAATTAACATCCATTTACTCAACCATAAACAATAAGAATCATTATAAACCAAATATTTTGCCATCTAATCAACAACAATTAAGTAATTTTCTTTTCCTCTTTCCTTACTAAATTGGATTGATTAATTTGTTTTAATCACTTTCCAATTTTTTTTTAATTGTTCCACAATGTTAAGACCTTTACCTTAATTTCTTTCCGCTTCTTTAATCATTCAACTTTAATTGTTTACCTTTAATCCTTAAATAATTTATTTCTCATTTGGTTAACGATTGGATGATCCATCAAATTTAATTTAAATGGATCACAATTAAGATTCAAACGTTAATTAAGCATAAATTATTATTAATTACTTCAAGTTTATTGTCACCTTAACCTTTAATTGCTTACAATTGTCATAATCAAATCCCAACCAAAACAGAATCATATTTAATCACAGAATCGTATTTTTTTGTGGTAAAATATTTTACAATTAGCTACTGATTAATCAACTAATCACTTTAATCTTAAATGTTCATTTATTACATAATGATGATATTGACAAGCGACAGTGATTAAGACTTCAATTTAATCCCAACAGAATCACCCAAATGTAATTTAAGTACATGTATTTAATTTCCGTTCCAAAATGATATAACAATTAACTCAAACAATTTGCGAAAACAAAAAAGGAAATTGTAATTTCTAATCAAAGAGAAATCAATTAAGGATTAACCTAAACTGGATTAAGATGGTGACAAAGATAAAGCCAAGAAAAGACTCAACAAAATGTTAATTTTGATCAACGATGATTAATTAATTTCCTCCTTAATTAATTAACATAAAATATTTACTGATTTAGATTGTGTATCCAAACTTATTGCTAAATCATTCCTCAACTTATTTTATTTCAATCATTAACTGATTCAGTACAATAATTATAATGCAAAAGAAAAACAAAATAATGATTAACTAATTGTCTGCATAAATAAAATCAACAATTAATTTGTTATGTTCATTTAATTGTGATCAAATATCGGGAAACAAATTATGTAATTACTTGAATGATTTGCTGATAAACAATTTATGTTTAATCATCTTCTTATAATAATTCAGTCAATGACCCCAACAATTAATTCAATTTAATTGTTAATCGTTATTGAAATTTTTTGATTAACTTTCAGAATGATTAATCAAGTGATTAATCAAGTGATTAACAAGTAAATTAGGTGGATTATTTATCCAATTGATTGAGAGGAGGAAAAGAAAAGTTTTTTTTTCTCCCAAAAATTAGAAAACAAATTAAGAATCGAAATTTAATTTAATTTGTATAATTCGCTAATTGTTCACAATTAACATTTGCAACGTTTCACGTTAATTCAATAAGTTATCATTTTAATAATCGGTAAATTGTCTCAACGATTAGCGATCAAGAGATTATCCTTTTTGGTTTGTTTACAATCCACCGCCGCTTCTTTCAACGGTGATCTGTTTGTAACCAGTTTCTCTTTGGTGTTCAAGCTCAACGGCGGCGGCAAAAACGCTCGTTGAAACATCTCCACTTTTCAGTGAGCTCACTAGAAGCAGATATTCACCCAGTTCGACTTGACCGTTTTTGTTGACATCCACCTCACTTAGAAGGCCATGTAACTCCTCTTCGGTGATCTTTTGACCTGAAGCCTGTGGGAAAAAGGAGATTCAAAGTTATTAATATCCAGTTATCAGAATTTATCTCGAGTTTATCAAGTTAATCAGTTACTCTCACTCTCTCCGCATGATGATCTCACTGAGTTTTCACATGATTCGTACTCATGATTTTCAAGGTTTTTTTGATAAACTTTTGATTTTTTTTTCTTCAATGATCATGACGGAAAATCATGTCAACGCAATCGGAATACTCACTTTGAAACTACGCCTTAGATCATTAATACCAATATAGCCTTTCTTTTCTTTATCCATTGAATGAAATTGCTGAGTGTATTTGTTAATCTCTCCAGCGGATAGAGACAAGGGAGAAACTAATTTAACTTGTCTATTTGCATTCTGTCCCATTTCAGTGTGTAAAAATTCAACGGCCTTTTCGTATTGGACTTGAGCTTCTTTTTTACTCCATTTTAATTCTGAGGTCATGATTTCGATTATCTTTGGTAGAACTTCTTGAGCAGCTTCTACATTAAGAAATGAGAGACGAAGTCGACGAGCGATTACGTCAACAGCGGTACATGCATATTCTCTGATTGCAAATCGAACCTCAGCATTGATGTAAGGAAATTCGGGATGAAGACGATTACCAACAACGGGCCATCGTCTACCAGTTAACTCGGCTAATTTAGCCACGGCGAATGCTCTGTCTCCGTAAGTGTTTGCAAGATGATTAGCAACCTCAGGTTCTAATCCATAATCTTGAACAAGTCGGATGAACATTGTTGGTGACCATTCAGATGCTCCTTCCAAAAGTAATCCATCAGTCGCTGATTCAGATAAAGGTTTAAGTCGATCAGGGAATCTTTTAACTGCTTCATCAATGGTTTCCTTTGCCATTGATCGATAAGTTGTCCATTTACCACCAGCGATTGTCACTAATCCGGAATCACTAACATCGATGATGTGATTCCGAGCAATTGACTCGGTGTTACCCTTAGATGGATCAAGAACCAATGGACGAATACCCGACCAAGCGGACATTACATCTCCTCTTCTCACATTTACATCAGAATTTAAATATTTTTTAATTTCTTGTAAAATGAACTGAATATCAGCCTCGGATGGTGATGGATTCCTGCTAACTTCACATGGAGTGTCAGTTGTTCCCGCGATCGTGAACTTTTGCCATGGAAGGAAAAAGATAACTCGACCGTCTGATGTTGATGGATCCAAAAGACCCATGCTACTTGGTGAATAATAACCAGGTAAAGTGATGTGAACTCCAGCTGAGGGTTGACAAATTAATCGCTGATTAGGATTATCCATTCTTCTAATAGAATCAGTGAAAGGTCCGGTAGCGTTAATGATAACCTTAGCATTTACTTTCCATTCTTCACCAGTAATGTTATCTTTAAGTTTAGCACCGCAAAGTTGACCATTCGCATCTTTCACTAATTCGGTGACACCAACATGATTTGCACAATTGGCTCCATATCGAATTGCTGTTAAAATAAGAGCCAAATTCATTCGAGCATCGTTATGTTGACCATCATAGTAGACAAGAGCTCCACAAAGTTTTTCCTTCTTTAACATGGGAAAATGTTCAAGTGCCCTTTTCTTTGAAAGAAAATAACTCGACTTGACATTTTTACTTCCAGCTACAAAATCGTAAGCCTTAATACCGACCCAATAATAAGGAACCAGCCACCAATGATACACTGGAAGCATAATGGGAAATGGATAAGATAAATGTGGAGCAATGTCCAATAGGTTAGCTCTTTCATGAAGAGCTTCCTTGACCATTCGATATTGATCATAATCGAGACGAAGAATAGCCTTCTGAAGATAACGAACACCTCCATGGATTAATTTAGTTGATCGGCTACTTGTTCCAGATGAAAAATCATCCATCTCAACGAGAGCTGTTTTCAATCCTCTAGTAACAGAATCTAAAGCGACACCAGAACCAGTTGCACCTCCGCCGATAACCAGAATATCATATTCTGAGGTTTCTTTAAGCGCTCTGATGTGATCTGCTCGTGAGGGTAATCCTTTGGTTGAGATCATCTTCAAGTGAGCCGGAGGCTTTGGTGCTTCAGCCGAAAGACTCTGAGCATCAAAAAAAAAGAGACCAAAGAAAAAGTTGAAAAATCAAGAACAACAAAACGATAATTAAACCAATTAATGAAAACAAACCTCTGAAAGATAATGTTGACCAGTGTAAGTGGCCAGACCTAAGCCCCCAGACCATAACACTATCCGTCTCAAAGTCCACGAAGTAAAAGTCATTTTGATGATTAAGTAAAATAATTAATTGATTTCACCTTTTCTCGATGTAGTAAAAAACAAAACAAGAAGAAGAGAGAAAAACAAATTGTGTTAATTAAAAAGCAGAAAGAAACAATTCCAATGATCAACTGATCATGAAACACTTTCACTGAAGGAAAAAAACATCAATTGAGATTAATGAAAGCCAAGGGCAAAAAGAGGTTATCACTTACCTGTTATGATTAAATTAACAAATTAAAAAGGTTATCAATTAGATTTCGGTATCTCTATTTAATAATAGAGCAAATAATTAAGATGAACAATTAATCCATCACCACGAGGTAACAATAAATACAGTTATTATTGATATTCAATGAAAAATATCCAATCGCTTATAAGGTTAAGTGTTGTTGTTGTTGTTGTGATGATGATGAAGATGATGAGGATGATGAGGTTAATTGTACTTTCTTTTGGTGTCAATGGAGGAGAAACTCACCAGTGGTGATAATACTGATGACACTTGGAACACAGATTAATTGATTGCGACCCAATAATCGACAATTAACTAGAATTAACAATTTGATCAGAAAGAAAAACCAAAATCTAATCCACTGGAAAAGAGAGACAACAGAAAAAGAAAGGGAAAAATTGATTCTCTGTCTATTTTACTTTCTCTTTCTTTTTCTCTCTCTCTCTCTCTTAATTTAACCTTCTCTTTCATTGATGATACATTAATAGATGTCACTAGTTAAATCAACATCGTAATTGTAGCTGAACAATTTAAATGAACAAAGTAATTAAGGTTGGATCAAGTAACGGAAATGTTAACAGTTTTATTGGGAAAAATAAACAATAATGAGAAACTTTTAATTTGAAAGAAACACAATTGATTCAGATTTGGATTCAATTTGATTGGATTAAAGGATTAACTTAATCCGTTTGTTGTGTAACATTTTCTCATTCATTTGAATACAGATTAGGATTAGGATTAAATTGATGATCGTGATAATCAGTGAAAAAAAAAGATTCTCTATCAAATTGATGATGAGCGATAATTAAAAATAGGCAATTTTCATTCTCGTGATCAGTTGAAATTAATTAATTTACAATTAGAATCTAAATTAATATAAACAGAAAAAGAGAGATTTTGTTTTTCTCTAATCATTATCATCCCTTTTAATATTATACAACAGGTTAATAAGGTTTTCTTAATTGTTGGGAACCTTGAGCATCGCTCAAAGCATCACAATTAAATTAATCATCATCATCCATTTAAATAACCCATCCAACCACTCATAAGGTTTTCCCCAATCGTTATAATCATCATTTAATTGAAACAATTATAATTATTGAATCGGCGATGAAAAGTTTTAAGTTTCTCGCTTAATCAACTACAATTTAACATGTTTGGGAAAAGATTATCCTGAGTTTTTAATTCAATGATTTTCAGTTGGTGATAATGATTAAAAATGGCCGCTAATCACCTAAATAGTTAATCGTTTGCATATAAAATTAGTCCAATACCCGGAAATGTACTTTCGATTTTTCAATTTTCTCTCAAAAAATTATCGAAACTTTTTTCTCAACTCAACCTTTTTATGTCTCATCTTGTTGTTGTCGATTTTTTAATCTCCATCATCATCAACAATTAACAGTATTGTGAGTGATTTAAGTGACTAATTTAATCATCTTCATCTTAATCCTTCTTCTTCCTCATCACTTCATCGAAAAATTCTTGACACTTACAAACTAATAATGGACTTTTCGAGTTTCGTTTACAAACTGATAACTCGAGATGATTAAAGTTAATTGTTATTTTAATCTATTGGCTATTTGGTGTCATTGAACTCGGTCATTGCCATTAATAATCCATAATCAAAGTTAATCAATTTGATTAATAAAAAAAAAGAGAAACTTTCATTTATCAAAATATCACTTTTTCTGTTGTTAATTTAAACTCACAATTAACTTTCACCTTCTAAATCAACATTTAATTTGGTTTATTTCTTGTTCATCAACTAATTGTATCCATTGTTTAATCATGAAAATTTATCCTAATTTATTCAATTTAATTTTAATTGTGACTATTAATAAATTGCACTCACCTTTAACAATCATTGTCATTGTTTATCAATAATTTACTATTTTAATCATCAATATATTTACAATTTGATTAACAATATAAATATTAGTTAATCATATTTGATTTCCAACATAATAAATTAGGTTAACCGTTAAAAAAAAATGATAATCAGTTTTGTCAATCAACAATTATAATCTAATTGTGATCAACTTTGTTTGCATTATAATTTTGATTGATAATCAATGTTAAACTATTATTATAATGATAACAATTAACAAATAATTAATACTTTTCCAATGGCAATGAACTGATATGAATAAAATACAAGAGGAAAAATGAAGTTTAATCAACGATCAACAATCAATTGATTAATCAGATGATTAGAAAATGATAAATGAAGAAAATGCAATAATACAATCAATTTAATCATCATCAGTAAATCGCAATTAATGAGATAATTAAATATTCAAATATAATCAGAGAAAGAGAGAGAAGAAACTTTGTTATTTCGAATTTTTTTTAAAAAAGTTTCTCGCTTTTTCGGACGGTTGATTAATTATCGAACTTAAATTTGTTGTCTTCGTCAAGGTAAACGAAAATAAAATTTCTCGAATTTCAATTCTCAAGTTCTGATTCACCAATTAACCGATAAATTGAGTTAATCATGTTTACGGAAGGCGGAAAGGATTACGATGTTAATGAACTCTCATGAGAAGTTAATTTCATTTCAATTAAGTAGAAAGCTAAAAGTTTAAATAAACTTTTCCATTTCGATTGTAACCTTTGTTCCGGACTGAAACCGGGAACTGAACTTTTCTGAATAAAGTTCGTTATGTTGTTGTCACAACGAAGGACGAATTAAATTGTTGGTACAGAAAAAGAGACTCGATTCAATCATAAATAGAATCACGAGTTTCATTTAGAAGTTAAATTTAATTTTCGACTGTTAAACTTAACACTTAACGGGAAACTTTTTCTTTCTCTTTCTCGACTTTCCGATTACGATTAAATCGTGGAAATTAATTTTCTGCTAATCAATTAGTTTATCTTTTCTCATCTTTCATTGATATTCGCTCATTTCTCTATCAGTGATACTCGATACTTGATTCGTGTCAATACTCATATTTATGCAAATCAGTTCGAAGCGACAAAACGACATCTCCCTTTCTCTCTCTCTCAAAAGTTCGTAGGATTTTTCTATTGATTGAGTTGATTTAACATTTCGATTAGAATAGAACTTGATTAATCATTCGAAATGAGCTTAATTATGTTAAACGTTGCAATGAACTTTTCAGTTGAGTTAATGGACAAGTAAAACTTTAAATTTTGTTCTATTTAATTTCCAATTAACGATTAACATGACAGATTAGGATTCGTACAAATGAAAAGGGTTGTTAACATTATCCAATTAATGATAAATTGTTTATGAATTATTCAAGGTTAATTGTGAAATCGTTAACTGACCAAAATGATTACGCTAATTTTAAATATTGGTTAAATTGTTTACCATCAAACTGATAGGTAACTCTCATTGAATGAACATTGGGTGTGATCGTTGATGGTCAACAATCAGTAAGGTCACTTTTTTGATAGAGGAAAAGGTAAATGATGATGATGATGATGATGGAGAAGATGAAGATGATGAAGAAGATGAAGAAGATGGAGATAATGAAAGGTGAATAATAAATGGCGGTCAAAAGGTAAGTTAATCTGAGAATAGAAATTAGATCAAACTCGAAAATAAACTTGATGTTGTCTCTTTAATGGTTATCATCATTATCATCAAATTTGTTGATTGTTGTTTTATTATTATCATTATTATCTATTGAATATAATGTATTAATACAATGGGAAACCCGTGCGAGAACAAAAAACTTTGAATGATTTTTAATGATCCTTCAAAATGATCATCATGATGATTAAATTGTTTGAAATCATTGAGTTATTTTTAATATTATTGTGCATCTGATGATGATTTAAATTGATTTTCACGTTCCATATCATTTGAATATGATTAACAGTATCTTAATTGTCATTTTCCACCACCACTAATCCAATCTAATTGTCAAAATTAACTTGCACTAATTGGATCAAAACTTTTAGTGATCTAATAAGATAATTATTCTTGTTTACTCATTGATTGTGATTAACTTTCACTTTTTCTTTTTGCTAATTATTTATATCATATTTCAATTGGAATTAGTAAATTGCTACTTTACTTGTCAATTCAATTTCCTTGATTATTATTATTATTATTATCATTTCTTAATCCAGTTTCCAAGGTTACATGTAATCGTTATGTTTATCAATCAACAGTTAATCAAGGAAGTAAACATGAACTTGGTTTTCCAATCAACAATCAACCAATACCATTAGTTAATTGTAAGAAATTAAAACGTTTATATTTACAGTAAAGAATCATTATTAATATTGATGAGAAAAAAAAAGTTTCATCTTAATTTGATTGTACAATTAGGAAAAGTTAATGAGTTGAAAACTTATCTAATTGTTATTGTAACTATTATAATCATGTTTGAATAAATTTAATTGTATTCATTGATAATTATCATTCTGATTATCACGAATTATCAAAAATAATCACAATCATCTTGAAAATGATCATCAATGATGATGAAATTAGCAACATGAAAAAAAACTTTTATTATCCAAAAAAAAGTTTATCTTTTGACCTGAAAAAAAAATTAGATTTAAAATGTTATTTAAATAACACAATAAAGGTCAAGGGGATGGTCAGCTGAATGAAAGTAACCATTTAACCTTAACAGTTGCCCAATTGTAAATTATAAGATTGACCTTAAGGCCTTCGTGAAGTTTGTAAGAATTGGGGATCGGTGAGTTTTTCTTTACGAGTTTCGAGTTCCAAGAAATTTGAACGAATAACAATAAGATGTAATTCCGAGAAATTTTCTGGTTCTACTTTTCTTTTCTAACCATAGGAGTTTCTCCCTAATCGTAATTTGTGATGTTCCAGGTTCATATTAATAATAATGAGAATAATAATTTATAATCTTAGGCCTGAGGAAGAAAATATGAGAAAGGAAATAGCGAGAGAAAGATGATATCGGAGAGAGAGAGAGAGAGAGAGATAGAAGATGATAAATTATGAATTATGGCGAGAAAAGTTCATTCCAAACATGGTGATTCAATGTCGATGATAATATTTGTTCAAAGTTGATATTATGTTGTTATTTTGTGTTTATCTTCATAGTCTATCTCTCTCTCTCTCTCTCTCTCTCTCTCTCTCTCTCTCTCTCTCTCTCTCTGTCTATTAATTTGCAAGACAGAATTAGACAGAGAGGGAGAGAAAGAGAGGATCATCAATGCGGAAGTTGTGCCTTGAAAAGATGAAGAAACTTTCTCTCTCATTTTCATTTTCTCTTTCGAGTTTTTCTCTCTTTTCTCTTTCTTTGCCGTCTTTTTTTTGATTTTGCTCTCTTTCTCTTTCTGCTTTTGACATGAATTGAGTTCAATGACCCTTGAGAGAGAGACAGAGAGAGAGAGAGAGAGAGAAAATGATGATGATCATGGTGAGAGAGAAGAAAGAGAGAGAGAGAGTGAGAGAGAACGATCTCTTCCAATTGTAATTGGGAAAAAAGATTCTGGTTCTAAACCATTTTTCCAAAAAAATTGGTTAATTTTTCGTGGGTCCAACCCTTCAATTCATCTTAACCCTTTTCTTTTGTAATCAGTGATTAGTTGATTGTCTCTTAATTGTTGTGTTTATTTAAATGTTTTTCCCATCAAAATATTAAATTTCTTTTGTGTCAATTAACTTTGAATCTTTGATTTCTCAACAATTGAAATCTATTCAATTCTCATAGTAAACACATAGAAAAAGTTAAAGGAAAGACAAACAATTAACACAATTAAAAGAAACATTGAAAAAATAACATTGAAGAGCATTGACTTTATCAATGAAGTATAGTCAGGTTAGTACGTTTCAATTAACTGTAATAATCAAAATCATTTGTAACAATCAGAACGATATGAATTGTCACCATCCAAATTTACCACAATCAATTCATCACCCATGTCACCATTTTATTGACAATTAACTTTAATCATCTTGCCTGTGATTAGTTTTCCTCTTTGTTGACAACACCTTAAGGCCTAAAGACCTTCACAAATATTATGTTTAATATTCACCACTTTTTGATTAAGGTGTCAATTAAGGGCTTCAATTAATCCAGTTTATTAATTAAGTTGTAGTTGTCAATTGACTTGTAACAATCAAGGATAGATTAATAATCATCATCATAATTAATTAGTGTTTAATGTTGGTCAAGTTTGGGTCTCATCAAAAATGTATCAGGTTTTTACTCATTGAAATTTATCAATTCAATTGTTGTCAATCAATTAACCAGGAAGTAGATTGTTGATTAATGTGTAACCATCAGGGTACTTAATTGTGTTTTCTGTGTTAATTGTTTCTAGGTTAAAACAGTAAACAAATTAATTAGATTCACTGAGAGAGAGAAAGAAGAAAAAAATTACAATTAAAGGTCGTTGTAAGGTTAACATAAACATGGAAATAAGAGTTTAATTCTGGATAATTAATGTGAACAATTAACTTTTTCTACAATTACAATGGTGTAGTAATCAAAGGTGTAGTTAATTGTAAGAAATGAATTAAAAATGAGCCACTAATTAACTAAAAGGATGCGAAAGATGATTAAATGAGACAAGAAAAAAAAGAAACATTTAATTGTAAGCAAAACCCAAACAACGAAAACCGCGAAAATTGAAAAAAGAAATGTTCGAACCTCGAATTATATTAAATTTGAACGATACAAGAAAAAAAAAGAGAAACTAATTTAGTAATCAAATGATTAATTGTTACTAAATTACTGAATTGTGTAAGAAGAAACTAATTGGAACCTTAAATCAAGTTGATTAACGTTAGAAATCAATTGGATTATTTGTTCACAACTCGTTCTTCATGACAACAACAACAATCGATTTAATTATAACGGTAAATTATTATTATTAGATCCAAGTTACTTTCCATTCTATTTGCAGATGATGATAGGGAGTAGTTTTTCAGGTTTCTCTCTCATTTCTCTTCTCTCCCTCATCCACTTTTTATCATCAACGTTTCTTTTTACCTGTTAAACCAATGACTGAGTTTTTTATATTTCATCATGAAAAATGATGAAGAGAGAGAGAGAGAGAGAGACTGTAACTGTATATATTATTGTTGTAATAAATAGAAAGATAATGAAAGGAAGATAAAGGAAGAAGAGAGAGAGAGAGAGAGTGAGCTAGTGAGAGAGATTTGGTTGCGGTTTTCAAGTTAACTTTCTCTCTCATTTATCATCATCATTTCATCTTTATCTTCATCTTTTTCTGCTCTCACTTGTGCTTGATACCTTACAAGATATGCTACGGCTTCTTAACTTTCTCTCTCTCCCTCTCCCTAATTCTCACTCTCACTAACTCACTCAGGTTTACTTGACCATCATCATCATCTTCATAATCATCATTTTCAAAAATTCTCCTCTATCGTTATCTTGGCATTGCCATTGACGCTTCGAACTCAAATAAAACCATTAAAATAGTTTTTTCGTTTTATTCTTGAATCTATTTCGTTAATAAACAAACAAAATCGATTTTCATTCATACAATTCAAACTCTCTCATTGACTGACTACATTTTCTTTTTGCTAAATTGTTTACATTTTCTCATCAACGATAATCAGTTAAATTTTGTTTCTCTTCTTCTAATTATGATCGGATTTCAGTGTCCAGCGACAGTCCAGCCCGTCTTCGGTCGGACTCCATTGTTCCCCGCATCACCTCAACAACCAAGTTCCCCTTCACCAGGCTACCAGGCCAGACAATCATCACTTTCACCACCAAATCTACTTGATTATTTTCCTGGTTTAGCTGGAGATGGATTAAGACTTAATTGGGCTCATGCAGCTAACAGTCGTTCGCTTCTTAATCAAGCTTTAATGGGTAAGTAATTAATTTAGTAATTGTCTCAATGGCCAATAAAAGTATTAAAACTTCATTCACTCAGAAAAAAGTTAAACAGTTACAATGAATTCACATCAAATTGATAAGTCAAACTGGTGATGATTTATGTTGATCAATGAAAGATTTTTATATATAAATGTCATTTTACAGAACCGACACAATCAGTTAATTGTTGTTGATTAAGTATTTCTATTAACTGATTCGCGAAAAAAGTTTATGGTTACAAAATCGAAAGTGATCCCTTTAGATTCTCATCCTTTTACCATTTTGACGAGATTTTTGTGATATTATATTCGGATTGTAACTGTTTGGCCCGAAATAAGCGCCGTTATTTACTCCTGGTTGAATGTTGGTGTTAATTCCGGTTATGATTCCACCATTGGAGTAATCGTTATAATCTCCGTTACCCAAAGTGTCAGTTGGTTGACAATTAACATCACTTTGTTCAAATCGTAACCGGAAGCCACTTTTAGCCTCATAATTATCGTTTCCTGTGAATGTGCGACCTGGTCCAGAATGGAAACGTAATACAATCGGCCCATTTGCCTTTGTTACCAATGGTGCGGTCACTTCTCGTCCCTCTAGATAGTTAAGGACACCTCCACAATACCTATCAAAGGTACGACCATCGCCAGTTCTTGATGATCCAGGAATCATTAGATAATCAGTAGTACACTGATTATCCCCAACAGCGGATAGTTGTTGATTATTACCATCAGAACGAGTGATTGACCAATCACCTGGAGCAGAGGTAAATGTAACCCTACAAGTATTGGACATCCTTTCAATACAAATTGCATAATCTAAATTGTTAAGATATTGTCCAAAGTTGAAACTCTCAATGACACCCGAAGATGTAGTAAAGTATTGAAGGCAACCCGGCGGAGCTGGAACTGAGACCTTTAGTTCTGCTCGTGGAGAAAATAATTGCCGACGAAGACGTGTTCGAGAACCAATTCCACCAGAGACACTTCCACTTCCGGTTATCTCTTGAATACATTGAATTTGAGTCGCACGGATATGCCACCGATAACCACCATTACCATTGGTCATAAATAGCAAAGAAGCTGACCTTTCCTTTTCACCCTGGGGAGGTTAACATAAACTGCGTCGATATTGAACCGAAAATAACGGAAAATTAGATTAGAGAGGAAGTGTTTTTCTTTATCGACCAAATAAATGATCAATTATCGATTATATCTAATCGATTGGAATAACAATTAACTATACTCACAGTGTTGATTACGGTTTAATCCACAAAGAGTGGGGATACTTGTAGTCGCTAGTCCGGTCGCTGAAACGGAAAACTTATCACCAAGACATTCACCGTTAGTCGGTGGGTCTAATTGTAAATCGAGAAGGTCCAAACGAATCTGGCAAACGTTGGGATCTTTAATCTCAATGGTTAAATCACAGTAATTAGGTTGAGTGTCAATCGATGGATATGATGGATTTTAAAGTAGACAACCTTTTGTGAGGTTGTATTATGACAGGAACGGGAAATGATGCAACAAGTCCCATAACCTTTGGCACATGAAGCAGTTCCAACTCCTCCGTAGGCCTTACACTCAGCTGAAGTGTAACAGGTTCCACTTTGATTGGAGGCATCGAAACATTCATCATTAGGAAAGGTCACAATGTGAAACAATGAAGGACGAAACAAAGATGGCCTTAAAAGACGAGCCCGATCACTATTCTCGTCCATCTTGGTTGATGTATGATAACCATTGGGTGAATTTTGAGTTATATTAACAATAGATTGTTGTTGTTGTTGGTAGTTAGTTAATTGTTCAAAGTTAAATTGACAATCAACCCAATTGAAGGAAACAAGGACAATTGGGACAAAGGCCAAAATCACGGGATAGGTTTTCATAGTTAATTTTACTTTGGACCTTCTCGAGTCAAACGATGTCTTTCAGATCAACTTTATATTTGATTTAACTTTCTTGTGATCGCTCATAATTGTTAGTTAATTGTGATCACTGCCCCGGGAAAACCTAATGTTTATCTCACTCTCTTACCAATCGCTCACTAAATTGTAATTGTTGTTAAATTGTGTTGGCCTGATTTCTCTTTCTCTTAATTTCATCATTTTGATTCGTCTATTTAAAATATTATCACTCTGATTATTTACTATTAACAACAATTAATATCATAATAAAGAGGTTACTAGCTTTTGATTGTTTAGGATTAAGTTTACATGTAAATATTTGTTAATTGTTATAAACGATATTTATATTTAACTGAATTAACATTAAATATAAGAAATTTTTTCATCTTCTCAGGTTAATCATAAAATTAGGTGATCAAGAACAGTTAATGGTTCCAATGTAATAGTTAATTGTTGAGCTATTTTTACCTTGTTAACAAGTCAATGTGAAAACAGAAACGTTGATTATTTGATGAGTATAAATTACTAACAATTAATTTAATTGTTTGTTCAATCTCCTTTTTTGCCTTTTTCTCAATACCATGGTTACTAAATCAGCGAAAGGTTTTTGTTAATTTAAAACCGGTTCAATTGTGATTCGTTTGGTGACAAATAATCAACTTGATTGATTAAAAGGGTTGTAAGTTAATCAGTTAATCATTTCATCATTTTATTGTAAATCTATTGTCCAGTGATTAAGAAATAATTACAATTTAAATTGTCAATATTGTGACCATTCAAATGATGTCAATTTTGATTAATATTATTTTTAAATTGTAATCGTTTTGATTGTCAAGGGAAACTGATTTTTAACAATTAATTGTCTCTAGAAGGGTAAAATAATCAAATCAAATCAAATCATAATCAAAGAGAGCAATCAACTGATCAATGAAAACAAAATGATTTGAAAGTTATGTTGATTATGAACAAACAATTAACCGGAATTAACTTTTTCCTGGACAATGATTATTATGAAAATTGAAATAATTAAATTTCAACTCAACTAATTTTAAAATTATCAATTAATTGTTGACTATCCTGTTGAGCGATTGAAATTAATTATCATTATTTTTATTGGTAAATTAACTTTCAAGTTGATTAAGATTTTTGGTTATACAAATTAATCTAAACAAAAGCAATTAAGTTTAAATTGAAGATCTAAACTAATTGTTGTCGATTTGCTTCATTGATTCAATTCTTTCACATCTACAATTAACTTTTTCCTCTTCGAAACTTTATAAACTTATATTAGTTAGAACTCGATGAATTGGTCAAAAGTTCGTACTGACGATTATGCTAAAAAAGGAAAAGTGAAATTGAATTTAACTTTTTCTTTCTTTAATCATAACAATTTAAAAATAACATTTTCCATTATCAGGTTAACAATGACAATTTAATTTACTATTAATAATGATAATTGATATAAACGGAAAATTATCATTCACATTATGATTGTTAATTATTGTGATAAAAATAAATTGTAACTTTAATCCTTTCGAGTGAAAAGAAAGTCCAATTGTTAAAAAACATCAATTGAAACATTGTATCAATACAAACTTTTTAATTGTGAGTGTTGATTCATTTTTTTACTTTAATTGTTAGGTGACAATTTAATGATCGAAGCCGATGTCACTCTAGCGGAAACCACTCGTTATCCAATTCCAATAATGTCCCATCAACCAAGTCACATGTCGGACATCACATTGGAAGATTGGTTGATTGATGTTGTCCGTTCGGAGACTGGTAAAGGCGTTAAACTGGACTTTAAGAATACAAGAGTCGTCGAACCGGCATTTCGAGTCCTTGCCCGACACGCTGAGTTCATCAAAGGTCCACTGATATTAAATGCTGATATACTTCCAGGTAATTAGTTTATGCTAATTGGATGATAAAAGTAACAGTAACTTTATTATTATAATAAATGATTAGAACTTTTTTTTTCTTTTGATATCGAACTTTGATCTTATCATGATCACGTTGAATTCGTTGAGTTACTGAACTTTTATTATCGATTTTCTATTTTTTTCCACTTCCACTATTAACATAATCAATACACTATCTCTATTTAATATCCTATTGATTGTAAGCTTAATTGTTGTTTCTCTTTACTAAATTAAAGTTGATTTTCTTTTTTTCCCCTCAGGATATAAATCATCGGTCAGTCCAGTTGACCCATGGACTTTTTTAATGTTATGCCGAACTCGATTTCCTAAGTCAATAATATCCATTGGATGGACAACCGAATCAGATGATATCTCAATGAAAACTGGTTACACCATGGAAATGGTTGACCAAATGGCTTCACTGGTCAAGGAATACAGTTTAATTCAACCTGTAACCTTCCCAATAAACGCAAGCCTATTGAAAGCCTCGCTCGGTGAACTACAACGATTACTTTTCCAGGTAAATTTACCTTTAAACATCCCCTTTAGTTAACAATACAATTGACCACAAAGGTCAATGGTATAATATCAAGGCGATGACCTTACCCTTAGGGCCATTGATGTAAACGGATTTCCAAGAAACACTTACTGACCCCCATTGACCAAATGGTCTCATAAATAAGCCAATGCCAAGCTCACAATCAACCCTGAGAAATTAACAACAAACAATCAAGGGTTTAGTCAATGTAACAA
Organism: Panonychus citri; assembly: GCF_014898815.1. Taxonomy (NCBI): domain Eukaryota; kingdom Metazoa; phylum Arthropoda; class Arachnida; order Trombidiformes; family Tetranychidae; genus Panonychus; species Panonychus citri. The sequence goes on along the minus strand of NW_026515520.1, from coordinate 271,138 downwards.
TTATTGTATTATTAATATTTCGGGGAAAAAATAAGAGATCAACAATTAGTTAATTACCTGATTATATTATCATTATTTTCATCGTCTTAATTTTTACTTTAATGATCAATAATTTATAACCTCTATTTGATTGTTACCATAATATTGATTGTAATTTACGATCAACTAATTATAATGTATGTAATTAAGTCGATTGGTAAACACTTAACACTTTCAACCTTAATCTGATCAACTATTAATAGATTTGAACAATTTATTTTATCCGTTTAATTTAGATTAATTTGAATATAATTAACACTTTTACAAACTTATTGATTTTTATGGTAAAAAGTAATTGGAAGTGGATTAAGTTTTGCTATTAGATGATTAATTCATTTGACACTTGATTTAGTTTTATTTGTTTCTTGTTTCTCGATAACAATCAACTGATTGTCTTTGTCTTTAATTTAATCAACAGGTTCCAAACAGTAGCTTGACATTGTGGGCTCATCCTGGTGATCCAGTTTCGTTGGAGGATTTGTTAATTTACCGAAAAAACTTTTCACCAAATCAAATCTTTTACGATTTACCTGAACCTTTACTTACTATGATTCGTACCCATGTCTATCGACGTTAATCATCACCTTAATCATCTTTAATCATCATCATTTCAATCATCCTCATCATCACCAATTTCATTTTACCTTTACCTTTTACCTGTTATTTCAAAATCTAATTACTCGCAATCCAATCAATCATCAATCGACGAATCAACTTATCAGTCTAATCATAATCATTTAGCATTAAGGAGAAGCCATTGGAAGTTAATTCTTACTTTGGATGATTAAGATGATCAATTTAATCATCTCTCTCTCTCCTTTTCATTAATCTGATGATTATCAAAAATTATCATTTACTATTAATATTATTCTGATATCTAAATCAAATTCAATTGGAGTAACAAGATGATAACAATTCACTTATATAATCAACTGATTTCGTAAAAACTTGATTTAGTTACGATTAAGTTGATTATCTTTTTTATTATTATAAATCGTTCATTTGGAAAGTCAAGTTAAATTGGTGAAGACTAATTGTTACCCCACAATTAACTTAATTGTGTTTGTTTGTGCCTGAAAGTGTGTGCCTAAGAATTGAAACAGAATTGGAAATTAATTAATTCTGTTTAAAGTGAATGATTAAAAAGGAAATTGAAGACAAAGAAAAAAAAATTAGCGAAAAAGTTAATCCAACAATTAATTATTCGTTAATCATCATCATGATCAACTTAATTTTAACTCTAATTATCCTCATTATCATTGACAATTTAACAATGATAATTATATAATTAACTTGCCTCTGGAAAAATCTTTGTGATGTTTTTTTTTCTCAATCAAATTTTTAATCATAATCAATCATTTTAAATTGTTCTTACCTTTTTTTTTAATTACCTTGATTATTTACTCTTAATCATGTTATATTTCACCACTGATTTAGTTTAAATCACTTTGAACCTTTTTTTTTGCTACACAAACTTAATTGTAAGATATTATCATTGGTAAAACACTTAATATTAACTTTGATTAGATTTGATAAACTTTTCAACAATTAACAAGACAATTTTAATCTTACACTTAATTGGTAATCTAAATTGACCAAATTATCAAAATTCTGTCAAAACAATTTAGTTAATTGAATGGATCACATTTTTTTCCCCTCACTAATTGTGAGTAAATGATAAATTAATTAATGAAACAATTAGAAATTTTTTTTCTCCCTGAACATGTTAATCACAATTAACCTTAATTTTCACCACTGAATTCATATTATCATGAATTCAGACAATTAACTAGTCGGTGTTGACCATATAAACCCAACCACAATTAACCAACAATTAATGATGTAATCAATGTTTCTTATTATTATTTGATTGTCTGTTTTTTTTTAAATATAAATTTCACAAAATATTCACTTGATTTAATTGTAAACCCAAAATTTAATTGTAACCTGATTGAGGCCTTTGATTGCTGGATAAATTGTAACTCACAATTGGAAAGACCTGTGATTTAAAATAAGCAAGCTAATTGTTGCTTTAATTGAACATGATTAAGATTGTGCCTGAGTTTAATTAAATCAATCATATTTCCCATCTCATGAAAAGAAACACAAATTAATCATTAATCTTTTCTTAATCATTAGTTAATTAATACACACCAACCATTTTAATTACTGTCACTTTTTACTTAATAAAGTAAAATCACTAATAATAAAATGATAAAAATTCTTAATTGTTAACAATCAATCAATTATTTCCACCAAGCAACAATCAACTTTTCGAGCAACTAAATTAAATTAACTAATTTCATCTCATCTGTAATCTTATTTCAACTTATTATTAGATTTCTCATAAATAGTGACCATTAAGTGACCTTAAGTTTATCAGAGTATCTTCAGGGTCGAAATAACTTTGACCTTAAAAGGTTAATTACTCAATAATATAGTTAATTGTTATCGTAATTAACATCACAATCATTTGAGTTCGTCATGGTTAATAAGCGATTCGACTGTTGATTTAGTCGATTATTTCTTTGATTCTTCAACTATTATGGTTAACTAATTGTTCCAATAATTTGTATACATTAATTTGTTTCATTGAACAATATTAAATTGAAATAAAATGTTAATCACAATTAGTGAAATCGATTCAAAATTAACTCATTTTTCGCAAGTCACGTGATTCTGTTTCCATGGTTACAGCGCTTCTCATATGTTTACATTTCGGTTTTTTTTTATTTAATTCATGTGTTCAAATCTTAATTGTTACTTGATTGTTATTCTTATTCTTTTGATTGTTTAATTTTGTTTAAATTGCTTTAGTATTCATCTTATTTTAATTGCTTGTCTTGGGACATGGCAGAGGAAGAAACGATTAATGAGGAGCGGTTGTTGTCTTCAAGTGAATTACCTGATTGTCAAGTTGATTTACAATCTAATTTAATTGCTGGTGAAGGTACATCTTCAAGTGGACCAGTAGTAGTAGTAGTAGATGAATCTACACAATCAGGTGATAAATTAAGCAAAAAAAAGAAAAAAGAAGAACCTCCAAGTAAGTGATTAAAATTGGTAATTGTGTTGATCAAATGTTTTCATAATTTTCATTTCTCTTTTTTTCTTCCCCATAACTTTAATTATCTTTCAGGTTGGTTTGAGGTTGATGATGATCACAATACCAATGTATATATCTCAAATTTACCTTTAGATACAACGGAAGAAGAGTTTATCACCTTGATGAAAAAATATGGACTCTTGATGAAAGATCTGGACACTGGACAGTTTAAGATTAAAATGTACAAAGATAAAGAGGGTAACTTTAAAGGAGATGCTCTTTGTTGCTATATCAAAGTGGAATCGGTTGATTTAGCACTTCAGCTTCTTGATGGTTCCATGTTCAAGGATAATGAGGTTTCATGTGAGAGAGCAAAGTTCCAATTGAAGGAGATTATGATCCTCGAAGGAGACCCAGAAAACGTAAAGGAAAAGAGAAGAAAAAAATAAAAGAAAAAATTGAAAGGTTGGTTTTCTTTTGTTCGTAACAAATGAATTACACTTGTTCTTTGATTCTAATTACTTTAATTTACTTAATTAATGTTTCAGGTTATTCGATTGGAGACCAGATAAATTACCTGGACAGCGATCAAACTCCGAAAAGACTGTTATAATTAAAAATGTATTCGATGTCTCCGAATTTGATAAAGAACCTGAATTAATATTAGAATATAAGACTGATATTCGTGAAGAATGTGAGGCCAAATGTGGACCAGTGAAAAGGGTCGATATTTATGACCGAAATCCTGAAGGTGTAGTTCAGGTGATCTTTCAAGATTTCGATTCGGCCGATAAATGTGTCCAACTAATGAATGGCCGTTGGTTTGCTCAAAGGAAATTGGAAGCTTTTCTTTGGGATGGAAGAACGAAATATAAAACCATCGAGACGGAAGAAGATGCTGCTAAAAGAATCGATGGATGGAATCAATTCTTGGAAAATGAAGATGATCAACCTCAAGCTGAATCATCTAAAATTCAATCGTATCAAGATGAACCAATAGAAGAAGAGGAAAATGATGATGATGATGATGATGATGATAATAATCATGTTGATGAAGAAAAAGAAAAACAAATTTCCTCCCAAAATGAATCATCACAATCGATTCCCTAAATTGTACTTAATACTCCTTCCATTATCATAATTATCTCTATCAATTGACTTCCATCTCATTGACATGTTCCATGTTAATTATTAAAAATAATAATAATATATTCATTCATATAAATTGATTTTAATTGTACCAAATTAACGGTCGATACGATTATCGAACATCATAAAATCAAGTTCGTGATTGCAAAAATTTTCTTTATTCAATCCAATCCAAAAATCGAATCAAACTCAATCAAATTCTCTACCAATTTGCCTCCACTTCTTATAATTGTTTCAACAATTTAGATTCATAATTAAAATCAAACGAAATTAATTTTTTTTTTGAATTTTTATTCAAAAAATAGAAGTCAATCAGCGCCATCTCTTGGTCGAATGTTGAACTATTTTCCCCCAAGGTGAAATTTCCCTTTAATTTGTTTTCTTTTGAAAAAATTGATGAAAAGGTTTGTCTTTGTTGTTTACATTTTGTTAAATTGTCTTTTTTGATTGAATGTTTTGATTTTTTTTCTCCTTCAGTTTATAATTGATGTATTTTAATTGTTCATCAACCAGGTAAAGTTATCATGCAAATGGATACAGATGAAGTTCACCGTAGAGCTGAGGCTCGTCGTGCTAAACTGTTACAACAACAAGAATTGAGGATGAAGAAAATTTTACTTGGTTCCCGGGTCACAGATTCAGATGATAAGCAAATTGTAACAACACCAACACCAAGTCCAAGTAATTGTATTAATAATGGTTTGGAAGGTTTACCAAGATCAACATTGGAAGAATCAAAATCCTGTGACCATGTAAACAATGGAGAGAATCTAATTGAAAGGGAAAGTTTACCTGTTAAACGAAGTGAAATAATGACCGATTCTCAACCTGAGACTGAACTGAGACATCTAATTAAAACCGATGGTCCTCATTTTCCCCGTAAAGTTTCACTCATCTCAAGTCCAGCCGATTTTAAGACTGTCCAACAAAATCAGGCCAATAAGGATGGACTTTTACCCGTTTATTTATATTCCATGATAATATCACTCCATCAACTTGCATACTCTTTACTTCCTCTCCTGTCGTTAATTTTTCTCGCAGTAATAGGATCTGTTAAACAATACAATTTCCTCATTCCATTTGGAACCAGTCAATTAATTAGGATTGTACATGTTTTTCACAATAATCCCAATGGATTATCGTTTAAACTGTTGGATGTTCTATCAGCTTTGATGGCCCATTTGATCATCTTTTCTACCTTCTACATTGCAATCAGTGTTTTAATACAACAGAAAAATAATATAGCAATTTTATTTTAACACCAACAATCAGCAAATTAACCAAAAACCCAAGGAAACCACAGAAAAAAAGTGGCGAGTAAACAACAAATTAAACTTAGAAAATGATTAATAACAGTTAATCAGTTAATTCTCTTTATAATATCAACCAAATGATTTAACTAATTGCAAACTAAAATCCACGATGGATTATTGTATATTTCAATTATCTGATTATCCCAATAAAAGAAAATCAAATCAACTACAATCAAACATTTCCAATTGAACAATTAAAGGTTAACATTAATCTTACAAACATTAATCAATTTTCCGCGCGATTTTCATCGGTCCAACAATTGGATTAAATTGTTTTGTCTATCAATACAATTAAACTTTTCCTTCCTTTTGGTAAATTAATTAGTTAGAAATAGTAATTTAGTTTTAATTTAGTTTTATTTTATTATTTTTTTCTCATCATTTTCCAAAATAATTAATTATATTTGTTTAACATTCATTTGTATTATTATCTATTAAATCCAATGTTAATTGTAACAAATTGGACTTTAAATTGTTATTAATTGAAAATGTTGTTTGTGTGTTTATCTTGTGTATGGGAATTGAAAATGATCGCGATTTAATTGTTGATTAACCAAATGATACATTGACTGTAAATCCAATGATTGTGATCTTAATTGCGACCAGAAAAAGAAGTCATCAAATTGTAATTGAATTTTATTCAATCATTTTTGTTACTTCTCATAAGAAATTGAATTGTTATTCAACTGAATCGATATTAATTGTTGATTGATTGATTGATTGTTGTTGTTTTTTATTCAAATTGAATGATAAGTTTTTTTTAAATCAATAACTGGGAGTGAAAATGTCTAAATAGGATAACAGGAAGATGTAACAATTAAAATTACATGGCACTTGGGGCATAGTGAGGTTTGTTCCTGTAGAGAAATCAGATTATAAGATGAAAAGAAAAAAATTAGCTGATTGTAAATTGAATTTGGGTTGATCAAATGGTTACTTACGATACAGTTGATTCTGAATTACCAAGATGTTCACCGACATCCATACTTAAACAACCGGCACCACCTCCGAATCCAACACCCTTTGGACCATACTTGCGACCGTAACATTGTTTACAATATAATTCGTTGGGTCCATGTTCAGTACAATTGGTTGAATCGAGTCTCTTGTTACAGAGTTGGCACTTGAAGCAGCCCTTGTGCCACTTTGACCCACCGGCGAGAACCTCTTCAGCGGCGTAAACTGATTTACCACATCGGGGACATTTAGGATGTTCAACTGGTTTGAAAGGCATTTTAAAAAAAACTGTCGCTGAGTTTATCTTATATTAAACAATTAACACTAAGTTTATAATATCAAATGATTTACTTTCAATTTGTTTCTCGTTGTAATTTAAACTGTTCACTGATCAATTTATGATTGGTTTCAACTTTGAAACTTACATTATATTATATCCTAAGATTTGGAAAGCCACCCCCAAGATGATGAAGATGATGATGATGATAATAATCCAGCCCCTTGCCAGTGAGTGGGAGGTTGATATGACTCAAAATAAGAGAGAGAGAGAGAGAGAGAGAGAGAGAATGAAAAGTTCTAATGATGATGATGCTAAGATGCTGAGAAATATGAATAGATGATAGAGGTTACTAGTACAAGAGAGAGGGAGATGGTGATGAAGATGAAGATGAAGATGCTAATGAAGATAAAGATGTTGCTGAAAGGGAAGCAAATAATGCACACGGAACTTGAAATTGGGCTTTGGTATTTTCAGAATTCGAAAATGTTCAAGTTCCTAGTGAAAAGAAAAACACAAACCCATGAAGAGAAGAAAAAATCTCATGTAATCTAATCTCGGTTCCAAGGAGAAGACATATTTGGTCTTGATTAGATCTTTTATTCTAGAAAAGTTCTGTTAACAATTACGTAATTACGATTGACAAACAACAACAACAACAACCATCGGAATCATGATTAGCATGATAATCTACCTTAATCATTATCTTAATCACCATCAGAATGATGAGTGAACCTTTTTACCAGTAAACTATCAAAATGTTCAGACAGTTGAAACAATAATAATAATAATAATCACTTTTGGGCTGACGATTAGTTGAATTACCTCCCAGATTGGTAACTGGATTTAAATTGCGTTAAGAGTGCAAAACATGATGCTAACTGAATTAACGATAATCAACATGAATTAACATTAGGGTTGAAGGGAAGAAGAGCAAAAAAAAAAGTTCTAACAAGTAAAATTATCTCTCGAATTGATTAATATTATTGTTCATCTTGTTTATCGTTTTCTTCATGATTTTCACCAGCGATTCGTTGATTGATTAAGATTAATTTGATTGCCTCAATCAAGATAGCGACTTTTATTTATCCTAAGTGATTAACTAATTGAAATTCATTTGATTTTATTGATAATTACAACTCGTTGTTTTCTAGTTCAATGTTATGTAATAATTGATTGTTCAGTTTACTCAACTCTTTCGGTGTCAATTTGGTTGGTGAAAAATTTCATGGAAATTGTTGTATGACTCATGTTATTCTGATTAATTCTTAATTGTTAATCTCTTTCCAGCTAAATTATGTTAATTGTTAGTTTTGTGTTGACTGCAATTTTCACTCAGCTCAATCAATTTTTACACTCAACCATCAACAGAATCAAATCTATTTTTAAATTATATTCATAATAGGAAAAGTTTATTATCGTAACTTAACATTAATCGTTGTCGTTTTTTTTTAAATTGTAATTTGACTCATTTTCACAATCATGATTCTAATCACAGATAATCATCATCATCATCCTCTCATAATTAATAATTTAATCTAATCATAGATTCTTAATTGTAACAATGAATATACTTACGATCAAATGATCAGTTGAACATAAATAACTTTCATCTTCTCATTTATTTATAACTGGATTAATTTGATTTCTTTATTACTTTCTCATTAATTTGATTGTTTTTTTTACAGTTCGATTGTTATAATTAGATTAATTGTTTAGGTTAAGATAATATTATTCATCTTAAATATGTCAAAGTCAAAGATGGATTAGATTAGTCGGAGCAAAAGATGCGTCGGTGGATTTGGATGCTTGAATTATCTTGGATCATCTCATTATCTTCCTAATCCTTAATCTTTGAGATAATCAAGAATTAGGTTATAATCTCAAGGTTAGATTGATAATTAAAACAAATTGTCAAAATTAAATATGAATTAATTGTGTCAACAAACGTTGACATTAAAGGTGAATCGGTGATTTGTTTTTACCTGTTGGAGGATTGAAAGTTTGTTTCACTTTTAATTGTGATTTAGTTGATTTGATTTGAGTTTTAGATTTGCAATCATCATGTATGATAATCAATTTAATTTACATTTACTTCAATCAACAATCAGTATTCATTCAATTTCAATCAATCAATTAACTGCCAAAAAAAAATGTCAAAAAAGTTAAAACAATTAATCAGAACAATCAAACTTTGAGTGAAAACAATTCAAACTAATGTAAAGACTTTATCTTAATCAATTTCTTGATTAAGTTAACCATTTAATTGTTGATCATCACTTCCTATTGTTAATTGACAGTTGTTTACCATAAGGTTTACCAATTAATAATTGTAAGGTGATTTTAATTGATTGATTAGAATGAGTAATTAAATTGTTTGCCATTGTCATTATTTTCCAGTCTCTAGTTTTGATGATGATTTAGAAAAACAATTAGCAAATTGTACTGGTTACTTAGTAACAAAGGTATAACAGAAGTATAAGTTAATCAGTGATTAGTTGATCAGTAGTTTGGCTAAATTGGTTGAATAGTAAATTAATTGTAAATCAACTATGAATGTTATCATTAAATGTGAAGACCAATATGATCATCAGGTAGGTGAACCTGGTGAAATTGATAAGACAAATTGTCGATGGAAATCAATCCAATATAATCCACAGGCTCAGCCGTTAAAACAGATTGAACAATCAACTAAACATTTGGAATTAGTAAATTGCTTGAACACCTCATCACCTTCATCACCTCAAACAATAACATCATTATCATCATCATCAACAACAACAACAACAACAAATCAAACACCATTCATTGGATTATCAAAGTTTGGAGATGTAACAACAACAATTGAGAAAAATCATCTTAATCATTCCCGTCGATTAGTTAATGATAATCCTTATCCTGGTTTGGCTCAAAGTTATGCTTCCATTGTGGAAAATTATTCCACTAATTGTAATAATCGACGTACAAATAGTAATTGCTTCAATTCGCCTGATTATCGATTGACACTTCCAACGGCGATTAATCCAAGTTCACTTGATAGTGCGAGTTTCATTCGACGTCGAAATGAACGGGAAAGAGCTCGAGTTAAAAATGTCAACGAAGGTTTCGATCGGCTGAGAAAACATTTACCGTTAACTCAAAGTCAACGGGAAAAACGCTTATCGAAAGTGGAAACACTTCGAATGGCGATTAGTTATATTAAACATCTCGAGATTCTGTTAACGCCGAAGTAGTAACACGATGGAAGAGGAGATAAATTGTCCCATTGGAATTTAATTCTCTTTGTATAAATTAAATTAAGTTCAAATCGCCAAGTTTATAATCAATAAATTGCAATTGATTCAATTTGAGAGCAATTTTTGTTTTTTTTTAATCAATAATTATATTCAACATTCAACAAAGTCCAGATGAAATGTCATTTATAACTGATTTAAGGACAATTAGTTGATTGTCAAGATGCACTAATTGGGTTAATAATATTAATTTGAAGAGATTTCAAAAATAAATCTGTGAATGGAAAGCAAAATTTTGTAACAATTAGTAAAAAAGTATCAATAAAATTTATCAGATATAAACAATTAAGTTTCATTTTTATCAATTGTTTTAATCTACCAAAGTTATGGAGAGTATTAATCAATGAAATTAAATTAACTCAACGATCTTTGGGATAATTTAATGATTATACAATTAAGATACTTACATTTTGTTTTTCTTTAATCATCATAAGAAAATGATGTTAATTGTCAAATGTTTAAAGTCTCAGTTTTAGTTTAGAGTAAAACAAAAATTGATTGAGATTGATTAAAGATGATTGAATTAACATTTCAATTGATGATAATCACTTGTGATTATCATTGAATTTAAAGGCAACAATATTGATTACGACTAATTGTGTAATCGTTTAAATTAGATAATCGTTTTTTGGGCAGTAACAATGTAAATAGAATTTGAAACACTGGAATTATTGCTTAGTCCATTTTCGAGGCGAACACCACCGAACATGATGATCTCAGAATCGCCAACAACGAGACTATAAAGAAGAAGTTGTTGTGGTCCGGGTACGTGATTTTCTTGTGGTAACCAGGTGACTTTCTTTTCGGTTACAATTCGAGAAATATCTAATGTGTATAGAAAGAGAGCATCATGAGAGTTTGGAGAGAAATGAGACTTTTGGGTAGTTAATTTGATTGGTTTAACTCCTTTTGATTGTGGACTTTTGGTTGATTCGATGGAACGAGAATTGATAATTGGTTTGTTGATGGTGTTTGTTTCGTTATCTGTTGTCACATATCTACCGGAGCTCATTAATTTCCGCCTTTCAAGTTGAGAGGGTTGAGGTTGTAATCGATATCGAGGTCGGTTGGTAGATCCACAAGGTTTACAACGATGTCGATCTAAAATTTTCTTAAAGAAATTGACATCATTTAGTGATGGTGAACTCTTGCTATTTACATTTCGACCCAAGCAAACAAGTAGATCGTCAACCTGAAATAATAAGAACAAGAACAAGAATTGGAATAAATTATCAGAATTAATAGAAAATAATAGAAAATAATAACAAGAGCAGGAGATTTTAAACTAACCTTACAAACGGGATTTGTACCAATTATTGGCGGTTCACTGGACTGAGAATAATTAACTTCGATAGGATGCCAAGTCCAAGGTTCAGTTCTCATATCTAATATCCAGAAATCGGATAAAAACTTTTTAGGTCCCGAAGATCCTCCGAGTACAATTAGATGATCATCAATAACCAATTGTGAATGGCCATATCGTGGAGGTGGTTTAGGACCATCAGTATTGACCTTTCGCCAAGTGTGACCGGAAATATTGAATGCAAATACATCGTTACTGGCCAAATAATTGTAAGGAGCATTTTCCAATGATTGTAAACCACCAAATACAATCATTTCAATACCATATATACAAGCTTTATGTCCAGCCATTGGTGGACAGTCAGACATTACTTCAATTAGAGACCATCTTGAAGTTTTAGTATCAAATTCATGAATATGATTAAAAAGCTTCCAAGAATCATGGATTCTATTGGATGATGAATGTGTCCAACCTCCAAATAAGATGAGCTTATCCTTATAAGAGACAAGAGAGCAACAAGCTTTGGGAGGTGGATAATTGCCCGAGGATATTGGCCTAATCCATTGGCGTTGGGAGAGATCAAAGGTCCACATATCATTAAATGTTGTCTTTCCACTATTACATCCACCAAAGATGTACATTAAATTTGAATGAAGGCAACAGCTATGTGAATATCTAGCTGATATATGGGGTGTATCGAGTGGATAATAATGGTACCATTCAATATTTGATGATCGGAGGCATGTCTTGAATTTCCTTGCTCTGGTTTCCAAAGTTGCTAGAAAAAGAGAAAATTTCATCCAATTAATGATACTAAGGAGAATCATTAGCTAATTATAGTTTAAACGATAGAATCAATTAACTTACAAATTACACAGTCATACCAATATTTACAAACTAATTTACATACAAGAAGATCATTGTAATGAGGAAGATGACTTAAGATGTACCTGAAGACTTCGGGAGGAATGTTGTTTATATAATGATCATTATTTTCTTCATCATTTTTGGCCACTTCCAATTGAGACATTACCAAAAAGAGAGAGATATTAATTTCCAACTTGATGTGTATGTGTGTGTGTGTTTAAAACAAAAGAAATTAAATCAAATCAAACCTGGGATGAGGAAAAGAATAGAAGAAAAAAAAAGAAAATAGATTTTCAATACTTGTTGTTTATATGGAAAAATAATCAACAGGGTCAAACGAAATCAAGGTTAAATTGAGAGTTTTTTTTTGTATAGAATAAAAAGAAGCTAATTGAGTTTAAAGAGAACAAAGAACCAACTTACCTTGCGAAAAACTTAATCATCGAATTGAGAACAAATCAATTAACAATTTTGTTTTCTCTCTTTAAAATACAATCGTATTGAGAAAATGAGTAATAATAAATTAATAATTTCACAATTGAATCAATTGTTCAACCAGAAAATAGATACACAGACGAAATGTTTGAAATAGAAAACAAATTGTTGGAAATGGAGAAAGAACGAGAAAACCTTGATCACACGAGGAAAAGAAATTAACAATTAATTAAACTAAATTGAGATCCAAAATTTACATTAAGATGATTAAGCTAATAAATAATTTAGACAATCAAAATAAGAGAATCAATTGAATAGATCAACTGATGTTCTTGTAACGAAAATCAAACCGATAGATGGCAGTTTTTTTCTCCTCTCTGATTGGTCGAAATTCTTAGTAAACACACTAACTCATGATAAGATCAGGAAATAGCATTTGAACCATGTGTTGGTTAACAGAATCGTAACAATTTATTTTCTTTTTCTAATTTGTATTATAATTAAATTTAATCATGAATTTATCATTGTTATCACAATTTTCTCTTTCAAATGTATACTTTAAACCTTATTCTAGACAAGAGTTGAAAAAGTCCAGTGTTCTTGAGATAACAAACCCAAAATCTTTCGATGCTCTTGGTCACCCAATGAAAGGAGGTCTTCATGATCCTTTATTAGGTAAACAGTTTTTGTTTTGTTAAATTTTTCGATTTTTTTCTCAATTGTTTTCTTTTTTCGTTGTCTATTCTCTAGGTCCTAGTCGTAAGGATGATATTTGTGCTACGTGTAATCTTGGTGATCGTGGGCGAGATGAATGTCCTGGTCATTTTGGACATATTACTCTTCCTTTGCCGGTTTATAATCCGGTTTTTCTACGTCAAATGTTTCAGGTACAATTTGAATTATTCTTGTTTATTGATTTGATTTAACTTTGTTTTTGTTTATTTCTTTCTCTTGTTCTTGGTTTACCGTCTATAGTTATTATCCATGTGTTGTTTCAATTGTCATCATCTGCTGTTCCATCAAACACAATTACAAATTGTTCTCGCTCAATTTAGAGCACTTGACTTGGGATTTGATTACTTGGTAGATGAAATTCCTTGTGTTGCTTCTGATTTAATGTCAGGAACAAAGGCTGATGATTCACCTGAATTTGTTAACTATCTTAAAATCAAATTAGATGAGTGTATAGATTCTGCAGTTAAAACTGCTGGAAATGTTTCTCTAGATGAAAACAGTCAAGTACGAAATGTGATCGATCGGAAACAGCGTTTAATGAAAGCTTTTCTCATAGGAAAAGCAGTGAAAATACTAAAAACATGTCCAAATAGAGATTGTGGAACCAAAAAATTCAACATGTCACTCATAAATAACTCTATGGTTTTAATGCAAGCAACTAAATCTAAATCTTTGAGCTTTGGAGGTGCATTGTCATCAAAAATGGGAGAAAATGTTGAATCGGAAGATGTCCTTAAAAGCAGAATTCAAGAGGCTGATCTAAGTCTTTCTGGTAAATCATTTTTAACTCCGTTAACCGCTCGAGATCATTTAAGGCAATTGTATAAAAATGAATCGAAAACCCTAAAATTTATCCTGAAAATTTTGATGATGGATAATCGATTTACAGAAGATGAAACTGCAAAAGATTATGAAAGTCCTATTGATATTTTCTTCATGGACACAATTCCAGTTACTCCACCACGTTTTCGTCCTTTACATTTTATGAGTGGAAAATGTTACGAAGATGAAACAACGGCCAATTTAAACTCGATTCTTTTATTGAATGCTGGTTTAGCTCATCAGTTAAATGAGATGAGAAAAAATCCTGAAGGAACTACTGCTGCTGAGAAAACTGCCGAGTTAAAGAGTCTCAATTTAGCCTGGAATCGTCTACAAATTCAATGTAATCGAATCTATGACAGTGAAATGGATAAATTACCCGATAAAAAAGGTCAAGGTGTCCGTCAAGTTTTAGAGAAAAAAGAAGGTCTATTCAGAAAGAACATGATGGGTAAAAGAGTTAATTATGCTGCTCGATCCGTTATCTCTCCAGATCCTTACATATCGGTAGAAGAAATTGGAATACCAGAAATTTTCGCAACTCGATTATCTTATCCGCAACCAGTGACACCATGGAATGTTGAAGAATTGAAAAAGGCCGTTTTAAATGGTCCCGAAGTTCATCCTGGTGCTTTATCGGTTAGCTTTGAGAGTGGAGATGTTATGAGATTAAAAGCCAATGATGTCGAGCAAAGAGTTCGAATCGCCAATTTACTTGGCCAAACAAAACCTGGATCAAGAATCGTTAATCGTCATCTCATCTCTGGTGATGTTTTACTCCTTAATCGACAGCCAACCCTTCACAAGCCCAGTATCATGGCCCACAAAGCTCGTGTTTTAAAACGTGAGAAAACACTTAGATTACATTATTCTAACTGTAAATGTTACAATGCTGATTTCGATGGTGACGAGATGAATGCTCATTTTCCCCAAAGTGAACTTGCCCGTGCCGAAGCTTATAACATTGTCAGTGTTAATAAACAATATCTTGTACCCAAAGATGGTTCCCCCTTAGGAGGTCTTATTCAAGATCACATTGTCTCCGCTACTCTACTCACAATGAAAGGAAATTTTTATAATCGTGAAGATTACCAGCAACTTGTTTACTCTGCTTTATTTTGTCACAATGGTCCAGTTAAATTAGTTAGGCCAACAATCTGGAAACCTAAACCATTGTGGTCAGGTAAACAAATACTGACCACTCTAATTTTAAATTTGGTTCCATCCGATTCAGAGCCTCCCACACTTTACATACCAGCAAAGGTCAACAGTAAAACCTTGACCAGTGATAGGCCAGTTTCTATTACACAAACATCTTTCTACTCACCTGAAGTACTAAATGATGCTGATGTTGTAATTAGACAAGGTGAAGTGTTAAAAGGAATCATAGATAAGGCCAACATTGGACCAACACCTTACGGATTAATTCATTGTTGTTATGAGCTTTATGGAGGTAAAGTTTCAAATGCTTTACTTACAGCTATCGCTCGGTTGTGTACAGTTTTTTTACAAATACACGGAGGTGTCACATTGGGAATAGAGGATATTCTGGTCAATCCAGTGGCAGACTCAGTTCGTGCCGGAATTATTGCCGAATCAACAACCGTCGGTGATGAAGCTGCTTGCCAAGCCGTTAATTTGCCTGTTGGTTGTGAAAAATCAATTCTAACGGAAAAGCTTCGTGAATGGCACGCATCTCAAGATCCCGTTTTAATGAAAACCCTTGATAGCTGTATGAAGGGTAAAACTGATGCAGTTAACAATGGTATTACCGCAGCATGTTTACCCGCTGGATTGATTAAAAAATTTCCCCATAACAATTTACAATTAATGATTCAATCAGGAGCTAAAGGAGGTACAGTTAATGCTTTACAAATCTCTTGTCTTTTAGGACAAATTGAACTTGAAGGTAAACGTGTTCCTCTTATGATGAGTGGTCGAACTCATCCAAGCTTTTTACCTTACGACACTTGTCCTAAAGCTGGTGGATTTGTGACCGGACGTTTCTTGACGGGTATTCGACCGCAAGAATTTTTCTTCCATTGTATGGCAGGTCGTGAAGGTCTCATTGATACTGCTGTTAAAACATCACGTTCAGGTTATTTGCAGCGATGTTTAATCAAACATTTGGAAGGATTAACGGTTAATTATGATTCAACTGTTCGAGACACTGATGGAAGTCTTGTTCAGTTACAATATGGTGAAGACGGAATTGATATTCTTAAAAGTCAACTTTTAAGGCCAAAAGCTATGCCTTTGCTCATTCACAATCGAAAAATTCTTATGCCTGGAGAAATAGAGTTAAACACAGTTTCAATGTCAGAATCAACGGAAGAGAAAGTTGAAGATTTAAAGAGAGACATCGAAGATTGGGAAAAATTGAATGGTAAAGATCGTCTACTTCGTCGTATTGGTTCAGGATTCCAAGAATATTTTGACCTTAAACTAAAAAATCATTTCGAAACTACAAAATCTACCGAGTTAAGTCAAGAAGTTTACTCGACGATTGTTGATTCCTGGTTCGAATTAAGTAAAGAAGATAAACGCCGATTGAATTTCTATTTCCTTCCCTGTCCTGGTCCATTATCTTTTGAATTCAGGCCAAATTGTCATTTTGGTATTTTACCAGAAAGCGTCGAATCTCAAATAGAAAAATATCTTAAAGAATCTAAAGATGGTTTAGTTTATAAAGATGACGACGATCACATTGGCGATGAACGATGGAAAGGTAAAGGCCTTTTAAGTGCGAATGATCTTAGGAAATTAGTTAGCGCTCGATTTATAAAATCGTTGGCTGATCCCGGAGAATCAGTTGGACTATTAGCCGCTCAATCAATTGGTGAACCTTCAACTCAAATGACATTGAACACTTTCCACTTTGCTGGTAGAGGTGATATGAATGTAACTTTAGGAATACCTCGACTTCGTGAGATTTTAATGACCGCATCTCCTACCATTGCAACCCCGAATATGGATCTACCTTTGGCAGCCGATTTCAATGAAGATGATATCAATAGAATCAGGAAATATCTCAGTGCCGTTAAATTGAGCGATGTTTTGGAAACCATTGATGTCAAAGAATCCCTATCAATTAACGATAAAGGATGTTATCGATATTATGATATCGAATTCAAGTTATTACCCCGCTCATGTTACAAAGATCAATTTAATGTAAAACCTAGAGGTATAATCGGATACATCGAATCAAAGTTCATTGGCAAATTGATTCAAGCAATCAAGAAAACGATAACTATACAAAAGAAATACAATTCACTTTATGATCATTCAATGCATCATCGAGAAAGTAAAATAACCGATGAAGGAGGAGATGAATTCGCAGCTCCAGTTCGTGTAAATAATCTTGATGAGGCGAGTTCTGATGAGGAAGAAAATGCCGTTGAAGAAGATACTCATGCAGTGAAGACTAAAGCCAATAGGAATCAAGAACTTGACTATGAAGAACCCGAAGAGGAAGAGATTGAGGCAAACAAAGAGCCCGATGAAGATCAAGGTGAAACTACCGTTTTAGATGCTGAAGAAGATGAAAAAGACGCTGAAAAGGTGAAAGGTGATGAAGAAGAGGAAGTGGGCGAAACAAAACAACAAGAAACTAGAGCATTGGAAGCACATAGAAAGTCAATGAAGTTAAAAGCGGAGAAACAAAATCGAGAAATGCTCGTTAAAGAGCAAAGTCCTTTAATCCATAAATATGATTATGATATTCATGATCTTTCATGGTGTCGAGTTGTTTTCAAATATTCACTGGATTATGATAAAGTAGATATCGCATCTGTCATTGAATCGGAAGCTCGTAACGCTTATCTATATAAAGTTGGAACAATTCAAAAAGCATTTGTTGTCGATGATCGAAACGCTTCAAAACGAGGTTTCACTCACGGGAAGATGATAAAAACGGAAGGAGTTTGTTTCTTAGATCTTGTTAATATGCATAAATATTTCGATCTCAATCGAGTTTACAGTAACGATATTCACGCCATTGCAAATACTTATGGTATTGAAGCTGCTCGAAAAGCAATAACAACCGAAATTGCAAACGTTTTCTCAGTCTATGGTATCGAAGTTGATCCAAGGCATCTTTCATTAATTGCCGATTATATGACATTCGATGGAAGCATTAAAGGAATGAATCGACATTCAATGGCTGGAAGTAGTTCCCCGTTACAACAAATGACCTTCGAAACAACTTCAGTGTTTTTGAAAAGTGCACTTATGTTGGGTAAGTTGATTAAACTGCGATTAAATTGCAAGCCAATTGATTCCAATCTAATCTAACGTTTTGCTTTTATTGATTTTTTCTATTAATTCTCAGGTTTCAATGATGATCTTAGATCACCTTCTGCCAGAATATTTGCTGGCCGTCCGCCGATAGTTGGAACAGGAATTTTGGGCTGTATTCAAGACGGAACTGTAACATATGAACAATCGTTAAACAGAAGATTTAAACCAAATAGAATAAGAAAGAAGCCCTTTACACCAGAACAAAGGGAAAAATATCGCATGCAAAAATTTGGTAATCGTAAAAGAAAGTTCCAAGTTGAAGTGGAAACTGAACCATTACCTTTAAATAAGAGAATCAAATTTGATTAAATATGTACAGTTAATTTAATAATGTTATTATTATACCTCAGCTTTCAGAAATGAAAGAAAAGTTAAGCCTTTTGAAAATACTGATGGAATCAAGAGAAAAGGCAAAGCTGAATCAAAAAGGCCTCTGGGAATATGTTTTGTTATATTTTTCATTGAATAAATTGTTTATTCAGAGATAAATATAAATTGTACAAAGATGAGAGTCGGTCATCTCGTTATAATCGGACAAATTGACCAAAGGGAATCACCAGGAACTATTGAATCAGTAGCTACATTGATTGTTGCTGATTAATGATACTCTTGAGATGAATGGTTAATAAAGGAAGAGAATCAAAAGAAAGAGAGAGAGAGAGAGAGAAAAAGAAAGAATTGGTAACCGGAAGAAAAGAGAAACCAAATGATGGAGAAAATCAGGAAAACAATGGAATAAAAGTGAAAAAGTGAACAAGTTGAAGAAAAAAAGAAAATGAAATGGTGATGATGAGAGTAAAGTGGAAATAGAATATGATGATGATGAGAAAAAAAGGAAAAAAGAAAAAAAAGAGAAAAAGAGAAATGCAAAAAAGGCAAGAAAAGAAAGAAAGAAAAAAAGATTATTCTCTTTTCATCATGATCTCATTGATGTTCCATGGAATTACCATGGGAGTATCTCTCTTATTTCAGTTCCTCTTTTTTTCTATGCGCAAGTTTTACCTTTGGAGATTTTTCATCATCATCATGTTTCAATGTTTCGCAATTCTCAATGTTTATCAACGTAGATTCTCACGTACAAGTTTTATTGTTAAGAGTTAACTTCTTATTCCAATGAGAAGGTGATGATGATGAACATTATCATTATCATTAGTAAGAGAAAGACACTGTGGGTAATATATTAAAAAACTGAGAAGAAGATAAATTCTGAAAGAGAGAGAAGACGAAAGAGTAAGATGATCTAATGGAGCAGGAGCAAAGATGAAAGAAAAAGATAAATTCTGAAAGATTGTTTTTCTTATTCCAATAGTTAAGCTTAAAAAGAAAATAGAAAAGAGCAGGATCAAGTTGGAATAATTTGAAGAGGAGAATAGAATGAGAATGAAGATGATGATGAAGATGAAGAGGAAGATGATGATGATGATGGAAAAGAGGGAAAAAGTAAGAGAAAAACTGAATCTCGGTGAAAAAGAGCAAAAGCAACAAAACATGAGTTTCGAATAGCCATTCACAATATTATTCCAAGTTCTGTCTCTCCTTTTTTCTCCTTTTATTTTGATTATTTTTTCCGTAACAAAATCAATTAACTTACAATTAGAAACAATTAATTGAGAATTTAATTTGGCCCCTGATCAATATTTTCTTTTATCGTTGGTTTTTCTTTTCGAATTCATTATATCTTCGAATATAATTTTCCCTCCTTTCGAATTGTTTATATTTTTTATTTCGTTTCGATGTGTTCACTTGTTTCTCTTTGTTTACTTCATGTGATTCGATTTTTCTATTCAATGTTCTAAGTGTTTTCTCTCATCATCATCATCATCATCATTATGTTCACCATTTTCCATCATCACCATGACCGTCATCATTATTTTCACCAACAATTCAGTGTTTACTATTGATAATTGATACACATTATCATCGCCAAAAAGGAGTAAAGATAAATCATCATTCTCATCACACAGTTTATCCTTTAGAAATTCAATCATCTTCTTGTTGTTAGTACAATTTTTTTTTCTCTCTCAAAAGTTATCGATAATAATTGACTCAATGCTCGGGGCTCAAGTTCGTTACTGGGAGCGTAAAAGGCACCCTGAACGCTATGGACCAGGCGATAGTGAATCTCATCAATCATATTTCGTCCCTCGTCTATCCAAAGATGGTCAACGTTACCTATTAATCTTTATACTGACCAGTCATCTTCTCACATTACCTCTATTCCATTATCTTGCCTCGAAGTCGTTTAATTTTGTCGACATACTTTTCAATTGGTTAACCTATGACATTCTTGTCCATGAAATCGCCCTTTCGATTGGTCTATTTGGTTCAATTACGGCCAAATGGAAGCCTTTAATTATCGCTATATTCCTTTTAATGGTCGCCATTTTATGTGACATCGCTGTTACCCGTTTTTGGACTCAATGGAATGCCAATGCCGCTGTTTCCATCTTCATGTGGGCTCTTATAGCTCTTGAAATCGCTTTAGCTCATTCGCTGGCTAAACATTATAAAAGAATTGAGGAAATGCCTCGAGAACCTTTGAATGGTCCAAGAAAAGGTAACCAAGCTTACCATTATGGTTGAACAAATGCCCCTCAGGCAAAATGTTACATGAAAAATGGATTTTGATTACATTCTAACTTGACCAAAAATAACAATTCTAATAATAATAATAATCCGTAACAATTTTAACGATAACAAAAAGGGATGAATGATAAAGATGAGGATGGAGATGGAGATGATGATGATGATGATGATGGTGATATGTTCATGGAATCAAAATCAACAGAGGAAATTAAGTGTAAAAGTGAAATGTAAACAATATCAAGAGTGTAAAAGTTAATAACAATCAAGAGGATAAATGGAAAAGTCAAAAGATCAACAAGCCCAAAAGCCAATAACGGAAAACTTGGATTCATTTATTGTTATGAAAATAAGACCAAATTTATATTATTATTATTATTATATAAGAATGAGAATTGAAATTGAAAAATTTATATATGTTATCATTGTTATGGTGATGATAGATGATAAAGGTGATGATAAACATGATAAATTATCATGATAAAAGAGTGAAAAAGGTAAAAGCATAAAAAATGTCAAATGGAACCAGAATGATAATTTAAATCGTGACAAAGTAACAATTTAATGGGTAGAAAACGCGATTCCCTTAATTGCCATCAATCAGTTAGCTAATTTTTTCCTCCTACAATTGTGATGATTTTGCACGCGAATGAGATGTTATAATATTATCATGGAATCACCATGTTGATTAAGACAACAAAAAGTTACCCAATTGTCATGAAAAATAAATAACTAAATGAGAAGACCAAAGTTTCAATAATCATCCTCATCATGTACAATCAATATTTTCAATTTACTTATCTTCTAATATCATCATCACATAATTTACTGTAATTTTATTAACCATTGGTGCCATCCAAATATTTATCCTGTTTTATCATCATCATTATTATTATTATTATCTTGATGATAATCATCATCAGCATCATCCATTAATCCAATGATCATCAAAATCAACACCATCAACAAGCAAAAGTAAACATTAAACTGACAATTTCCTCCAGCAATCAACCATCAACTGTAATCTTATTCAATTTTCTGGTTTATTGGTAATTATTATCCATGGCTTTTAATCATCTCAATCACACCACAGTTTGTTTATCCATCATCCAAGATGATCATCCTCATCCTTTCATCCTCATCACACACACACATAATCAACCAAACCATTGGATGGATTAAATTTAATTGTTTACCTTTAACCACAAATACAAATACAAACAACAACAACAACAAAGATAAATAATCGGGTATCAATGTCAATGATGGTGAATAATGAAATTGATTGAGGATAAATTCACTCTTGATTGAAATCTAACTATGATAAAATTCAATATCATGTTCATCATCATTGTTCATCATCATCATGGTAGATATATAAAAATGTTACTCTCCTTTCTTATATTAAAACCACCGTCACATTTTTTCATGTATTTATAGAGTTGAATATGAATTATATTTACATAGAGATACAAGTTAACATAAAGAGATAGAGAAAAAGTAAAAAAAAAAAGATGAAGAAGAAAAATAAAATCCAACTCAGAATTGGATGAATGAAATGTTAATAACAGTTTTTAGAAAGAGATAGAGAGAGAGAAAAAAAATAACAAAGTATATTACAATTCTTGGTGGGTATTCATGGTGAATGGATGATGAAAAGATAATAATTATAATAACATATCAACATCGCAACAGTTTCCATGAAGCTTTAGCTAAAGTGATGCTTGTCAAGTGCCATTACCTTTGCTTCACAAATTCTGATCATTTCCTTGTATTATCATCATGATTATAATCATTTCCACTCTTCCCTTAAATTTAATCACATTTAATCATCATGATTAACTGGCAGAGAGAGAGAGGAACACAATTTGGTAACAATTAAATCTCAGATGACAATTAATCACAGTATTTTGGATAATATTACTTTTCCCAATTTGCTTATTTCTGTTCATCTCTCATTTGTAATTAATCAATAATTGATGATAATTATTTATGTGAACCATACAAAAAGGGTAAATGATTAATTACCAACAATTTACACAGTAACAATTAACACAATATCTTAATCATGTCTTAACTTTAATATCATAATCAAAGGTAATTAATCAAAGCAAAAAAAATAGTGTTAAGTTTGTTGTCTTTATTGTTTTCATTTAACCTTTTGTTTACTTGACCTTAATTGTTGATTAAGGTTAATTGTAATAGATTAATATTCATTTTCATCATCATCATCATCATTGCTTTTAATTTTCCTTGTTTAATTGTCCTAATTCAAATATTGTTATTAATTGTCCATTGGAAATTATTATTATGTGATGTAAAAACCAAAGTAAATCATTTGTTACCATTACTAAATTTAATTGAAATCAAAGTTAATCAAGTTAATCTGATTAACAGTTAATCATCTCCTCTTGGTGCTAATCATCTCATACCAACCCAAACCTTTAGAATCCAATGATGATACAGAATTGAGATAAACTTTCCCGATAATTAATCTGCTTGATAATCCAATTAGTAAATTATATTATATTGGAAGAGATTAAATCTTTCCTTACAATCAAGACAAACAATTAACTGTAATAATGAATATTAAACAAGTTCCGTCGATGTTAAATTTTCCTAATTCAAGATTAACCAAAAGTTAATTGTTAACTCTAACCAAGTCTTCCGACACTTAATTAATAAGCTAATCAAATAATTATTACTTAATAATATTAGTTAATTGAAGTATTGCATCACTAGTGTTAGGTTAATTATCAACATTGATTATAATTGTAATCGATGAGGATAACAAAAAAAAAACCAAACTTCTCAGTTGTAATGATGTTGAAAATGAAATTATAACTCAATTAGGTAATTAGGAAATGATTCAGTTAACATGAGATAATAACAATGATAATGATAATTTTATATTCACCAATTGAAATCAACAATTGACTTCCAAGATTAGATTGATATTCACTGAGAATACTCAACAAAAAAAAAGTAAATCTTTCTCCCAGTGAATATTAACTGTTGAGTTAATATTTTCTGCTGACGATATAAGTGATTCAGCTGATTATCATTTTCAGAATTATCATCATTCCTCTTTCTTTATATTCAATTTATCATCTTCTCTCTCTCTCTCTCTCTCCCTGTTTATATCCTCAGACAAATTGAAACCAGAATCTAAACAGAATCTAATTGAATTCTCTATTCAATTATCATATATATATTTTCTGTTGGTTTTTTTTCCGTTTTTTTTTTCTTCATGTTGTTTTCAATTGTTTCCAATCCTTTTTCCTCATTGATAAATCACCTTCACCACAATACTCAAAGTTCAATTTAAATACATATACATACATGAATATCTATACATACACACAGAGAAAATGTATTAATACTCTGTAATTTAATGTTCCTAATCAATTCTTGTGAATATTTCAATGTAAATGTTTTGCTTTGTCTTTTCTGTTTCAATTTGCAATTCGATATTTTTCCGTTTCTATCCGATATCATACTTATTGTGTACTCTAATTAATACAATAAAACGTCTCCTCATCTGATTATCGTATTCTAACTGATTCAATTTCATATTCCATTGAATTTTTTTTTCTTCGAATAATCTTTCAAATCGGTATAATCTTTATACGGATTATTGTTTTTCTCAGTTGATATTTTCCTTTGTCTCTTGATAACTTTTCTTTTATACATTTTAATTTATTTTCATTGATAAGTTAATTACTTATTCACTTGATTAGATTGGTTCTATTCATCGAGTTGATTAAGGTTGATTTCCATTGAAACTTTTTAGAACAATTGGATTTTCGATCTTCTTTTTTTTCTTCTTGTTCTTTTCTTTCTTTTTTTCGAACTCTTTGTTTGTTTATGTTACTTGTTGTTTTTAATGTTCTACTGAATTAGATTGGCCTATTCAGAGGAGAAACTTTGATTATTCTGCCAACAGATTGAATTATCATTCCAGGGTAATCTGAATTCGTTTCCATTGTCTTTTTATAAGATCCAATTACCCTGAAAATGAAAAATCTCAGTTAATTACATGAATATTGGTTCCAAGTTAATTTTGTTCCTATTCTGGCTTATGTATCTTTTGTTTTGTTCACACTGGTTAATATTGAGAGAGAGAGAGAGGGGAGGGAGAGATATAATAACTTCATCTCTGTGTAAATAAAGGTGAGATTCACATGCGATATGATTAAATAATAACCTCATATTCGTGATTGAACCTCATTCATGTTTATCATGTCATTTATATAAAATAAAAGATTGAATCATGAATAATAACCCAATGGAAAATCATTGTTTACATTGAATGTGTTCAATCTGAGTGTTCATGTTGAAACCCATGAACAAGAAGGTAACACAACATGATTTGGTTTCCACCCAAACTTGAACCTGGAATCTTTTTTTCTTTCATCTTTTTCATCTTTTTCATCTCTCTCTCTCTCTCTCTCTCTCTCTCTCTCTCTCTCTCTCTCTCTCTTCATCTTCTCCATATTGATTTTGGCTTCACATCAACAACCATTAGAACATTGTGTTCACAGCACGAAGATAGATTAAGATGAATATATGAAAGGGTGAGAGAGAGAGAGAGAGAGAGAGAGATAATAAACTAAGAGCACAAGGATAAATTATTCTTAATTTAGTTACCATGATATTCAAAAGTAAATCAAGCTCAACGTGAAAATTGAGCATTTTATTGTAAAATTTTCTAGAATTCAAGTAATTATGTGTTGGAAGAGACAATTACGATTGACGCAACAATTTGATTAAGAAATTAGGGAAAGTGTAATATCTAAACTTTGGAATGATCATCAGATGATAATATAATTCAATTGTTTACATTAACTTTTCGATTTGGAAACAAAATCCAATGTAAACAAAGAATCAGATTAAAAGTAACAGTTAGTTCATGTTGATTTCTATTAGGAAAACAGATTAAAAGTCAACCGATTAAAGGAATCAAACTAAATAAACAAATCTCAGTTTCTTATTCAATCTCTTGTTTACCATAAAACTTTCAATCATTTTCATTCATCATTCTTATCTGATCATATTGGCTCGAAATCATTGAAATTTTTTCCATGATAATGAAAACTCTCTCATCGATCGTAACCATAATTTGGCACTTTTAATATTATTCAAAATTTAGAAGAAAAAAAAATTCGAAAATTCGAACTTTAGTAATTTTCTCATCCAATAGATGTCGTTAGTATGAACGAAATCCAAGTTCGTTCTTTTATAACAAATAAATACAATTACAAATTCTAATGATTAACAATCAAGACGAATCTTCATCAATCATGGAAATTGTTAAAGGTAAATATCAATTATCTTCATGAGAATCATTTGAATCTATGGTTCGTAACGAGAGAGAGAAAGATGAAGAGAATCAACTAATTACTATTGTAAGTCCAACAATTAGAACTTACAACTTTAATTGTGAGATTAATTCAGTTGTATGAGGCTCATCAGAGATTCTTCAATTGAATTGATTGGTGGTAATTGAAGAAACTGGTGAAAAGATTATATTTAATTTCTGATTTACATAAAATTCAACTTAAAAATAGTAAATGAAAGAAACAACAATTTATTTGATAATTAGATTACTTTCGTTGTACCAAATCAACCCAAGGTAATGATTAGCGATTGAAAGAAAATTAAACCAAAGTAATTAAGAAAAATAAAAAATTAGAGAATTGATTTAATAATGGAAGGCTCAGTTTTCTGTACGAAGAGCAAGAGAAAAGTTATCATAAGTTAATCAATCAGTTGATTAACTTGATCATTAAAGTTTTTTTTTTCCAACAGAAATTAATGATTTTGATTATGTATGTTTACTAATAATATATAAGATAATCAATTGTAACTATTAACTGATCATTAGTTGAAAATGATTAAATGTTTCAATGTGACTTAATATGTTTATTTGTTGAGTTGAATTAACCATTAATTGTTGAGATTTAAATTGTTAATCAAATCATGTAAATCACATTAATCTATCAATTGATAAATAAGGAGAAAACTTTTTCTTTCTGATTATCTGGTTAACCATTTGATACACATTATTAAATTGTGACGGTTTAAAATCATTGATTGTAGTGATTAACTGGTGATAACTATCAATTTTGTTTTTAATTTCTTAAAGTTAATCAATTAATTAAATTGGATGAGCTGATATATTATTTAGCAAACACACTAACTGTCAAGTTGATTAAGTGATTTGTGACTTTCACTGAGGATTAATTTTCTCGTATGTGTTTATTATTATGAGATTAAATATTTAGACACAATTTAAAATTAACCAGTAAACTAATTGCCCATCAAATGAATTAACACTGAGAAATAATTAGTAAACACAATTAAAGAGCCACAAATTAACAATCGAGACACCAAATCAGTGGCGATACAATTGACCGGTCAAATTAATGGTTTCAATTTAAATTGTGATTAGCCAATTATATTAATATTTAGGGAATCAGAGGAAAATCAAAAGCAAAAAATTAATATCAAAAATCAATTGAAATAATTTAAACGTTAACTTTAACAATTTGGTTACCTGTTTATATTTTTAATCAGCTAACAACAACAATTTAGCTACACTGGTGATACATAACAACAATTACACAGGAGATGGATCTTGATTGTTAACTATTTTTATGTAACAATCTAATTGTTAGAAAAGGAAACCCAGAAATTAAATATTGATTATGGTAAATATTATTTTCATCTCTAGAGGATTTTCATTTGGTGTAATCGTATGGACCTCATGCTAATATTAATTCACATTTCTGTCAATGAGAAATACAGAAAGTTATAAATATAATATTTTTTTTATGTATTCTCAAACCCCCATGAACCGGATGAACATTGAATTACAATTTTCTATTCATGATGGTTTCACTTTCAAAACGATAAACTGAACAAGAATAATGATCAGATTGTAATTATGTTAATTGTTATCATCGAAAGTAACTCTAAAGAGACTCTGTAATTATCATGAATTTTTTTTTCCTATTAGAATGAGAATTAAGTAATAATAATTTGAAATCAGAATTTCATCCGATAATTTCATTACGAGATTATCAGAGTTCCAATAAGTCTTATTGATTAGCAGATTATTGATTGTAAATGATCAAGTGTTGATCAATCAAATTGATTACGAATCATTGATTACTTTTTATTTTCATTGGTGTTTTAACCTCAAGCTTTTTGTTTTCACTTGACAGTTAAAAACTAATTGTAATTGTGTTTACTCATAATAATAAACGCACATGAAAACACGTACTATCCAAATGATGTAATAATAATGATGAAATTGAATTGATCTCATGCTGAGTTGACATTCCCTGTTGAGTAACCGATGACATTACCTATTTGACTGATGTGAACCATCAGCTAACATAAATGATAATAGTTAATTTGGTTTTGTTTTAGAATATGATTATGATTAGTTGGCTAATTAACAATTAGTAACAAGGGTACAGGTAAATTATTATCATGTATCATGTTGACTCGTGGCGTTTTGACGTTTACAAACAATATTGAGGAAACAAAAGTAGCAATGGTTAATTAATTTGTTTCAAATCAATCTAATTGTAAGTTGATTGATCACTTTGGGTCAATATTGAATGAATCAACAATCAGATTGGATAGTTTTCCAAGAACAGCAAATAATAATAATAATAATAATAATAAGATGAACGATGTATTGAGATGAAGATTAAGAATGAAATTGATGAGAAGTTGAGAAAGATATGAAAGGTAAGAAAGGAAGAGGAATAAAGGATGAGGATGATAAGGATGATAAAGAATCAGGTAAATAACAAAGGAAGACATAGAAATATGTAAATCTACCTGGAAGGAGCCGAAAGTTGTAAAGGTAAGAAGATGATGAGGATAAAGTTATTATTAATACGATTCAATCTATTTCTATAAATATATCATCGTCATCTCCATCTCTATCTCTATCTCCATCCTCATCCTCATCTTCATCTTCATCTTCATCTTCATCCTCTGTCTTTAACCAGGTTCAATAAATTTGAATGTAATTTGATTAAAATTTTGGTTAAATTAAAACGAGTTGTGGTTCCTTGATTATTACCTTTTTTTTAATCGTTTAAGTTGTGATTAAGGTACTTTTCTTAATCATACTCTTAACTAGAGTAACAATTAAAGGTTTCAAGCAATTTAGCTGATTAGTTAACTGGTGCCTCTGAGATAATAACCTGACATTTAATGATAACCATTAACTTGCTCATTTTATTATCAAATGAATTAAGATTCTGATATGAGAATCAGGATTTTGTTTTTGTCTTTTACACTTACCAAACTTATAATTGTTACAATTAAGAGTTTAATTTGATTTAATCTTACATAAAGTATCACCTTTTTGTTATGATTTGTTTACTTATTTTAATATCTTTAATTTGACAATAATCACAATTTAATGTACAATTATAATATCCAATAGGATTTACCTTTGATAATACAATCCGATTTTCAATTTGTTGTTATTATTATTTATAAATTGTAATTAGTAAGTAAATAATTAAATTAAAATAATCTTAATGATCAACCACAATAAGGCTTAAGGCTAATTATTAATTTAAATGAATTTAAATTTCAACCTTGATCACCAAATGTCCAGTTTGCTTTTGGATATCACAACAATTAGCGAAATTTAATTTAGTTATTAAATTTAACAAAAGTTTCGAGCAGTTTTTTACCTACAAATTGAACCTTCAACCTCCCACCACCTCCACATCATCATCGTCATCATTGATGAGGAAGATGATGATGATGTTCATCATCATTATCATTATCATCATCTTCTTATGGGAAGGGCGACCAAAATGACAGCCTTTTGGTTAGTTAATTGTTGGATTGATTTCTGAGAACACAAAACTTTGATGATTAACTTTGATTAGTCCGATGGCCTCACATGGGATTATTATTGATCATTTCAAATGATTATCTTTGTTGAATATTAATCAACAGAATCAATGTCCATTACCGTAGTTAATTTGAATAAATATTAGATTCAATTTATGCAAGAATTTAATTTGACCTGTAATTTAAATGATTATCATCATGTAACCATAATTACAATTAGCCAACAATCAACTATACAGCA
This sequence comes from Panonychus citri, assembly GCF_014898815.1. NCBI lineage: Eukaryota > Metazoa > Arthropoda > Arachnida > Trombidiformes > Tetranychidae > Panonychus > Panonychus citri. Next base: position 240,884 of record NW_026515520.1, on the reverse strand, counting down.
TCTGGCTCTACAATTATTATTAATAATCGTAATTACAATCAACGATTATCCAATTTTAATCATCATCATCATTGACTTGCAATCAAAAATTGATTTAAACAGAAAGTTAGGAAACTTTTTTATTTTTATTTTCGAGGAGAAAAAAAATTCTCATACTCACAATTAACTTAATTGTGAACTATTAACATTGACTATCATTTGTTACAATTAACTTTGCAGCAACTAATTACTCAAAAAATTGAATAGTAATCAGATTATTATGATTGGTTATTAACTTAATCCATCAATTGATTTGGTTTCAAAGTTTGATTAATTTGAACAATTTACTTGAATAATAATGATAATATTAATCTAATCACAATCCATCATTTAAATAGAAATGATTAGCAAATTAAATTCACAATCAAGGTTAACCACAAATTAGTTAATTGTGATGATGATAAGAAAACAAAATTATCGATGAGTTGTTAAAATGAGAAGATGATTAAAAAAAAGATGAGGATGAAGATGATATTGATGATGATGATGATGATGATGATAAAAGTGAGATTGAATTGATTTGCCTTAAGCATAAACGTGACAATCTAATTTTGATTTTTACACCAAATTGATTTAAATTAAGTTAATTGTTAACTGAACAAAAATTAAAATAGTTGATGGAGTAGGTAGAGTTGTTGAATTGTGATACAATTAAGACACGAGCCTTGAGGACAATTTGATTTGCCTTCAGCAATTTACTCGCAATTCATTCATTACTTTTTTTTTCTTTAATCTTGTTAATCATCTTCATCTTCACCATCATCATCATCATCATCATCATCATCTTGTGTCACCTGAGATAAAAACCCTTGCAGCTATTTGACAACATAAAATTAATTTAATTTTCATGGTTCTCAATTTCCGACAATCAATAATTTAAATGTGATTAAAAGGTGTGGTTTTAACTGTGATTAAATTGCGGTGACAATTTATTTTAACTGATTATCAAATAATCAACGCCTTATTGATTTACCTTTTCATTTTAATTTTCTCGCGGTGACAAAATTAACAAACTCAATTAATTGATTGATAATCTGATTCAGTTTAAGTTATCAAACAATAAACATGATCGGAAACAAATCAAATCATATTAACTGTTAACGAAAATGATTTTAATCGTTTGAATTGATTGTTAGAATACAATTAATCAACCAATTAATTGAAGTTCCAATGGCATGCAATTAGTAAATGATTAGTTAATTGCGAGACAAAATTGGAAACAAACTTGAGATGAATATTTAAAAATCTAATTGCCTAATAAATTGGTTTAAATTGTAAAGTAATCAATTGTTAGACATCAAATGATAAACAAGAGAGGAAACAATTAAATGATAAACACTAATTAAACCTTAATTGTTAGTTGTAAATCATTTTAACCATGAAAATAATGATTGGTAAAACATTTAACTGAATCCGTTGTCAAATATTAACGGTTGATTGTTAATAAGTAACATTTTTTTTTGGTGATTATGTTGATTATGATTAAGATGATGATTTCTGATTGATTCTGTAAATGCCAATCAATGAGTAAACCAATTGATGGACAAGGGAAACAAGTTAATTGTCAGGTTAACTCAGTGTGAACAATTCATTGATTGTAAAAGGAGAAAGAAATTTTTTTTTCTTATTACCTTAATCAACGATAACAACAAGATGATGAGGATGCTCTTGAAGAGATGAAGATGATTGTAGGTTTGGGAAACATTGTGTCCATCAATAATACCATAAACACAATTAACAATTACACTGATTGTTATTATCGAGTGGAAAAGGTATCATCAACTATTGGTTTTAATTGTTTCGTTGAAACGAACCACAAGAACAAATTGTTTCCAAACTGGTCAAAACAAATCATCTAATCATTAATCCTCTAAGAGCATCTCATCCTCATCCTCATCCTCATCCTCATCTCTATCATTATAATCATTCATCTTAATCTCTGAGGTTTCTTCTTGTTTTATCATATTGATCATCTTTTGATCATTTACCTGAAATAATTCACAATTTAACTAATTATTATTAGTATCATATTTTTTTGTACTTTTTTCCCTGTTTCAATTGAGTTAATTATGTTGAAATACTTTGTCACAATCAAAGGTAATCAAAGTAAATTTAATTTTCTTCCAGCAATTAGATGCAATTATTAACTTTTCTCAATGTTCATTGGTTATAATGATAATAATCATTTAAATGCTTACAGCGAATCTAAATTGTTGATATGAAATACACACACAATTAAACTGAATTTGTGTTGCTTTCTTTTTATTAAATTGTTCTGTAATTACTTTTAATTCAACTAATTACAATCATTCATCAAACAATTTACTAGTAAATATCAAGGAAAATTGAACAACTATTAATATCTAATACATTTGTGTTTTTGGATCCACAATCAAATTAATAATTTAAGTTTTTGGGGCAAAAATTACAACAAATTAAATGATGGAAAGACAATTAAATTACCAAGTTAATTGTGACAATTAGAATAATTTTCTGTAATTATATAAAGTATTTATTTCTATGTGATCGTTAATTGTGATCAATAGAGGAACCAAAATGTGTAAACAATTTAATTGAAAAAGTTTCTCCTCCGATGAATAAAAACAAAATCAGTTCCAAGTTTCATCTAATTTCATTTAAATTCTGATGATTAGTTAATCGTTATGATCAACAATTAATCCAATTGATCTCATCAAGTATTTGATTCCATTCTTGAAATCTTTACCTTAGATAATAATTAAGAGAAACAATTGATTTTAATCATCAAATCTTTAATCATAATTAACATCAACGTGATTATTTAAAAAACTAAAATGATGAATAAAAAATATCTTAAAATTAAGCTAATCCATCATTTAATTTAATCAATCATCATGATCATCACAATTAAAGAAAACAGATTAAATCAACTGACCTAATTAACATTGAATCAAATCATTTGTATAAATCTAATTGTTAGTAATAATTTACTTCCGACAGTTTAAATTTGTTTACAATGATTTATATCCATGGCAACTTGATGTCAATCAGTTTAATTGTTAACAGTGATTAAAAATAAACTGACAATCAGTATATACACCCAATGTTAATATAAACCGAGAGTGAAAAAACAAATGAGTTTAATTATCAAATTAAAAGTAAGCAAGTAAGAAAATGAAACAATTTGTTGGTTTAATTGAGATCTTCTCATTGACACAATTTAACTAAATTAGTAATAATTTACTCGTCTCACAATCGCGGTGAGGATTCAGCAGTTAAACGCGCAGTCAAAACAAAAATGAGTAAGGTAACTTATCAGTGGTGTTGTCAGTAACTTAGTGTGTAAATTTATTGTAAAGAGTTTCGTTTAAATAGAGAAAAGAAAACATGTCCATAATTGGTCACTTTCGTGTTATTGGTCGACTCATAATTAGTGGCAGTTGAAGTGACCTGGAAGCGATCAATGGACTCAGGATTATCAAGCTCATTAAGGACAATAAAAATAAAGAAGAAAAAGAAAGAGGATTAACTCGGAGACGAAGAGGTTGGAGCACAAAGAGAAGCGAGAGAATTGGATGGTCGCAATGGACGAGGAAAGGAGGACAAGTGACCATCATATGGATACCATTCAAAAGGATTACAATTAAGGAGCTTAAACAATTATAATCAAGATGAGAAAGAGTGAAAAAGCCAAAGGGAAAAGATGAAAAGATGAAAAGATGAAATTGGTAAATTAAGGTAATTGGTCCAAACGTTTGTGTCCATATCTCGGTAAGTAATTTACTTAGAGTTTTAATTTATATATATTTAGATTAAGCTAATCAAGGTCTTTCTAATGATATATAACTTTCGTGTGAATATAAACTAATTCACTAAAATTAGTGTCGGTCCCAATGGTTCACTTGGACCAGAAAAATGGGTAAAAAATTAATGTTTTTAGTTAATTGCTGCTCAACCAATTTACCGATTAATTTGGTTTATATATTAATCGAACCTACTAAACAAGACCTTTGATTTAGTATAAAACAATCTAACTGTTAATTGTTGTTAATCAAAAAGTTGACCGATTTCAATGAATCTCAATGTTAACTCTATGGGGAAAACCAGATATGTTGTTGTTGTTTCCCAATGGGACTAAAGTTGTAGTCGCGGCTTCTTTAGTAGTAGAATCATGAACTGAACTCGAGCTAATGATTGATTCAAACCAACACCTTCCCTTGCTCCAATCTCGGGTTAATCAATATTAAGGTAATTACAACATTTTCTTAATGACGGTGAACAAAGTGGCTTAGTAAACATATCTGCCGGTTGTTTCTCTGTTGGGATAAACTGAACATCAATTTGATTCTTTTCTTGATGATCTCTGATGAAATGGTAACGAACTTCAATGTGTTTAGTTCGTTTGTGAAAAACACTATTTTTTGATAATTTGATTGCTCCTTGATTATCACTCATAATTTTCGTTGGTAGGTTAATGGACACTTTTAAATCTTTTAATAATTGTTGATACCATAAAGTGTCTTTAGTACAATCAGCAATTGCCATGTATTCGGCTTCAGTAGTTGACAGAGCGACACTTTTCTGTAACTTCGATGACCATGAAACTGGTGAATCTCCTAAAGTGACCACAAATCCAGAGGTAGACTTTCTCGAGACTAAATCTCCTGCATGATCGGCATCACAATAACCAATTAATTGTAAATTTTCGGGTGTAGATGAGTAGGTAATGCCAATATCGATTGTACCTTTGAGAAATCGAAATATTCGTTTCACTGATTTCCAATGTTGTTCATTGTAACAACAATTAAATTGTGATGATTTGTTTACTTGATAAGTAATATCAGGTCGACTGATTATTGAAAGGTAAAGTAGAGCACCAACAGCTTCTTGATATGGATATTTTGTATCGGGAGGTTCAGGTGATGAAATTAATTTAACATTGGTGTCTCCGGGTGTCAACACAGGTTTACACTCTTCCATTTTGAATCGTTTAAGAAGCTCTTTGATAAATGTTGATTGTTTAATTTTGATTGTTGACCTGTCAGGGCTTTGATAAATTTCCATACCAACAAACACTTCCGGTTGGTGGACTTTAACTTGAAATTTTCTTTTCAAATCATTGATTAGTTGATTCATTTGTTGTACATTTTCACTTGCAATTAATCCATCGTCCACATAAATAACGCAAACAGTTAATCCATTGTTGAAATTGACAAAAATACATTGATCAGCTTGTGATTGTTGATAACCATGATCGGTGAAAAATTGAACAACTTTTTCATTCCATCGACGAGGAGATTGTTTCAAGCCATAAAGGCCTTTCTTTAATAATAATACACGATCAGTACCATCTTCTAATCCTGGTGGTTGTTCCATGAAGATTTCTTCCTTTAGTTCACCATATAAAAATGCAGTTTTAATATCGAATTGCATCAAGTGCATTCTACGAGCTGAACTGATGGCCAATATCGCACGGATGGAATCGTATCTCGCAACTGGACTGAAGGTCTCAAAATAATCGATTCCAGATTTTTGCGAGTAACCTTTGGCAACTAATCTTGCCTTGTACCTGTTGATTGAACCATCGGTGTTTCTTTTAATCTTAAAAATCCAACGACAAGAAATCAATCGTTTTCCTGGTGGTAACTTGGTGAGAACGTAAGTATTATTTTCTTTAATTGATTTCATTTCTTCCGCGATTGCTTTCATCCAATTATCTTTACTTTCACTATTAACAGCTTCTTCATAGGTTAATGGCTCGCAATTGGTCACGATCGCCTGGAAAATAATAGCGTTTATCGAGGAAGACCAATCAACTGATTCTGGAGGATTATCAATTATTTCTGAGGTATCACTTGCAGCATCATCAACATCATCATCAAAATCTTCATTATCATCATCTCTAAGCAAATCTTTTAGATTTTCTTCATTGTCAGCATCTTCTTCATCATTTACTTGGTTAATTGCTTTTTCAGCATCACAATCAGTTTCATTGAATTTAATATTTGTTGTAATGAAGATGCGACCAGTAATTGGATCGTAAACACGATAATTGTTAATTGTTTTGGAATAACCAACAAAGATCACTTTCTTTGCTTTAGGATCAAATTTCTTCCGTCCAATATCAGGAATTTTGGAGTAACAAACACAACCAAAGACCTTCAAATGTGAGTATCTTGGTTTTTCCTTCGCGAACAGTTCCAATGGAGTCATTTCAGTTTGACCTTTACCTGGAATTAAATTCAATACATACACAGCGGTGTTCATAGCTTCTGCCCATAGAAATTCAGGTAAGTTACTGTTTAACATCATTGTTCGCGCTAATTCTGAAATTGTTCTATTTTCTCTTTCAATTCGTCCATTTTGTTGAGGGACATAAGGGGCACTCAATTCATGATTAATATTTTTATTCTTAAGTAAATCAGTCACTCTAGAGTCAATGAATTCTTTTCCATTATCGGATCTTAACATTTTCACTTTATTTCCTGTTAATTTCTCAGCTTCATTTATGAATTTATCTAAATTCTCAAAAGTATCCGATTTAAATTTTTGAAAGTAAATTGATCGATAAGAACTTGATTCATCTTTGATTACCAATGCATATTTGTTACCATTGATCGAAGGCTTAGGCATTGGACCCTGTAGGTCACAATGAATCGCTTCACCTACTTCGACTTTTCGAGTAGGAACTGTTTTGAAGCTTCTCGAGCACATTTTGCCCTTCACACACCCTTCACAAAAGAAATTTTCGGGTTCATAATCAATTCTAATTTTAGGTAACAATCCATCTCTTGACATCTTGATTATTTTATGAACATTGATGTGAGCTAATCTTTTGTGCCATTCACTTAAAGTAGCACCTTTAGTAACAAGAGCAAATTTATCGTTCAATTTTCTTGGTCTTATCATTAATTTAAATGAGTTCCCTATTTTATTTGCGATTATTACTTTTCTATTGCTCTCAATGTGATAAATTTCGGTGGTCAATGATGTTGACTTCAGGCCATAGCCTTTGGCAACAGTTTGAGCCCATGAGAAAAGATTGAAATCGCCCAACTGAGGGACAAATAAAACATTGGTCAATCGACATTGTAACCAATTGGTACCATTGTAACACTCAACTAAAATGTCACCTTTCGCTATTGCTTCAATCTTCTTACCATCTCCAATTGTAAGTAAAATTGGTTCATTCAATTGTTGAAAATTTGAGAAACAATTAACATCACTGGTGAGATGATAACTAGCACCAGTATCTAATAACCACTGAGTTTGTTTTGATTCATTTTCATTTACTGTTAAACTGTAATCATCTTGATTATTAACAACAACTTGATTAACATTAGATTGATTATTTGATTGATACGAGTTGTTGTTATTGTTGTTGTACTGATTCTGATTATTTTGATTCATGTTGATCAAGTTTTGATTGTTCTGGTTATTCTGGTTATTTTGATTGTAATTGTTGTTCTGATTATTCTGGTGGTTGTAATTGTTTCTGTTGTTGAAGCGATTGTTGAAGTTTCTGTTGTTATTGAAGCGATTGTTTTTACCTTGGTAATTTTTATTATTGAAATTAACTTGATTGTTATTATTTTGCTGTTGATTATGATTGTTTTGATTATTGAAATTGCCCTTTGACCTGCATTGATTAGCTAAATGACCTTCACGATTACATTTAAAACATCGTTTTGTATTCTTGTTGAATTGTTTAAAATTGTTACCTTTACTAATCAAAGCTTCACCTTGTTTATTTTCTTGATTGGTTTCTTTTTGTTTCTCGACAATTAATAATTGTGATTTTAAATCGTCTAACTTTAAATTGTAACCAGAAATCATTGCTAATTGAGTTGTTTCACGAAAAGATTGGAAAGTCAAAGGTAAATCAGAAAGTATCTTCACGATCAATTCATCTTCATCAATTTTCATTTCTAAATCACTCATTTGTTTAACAACTGAATCTAATTCGGACAGATAACTAACCACCGTGTGAGATGTAGTGAACTTAAGGTTGGTCAACTTACTTCTGATGTTCCATTTATTTGTTGTTGTCCGTTGTTCTTTATGGTTGACAATTTTTGTATACATCTCAAATGATGTTGAACAATTGATGATTAAATCGGCATTTGTTTTATTTAATGAATTGAATATTATCGTTCCAGCAAGAGCATCACTTGCTTCCCAATCAAGTATTTCTTTATTTCTTCGGTTGACTGCAGCAGCGGTTGGAGGTCCAGACTCATCGGCCTCAAGTGGAAGTGGACACGGCTGTTGACCATTGGCGATTCTCCACACATACTTGGCCTTTAAAGCGCAAGCGATAAACGTTTTCCATTGTAAATAGTTGTCGGTCGAAAGTTTTAAACTGTTGGAATCGGAGGTTTCCATGTTGATGAAAAAAGTTCAATGATAATTTAAATTATGACCCAAGTCAAACACACACTAATTGACACGCAGTCAAACACAAAATTGACACTCAGTCAAACACACACACAAATTGACAAAAATTGACACACAGTCGAATACAGAGATTAACACAGTCAATTGGAAGATGCTGAGCCCATAACCTGTTGGTTTAATTGAGATCTTCTCATTGACACAATTTAACTAAATTAGTAATAATTTACTCGTCTCACAATCGCGGTGAGGATTCAGCAGTTAAACGCGCAGTCAAAACAAAAATGAGTAAGGTAACTTATCAGTGGTGTTGTCAGTAACTTAGTGTGTAAATTTATTGTAAAGAGTTTCGTTTAAATAGAGAAAAGAAAACATGTCCATAATTGGTCACTTTCGTGTTATTGGTCGACTCATAATTAGTGGCAGTTGAAGTGACCTGGAAGCGATCAATGGACTCAGGATTATCAAGCTCATTAAGGACAATAAAAATAAAGAAGAAAAAGAAAGAGGATTAACTCGAGACGAAGAGGTTGGAGCACAAAGAGAAGCGAGAGAATGGATGGTCGCAATGGACGAGGAAAGGAGGACAAGTGACCATCATATGGATACCATTCAAAAGGATTACAATTAAGGAGCTTAAACAATTATAATCAAGATGAGAAAGAGTGAAAAAGCCAAAGGGAAAAGATGAAAAGATGAAAAGATGAAATTGGTAAATTAAGGTAATTGGTCCAAACGTTTGTGTCCATATCTCGGTAAGTAATTTACTTAGAGTTTTAATTTATATATATTTAGATTAAGCTAATCAAGGTCTTTCTAATGATATATAACTTTCGTGTGAATATAAACTAATTCACTAAAATTAGTGTCGGTCCCAATGGTTCACTTGGACCAGAAAAATGGGTAAAAAATTAATGTTTTTAGTTAATTGCTGCTCAACCAATTTACCGATTAATTTGGTTTATATATTAATCGAACCTACTAAACAAGACCTTTGATTTAGTATAAAACAATCTAACTGTTAATTGTTGTTAATCAAAAAGTTGACCGATTTCAATGAATCTCAATGTTAACTCTATGGGGAAAACCAGATATGTTGTTGTTGTTTCCCAATGGGACTAAAGTTGTAGTCGCGGCTTCTTTAGTAGTAGAATCATGAACTGAACTCGAGCTAATGATTGATTCAAACCAACACAATTATAATAATTACAATTAACTTGAATGTGACATCAATATTGTGCCAAGTTAATTGGTTGATTAACTCAATGATTATGAATTAAGATTCTGTTACCGATCAGTCATTTACTCCAGAGGGTTACAAGGGTGTGTTAAGATGATAATGATGAAGATGAGGATGAAAATGATGATCAAATCTCCCAATTACTTTGTTAGAGGATAAATGATCAACATCATCTCTTTTTGTTGATCAAAGTAAAGGGAATAATCATTAAATTGTTAGCAATCAACAATTTGAGAATATGGATAATTAAGGGAGAAGTTGATTCATGTAAATCATTATCTCCATGATTATGTTAATCATTATGATTAAGATGATTATCATGATGATTATACTGATCATCTTGGTGATGATGATGATAAATTTACAATTAATTTCTTTCTGGGAGAATTAATAATCTTTTAATAATCTTTTCTCTCTCTCTCTCTCTCTCTCAATGATTTAAATCTCCATTGACACCTATTGAAAATGATCAACTTGATTCTAAATTGTTGGTTAATCACTTTGAATTAACTGTTACTATTAATGTGTGTTGATTGTGTTGCAGTTTTACTTGATTTTCCCAATGATTCTTGTAATTGTTGATATAAAACTAAACTAATCAGCGGGAAATCAAATGATTATTATAATGAAACTAATCAGACAAATGATCACAATCAATTCCCTGTTGTGATGATTATCTGATAACAATTTACATGATAACCAACTGAGCGAGATCTTTATGAAACTTAATTGTTACAATTATTGTTACAATTAAAGTTTTCTCACCTTTTTATTTTAAATTTGTTTCTTCACAATCACAATTAAAGTTAATCATCATTATAATCACTTTCTCTCTACTTTTTGTTTCATCTTAATTATCTTCAACTGAATCAATAGAAACACTCATTTGAAAATTTATTATTATTTCCTTATTTTTATCAATACAGTTAATCAACTGGATTAGTTAATTGTAATTGTTATGATTTCATTTCTCTTTTCATTTGATTAAACTTTTCCTTCAAATTAAAACTAAAACTTTTCCAATTCTGAATAACAATTAGACGATTGTAACAATTAACATAACTAATAATCAACAAGAAGCTCATTGATTTTGATTTTGATTATTAATTCATTCGTTGAGTTAATTGTTATAACCTTTTAGTGATTTAAACTCTAATCATCATGATCAAATAAGCGATACTTTGATTAACCAATTTTACGATTTAATTTAATCAGAAAACAAACTTTTAATCAACTATTTGTTTTCTATCGTTAATTAACCTTACCTTTACCTCTCAACAATTTAGTTCATTTATTTTACCCGCCGGTTGATTGTAACAATTAAAAAAACAACAATCGAGTTTAATTGTAACCTTAAATCCATCTAATCAACTTTTTTTTTTACTTCTTACTTTTAATTGTTATTGGAATTAACTAATAAAGTTATCCTCATTTACTTAACTATTACAAGAAAATGCGATCAACTTTTAATCAACAACAATCAACAACTCGCTAATTATCACAGTTAACTAATTATGCAAACTTTTAATTTAATAATCTGATTTGGGTGAAGAAATAATTTAATAACAATTAATAATCAAAGTCAACAATTAATTGTTTTTAAAATATCTCGATTACCTTGTTATCATTAACTTAATGATTTTAATTTAGTTTAATCACTGTCAATCAACATTTTAATTGTAATCCTTTTTTTCAGCAATTAAAGCCAATTGTTAAGTGGATATTTGTAAATTGTTTTGATTAATTTTAGTATCTCAAGTTGATTATAATGGATAATTAACTGAATTAGATTTTTTTTAATTTGATTACTAAATTAACCCAAGTGATCAAAAGTTAATTGTAATTGTAATTGTAATTTTAATTGTTATAGGGTAAACTGTAGTTTCTTGATTGGTTGGAAAAGTTCATAATCAACCAATCATTTAACACTATGATTAAGTTGATTACAAGGAAATATCATAATGATTAAGCTAAATTGTAAACTGAATTAAGTTGATTGAATAGTCACGATTTAACCTTAAGCAAAGTTATCATTGAGAAACAAGATTTAAACTAAATTGTTACTAAATTGTGCTTGTTGATTAACATTGTTATAGGTTAGACAATTTGCTTAATCAGTTTACCTTTACAATCAACAATTAACAATGAAACTCACGAAATGCTAATTGGAATTAATTGTAAAGTTGATCAGCAATCTTTGTCTCTATTGATTTAATAATTCAATATCCATAAAGTTAATTAAGGAATCAATAATAACCCGTATTAAATAATAAAAAGTGAATTAAATTTGATTGTAAATAATTAAATGAATTGACCTTTTAAAAGTTATATCAACTAATTTGATTGTTAATCAGATGGGTCAAGCAATTTAACCTTACCCACATAGAGATCATTTTAATTGTGATTAGATTAACAAAAATTAGTTACTTATTGAAATGACAATTAGATTAACAATTTGAATTAATCTTTAATTTTGATTAAAAGTTTATGTTAAACAATTTAATGTTTGATTGTTATCGTTTAAAGTGATTGATGATTTACTAATTGTTGTTGTTGTTGTTGTTGTTGTTTTTTTTTTCATGATAAATCAATGAACTTGATTGAAAATGATTCTTAATTGTTGCAAACCAATAACTACAATTATATTTTATTGTAAATGTAACAATTTAATTGTTGATTTAATCAAACAAATGAAACAATTATTATTATAAATACACTTTGATTGTAATTAGTTTATGTGGTTTAAGGTTTGGTACTAGTTAATAATAAGATTCCGGGATTTTCAGGTAACAATTAAGTCCTATAAGTATCAACAATTTACTCAGAACCTCCTCTTAATTGTTAATTAACCACAACGGAAATTGAGTTTAATTAACAATTTATTTTTCCATCACAAATGTTGTAACATAAATTGTTAAAACCACAAGAGGTTAGAGGTTACAGATTTAAAGACAATCAGACCGTTGATTGTTGTGGTTGATTAGTTGATTAACCTTGCCCTCTTTAATCAACTAACTAACTTTTTAATTAAATTGTCCACAATCAATTTACTCATAGTGATTAACTTTTTTTTTCCTAATTACAAAAAAAAATTACACCAGTTTAACTTAAACTATTACTTTTAATTGTTTACCTTGATAACGAGAGAGATGAACATAACAATCAACAATTAAGGTTAGTACAAACTAAATTGATTGTTAATCATTAACAATTAATAGCTAATCTAAAGCAATAACGATAATCCTAATCAAATGATTAATAATATATGACAAAAACTGTTGGAAAATTTTGCAAACTTTTCAGTGATAAATTTGAATGAAAAACGTTAATTTAACTAACGGAAGTTGTGATTAACTAATCCAGGTAAGTCAATTTGATTAGATATCCGTTTGTTATGACAAATTGTAAGTCTATCACAATAGAAACTGATTCTTCCGTTGATTTAAAATATTAATTGTAGTTTAATCATCAGGAAATAGTTACTAATTTGTTGTTATTTCCTCAGACCAATTATCATCATCTAAAGGGTAGGTTTCAATGTAGGTGAGGTTATTGGTGACTTTTCATTATTCACTTGATTAAAGCTTTCACTTAATCATTAAAATGATATTGGGATTAAATTTGCCTAATGATTAACTTGATATTCATTGAAAAAAAAAATAAATAAAAGAGTCGGAAGTTATGATCGTGTGGTCGGGACAAAGTTGATCTAAAAGTGAAAGAAACTTTTCTTTAACGGAAGTTCAATTTTACCGCCAAATTACTCGAATCACTTTTAAGATTAACTTTTGGATAAAAGTCAAATCGGGAAAATCAAGATTATCTTATGAAAATGTGACATCTTAATATCTTTTAATATCTTATCGAGAGATTTTCTATCAATGAGAGTTTGCTGTAATCAGAGTGTTAATTTAGTTTAACGATAGTTAATCATCGGTTGGTTTGTTTGGGTTTCGTGATTTTTTGTTTCATTAAGCGTCTTGTGGTAAATGCTGTTGAGTTAATTATGGAAGATGATGATAAGGATTAAGATTATCTTTGTTAATTTGGAAGAGAGAGAGAGAGATAAGTTATTCATTTTCACGGTTACAAATGAGATTTCGGCTCTGAACCTGTGTCAATAAATAGATGAACATGGAAATTGAAGTTCGATGAAAAGAAAGAGGTGATGGAGGTGGTGGATTAAAGAAGATGATGAAAGAGCGTAAACAATGTTTTCTAAATTAAAAGTAAACAATATTTCACACAAGTGAGAGAAAGAAAGAGAGAGAGAGAGAGAGAGAGAATAGAAAAAATCCTTGGTTATTTTTTCTTCTTCTTTGTTATCATTATTCTCGGCAAGTTAAATCCTCACTCGAAACAATTGATTATATTTCAATGATAGTTTTCTGTGTGTTGTTGTTGTTTAGATGATGGTCAAGTTGCTTGAGGCTCTAGTTGATGACGATCAACAATAACAACAACATTAACATGTTCCTTCTCACCTTCATCTTCATTTCTCGTCATCATCTTCTCTCTCTCTCTCTCTCTCTCTCTCTCTCTAAACTCTCAAAACAATCGATAATCGACTTAGTTGGTCAACACTTAGCAAAAAAAAAGAGAAGAAAAAACTTATGAAGATGATGAAAGTTTGAGTGTCCAGTTTGGAGTAAAAACTGACCTGGAGAGGATTGGATGGAGTATAAATGATAAGTCCGTGTGCGGCCTTAAGGGTATCGCTCTTAGTGGCCTTTTCGCTCGACCAGGGGGCTCATTGTATCCTCTCATATTCATTTAACTCTGTTTACCGAAGAGATTGGTTACGGCTTCAATTCTCTTCTCTTTTTCTCTTTTTCTCTTCTTCTTCTTCTTCTTAATTTAATTCCTTTCAAATGCCTTTTCTTTCCTTCTCATCTTTCTCTCCAAAAAAGATTGACCATCATCAACATCATCCACTTTCCAATGACCAGTCCAATTGTTCAATCATTTCCTATCATCATCTCTGACCGTTTATCAGCATAAATTTTCATCAACTTAACATTTACCTTACATTTTAATATTATCCCATTAATGCAAAGTAACAATTTCAACTTGACCATTTACTTGATAATTTCAAACTGACCATTGGACAGAAGAAGAAGAAGAAAAAAAAAAGTTTTCTCTATGTAAATTTTTCACTTAACCATCCCAACGACATTAATATCAAGAATCTAATGTAACAATTAAGATTATTATCAATTCGCTTAAATTATCCAATAACATTTCACTAGGCAACAATTGGATGCAAAAAAATTTAATTGCAATCATTTGGTAACAATTATCATTACAATTAAATCAATTTTTTGTTTTCTTTTTGTCTTAATCATCCGTTGATAGTCACGTAACCAATGTACTTGTGCCAATCAATATTTTAATTGTTCTGACAATCAACATGGTAAATATCATCTCACCCATAATGTGATTATATTTAATTGTAATTGTTGATGATCAATAAATTGTTTACAGTTTACGATTTCACGGTTATATTGATTTACTTTGTTAGCAAAAAAAAAACTGCGAGATGATTAAAGATTAAGAGTCAATATTTACAATTACAACAACAGTTAAAATAGACATCAAATGTTATCAGATTATCTTAATCATAATCTTAATCATCATTATAATAAAATCCTCTTGAATATCATGTTAATCATGATCAACAATGAAAACTATTTACACTTGACCTCAGTCTACCTTAAATTGTTAACAATTTACCTTAATCATAGATTTCATAATTTTAACTTGATTCATACATAATCATCATAATCAAATAATATTAATACAATCAACAGCAAGAAAAAAACAACAACAACAACAATTTGATGATCATGATGTTGATCATCATCGTTATTGTTATAACTTAATTTAATTCATTGAGGACAATTAAGTTTACACAGTTAAATATGATTAGGGATGCACGAGGTTAATTAACTATGTTATCCAACAATTAGTTAGGATTTTTCATCTGTTTAATTTAATGAACAAATGAATGGTTAATTTTTTGCTTTCCTTTGCCATCTTAATTGTTTTGTGTGGGTGTTGATTGTTGTTTCTGAACACAGCAATTAACAATTAACAATTAAACAATCATGGTAATAATAATTGAATAGGAAACACCATGAATACAAAAATACAAAGAGTAAATTAAAAACTAAACTTATGCTAATCCAAATTAAATCAACAATCAATTGTTACCATCAAGCTAATTAACATTTGAATAGTTGATTAGCCATTTACAATTAAAACTAATTACATAAATACAAGTTCATGTCTTATTTAAATCACAATCAATAGTCAAGATTTACAATTGAAAATCTGTTAATTGTGATTTAATCTGTAAATCCTATTATTTAAGTTACAATTTAATTGGTGAACATTAAATTACTTGTTGGTTATTGCTGATGATTAGGTAAATTAATCGGATATAAGTTAATCAGTTCGGGGAGTAAAAGTTTCAATGAATTAACAATTAACTTAATCACTTTTTGATCCTCAGATTATCGTTACCAGTGATTAGTATTTTTATCATTTGTAACACTTTGAACATAAAAAAACGCGAATTATTCAAATTAATCTGATTCCTTGTAATTCTGATTTTTAGATGTAAAGAAAAAGATTCAATTGAATTAAATCATAAATTGTTGATTATTCCAGTGGATTAACAATTTAAAAGCCAAAAGGTGATTAACTTGTCAGTTGGTTTTCATCAATGTGAAAACTTGTAAGATTATATGTTAACCTGAGAAGATGAAGATGAGGATAAAAGATGAAGATGATGATGGCGATGAAGAAAAGAAACTGTCATTTTCCCTCTCCCCTTCTTTGGAAGATGAGAAAGATGATGAAGAAGAGAGAAAGGTGATGAGAAAGGGTTGTACAGAGAGAGAGAGAGAGAGAGAGAGAGAGAGAGAGAGAGAGAGAGAGATGATGATGATAATGATGATAAAAAGATGCTGAAAATATCCCAAGATATTTGTGATAACGTTGACAAGAAGGAGTAACCAATTGATATTGTTAATTTTGATTGTTGGTCATTCACTTTTATTATTAACTGTGTATCTTTATGTTATTATTAATTTTGTTTTTCTTCCTTCCTTTAACTTGGTCACTTCCTCACTTTCTATGTAGTGACCAATACTTAAATCTCCCTTAAATTATATGTAAAGAGGCATGAGAGACTGACCTTTATAATGACTGATATTTGACCGATTAGAAATACTCTTGACCATCAAAAATGGAAACGGAAGAGACAAGAAAAAAAATATTTTGTTTGTGGTTTTGTATGTTTATTGTTGATCCAATTGATTCAACATATGTCAATACTGACCAATCCGTTACAACGTGTTTTTTATACTACCACTACTCACCAAACAAACTGACCATTGTCTTGACCTAAATATGTTATCATTATTATTGATTGAATGTTTCAATTTCCTCCAAGTACAATTAGGAAGAGAGAGAGAGAGAGAGAGAGAGAGAGAGAGAGAGACCTCTTCACGATTAGAACTTTTTTCTTCCATTTCGACAATCAATCCTTTTTTTTCTCAGATCGATCATAACTCCTTATCTTGACCATCTTATTGTGTCCACTTTCATATTGTACTTATTGATAATCATCATCGAGGAAAAAAAAATCTACCAATTGCAATTGTAACAATCAGGTAAAAAAACCTCGCAGCAATGATAAGGTAAGTAGCGAGTTGAATTAATCATCATCTGATTGATTATCAATTGCAATTTAAATGACAAAGTAATTAAGTTTCTTGAAGTAAATTTTAATGATAACAATAAAAAAAGAAGCAAGTTTAATGATTATCATCAATTAACTGTCACTACACAATTTCCGCATCAAGTAGTTACGGATTAAAATCATTGAAAATTGTAAGGTTGACATTAAAGTGTTTCCATTCAACTCTTATATCCACATTATACAAGTTAACCAAAGATAATAATGACCAATGGAATGACCCTTAAGCCATATGTGTACCCAGGTAAATGGTAGATATTGATACAGTGGCAATTGGAAAGGTAGCAAAGTCATAAAGCAATTGCGTGCCAAAGTGTTTTATCATTCATTCAATTCTGTTGATATAATAAATGTCTTCAATTCCTTGTTGTCATGAAATCGCCTTCATCCAACCTCCAAATACACAGTCAACATTTAAAATAATAAATAAAAACTTTTCTTTTTCTTTTGGCTCTTTTTTTTCCACTGGTCAATCTCTCGGTCAACCTATTATACTGCGGTGAACCGCAAACTTACAAACCCTTTACACCATTGGCACGTTAAAGTGTATGTCCTGAATATGGATAAGTTTTGGCTCGTTAACACCTTTTGTCTTGGTCAATACTTTGCATTCAAATGGGTTTTCTGCTCGTTCATTGACAGAAAATCCTTTCTTTTTCTTCAAACTGACCAATGCCAAATTTCAAATGTAAACAATGTTAACCTTCATTTTCACCTTATTTTTAATAGTTATTATCATTACTTAGCATTGAAATAATTTCTCAATGAAAGGTAATCAGTAAAAGGTGAAAAGTGAATCAATCATTTTTTATTCAATTGCCGTTGATTGTATTAAAATCGTATATAAATACATTGGAAATGAATGAATATATATATTACGATACAGTTTATTGATCTGTAATCTAATTGGTCAGTCTAATGGAAAGTCAATTGTTATCAATTGTTAAATTGTCAACAATTAAGATCCATTAAAGTAGAGAAAAGATTGAGAAAAACTATTGATTTTTGGTCAATTGTTTTCTATCAATTCAATGGAAAAAGAAAGTTTTTCTTATCAAATATTTTCTTCCAATAAAATATATTGATGACCAAAGGAATCAAAATAATTTCTGAAAACGGAAAGGTCAGTTTATGGGCGTTTCAGGCCAGTCCCATGAACATAAAGTCTCTATGACTTTCGACCATCTTTTCATTCTGTTCATCATCTTCTTCATCTTCATCATCACCAATTTCTATCTTCAAATACTGTCTTTGTATCTTTTCTGTTCATTTCTCTCTCTCTCTCTCTCTCTCTCTCTCTCTCTCTCTCTCTCTCTTGGCAAGTTGACTGGTTTTCTCTTCTTCTTTTTTCTCAAAATCTTCCAATTCAGGTAAGATTAACCCTGAGGCCTTTTTTAAGAGTTTACCTCAGCTTCTCAAGATACTCAATTGATAGTCCAAGACACTCCCAGAAATGATCTCTCTCTCTCTTTTTCATCATCTTCATCATCTTCTGTTCATCGCATCATTCACAAAAAAAGATATGATGTATATTTGAGATAACAAATGTATATTACATTGTGTTTCTCACATAAACATATCGACCTTTCATCCTCCTCTCAAAATCATCATCATCATAATGATTATCATCAGCAAGAGAAACAACAACAACAACATCCCTTTTATCATCTTCCTCATCATTTTTTTTTCATGATATTTTCTATATATGCTCATCTCTCTCATCATCATCATCTTACTCCTCCTCTACTCCCCCTCTCTCGTTGATTGTAACAACCTATCATTAGTTTAATTTGCTATCGATATGCATTCATCATTTGACATTCAATCCAAGGAAACTTACATAGATGATGATGATGATGATCAAGATAATCAAGATAATCAAGATGATGAAGATGATATAAAATCAAAGATATTGGGGAGGAGTTTTTCAGGGTAAGGCACATAAATGATACCAAACTGTTAATCATCACAATTAATGATCAACAATCAGTTGATAATAATTCACTTGGATTGAAGATCTATTAGCTAAACAAAAAATTTAGCCAATTCTTCAACAATCAACTAATTGTTATTACTTTTTCCCCATTTATCTGTAAATAGATTTAATTAGTCTTGATTTAATTTGGAAATTAAAAACAACAAACTGAATTAATAATGATATCATTTATATATATGATGGTGATGACCTGATTCCAATCAGATTTGAATTAATTTAATTCTTACAATAAAAATATTACCTATTTTGCTAATTGTTTGTTAATCATTAAATTGACCCTTTATAATTGTTTCTATTGTAAATTAATTAATTAACAGGTCAACTTGTTGATTTTCATTTACATTATCAAGTTTCCTCATTGTATTTTTAATTGTTCCAAGTAAAATAAAGTTAATTGTTGTTTATTAACTAACTGATCATCTTATTAAAAATATCATCTCAATTTATTCAGATTAATTTATCAACTTTTTTTTGTTCATCAAAACTTGTTTGAAACTTTTTGTTCATTCATTAATTTCAGATAAAGTTTCAATGATTAAGTAATGAAATCAGCATTACAATCACAGTTAACTAATCAGTAGTAAGTTAATTGTTGGAGAAACAGAAAAAAAATCAAAAATAAAACTGTTGACAATCAACTGAATAAAAGTAACGTTGTTGAAACATTAGTAACGAAATCGTTACAACGAAGTTAACATTTTAACGATTACTGATTCTGTTTTTGTTGTTGTTGTTTTTTTCTGGTAAATTGTTGTGACTTAATTTGATTAACTGTTGACTGATTGTAAGTTTAATTTGATTAAAACCAGTTAATCGCACCTTTAATCACTTTCATTTGAATTTGTTGAACGAGAAAAAAAAACAAATTTTTTTGGTTTTCACTATTACATTAATCTAATTGAACATAATTTAATTGTTGATGATTTAGGAGAGAAAACGTTTTACAAAGTGTTGACGCAATTAAGTGTTACAATTGTAAACAATTAACTGTGACAAATGATGGTTAATATAACAGTGAAAATTGGTAAAGGGAAACCTGTTGATTGTAAACAATAAGTATCAATGTTGTTAACAGTTTAAAGTTGATGATAAGGATGATGAAGATAAAGATGATGAGGATGATAAAAAAAAGAGCAGCAACAACACTGAACCTCATGCAGAGAGCTTGAATTCTGTGTGAGTTATTATCTATTACCAACGATTTACAATCACGATCATATCAAGAGGTGAAGTCACGATATTGCTTCTTGTTTTTAATTCTAGAACTTTTGGATTACCGATATTAAATATATCACGATCAATGAATCATATCAATCTTCATTTCTTTTCATCTTTATCATCTCTCGATATGAGTGATAAACACGATAAACTTTTATTTACTTTAGTTCGTGAGTAAAGTTACCAATCGTGTTCAAGCTTCCGTTCAAATGTTCAAACAATTACTCAACACCTTCAATTTTCAATTAACTAATCACTTTAATTGGCGATAATTAGTTTAATCTTAAATAACAGATAATTAATAATAATCTTTAGTTACTCTTTCATCATTAACTTTATTTGGCTCTACGTTGTATCATTGTAACTATTTTGTTTTTTTCATTGAAAAAAAACAAAATCATCCAAACTTTGATTATTGTAACAAGTTGGAAATATAATTAAGCTTCAAGATCATCTTATTAAATTTGATGAGAATGAAAGAGAAAACAAAATATATTAATGATTAAGATGATAATGATGATGATGATCATTATCATCTTCATCATAGATTAATGAATGTGACGATAAAGCCAAGCCCAAATCGAACCAGTTTTATCAATGGATTTTGTTTTATCATCAGAGATAAATGATCAGTTTAATTCCCGTAGAAATGAAATTCAAGTTAACAGAAAGAGAGGAAAAAAACTTTGTTATCATTTGAAAATGATTAACAATCATTGGGTTGGGGATGATTATTATTATTGTATTATCATTTACGATAAAATAATGCTAACAATCAGAGTGAATCTATGGTGAAATGGTTCAATAATATTACCATAGAAATGAATTGAAAGTTATCAAGTTGATTGAATATAATAATAGCAGGAGTGTATTAAGACAAAGATGATGTTAATGATGTTGATGATGATGATGATCAACAATTTAGAAATTAAAAGAAAAAACTAATTACAGGTAAAGGTAAAAATTTTGCGATAAATCACTTTCCATGTAAGAATATATTTTATCAGACTAAATTATAGCTTAAAACAATCTGAATATTATCAGGATTCTAACGATTAGTTATCATAAACTCTTGATGATGATGATGATGATCATCATCATCATCTCTCTGACTCCTCATCTTATTTGCATTTCAACCTCATTCCAGGTAAATTGCCTCAAGGACATTTGATGACTTAGAGGACTCATTATGATGATGTTTTGTTTGTTTCATTGAAAAATAACATATCCCATGGTTGTAACGTGCTAATAATAAACTATGTTATCTCAGGTAAAGGGCCAAACCTTTTTTTCATAATATGAATTAATTTTGAACCTGAATAGGAACAAAAAAATATCGATAACATGAAATTGACTGAATATAAGTTGATAAAAGTAAATTGTTTTCTCAGCTTCATGTAACTTATTAGATGTATCATCTTAAATATGAATAAGATAAGGTAGATTTTTCAGTTAAGATTATGCTCAAGCTAAAAGGAGTCTATGAAAGGTTAAGGTACCAAAAAATTCAGCTTAAAATCTTACAAAACGGAAAATTAGTCCCGATGGAATCTGAGCACCCATTCATGAAAAATTCAGATTCATATGCTAACGGTATTATTAATATCATGACACATATTTTAATTGTGATTATTGATCTTTAATCAACTGGATTTCAATTAGTTTGTATTGTCACTGATTAAATTGCTCTAAATTTCAACAGTCTATTCATATGATAATCTAACTCGTTTCGAGACTCGAATGTTATATTTTTTTTTGATTCTTTTGTGATAAATTCATTATTCCTCTTTTTTCACTGATTGAATCAATTAAATCTAATTGTTTCACTTTCTATCTGTTGATTTAATTCCAGAATAATTACTGTAAATAATTATTGCTTAATCCAATTGAATTAAAACCTTTTTCCAAATTCAATCGAAATGATTGATTTTCATTTATTGTTAAACTTTTCAATGTGATTAACTTTTTTCAGTCGTCACATTGTTTTCATGAGCATTTCATGTGATTAATGAATTTTTCACTTTAAATTGAATTTGAATTTGAAATTTCAACAATTGATTTCATCGCCACCATTGTTGTTACTCTTTCTGCTTTTATGATAATTTAAAATGAGAATTTAATTCAATCAGATTAGCTTGAATCTCTTACTGTTTTTACAATGATTTTTAGCGATAAAGATTCAGCAGATAATTTGGTAAATTTGTTCTCACCATCATTGACGATAATTTAGTATCTTCCATCTTCATCATCTTCTTACTCCTCATTCTCATCATCCTCCTTTTCTGTCATCATCATTGTCATCTTTTTCTCTTATTCTGTAATGGATTTTCTTGGTAAACCATTGGAACCTTAAGAAATCATGTAAACAAGAAATGCAATCAAAGCAAACTTTAGATCCTCATCCTTCTGGTCATCACTGGTCAGTCCAATCGATTCCATGCCAGTGAGTTAATGGATCAGCCCAATAACTGACAATGGATTAGTTTGTTTTTGATATTGTTTTTTTTTTCGTCAGAAATATTCATTCACCTAAATAACTTTTGATTAATTTTTCATTTTCACCGAAAAAAATTGTAACATTTTGAAAAAACTAATTAGAGAAAATGTTCAAAAATTGTCTTCGAAACCATTTTGATAATTTAACTAATTACTGTTTTTCTTTGCACATATAGATTAAAATCTAATTAATCAGTACCAATAACAACAAGAGATTAAGATAACAATGATACATATATAAGATATTAACAGTTTATCAATTGCTTGTTTACTTGATTATCTTAATCAACTTACCTCATTTACTTTCTTCTTATCATTAGTTTTTTATTTTGTGTTAATCATCAAATTGCAATTGTGATTAGTGTTTGTGGTTAATCATTTGAATGAACTTTTCATTTTCTCAACATTATCTATCAATCAAGGTGTAGATGATATATTTTTTTCTGGTTCTCTTTTTCATTCAACTGATCACAACAACAACAACAAATGAATCTATCAACATGATGAATAAAATGCCTGCATGGTTGTTGAGTAATTCAGAGAAATTGAATTTCTCTCATTTTGATTGATAAAACTAATTTAGATTGGCTAATGATTTGTTTAACTGATTGTTTCCATTTAACAATTATCATCATCATTCTGAATCTATCATTACAAGATAATGATGAATTTGATTTCATGAGAAATGAATGAAATAGTTATTGGAATCAACTAATCAATAATATTAATTGATAGTTAATCATTAGTAGTAAAAAAAATACAAAATAATGAGTGAAAATAATTGTGATTTAATTGTTTTGATTGACAATATTTCACCTTAATCGATATTTCTTGATTTTCAGATTCAAGGTGTGATCAGCAAATGTTAATATTTGTATTGGAATTTGATATTTCAGAAAATTTCAACAATTTTCATATTCTTTTATTTGTTTTCTTGGTGAAATTTGATCGATATTTATTATAATAATTCTCAGTAAATGATAAAAGTAATATCAGAACTCATGGAGCTCATCAGATCCAAGGTGTGCCCATGAAACAATGATAATAACGATTCCTAATGGTTAATCAACAAAAATTGAATCATCTTCTGGAAATCATAGATTTGGTAATCTTAACAATAAAATAATGACACAAACTAAATTAATTAATTTCATTCGAATATGTAATTGTTGACTTTTTGTACAAAGCGATTTTAGATCGGAAAGATTCAAACGAAATCTTTTTTCGAAAAAAATTCAATTCAATTCATCATTAATAGAGTGAAAAGAATCATTCACACTTAATTTTTGAATTAAATTGATAAATACGAATAGATTTCTAGTCAATGTTATTAATTTTCCGGTTTAACTTGTTACTTTTATCGACTAGGACGAAACTGTTGAGTCGCATATGGTTGTGGACTAGGACGCAACTGTTGAGCCAAGAGACTTCGTATAAGTGTTACAGCACTGGCCGAGTTAGACTGACTAACTCCTTGATCCTCGCGTACGCTGTTGCTTTGCTGCAATGAACTAGCCAATGGAATACTCACTGAAATGGTAAATGACACAAGCCCCATGAAACTTACGATGAACAAGAAACACTTGAAGCCCATTATTTTTATTGTAATAGATACTTTGAATTGCAATTAAATTAAAAAAAGTCACTTATTAAAGTTCAAATTGTACTCAATGGTTATTGATCATATACCTTTTATATGGTTTTCTCACAATAGCAATTTCTTGTTTCGACCTCGATAAAGTTACCTGAATAAACTCAAGAATGAATTTATTTATCTTCATGGTAATTGAATGTAAATAATTTACAAATGTCAACTATGATGCGTGATAAGTGATCCAGTTAAATTAACTGAAAATTAGTTTGCTAGTTGTTATAATTGAATTTAAATAGCTAATCAAACTCAAAACTTTTCACCAAGGTTGATGATATGTTGTTTTAACTACACACCTCGTATGAATACAATACTTTCAATGTTGTATGAATAATACCCAGAGTCTTGTTTATTATTATCAATTCATTGTCTATTAATCATATGAATCAATTTTTTTACTCTCCTTTTTAATTGTTAACGTGGGCGATTAGCTCAATCTTAATGATTAATAATAAGATTACCTCAGATTGATTAAATTGCTTCCAGGTTGTGAGTAATTAGAAGATGATATCACAATTATAAACCAGTGAAATCATATCATGAGTAAAGAAAAAATCATTAAATCATCACAATTTAATTGCTATCAAGATAATCATTGATTAGAAAACAAAAATCAACAAATCATTTGACATATTAACAGATTAATCTTAATCCAGATCAATCAAACCAATCGACCAATGAACTTTATTAGATAAATAATTTCTCAGCATTTCCATAGAAACGCTGAAGAGACTCTGAATTTCCGTTGAGAAAGTGCCAATGGATAAAAAAGAGATAATCTAATAGAAAATGATTAGAAAACTTTTTTCTCCATTAAGATATTGATCGAATTAAATAAATCCACTCGATCTCAGTGGGAGTGTTTCCGGTTTACCTTATTATCATTATAATCCATTCAGCGACTTCCGTAGTTGTTAAACCGAATCTTGTTTTTTTTCTGTACTTTCGATGAAAAATTTACCTTTACTTTTGAATATCATCGATAACGTGCTGATAATTTACCGGTTCATGTTGGTGTTTCTTTTTTTTTCATCATCTTAATCCAAATTGAAAGTTTTAACTTAATTAATCCTATGAAAGAGTAAACCTCACCTCTAAATCATTGGTTAATTTAGTTAATCAGAAGCTTAACCAAACCTTTCCTATGATTAACACACCTAAACATTACCATGAAAACTTTTACTTAAGTGAAACTTTTTTTCTGTTGATACATACAACCGGAAACCTTTAATTTCCCATTGAAAAAACGATGAATAGTAATACAATCAACTTATTATTGTTTTCAGTTAGTTAAACATTTTCGATTTCAGTTAATTTTGAAGTTCAAATTTTCGAACATTATTATTATGTAATTAACCAATACAAGGTTCAAAACAATTTTCGACTTTTCATCATTGATAGAGTACAACGAATCATTCAGACTTAATTGTTGAAATAAATTGATAGATACAAATAGATTTCTAGCCAATGTTATTAATTGTCCCGTTTAACTTGTTACTTGCATCGACTGGTGATACACTAGGACGAAACTGTTGAGTCGCGAGACTTAGTATGGAAGTTAAAGAACTGGCCGAGATGGACTGACTAGCTCTAACAACTTCTTGATCCTTGGGTACATTGTTGCTTTGCTGTAACAATGAAACAGCCAATGAAATATTCACTGAAATGGTAAATGACACAAGCCCCATGAAACTTAAGATGAACAAGAAACACTTGAAACCCATTGTTTTTATTGTAATAGACACTTTGAATTGCAATTAAATTGAAAAAAGTCACTTATTAAAGTTCAAATTTTACTCAATCGTTATTGATCATATATTAATACCTTTTATATGGTTTTCGCACAATAGCAATTTCTTGTTTCGACCTCGATAAAGTTACCTGAATAAACTCAAGAATAAATCTATTTATCTTCATGGTAATTGAATGTAAATAATCAACAAATGTCAACTATTATAAGTGATCCAGTTAAATTAACTGAAAATTAGTTTGCTAATTGTTATAATTGAATTTAAATAGCTAATCAAACTCAAAACTTTTCACCAAGGTTGTTTTAACTAATACATGTACCTTGTATGAATACAATACTTTCAATGTTGTATGAATAATACCCAGAGTCTTGTTTACTAATTTGTTTAATAACTATTGTGAACATATTATTGTTTTCAGTTAGTTCAACATTTTCGATTTCAGTTAATTTCGAAGTTCAAATTTTCGAAAAATTATTATTATGTTATTTCAAAGTTCGAATCTTTTCCCCTCTCAATATCGGCTGATGGAAATCAAATTAACTTTAATCTCTGTCATTAAATGTCATTGGTTATCAATTGATAATCAATCAATAGCTTTTGTTGAAAATTGTTGAGAAACAATTAACTAAATCAACTATTCACTGTAGATTGTGGTTAGATAATCAAATGTAAATTTTCAGATGATTATTATCCTTTGCTATTTGATCATTATTATCATTGGGCTGAATACTGATTGACCACAGATAGCCTGAAGGTGACCTTAAGCTGTAACTACAAATTAAAATGATCAAATAAAGAGATGGAAACTTAATTTAAATTGGAAACAAGTTACAATTAAAATTAATAAAGAAAAAGATAGAAACAAAACAAAACAGAAAATCAGCAAAGTTGATTATATGTTTGGTTTAAATTTTTCTTTCTCACAAATAATATAATAACCAACAATTAAGAACCATCAACGAATTGATTTAAAAGAAAGAGAGTGAAAAATGAAAACCTCACAATCGGTCAACAATTAACAATGATAATGATACAAATACAGTAATTGATACTAACCAATATTGTACTTAAAGGCCAAAACAATTAAAAGTAAATTGCAATTAAACTCAGAGAGAGAGAGAGAGAGAGAGAGAGAGAGAGAGAGAGAAATAAGAAATACAATTAAAAGGAGCAATTTCAAGTTCCAACAACAATTAATGAAATCTAATTGTAAAATTAACAATGAAGAGGAACAAGATGATGAAGAAAAAAACAATAAACAAGATGAGGATGAGGATGAAAAGATGAGGATGATAAGTTGAAAATCCTATAAATCGGGAAAACTAATTATCCTTTGGTTGATTAATTTGATTGTTAAACCATTTCAATTGGAATAGGTTTTGTTTGTTAGTTTCTTTTGCTTTTCCTTAATGAAAGTGTAATATTAAATGCACAATATAGGATTATGATACTGATGATGATGATGATGATTAGATGAAGATGATAATGATTATGATTATGATGATGATGAAAATGATGATTCCTAAGAATCCGGATCTATCTCTCACTCATTTGTTTTGATGGCCAAACCTTAAAGAGACCACGCAACAGTCTAATTACATTCCATTGGCATATACAACACCAAAGTGCCCAATACAACAGCCTCCAGGCACATTGGCACATCCCATTTATAAGTCACTTGTAACTTCACTCTCCATCATCACCATCATCCTCATCTTCATCTTCATCTTCATCATCTTTTTCACTTCTTTAACAATATATAATAAATATTTATCACAATTGTTTCAGCAACCAAACTGAATACAAAACCGATTCATATATATATCAATATAAAGACTCGTGTGTCCCATTATTGGTTATAAATGCTATAATATTTTGACCATCATTCGGTTAAATTATCGTTCTAATTGTTGATTTATTTATTTATTCACCTTAATTAAGAATCTAACAAACAAATAATAACAAGAGTTTAACCTTTGGAGTAAAACTTTTTCACCTTTTTCATTAGTTTCGATTATCATTTAATTGCTTTTCCTCTCTTACCTGTTTCTTGTTTGGATTTTTAAACGTTTATCAGGTAAACTGATTAACCTCTGGGTCGATGATTTAGTAATTGATTAGCCTGTTTAATGGTCACTTTGTGTGTAGTTTTGTGTGTGTGTGTATAAGTACAATTTACCTTGTTGATTAACTAATTGTAACAATCACTATGAGAAAATTGTTTCTTCAATATCTTTTTCTACGGGTTATTATGCGATTGTATTGATTTGTAATCTTTGCAATCACAAATCAACTGATTAACTTTTCTATTTATCTTTTCACGATTTACTAATTAATCAACAACTATAAGTATATATGAATTTCGTTGATATTTATTAAAGTAACTGAAATAATTTCCACATTTAGATTAATATAAATAGAGAAAAGTTTTAATAACATTTCGAGTTATGGAAAATCATTCAACTGTACCAATATTGTTACCAAATTGTTTCTCGATTTACCATCAATCATGTAAACATTAGTTTCACTTGCAAATTATGATCACAATTAACTTTAACAATCAATTTACTAACTAAAATGTTCATCATTATAATGATAATAACTATTGATGAATAATAATTTTCATATGAAACTTATTGTATTCCTATTCAGTTTATACTCTCATATATTGGTAATAGTAAATGTTACCTTTTTTTTATTGTTATTTATGACATTTTGTTTACAATTTATAGTAAATAATTTATTCATAATTTATTAAATTATCAATATGAATATATTTAAATTGTTTTCGTACCTTTGGATATATGAAGAAAAAAATAACTAAAATGAATGGACATCGTTTCATTGTCCACTTGATTGTTGGTTAGTTTCAGTTATGTATTTTGTTGTTGTTGTTCAGTTTGTTTTTTGCTTCTTACCTTTGCTCATAATACATGAGAGGAAACGTAGCGTGAAAAATGATTCATACATTTGGACATTAACTGGACACAGGTTGATTGTCATTGTGATTGACCATCGTCTCTACTGTCCACGAGTCTTCAAGCCTGTGATACTTTGTATTTTCAATTTTCGCTTAATTTTCTGTGATAAATTGAATTTCTAAGCTAAAATCATAAATGGTTGATTGTCACAATAGTTATAATAATAATAATGATCATAATTTTTGATAGTTTATTAATTGTTGGACAATTTTTTTCTATCAACCATTATGTTATTTTGGTTTCGTCCCTTTAACTGTATCAATAATTTGGATCTGATGGACTAACATATGAAATCGTTTCTATTTCTATGGATAATGTGATGACCGAAACTTTATCATTGAGATGACCATTACCGATTCTATCGACTAGAATAATTTGATTTTCTTAAGCTCAAAGGTAATTGATATTCGCCCCTTGGAATTGGAAACGTAGGAGGAAGTATAATAACTGATAAAAGTAGCATGAATTAAATGTTATCAATTTGATGAATTATTTAGTTTTCGTTTTCTATTAATATATTCATGATTCTAATCTTGTTCAAATCTCTGAGGTAAGATTAAGATTCATTTTTGAATTACGATAATTATCATTAGCATCGTTATGGTGGCGAAGATTATTATATTTACTCAGTGTTACTGTAAATATTAATAGATTTAGTTTCAAGTTGATAATTTAATTTAATGTGGTGATTAACTTGATTTTGTACATGAAATTGAATTTGCGTTTACGAACAATTTAAATTTTCAACTAAAACTTTTGAAAGAAAAAGAAAACTTTGAAAAACTATTGCAAGACCACCAATGAGAGACCTTAGGCCTTAAGATTTTACCTGAAGATGAGGATGAAGATGATGATGATGATGTCTATATGTGCGGGAGTAAAATAGGGATGATGATAAAGACGAAAAGCTGAAGAAAGATGAGAAATACTGATAAAGTGTCAAGTGAAAAAAAGTGATAAACCAACAAGTATTTATTACCTTTTCCATTGAGTTTAACATAGAGAGAGAGAGAGAGAGAGAGAGAGAGAGAAGGTCAATGAAGCAAATTAAAGGTATCAATGAGATGATGAAGATGAGGTTGACTAGAAAAAGACGCGTTCAACTATAAAACATTTATAATCCAAACGATTATCCCCGATTAACCAATGGATACCCAGCGGCCAAGCCCAGAATTCAACAGGTAAGATCCAGTCTCATATTTTGATCTACCCTGTTCAATGAGACGTGTGAGTAATGACATTAAATGCTCATAATAAACAAGGGAAACGGTAAAAAAAACTCCATAGGTAACCAAAGGTAACCCTAACTTGGAGCGACAAGAGTTTGTTGTCGAAACGATCTCTTATATTTATAATCCGTCTTAATAAGCGATTGCGATAAAATTAACCTTCAAATGAATGAACCGTTTGGTTAAAAATAAAGATAATCGGATAATCCTAATCCGAAGGGTGAAAAAAAAGAAACTTCTATTTCCCTAGTAGATTATGTTTCTCCATTAATTTACTCAATCTCGATTTTGTTATCCACCACAATTTATCATATTGAGTTTATTTGTTAATCCGATTCGCTAATCAATTGTGACTTTAAACTACCTTAAAATTTAATATCACCGGATTAACAGTTTTCTGCTTCTTACCTGATGAAAGTTTAACACCGATCAATGAATGTCAACAACACTTAACCTGTACGTCTAAGTCGCAAAGGAGGTAAGGTCAAAACTATTGGTCTTCGGTCCCGTTTTTACCTGGTGACCTTAACACCGGATACATTGATCAAATTTTGTTACGGCGTAAATCGTGTGCCTGTGTAATCATAATCATTTAATAACAGAGATTATCAATTCTCAAAGGTAACTATTAAATTATATTAGTTAATCATCAACCTTTTGTTGAAACTTGATTACAGGTTGTAGGTCAATCAACGTATCATCAATATTATTATTATCACAGTTAATAAAGTTAATATTGAATTGAAGTTTCCAATGTTACTCTTTGTTGGGTGAGAAGATTAAACCAAGATTAACTTCCGAAAGTTAATTTAATAATCTCTTTATTTATCTTATATTAATAGTTAATCTACTGGCAGAGTAATGATTAGTTAATAAACTGGAAACGGAAATCACGAATTAACCTTTTCTTTTACTTTTTTTCTAAGAATAACAAAATCTTTGGGTCAATCAGATCAAAACTTTCGGGATTTCATTTCCTTTGGGTCAAGAAAATTGAACAGTTTTAATTGTTGATTGTATAATATTGATTAATTGTTCACTATTCTTTATCACAATTGATATATTAATTTAATTTGTCGCAACAATTTAATCTTATTTTTCACACTCAACGGTTAGTATTCAAATCTAATGATTGTTGATTGTTGATTTAATTGTTGATTCTATTTCGTTTTGTCTGTTGGTCATTATTATTATTAAATCAGCAATTAAATTGCACGCTTATGATAAATTAAATATCTTTTCATTATTAAATATGATTACTTTTAATTCAACAATTTAATGATTAACATGATGATGATTTAATGATGATTACAAGGCACGAGCAAACTTTTTTTTTGAACTGGTTTAAATTTAGGTTATTTTTGAATTTAAATTCTAATATTAAATTGTGATGATTAACTTGTAAGATTTGTTTTCAACTAATTGGAAACAATTTAGTAAAACAATCAACCAATAATCAGTATGAAAAGTATATTACAACATGTAATTGTTTGATAAATTAAAATGAAAATCAGTTGATTGTTTGAAGAGTAATCAAAAATATTGTTGATATTGCCATTGATTAATTGTGTGACCTGACAATTAAATATCTTATATATAATATGTATGAGATTAGATGAAATTAACTCTTGTCAAGATAAATATTTGATGTATTATTATTATTTTTAATCATAACGATGATAAATAAACAACAATCAAGCAAATTGTTGGTATTAAATCAAGTTCAGGTTTGTAAAATAAAAACAACAACAAAAATTAAGGATAAAGTTGATTATGATTAAGTTAATGTATCAAAAATAATAGGAAGAGATGTCGTAAGAAAATTATTATTATACAATTGTTGTAATAATAATAATAATAAGGAGGCGGCTTCGGGTTGATTATGCTACGAAATGGGACTTACTTGCGATTCGGGGAGGAGCGAAAAGTAGCCTGACTAGAACGGCGGAGAGAAGGAGGAAGAGGAGGATGAAAGAAAGGAAAGAAAGAGATGATAAGAAGAAGAAGAAGATGAAAATGAAGAGAAGGGAAAGAGACGAGAGAGCGAGTTACAACGGCAAACGAAAAGTGACCTGGAAACTTGTTTCTCAGTTGCAAGTTTGATTATCTCGCATCAACAACACAAATTGCTCATTGAAAATTATACTCATCGAACTTGTAATTTACCTGTAAGTCAATTGGTAGCAAGTAGATCACTTTTTTTACCGCTCTCGCCCTTGGCTCTATGGATGTGCTAAGGTTACGATAGTAAAGTTATTAAATTATTAATCAATGTGCTAAGATTTTCGATCTGTTTTTTTTGATAAATTTTCGTGAAGTTTTTTTTCTTTCCTCCCTGTGACCATTTTTGGAAGTGATTTATATGTTATGGAAGTCGAACTTGATCGTCGATGTCCATCTAATCTAATTCCCGAGTGGACAGATAAACATCTATCCGCCGATATGCATTCACTTAATATTCAACAATCAATTAATTGTTTAACCGGTGCTGCGGTTCTACACCATCACCATCATCATCATCATCAAATCCATCGAAATGGTAGAACTTATTTAACCGATAATCGAAATGACTCTTCATACTTTGACCATTCATCGTCAGGAGGGTCAAATGGTACTTCGTCCAATGGTAACTCACAACATTCCCATTCGATTCATCCTCATCACCATTCTGCTCACCATGGACAGAATTCTCATTCTCACCATCCTCATCATCCTCATCATCCTCATGTTCCTCATCCTCATCACCCTTCATCATTAATGTTTGGACATCATTCACCATTCTCATCAATACCTCCCCCTCCACCTCCACCATCAACCTCAAGTCCAGGACTTAGTTCATCATCATCACCACCCTCATCAAACTCCCCCAACAGTTTCCGTGTCCCTGGAGGTGGCCTTAATCAGCCTCATTCTCACTCTCATCCTCATCATTCATCATTCCACCATAACCTAACCTCATCATCTTCATCCCCTTCCTCCATGGCCTCATCTTCAAGTCCAACCTCATCCCTTGTAAACGGAAATAATTACACCAATCTACTTGTACCATCAACTGATACCATGTGGGAAGATATCTCAGCAAGTATATGTAATGATTTCCCTGTTGAAGTGAAAAGTGAAACCGATAATATGAATCATGATCAACACCATAATCATCATCATCATTTATTAACAACAGCAACCAATCAGCATCAATACTCATTCCGTTCAAATCTCTCAGTCCCACTAATCCCAAGTCCTCCATCATCATCAACCTCATCAACCTCATCCTTTATCACTGCAACAAACAACAATAACAATGGTTCATCATTTACCACCACCACAAATAGTAATAATAATAACAGTAATTCCAATACCAATTCAAATTCTAATGTTCAAAATTTAAATGGACGACATCCCAACGGAAATATTAATTCATCGAGTGACAATTCTAGTGGATCAATATTTGGTAATCATGGGTCAAAGGGTAATTATCATCCATCGTCAACCACAACAACCTCATCATCTTCATCATCATCTTCAACTTCATCGACAAGTATGTTATCACCTTTACATGGACACAACCGAATGTTACTCTACATGCCACCCACTCCACCCAATTCCGAGCCCGGTTCACCTTCCAATCAACTTCACTTGGCCAATCATGGGAACACTGGACATCACTCACAACAACAACAACAACAACAACAGCAACAATTAAATACTCAAAGATGTGTAACACCAAACGGTGGCTCATCTACATCCGCCGCTGCCCCACCTCCACCTCCACCTTATAATCCGGCATCAGGACACCCGATGAACGGACCAATTGCAGGTTCTTCAGTACCTGGTCATCCTCATCTCTTATCCGGTCATCCTCATCATCCAATGCACACATCATTATGTACAACATTGGGAACATCATCATCATCCTCAACAACATCCTCATCTTCATCTTCATCACCATCAACAACAAATAGTCATGGTTTAATGGGTCATACAATGAATCCAGGTATTGGTGACGGACTGACCACAATAAATAATAATAATAATAATAATAATAGTACATCAACAAACACGGGTTCAATTATTTCACATCATCATAATCATCACTCAATGAATCACCATCATCCTCATCATCATAATCATCATCATCCTCAAGTAGATCTACATCTTCATCGACAACAACACTCACATCATCATCATCATCTTCTTCTTCACTGACTTCAGGTCAGTTAATTCTTGGCACACAAAAATATAATCGACGAAATAATCCCGAGCTTGAGAAGCGACGTATTCATCATTGTGATTATCAAGGTAAGTTGAAAATTTTCTCAAACAATCAAGAATAATTGTTGAAAACCACAAACAATCAACAGTTAGTTTAAGTTATCATATCAATTATCAAATTGTTTTGGTCAACATATATAAAGTTTTTAATTTAATTGTCGCACGAAAATTCAAATATAATAACAAGTTTCAAATCAAATCGCGTGCTCTCGTGTTTGATTAACATAAACATCCGTTGATTATAAACCATAACACTTTCAATTAATACGATTGACAATGAGCATAACTATTAACACGCAATTACAATTAAAAGTACAATTTGATTTGGTTTATTAAAGTGAAGAGTAGCAAAAACAAAATAAGAAAAAAATATTTTCATTTCTTTGGATATGAATGGAAATTCAAATTCAAATGAATATGATAAAACAAGGAAGATTTTTCTTGAAATGATGATGAGAGAGATGGTGGATAATGATGAGGATGAAGATGAAGATGAAGATGATGAAGGTGATGGAGATGGTGAACAAGTGAAAGAAAGTAAAGGAATCAAAGTTAGAGAAAAGAAAGATAAAAAGAAAGGGAGATAACCAATTAGAAAGACGCACCTTAAGGTGAAGTTTCTCTCTCTCTCTCTCTTTCCAAGAGAAACAAGAGTTTCTTTTTTAGTTTCAATATATTATTCAGTTAATTGGCCTCAGTCTTTTGCTAGGCCATTTTGTCGGACTCTTGGTTCCTCTAAGATAATCAACATAATCGTCGTCACCAGTATATCTTTTACCGACCGTTTTGTAGTTCAATTTCAAGCCTATTATAGGTGCTCAGTTTAAGTTTTTGACGAGTGTCTTTATCTGTGAGTGTGTTTGACCCTTGGTCAATCAAGCAATTTCATTGAGACTATTTCACTTTGATTTGTATCACACAATATAAATACACACTGTAAATCAATACAAGGATAACAAACTAAAGGTTATCCTATAAAAACAAGTTCTAGCCTCAGGGATAATTCAATTATTGAGTTAACAAGAGGAGTAAAGAGAGAGAGAGAGAGAGATAAAGAGAGAAGACAAAAGATGATGAGGATGAGGATGAGGTAGAAAAAAAGTCAAAGATAAAGCAAATTGTCAGGTAACAAAATGGTTTCCAGTTAATTGTTATTAAAGTTAAGGCATTAAAATAGTTTCTTAGTGTTTAGGACAATTAAATTTAAAAATTACCAATCAACATGATACCAAATTTGATGATGATGTTGACATTTGATCAGGTCAATGGACATAATATCTAAGTAATAATAATAATAATAAGTTACCTGGTGTAATATATTCATTTCCGGTTCCAGGTAAATGTAAAGACTAACAAAAAATATATTAAGAGAAACATGAACAGGTAACATGCAGTGAGAAATAAAAAAGTTTTTTTTTCTTTGAAGTAAAAGTGGAAAAAGTGAAGATTGAATTGATTATTTTAATGGAAGTTGAAATGGAAAAGGAAATAGTTAAATGAAAGAGAAAAAAAAAAGAAATGGTCAAGTGAAGGGAGTGAGAAAAGGAGTCAGAGGGTGGGAGTGAGAGAGGGTAATGGACACTAGTTAAGGTGAGCTAATTGTCTTGAGAGAGAGAGAGAGAGAGAGATGATGATGAAGATGCAATGATTACTTTTCCAATTTGATTGTTACCCATTGGTGAGATGGTTAAGCATTAACCTGTTAACAAATTACATGGTAAAGGAAAAGGTTTCAAGTGAGTGGATTATTAAATCAGATGATGATAATGATGATGATGATGATGGAGAACAAGGTAAAGGGTTAGAAATAAAAACATTTAAATGTTTGTGTAAGAAAAAAACTTGTTGATCTGCATCACAATTAAAAGTGAAGAAAATTGTTTTGAGACGAGTTCTTGTTGATTCCATCATCTTGACCGCACCTTAAACATCATCATTTCCAGTTTCGATTAAAATTGTTGACCATCAACATTCATTTCCCAGAGAAAGAGAAAGAAAGAAAGAAAGAAAGAAGTTAAATA
Source organism: Panonychus citri (assembly GCF_014898815.1). Taxonomy (NCBI): domain Eukaryota; kingdom Metazoa; phylum Arthropoda; class Arachnida; order Trombidiformes; family Tetranychidae; genus Panonychus; species Panonychus citri. Next base: position 203,855 of record NW_026515520.1, on the reverse strand, counting down.
TAAAGATAGAGAGAGAGAGAGAGAATAAAAAATGATTACTAAATAAACAAAACTCATCTCATCTCATCACTGTAATTAATAATAATCAGATTAACTCCCAGGTCACGTGACAACTGCTAATCCTCATCAAGTTCAATTAGATTATGATTACAATAAGATTGTGATATAAGATTAACGTTAAGATCTTGTATTTGTGTATATTGATTGTGATTGTGATAAATGTTTCGTTGATTAAAATGATCTTGTTGATGTTGATTTTTTTTGTGTTGTTATTTTCTTAGATATTAATTGTATTCATGAAGGTGTGTTAACTTGAATCATTAATTGAACTGAATTAAACTGCTGTTTGAGAGCCGCTAGGCATGATTATCAAGAATCAACTAACTTTGTCTTCATCATCTTCATCTTTCTTCTTCTTCTTCTTCATCATCTTGTTTTCTGATGAACGAAAAGCCCAAGGACGTTTAGTAACGGAAAAACGTTGCAAGGTAATTGTAACGTGCGTACGTAGCATTGAACTAATAAGAATTGACTCTTTTTCTATTATATTCTTGATAGTTTCCATTGCCTTTTTGTTGTTTCTTTTTTCTTTCTTCTGTTGATACTTCCAAATGATGATAATGTTTACAAGAGAAACAAAAAAAGGGGAAATGACTCAGATGATGAGGATGGAGGAAAAGAGAAAGACAGAGAGAAGAAAAAAGAAACAAAATATAAAGGATAGTGAATGAACATGGAAAAAGAATAAGAAAACTTTTAAATCGTTAGAACGTAAAACATTAGTCTCATGGGACTGAAAGTCCACAGATTTCAACAGTATTATTATTCTGTGTTTTTTTGCTTAATAAATGAAAGTAGAGCTCAAAATGCTGAGAGAGAGAGAGAGAGATGAAGGTAATGATGATGAAAAGATCTCAAGAAGAAAGAAGAAAAAGAGAAAAAGAAAGAAAGAAACTGACAGAGTTGACAAATTAATCGTCCGCTGCGAAATAGCCTCATCTTTGTTTCTCTCTCATTCTTCTTTATCATCCTCATCCACCTTTTCCTCCTACTACTATTTTGCTCCTTGTTTAACTTTAACGATCCTATGAGATGATGATAATCGTTCATCTTCCTCCTCCTTTACCTCTTATTGTTTTCCTTTGATAATTAAGATGAACCTTAAAGACTCAGCATGAAACTTTGTTGAAATTTAGTTAATGATGAATTTTGATCCTCATTATCATCATAACTCATCAACAGGTATCATAATCATCATCATTACCAGTTGATTACAATTGTATCATTGAAACTTTCATTTACTTTCCATTGATCAATGAAATCTCACTCTCTCTCTCTCTCTCTCTCTCTCTCTCTCTCTCTCTCTTCCATCTCTGTATGTGAGTGTAATTCCTGACACTTTGAGATACTTGGGTGGTTCTTGAGGCGGGATTTTCGAGAGGCTTTTCCAAAGGGCTTAATGTGGTTCTTAATGAGTGAACCCGAAAGCTCAAAGGGTTAAAAACAAATACACAACAAAAAAAAACATTAACTTTCAACACATTAACTGAATATCAATTGATATCAACAGATAAAATCAAGTGTTTACATTGAAAACATGTAAACATTTTGTTTCTTACCTTGATAATCATTAATTGTTATTGAATATCAACGAGTTGATTCAATTCATGCAGAGCAGACTGTAAACAATTTCTCATCCAACAATTAAGCTTTTTACTACTTAATTAGTATCATGAACTGTTAACCATCTGCTTCCATTTAATTAACTTTAATTGATTGAAATATTAATTTGATTATCAGATAACAATGAAAACAAATAATAGCATATCAATGGATAAGAGTTGAAGGAAAATCAATTGAAAGTATTGGTAACAATTAGTAACCATAGAAACTAGAGAATTGGTTGAAAGTTGATTGTTTACTATGATTTAACATCAACAATCAATGGTTGATAAACATTAAGGTGAACAATTTATTTACAATCAAATCAAATTACAATGAAAATGATTTAGTGAAAACCTTTGGGTCAAACTTTTTGTATTAATTTTATTTTATTTTTTTTCCTTCTCAATGGGAAACAATAAGCTGACCAATGTTTTGAATAAATAAATCAACAGCAATTTATATATAACATGATAGTAAATATTTGACCAAATGATAATGATTAACAAACTGATTTAAATTTAATTGTTTGTTTACCTTTTAATTGTTAATTTTTGTACCAATTTTTCAATCTATTATTCAGGTTGCACCAAAGTGTACACAAAGAGTTCCCACCTTAAGGCTCACCAGAGGATCCACACAGGTAAATATATCGGTTAATCTAATTAATATTTAGTTAGACGTTGATAATAATAGTAATGATCAATTGATTGTTGTTGTAACAATTAGCTAACTAAGTTGAGTAAAAAATCCTATAAGTAAAATCAGGGTTGGTACTTAAGGTAAGTCAATGGATAAGTTGAAAGTCACGATTTAGTCTAAGGTGTTAAAGATTAGTAATTGTATATAAAGAGCTACTATTAGCACATGAAAGCAATTAAAGGTTAATTGTGTTTACAAAATGTTTCTAATTAGCACCTACGTATTAATTGTTCCCTTGTAAATTTCATTTCATTTCATTTTGCATGATGATGATGATTGCTAATTGTTTTCCATTCTCATGATGATCGTGATCATTTGTTTCCATTTCCGATTTTTTCTTCTTTCTATTTCCCTTTAATCGTTGCAACGATTTTCTTATTTTTCCATTTTTTTTTCTCTCTCTCCTTCTTTTTTTTCATATTCACCTTAATGTCTTGCTGATCACTTTTTGCTTCGTTATAATTTGGCTGCATGATTTTCGTTGTAATTGTTTACCTGCGACACACATTTCGATTGTTACATTAGGTGAGAAACCCTACAAATGTACCTGGTTGGAGTGCCAATGGCGATTCGCTCGTTCCGATGAGCTTACCCGACATTATCGTAAGCACACTGGAGCGAAACCTTTCAAGTGTAAAGTTTGCGAACGATCGTTCGCACGTTCAGACCATCTAGCACTTCACATGAAACGCCATTTACCCAAGAATCATAAATAATCGCCTTCACTATCATCCTCTTCATCATCACCATCATCATCATCACACTTTTTGCACGTCAACACGTAAAAGACAATCCAACAGAGTTTTTTTTCCTTGTCCCCTGTAGTAGCTCAATGAACATTTCCATTGGAAAAATCTTCTCACAAACTTCAGAGATTCAGCTTTGACCTGAGTGAATTCATTTTCCAGCCTGAAACTCCCGATTATTCAATTGGAATCATCTTCAACAGGATAGATACACCGAGAGAGCGAGAAAGACTGATAATGATAATTATAAGAAAATGTTTATCATCATCACCATCGTTTTCATATAATCATTAATTTCATGCTCATCAATTAATCCTAAAGTGAGATTAATGAACACAAAAAAAAAGATATTAAATAAAAAAAAAACAAATTCTGCTAACAGAGATTCCAATTCATTCAGAATTATATCATGACCACCTACATGTAAATATATATTAATAACTTACACCAACTCACATCATCAACAATCAGAAGCCAAGCTTGTCAATTAAATGATTATTTCAATTAAAATTAATCATAATTATCATGATACCATCATGTAGATATAATTAAATATCATCTCGATTCCCTAATCACAATAACCCAATGTAACCTTCATGTTTTTTTTTCAATCACACCAACACTTAATATCTTATTATTATTATCTTATATAATTTTAATAACATGATAATATTATTACTTGATTAATTGACTAATTGCTCGTGTGATTATTTCTCTATTATTGTGATTACAATTATCACGATGATGATTAACAAATGAAAAATGTGAATGATTTAAAATGAAAGGGAAAATAATCAACATCTCACTCGAAATACATACTTGATAGCATTTGCAATTAATTGATAACCATTAATTATTTGTCTTTTTCTCAAGTTAATTATTAATTGTTGGTTAATCATCGTCAATGAGAGAGCGTGTTAACAAAGTATAAATTATCTTGATTGATTAAATTGTTGACAATTAAGTATTAATCGATTGGTGAGAGGAAACATTAAGACAAGTCCTGAGATTAGAGATGAAGATGAAAGTGTTGATGATTATGTCGTGATTGAATAATTAAGTAAAAGGATTAAATTTGTTGCTCAACAAAATCTGATTATCTTAATTTTTTTTCTGGTTTTCTCAATGATTAACTAATGATTATTTGCTAAATTATTAATTGACATTAAACAGGTTCAGATTCAATTTAAACTTCCCCTTTGACTCGCAAGGGCCTCATCACCCTCTTCTCAGGTAATTCAATGAGTTACGGGTTTTGCAAGTTTAATATCAACGTTTAGATGGATTAAAACTGGATAAGGAATATGTTGTTTCTTTAATGGTTAGTTAATTAGTTAATTCTGAGAGAGAGAGATGATGATGATGAATAAGAAAGTGTGTCCTTCTCTTTGGCTATCTTCATCTTCCAGGTTAATTCAACCACGAAAAATAAGAGAGCAAAGAAAGAGATCTGAAAACCCTAAGGCAATTTCTTATTCCTTGTTACCCTGTAACTTACAGAGTATGTCACAGTGTGTAGTCCTTTAAATGCTGCTCTAATTTTGCTTTTTTTAGTCCAGGTAAATAACAGGTATCAATGTAAGAGAGAGAGAGAGAGAGAGACCTAGGGTATTGGGATAAGTTCAAAAATTGGACATAACTAATTAGCTCGAAACGTTTTCTGTTTTGAAAACGATTGCCGGCCTTAGGAAAACGTTGAGAGAGTGAGATGATAAATGATGAGGATGATGTTGTTGTTGTTACTCTTGATAATGATCAACTTCATCATCACCATCATTATGAATGATAGACGATATATTTCATCAAGTGTCCATCTAGTGATGATCAGATCAAAGACGGAAACATCCAAACGGATTTTGACCTTTGTTTGTTTAGCAAAAAAAAACCCAAAACTTGATAGTCAAAGTTTCAACTTCACATTGACTCTCACACTCTGGGTTTTTTTGACACTTCGATAGCATTATTATTATCATTATCCCAGTATTGACCATATCATGAAATCTTGACCCATATGTTTGCTTGGATAGGATCATCTTGTTATCATTGATGAAAATAATAATAATAATAATAACTGATCAAGATTAAGATAATCTTTTACCCTGATGGAAAGATTAACCCAGTTGATTTGGTAAACAAATGGACATGACATTTTTTTGATGGACACAACTGACACCTCAATTGTGTACACCTTTGACCCTTTGAAACCTTAAAACATGAACAGCAAACAAAAAGTAATAACCTTTTTCTCAATGTCCTCGAAAAGTTGAAGAAAGAAAATTATTATTATCGTGATAATTTTGTTCTGAACAATATTCAAAAAACATCGTCGAAACTGTTGATCCGTAAAAATAGTTTTTCATCTGTAACAATCAAGGTAAGTCAATTGATTTGATTCCGATTGTGTTGTTATCTTAATAACAATTTAAATCTAATCTTAACCCATTAAAGTTAATTCCTTTCAATTATGACAGATTCATATTTCTTGTTATTAACTTGATAGCTTATTATGATTTAGGATAATGATAACATCTGATTGATTAACTTGCTTTTTTCCTGATGATTAGATGATTATTAAGACGAAATTTAATTTGAATGGAATTGATTGTGATTAAAGCTCACAATTTAGTTAATAATTAAACGATATGTTTTAATAAATTGTTGGACTATCTCTTGTGATCATGATTATTTACCCGAGTTAATGATTAAGTTAATTGTGATAGTTTTTTTTATCTGATTTTGTTGAAACTTTTCAATATTATTGATCTTGTTGTTATTGATTTTAATCAATGAGTATTTGAACAATTAAGAGGATTAGTTTAAATATTAGTTGAATTTCAATGGAAATGTTAAAATCTCATTTTGATTGCTGACAAATGATTAGCTGATTATTGGAAAGTTAAATTGTTTTTCCCCATTAAAGATTAACGATAAGATTAATGATCCAGTGATTAAGATTATCAGTCATGGGTAATTGATGATTAAACACGTTTTTAGTATTTTTTTTCGGGAAAGAAAATCAGTTGATTGTGACCAAAGGAGAAAACAAATCAAATTAATCTGTGACCATTCAGTTGACCAGGTCAAAGGGTAAAAAGTAAACAAGAGAATGAGAAAGAAAGAAAAAAGATTGGTCAAGACTTAGGAAAAAAGTACATCGTACATGTCCAAGAAAGTAAAGGTCAGTGATGGTCAAGGGTAAAAGGTAAATTTGTGTGAGGGCTAAAAGGGAAACCATTTTAAAATTACAGGTTAGATTGACAAGGAATCATAGTGAAAATGAAAGACATTGAAATGGGTGAGAGAGGATCAACTATATGATGAAGATGAAGATGGAGATGAAGATGGAGATGAGGATGAGGATGAGGATGAGGATGCTTACATATTGGCATGTATGCTAATTGAATGGACCAGCATTCAAACTATTGACAGTCTATGGGAATTTGAAGATTGAATAAATTATTATAATTTATTATTGTTATATAATTATACGGGTTTATTATATTCAACGGGTATCCGGGTATTCATGTTGATTGAATTTGTTACAATTAACTAATTGTTTATATGTAATTTGTACTAATTGTATGTTAATTGTATTGGTAACTTGTTATGTTGGTGAAAAATGTTAAATAAAGTGAATTGATTTGAAAACACTTTTGGATTAGATTGTTGATTTGATAGTTAATCAATGAATAAATGTTTATTATTTTTATCTAATAGTTAATTGTGATGATTGTTAATTTGATTCAGTTAAAATCTCTTTGACCTTACATTTGATTATCATACTAATCAATTTAGTTAATTTTCATATCTATCAGTTGACCTTTTTAATTCAATTGGCTTTCGGCTATTGGTTAGTTTAATTAAATCATTTCTCAACTTGATTAATTTGATTCTCACTCTTTGAGAAGCAAAAAAAAAATATATTATCACAATTAACAAACTATCAATGAATATATTTGCAAGCAATTAAGCTCATTATTGAAATTAACGCGACGTTAGTTTTGTATTTTGATTGTTTGATTTAATTGTCACAATTAACCTAATTGATTCAAATTGTTATCATGTAACTCACGAGATATACTTAATTATTTCGTGTTAATCAAACAATTAAATTAACTTTTCACTTTCATCATTATCAAATAAACAATTAAAACATTCAATTTAGTCTAACAGTTAACTAGTTAATTAGTGGCTACCAGTTAATTAATTGTTTCAATTGTTAATTTAACCAGAAAATTTAATTTCCAACATGCAATCATCATGATTATCAAACAAATTTGCAATTAAAGTTAAACAATTAACCCGATACTAAAGTCAACACAATTTAATTGTGTCTGTGAACAATTTGTGATTTGTCATAATTGTTTAATTAAATTCTAGCAATTAACATTAATCATTTCATCACAATATTAACCAATTTAGTTTAATTAGTCAACAAATTAGATCAGTAAATTTACATTTTGACATCTTAATCTGAATGAATTGTGGCAAAAAGTTACAATTTAAATTGTTTCATAGACTTTTATTTTCGTTAATTTAATTAACAATTTAATTTGTGTTTCAAAACAAAACCAAAATTCATGCTGAGAAAAAGTAATCAGTACATCTTAATCACTGGTTAATTTAATTTAATGAATCAACAACAACAAATTAATCCAATTAATTGTCGTTACCAAGAGATGATGATGATAAAAAAATTAACTTGTTCAGGAAAAAAAACCTTGATTGTTGTTGTTTGTTAATTTATAGGTTCACAAGTTGATTAACTGATTGTTATTAATTAATTAGATTGATTTAAAGTGTGATTATGAGTTAGCATTCATTGAGTGTAATCGTCAAATTTAAGCGTCACAATTAAATTTATTATCACTGGTCAAGAGATTGAGTTTTACTCTCAATCACAATTAACTCATATGGTTATTGGCCTTTCCTTGTATTGCCAAAAGTTTGACAGGTTTTATCAAGGAAACCACAAATTTCTGATAATCTTCAGCATCCTCATCTTTAGACTCACTTTTTTATCATCATCATCATCATCAGTATCTCTTTCTCTCTGTCTATTTTATCATCATCTGCTTTCATCTTCTCTGTCGCACTTTTAAACTCATTCACTTAATAGGCACTTTAATAAGAAATCTCTTTCTACATTGACAGCGAAAGAAGAGAAAGAGCCAATCCCTTAGCCCGAAGAAAGAGGAAAAAAGTTTCATCTCACTTAGCATCTTTTCCTCATCTTCCTCCCTCTTATTTCTCTCTCTCTCTCTCTCCAAAGATTCCAAATTGGATAAATTAAAAGGCTCATTTTGATCGCGAATCAATGACAATTTTTATCTCCAACTCGACATCTCTAGACCTCCGAGAGTGAAGACAATCAAACACGTTACAATTACGATTCACGATTGAAATTGAAAAAAGTTCTGTCATTTGAAAGTTTGACTTCTTAACCAGGAAACAATTCAAGTTCCATCGTACTGAGTTTTATCAATAATTTCCAAAAATAATCTTTTAGGTTATCAAATTTTCGTTCAAGTTAATTTAAGACTAATGTTCAATGTAATAGTTTGTAGTTATTGAAGGTAAAGTTATTCATGTTAATTGTTATAATAACTTTTTCTTTTCACAACTTTACCTGAACATTTTAATTTGATCAGCTGTGATTATCATCATGAAATAGTCTCTTGTTTGTTGTTTTTCAAGGTCTGGTCACTTTACCTTGTCTCCTTTTTATCTTTGTCTTTGATAATAATTAAGTAATTACAACAGAGCAATAAAGTAATCAACTCACAATCATTTAACAATCAACTTAATTGACCTTACAAATTATGGTTAATATTACAATCTCAATGAATAAACAGTTCTATCAAAAAAGTGAATGATAATGTAATCATCCAGTTAATGATAAACTTTTTTAGTTTGTTTCTTTTGTTGATTGTTGATGATCAGCTGATCATCTTCCGCATTATCAATGAATTGGAAACTTATGATAAATGTTTTTTTCGTGATTTTTTCAGGTTATTTTAACTCTATTATCATTATAAATATCGTAAGGATGGGCAAGTCAATTAATTGAACAACATCAACAACAACAATTAAGATTATCCCTTAGATAGATTAAGGTTTTAATTATTATTACATTGAAAGGAATGAGAAAACAAAACGTTTTTATCATCAGAATATATTTGATAAGTTCATCAGTAAATCAGTTAATCGTTTACTTTTAAAATCATCAGACTGAAGATTATTAAATCAAGAAAAAGATAATCGATCGAATTGTTTAGAACTTTTTTTTTCTCTCTCTCTCTTTCTTTTGGAACTTACAATTTATGATGAAAATTTCGTTGATTGTTGCAAACTTTTAACGATGTTTCCTGTCATCAATATGATTACATATTTTCCCGCCTCCTCCTAAATGATCACCATCAACATGATGATGATGATGATCTTGATTGGGTTAAATGGCTTGAAGGCTCATTAAGATTTGATGGACTAATTAATGGTTCTTGTTCAAAGTAGGCTGAACCAGATCAATATCTTAACCTGTAATTGTTTATTATTGTACTTTGTTGTTCAGAGATACAAAACTGTACGAAAACAAATGATAACTTTGCTAGTTAATTGTAATGATCATGTTAATCATTTACCTGAAATAGTTGGTTACAAGTTCCGTTTACAAGTGAGTAACAATCTTCAAACAATAATAATAAACACCCCCAAGCCATTAATATATGTTATTATTTTTAAACTAATTTACTATTAACTTTGTAATGATAACTTTTCAAACAAAAAATAAACTACAAGTTCGAGAACGAAACTAATCAGAAGAAAAAAAAAGTTTTTATTTTTCGTTTTTTTTTACTTTACCTTTTACCATTATGATGATGATGATTATTATTATTACAATCAGCTAATTGTTTGTCAGTTACCAACAAATTGTTTCAAGTTAATTGTTCAATCATGTTCAGAATCGCCCACGAGTCAATTGAATTATTATTATTATTATTTATTTGAAACAATTATCATTGATTGACAAGTAAAAGGGTTGGACAAGAAACAAGAGTAACAATTAAAGGAACAATGAACAATTAATTATACCCATTGTCATTATATTGTAGCCAAATTAAATATTCATAGTTAACTAACTAATCGTTAATCAGTTGATTGACAATTTAACAACACTCAACTAATAATAATAACATAATCAACTAATCAAATGAGGAAAAATGTTCAATTTGATTTTTTTTTCTGATGCTTCATCATCATCATCATAAAGTAGCAATCAAAGTTTACTGAACAAACAACAATTTACTTTTTAATTGTTAATCATTACTCTTGATTGTTGTTGCGTACACTAATCATTATCATGAAATGATCAAATATTTAAAACTATTTATTACCATTATGACAATTAACTCATAGGTTTTACAATTGAAGTTTAATTTGATGTAATTTGAATAAATGATATTACAATTTTGCTGTGAGCTATTAATGTTATCTAGTAACTAAATCAAGGTTAGTCAAAAGATGATGATTAAGATGATGTTGATTATGATGAAGATGATGATGATAATGATGATGAGCAGTTATTTGTGTACAAAAAGCATGTAATTTCAATGTAAGAATCCTTAATCATATAAAGTGTATATTAATTGCCTCAGGTAATATGATAGATCTAAGGAGTGGTTAAGATTAACAATCAAAATAATCATAATAAAACAAAACAAAAATATGAGAAACTAATTATTTAACTAACGCTTTTTAATTCAATTGCAATTAAATTAAATATATACAATACATAGAGTACATAAAAGTAATCAAACAAAAGTAAAATAATATATTTTAGAGTAACAATCAACTGTCCATAGGAATTTAGATATTGCCGGAAGGTAAATTGATCTGAATTAACTTTAATTCAGTTCATTATTTACTTTTTTTTTCATACTCTTCCTTTAATTATCAATAAGATCCATGAATCTTAACAATTAACTAACTATTATATCAAGTTCATAATCAACTCCGTTGTAATATTTTCAACTTGATTCATTGTTAGCAATTTATATTGATAGGTTTAGTTAATTGTTTAGATTTGATTTTTCCAATTGAATTAATAACCGATGAACCAATTTAATTGTAAACTAATGAAATCAATAAATGAAATCACAGTCTAAATGATACGATTAAAGTTTTAATCCTTCATCCATATCAAGTGAATGGATTAACCATTAATCCTTTGAGTGTTTATCTCCATTGATTGTGATTAAGTTTAAAGATTCAATGAATTATAGTCAAGTTATTGTTAATATAATTTATGATTAACTAATTCTCTCTCTATGGTTAGTTAATTGTTACATTTAACTGATACAATATTGATCGATAATCAAATTTATGTAACAATTTGCTAAAGGAAAACTAATCATTTTTGATTTACCTTTTCCACTTAATCTTATGAGTGTCAAACAAAAGTTACAAGTTCATCTTTAAGGATAATCCTGAATAGATAATCTTTCACATGATAACTCTATTTGTCTTTAATTAACCATGATTATTGTTATTTATGACCAATTTAACTGATAAACTGTAATCTTAATCTACGTTTAAAGGTTTTCCAGTTTAAAACCTATTGGAAAACGTTGCGAAAAAAAAAGTTATTTACTCACAATTAACTTTCCAATTCTATGAACGTTTAACTAACCCAAGAATCTTGAGTTGTCAACATAAATTTTTCCTTGCAACAATCAAGGTTAATTCCTGTATCAATATCTGTATCAATTTACCTTTCATTTACCTTTTGAAAAGGTGCAAGAAAATTAACCAAATCTAAATGGTTCCAGGTAAATGGTTTCGATTTCAATCAACACATACAATCAATGGTAATACATTTCAACTGATTAACTTTTCTTCATTATGTTTGGATATGGACAGAGAAAACCTTTGGTCATCCTTTTGGTCATTGTTGATGTGTCGCTATTGAGTTTCTGACCTACTAACCAAGTTGATTATTATACTTTTTGGTTCTTATAATACTTGGTTAATCATTTTCGTCATTGTTAATTGTTGGTTATGATTGTTTATGCCGATTTAAAACATTCCAGTGTAATTTGATTACGATGTGTATGTGAGTTTCTTTAATCCGGTTACACTAATTTAACCGTTAAATTGTTGTAACAATATCAAGAATTGTATTTATGTGTACTGATTAGTAAAGTAAGTTTATTAATAGAATCAAATTTATGAATGAAAATAATTGAGACATCGATGTGAAAAGGATGAGGATGAAGATTGTATTTCTTATAATGATGCTAATTATGATTCGTGAGTATTATGTATATTGGATCAGTTAATTGTAATTGTAACTGATTAGCCAATTTAACTGTGTGTTTGTGTGTGTTATGTTAATTGTTGTTATCAAGTTGATTGTGAGAAAAAAAAATCGTTGAAAAATGTTTGATGGGAAACGGAAATTGTATTAAAAATGACAATGGTCAATGAAAGAAAAAAATGTCACAGGAATAAAGAAAGTACTTTTATATATTAATATAAGAAAGGAGAAGAAAAGAAAAAAAAAATGAAAGGGAAAAGGAAAAGGAAATGATGGGTTACATGATGATGATGATGATGACCAGAGTTGATGATGGAAAGGATGAAGATGATGATGATGATGATGAGACCAAAGTGAGGGTGGGTTATCAATATCATCATATCATTTACCTTTCTTTTAACATTCAACTTTGTCCATTACAATGTATTCTTTGACCTTAGCTCTTTCTCTTCCTGAGGTCAATTGGTCAGTTTTTTTTGTATTGACCTCTACCTATGATTAGCACATTTCAAGATTAACCTTTGACTTAAAATGATTTGAATTGTAAACTTGTGATTACATTTGAAGATTATTGATTAAGTCTGATAATAAATTTGATTTTTTGTTCAAAACTTAATTGTAATTGTTGTGATTAGTTGACTACATATTAATTATAAGACTTACATTGAATTATTAATACAATTAACCTGTTAATTAAATCAACAATCAACAAAAAATCTGAAAACTTTTTGTTGTTATTTTTTGATGAAAATCAGATTGAAGGTCAATGAGTTGATTTAATTTATACTATGACCTAAATAACCAGATTAATATTGAAAAGTTAATTACAATTGTGATTAATTTAATCATTAATATTGAGCGTTGATTTAATCAAGTAACTTGTAAATTGTGTTGAAAAAATCAAGTTAATCATTACCAATCTATTATTTACAAATAGAAATTAAAATTATCTCTAAAATTGTGGTTAAGTGATTGTTGTTATGTGATTAGTTAATTGTTGATACTCAAGTCACGTTAATTGTGGTTTCTTTTTTTTTATTACTCTACTAATTATGTCTAATCTTGTAGTAAATTTAAATTATCTTATTAAATTAAATGACCACAAAAAGGCATAGGTCAGTTATAGGTTAATTTCCGTTTCGTGATTAACAAATTTGATTTGGTTCCTTGGGGACTAATCATCATTATTTGGGATTAACAATCAAGGCAATAAGATGACCGGAAGTAAGAAAGTGATGAGGATTAAGGATGATGATGATGATGAAGGTGGAGGATGACGAGTAGGAGGAGAGGAAGGATGTTCATTATAATTCATTGTCCTTCGAGTTAATCAACCTGAAAATTTTCATTGTTAGTTAATTTTGTTAGTTAAAAGTTAATCACGATTTAATCATTGGGATAATAGTGAACACATAAGCCACAAATCCCTTAATCATCAAAATGATCAAGTTAATTGTTGATCGTGTTTGCTTTTATTAAATAATCATGGTTACTGTTATTGAGATGGAAAAACAATTTTCATTGTGATTAACTAATTTGGTTTTGTTTTTCTGATCACTGATTTAGTTTATTAAGTCAATTAAGGCTGATTGATTTTAATTGTTCAATCAAATTGATTATTCAAATCTTATTAGTTGTAACCAATAAGCTTAATCATAATATCACAAGGAAGTTAATTGAGATTAGATTTTGATATTTGAAAGTTAATTGTTCTGCTAATTGTTATGATTAACCTGGAAATGTCAAATTGTATTAATATATTAATATTTTTTTTTTCTCTCACTAAATGAAATTAAATTTAACACTTTGATTTGTTATTTTGATTATTTGTGAACGGAAATCAATTAACTGATTGTTAAAAGTTGTGAGAAAATGAGAATTGATATAAATCAAAGTTTAATTGTTGACAATTTTTAACCGGTTGATCAGTTGACCTTATTTTTCAATGTAAGTAAATGATAAACATTAAGATTTGTGGGAGTTTGTTTTGTAAATTGAAATAAATTTCATATTTATTCAATTATGATTATCACTCCTTCATTCATGAGATATTATGATTTATGTTCAGGTAAATGATAACAATGAATAATAATAGTAATGGAGGCCAATGAATACCCTTTAGCACCCAATGACTTTTGTTAATTTTGTGGGCGAAATTAAATTTACCAAGAATGAATTATTACCTGAGATTAATAGTGAAAGGTTTGAGCTTGTTAGGAGGATGAACAACAAGATGATGATAATGAAAATGATGAAGATGAAGATGAGAGAGAGAGAGAGAGAGAGAGAGAGAGATAATAGTGATGTTGAAGACGAAAGAGAAGATAGTAAAAGTTGAGAAAGATGTTGGTTATCATGAGAGAGAGAGGAAGATGAGGAAGATGAGGAAGATGAGGGATGATAAGAGTATGACAGACGAAAGGGCAGACCTAAATAGACAGAGAAATAGACAGAAAGGGAAGATGTTCTTAAAAATTTTCTTTTTTTTCTCTTCCTCTTTGATCATCTTTTTTAACTAAGATACCAATTTAAGTTTACCTGGTGTGAGGAGTTAACGTTTAATTGCAATATAAAAGTTAAGGTTAAGCCCAGTTGAGTCCATTGATCGTGGGTGTTTGATACCTGAGGCTATTTTTCAAGATCAACAGAAAGAGAGGGAAAAAAAGAGAGAGAATGAAAAAAAAACGTAAAGAAATGATTCATTTCATGTTATCAATAGCCAATGGTCACTTTGACGCTAATTTAATTCATTGATAACAATAAATTAGCCCAATAATGATAATGTCATACCGATGCTCATCTTCCTCTCCCTAATAATCATCATGACCATCGTCCAGTTGAATATAATCTTGAATAAAGTTGGTCAAGAATCAGATGAAAACAATGTTAACCCTTTTCATACTCTCTCTTTTTGTTTCATAAGTAAACATATTATTCAAATGATTGTTTACACTTTGTATTTGCAGATTTTCTGACCAATGGTCAGTTAAATTGTAATAAATATTACAAAAGGTAGAAAACAAGAAGAAGATAAAGAAAAAAAACAATATTCTATCATAGAAAAAGAGAGAAAATTTTCTTAATAAAAACTTTTTTTTTCTCCAACAAAGTTTTCTATTCTTTATATTTGAATGAACAACTTAGTTTACGTTTTTATTATTATGAGAATTACTATTTAGTATTTGATAGATTTCATGATGAATATTGAAAATCCGCTTAAATATGATAATCAGTTTTCTAACTGTTTAGATTTGTGGTCAAGATTGAAATTAGAATTAAACAATTGTTGTTGTTTGGGATCAACGTTAATCCCTTAATACAAGAGATACCAAAATGTAGTAAAGGTAAATTGTTATTAGTTCACAAATTGTTCTGTTTCCTTTATTACCTGGAAATTTTTTTCTCTCTCATTTTGTTTACACATCATTTTTGTTTTCTCGCCCTCCAAATTCAATAATAACAATCCTTTTGGCAGATTATCTCCTACGATTTGTTTTCACCATAATCAACATGATTAAAGGAGATTATCTCTTTCTCTCTCTCTATCTCTCTTTCTTTGCTTCTTTTCCTTTCACTATTTACTTTATCCTTTTGTTGATCGCAATCAATTTTATCAAAATATTATCATCACTGGTCAGTATGTTTATCGAGTTGTTGTTGTTGCTATTACATTTTTCTTGGTGCTATTGGTCAGTTTTGTTTTGTTCCCATTGCATTTTGATTATCTTCTTGATTCATTTCTTTTCAGATCATAACAATCAATTTATTGTATCCAATCTAATCATTTAAATTGTTAAGTTGACATTTAACTTGTTATTTATCTAAATTCATGTGAAATTATTATTATCCTTTTCCTTGGATTAGCTTATTATCCGAGCAGGGATTAAAGGTGATTCCTCATTGTTACTAATAATATTATTATTTTTATCATTTGGTTAATCGTAATAATAACAATGATACTTATCATCATTACGAGTTGGAATTTCAATTCAATTCATTTTCTTGCCATGTTATTCATGTTATGCTTGTCTAATATGCTTTAGATTATCATTTGATTAACGCGATTAACTATTATCCGTTTTTTTTATATCTCTCAATCCATTTTCTTGATATTATCTTCACCTAAATATTATTAAAGATGATGATGATGACCCATTTTTGCTGTTGTTGTTGATGATGATCAACTTATCTGGTCAACAAGCGATTCAAATTGTATTTAGAGTATAATCTTTGGTTCTGTGATTAAGTTGATCCATTTTGGTTAAATTATAAGCAATTGGTTTATTGGAATTGGATTAACGGGTTAATCGAGCTACGGAGTTTGTTGTTGTTGTTGGAAATTCTGTCCAGAAGTTATTGAAATTAATGAAGATTTTGTTGATCTTTGGTGATGTTGATTAGGATTCAAAGGTAAGAGATGAAATTGTTTCCAAGTTTCCGGTTAGATGATGATGATGATGATGAGATCGGTGGGAGGAAATATCAGTCATCGATGGTTTTATCAATTAAATTGATTCAATTGGATTGAAATGATTGATCAGATTCTCGGTTGATTGGTTAAACTTTTATGATGATCCATATGGTTAATTGTTACCTGTAGATGTTGATTGGGTGGGTTGATTATGTAAACCACCCACCACACAACAAGAGGGACAAACTTGTTAGGTGATATTGGTTAGTTGTGGGTAAAATTGCTGGTGAACAATCTTGTCAAATTGGTGTCAAAATTTGACAGGTTAAAGGTTAAACTGAATGGGTGTTGACAAGGGATCCGTTACATTTCATTGAATTTCCTTATATATTTTTACCTTTGTTTGTTTGTCAATCTTGTTAACAGATTTACAATGTTAACTTTTTTTTTATGTTGATTAACAGGTAATATTTTCACCTTCACACCAATGGTAAAGACAATTATCAGGATGATGGAGGAAGAAAACAAAATGATCAACAAGTAGCCTTAGAACTTAACTTTTTGATCAATCGTGAGGATCAATCACGAATTTCAGCTTCTCTTTAAAAATTGATAACTCGATCGGATAAGTTGACCTTAAGGTTGGCAAAGGTTAAATGGATCATCGTGATTACAATTTAGTGGAAAGATTTTATCAACATAGAGATAAAAAGAAAGAGAAACAAAATATCAACAGTAAATTAGTTGAAAGGTCAGAAAGTTAAACGAATCAACTGATTACCGATTAATTATAACAGTAATTATTCAAGGTAATCGGATCAACGAAAATTGAATTTCGGATTAAGGATTTTCATTGATTTTAATAGGTGGTTGTAGTTTTGATCTTCGTATTGGTGGTTGACAAATCTTTCGATTTTGTTAGTTACTCAAATTACAAGATCTTTTTTCTCGCTCCATTGTTATTGTGCACTTTTTGGAAGAACAAATTTAGATTATTGGAAGGTCACGAAAGGATCGAAGATCGAAGATCGTGGATCAAGGTAACACGGAACAAGGAACAAGGAAGTGAAGATGATGATTGAAAGGATGTTCCATAGGAGTGTTACCAAGATAGATGAGGGAGGTTTTCCCCTTGGCCGTCTTGTCCTTTTTTGACAAAATGTCAACGGATCATCGAGAAAATTGGCCTTGATCCATTGGACTCTTCTAACGACAAGGTAAGATATAAAGGTAATTGGTGAGAGAGAAGAAAATATCAGTCACAGATCATAGATAAACAGGTAGCTGATAGTCAACAACGGGAGATTTCATGAGAAACCCTAATGTAAATTGTTATTAACATTTTAGATAGAAAATGATTGTATCAAAAATTATCGATTAACATTATGATCGTAGCAAATCGGTTTTAGACCTTTTTTTTTGTTATCTATGTATCCGTGATTGTATTGACCTTACTGTCCACTCACTGACTTCACTGCCTTGACCACTCTATTGAGCTATTACAAAAAAAAGAGAAAGAAGAAAATAAAAGAAGAGGAAAAATAAGGAATCAGTTTCTCGTCAATTTTATTCAAAATTAGATTCGAAACTTTAACCCGTGAAGGGCAGAGAATGAGACATTTTTTAGAGTAGAGGGTCAAGTGTGGTTCCTTGTTCCTTGTTCCTTATTACCTTTCATCAATCGAACATAGAGAAAGGGAGAGAGAGAGAGAGACCGTTTCGATGATCGGACAGTCTGTCTTGACCAATACTCGATACCTGCCAATCATAAACAATTGTTACAATGTTATTCGTGTTCAACACATTTTTTTGCTCGAAAATCTTATTTTTTTTTGTTGTTTGCCAAAAAAAGCTCTTCCTGGTTCTAATCTTTTAACTCTCTCTCTCTCTCTCTCTCTCTCTCTCTCTCTCTCTCTTTGCAGATTGACCATTGGTCACTCTACATATGTCAATGTTGACGCGCGACGATGACCACTACAATATTTGGTTACAAGAAAATCACATTGATACACTGATTGGGAGTAATGACCAACAAATATACTTTATGTTACATTGACTTTTACTCTGGACTTTTGTAGTGGTCAAGATTTTTTTTTATCAAAAAAAATGAAGTATTGACCATGGAGATCTGATCGATTAATAATTTATCTCAATTGATCATATTTTTTGGATATCAACTAATTATACAAAACAAATTAAATTAATTTCTTTACTTTTACTATTATTAATAATATCATGTTCATTGATGAAAACTTGAATAACGATAAAAGTTTGGCAAGTCAATCGATTGACCCCTTGATTTGAAGTATCTCTCAAAGGTTAACTAGTTTGTCAGGTTAAATTGTAATCATGAATCAATTGATTTCCATGTTAAGAGAAAGAAGGAAAAAAAAAGAAATTGATAATTTGAATGATTCTAAGGTAAAGAGGAGGGTTGAGAGGAAAATTAAGTAATAATTTTGGCCTGGAGCGGGTGGAATCAAGTAAAGATGAGGAGAGTAGGACGATGAAGATGATAAAATAATGATGATGGGGAAGATGAATTGATGGCGATACTTTTGAAAATGTTCATTGATAAATTAGATTTACTATAGAGATTGAAATTAATAGATGAATGAAATTGATTGAGAAATTTTTTTCTAATTTTACCTTGGAGCGATTTTAATATTGTTGATGTTTTACCTTTTCCAATGATTTCCATTGATTTGATTCGCAATTTTCTAAAGATTATTTGATTTCTCTAGGTGATTGACAATTTGAATTTTTGAATTCAGTGAATTATCGGCAAAATAACATGAAGAATCCATCATGAGATTCAATTAAAATTCATCTCTCGCTTAAGGTGAACTTTTAATTTCTTGACATTTATCAAATTTTCAAGGTTAATTTAATTCCGAGAATTAAATTCTATGTGTAACCCTTTGCTAATTTAATCAACAATTTCATGTATCAAATTGATTGAACTTCAATCATTCTTGATTAATTACCTGATCATAAGATTATTCAATGATTATCTGTTTCTTTTCAATGATTTACTCATGTCAACATTTTCTCATTTAAATCTGAACTTTTCTCGTTTCTTTTTTCTTACCAAAGTTTGTATCAAATTCATCACTTTCTCAATTAATTACAATTAACTTTTTAATTTAATTCCATTTGGGATACAATCAACTAATCAACTGATTAATTCAATTTCAATACATTATCAAGGCAGTTCAAATACAAAGTCTCCATCTAGTGAGTAGATTTGTGGTAAATTTTGAATAGTTAATTGTTGACGATTAAGAGAAACAATTAATTTAATGTTTAGTTGAATTGGAAATGACAATTAGTACAATTAGTGAATTTAGCTTAACCAAATCAAGTGTACAAATAAACTGATTAATTAATCATTCATTTGAATATTATTTTCTCTCAATTAATAATATTTTTTGATTGATCAAAATTAATTTACAACTTAATTGTTGAATCAATGAATCAACAATTGTCATGTTTGTTTAATCAGTTGATTGTTTTTGCTGAATAAACATGAATCAATGAGTTCCAATTGAAACCATGATAAATTTTAATCCAATATAATGTGGGCATATTCCTGGTTACAATTAACTTTGTATTTCCATTGATTTTGATTATGATTAAGTGATTTGATGATTAATCAAAAGAAGGAAAAAAAATCAATCAAAATTGCAGAAAATGAGATTTAATTAAGTAAAGATTATCATCTAATAATAGACATGAAACAATTTCAATCAATTCCAATTGATCTTGAGAAATAATCATCATTATTTGATCATTTCTATTCACAATTGACTCTAATTAACACAATAAATGAACCAATTTACTCAAACAATTTAGAAGAAAAATTTTTCGAATCAGTTTCAATTTAAATTACGAAAAATTAACCGCGTTCACTTTTCGTTGGCTGGTACAAAGAGGTGACCACATTGTTTACATTTAAGAAAATCTTTTTCCAAGTGTACTTAATTGTTAGTTAATTGTGATAACCATGTTGTGATTAGCTCCATGTAAGTTGAATTTACTAATTAACTAATTGATTACCTGATTTGATTGAATGTCTCTGAATAAGATCAACAATTGACTCTATTGTTTCATCATCGCCTTTGTGGTTGATTCTTGTTGTTGATGTTGTTGTTACTCACCGATGGCTAATTGGTTGAGTTAATTGTTATCAACCTTGATCACTAATTGTGTGAATTTGTTTTCCATCACTTGATTGACTTGATTATGTTAATGTAAAATGTTAATCAAAGCTAATTTGTTTTCTTCCTTTTCCCTCCAATTTGTTTTTCTACCTTTTTAATGTTTTCTCTTTTGCTTTCTCAATGTTTATGTATTTAGACATTTAGATTACGTAGAGAGAGAATTAAATTATTGGCCATCATTGGAGTTTCCAAGCAGAATTAACAACAATTAACAACAAGGAAATGATGGAGCGAGTGGAGGTGTTACCAAAATTAAACGATGAAACTTGTAATAGCACAACAGTGGCTTCTTATAGTTCATTTATCAGTGATGACGATTCAGTTTCATGTGTAATTTATAAAATGAATTCAACAGATTCAAATGAACCGAATGGTTTCACAATTGGGATTAAGGGATTAGAAGATGGATCATCCATTAAATTGTATAAGAAGAGGTTTTTCATTCTCACTCTTTTCTGCCTTTACTCAGCTTCCAATGCATTCCAATGGTTACAATATTCAATCATTACCGGAAAAATTTCCACCTTCTACCAGATTGATGATCTATCAGTTAATTTAACTTCAATGATTTACATGTTTGTTTTTGTACCTGGAATGATTCCCGCCTCATGGTTTCTTGATCGTTTTGGCCTTCGATGGTCGGTTCTCCTTGGATCTACTGGAACATTTTTAGGATCACTGATCAAATGTGCAAGTTTAAATCCGAATCGATTCTGGTTAACGATGATTGGACAAACTGTGGTCGCTATTTGTAATCTTTTCGTATTGAATTTACCCCCAAGATTGGCCGCCGTTTGGTTCGGTGAACGGGAAGTGTCAACGGCCACGTCAATAGGTGTTTTCGGGAATCAATTGGGTGTTTGTTTTGGCTTTTTCTTACCTCCTTTAATTGTCACCGCATCGACTACCAATGGAATAGCTCAGCAACTTTCTTACGTTTATTATGGATTAGCGATTTTCACTGGACTATTACTTATCTTTATCTGTTTGTTTTTCGAGGATAAACCTAAAAAGTGTCCCAGTAACAGCGCCGCTCGAGCAAACGTTTATCAAGAAGACTTGAATTTCTTACAATCTGTGAAAACGCTAATCACTGATCTTGATATGATTCTGTTAACACTCAGTTATGGAATCAATGTCGGCGTATTTTATGCCATTTCTACCGTTCTCGATCAAATGATCTCTTCAGCATTTCCAGGCCAAGAATCTGCCGCTGGTAATATTGGTGCTGTTATAACGGTTGTTGGAACATTAGGTTCCATGGTGAGCGGTTACATTCTCGATAAAACTCATCGATACAAGGAAACTGTTTTCTCTCTTTACTTATTCTCGCTAATTGGCCTGATCGGTTTCACTATTTCGCTCAAATACAGCCTGGTTTTGGTCTTTATCGTCTCAGCTCTTCTCGGCTTCTTCATGACTGGTTACCTTCCCATCGGGTTTGAATATGCAGCTGAAATAACTTATCCCCAACCCGAAGGTAACTCAGCCGGTATACTAAACGCCTCAGCTCAGGTAACGCAACAATTTTCCACTTCCAATATTCAAATTAACTCCATAATCCAAACTAATTATTTTTTTTTCTTCGCAATTTCAGTTCTTTGGTATTATTCTGATCTTCTTATCAACGCTCACCGTCAATAAATTTGGACACACCGTTTGTAATGTAATGTTTTGTCTCTCCTTATTGATCGGCTTGATTCTTACCGCATTTACCAGTGGATCTCTTAAACGACGAGAGGCCACTTTAAAAAATTCTACAATTTAAATTAACCACCAAATGTGCCATCAAAACAATTGAATCAACTAATTGATTTTCTTACCGTCCTTCATTTACCTGCAACTAACCCACTGATTAATTCACCAATTTAGCAACTGTAAATGTCTCTCTGTGATGTGCAATGATGAAAAAAAAATCCCACCAGGAAAATCAACTAATTAACTTTCCCATTTATCATATTTAGGAAATTATTTTCTCAATTACCTTGACTAGTGTTGATCTTTAATTGTTCAAACAATCATTATTGTGTAATTATTGTCTTTATAATTAAGATTTTTTTAATAGAAGGGTTTAAATTTCTGGCTTCTACTGGTTTGATATGTATTAAGAATCTGATTTCAATCAAAATGATTTATTTCTCGAAGGAAAATTTTCAATTGTTACGTTGATGATTAATGCTCAATCAAAGTTAACTATCGTTATTATTGTTACTATTTTTCACTAATTGTTATATAAACTCAACACTTAATTGTTCAAAAACCTAAATTAACTAAATTTACACAATTAAATGAATCTCATCTCTTCCAATCGCCTAACCTTTAAATAACCTTTTGAATCTATTGTCAATTTATGGGAATCAATTACAATTAAAATGGGAAATCAATATAATCCAATTGAAAAAGTTAATAAATCAAATCCTTCAACAATTAACAAAAGTGAAACCAATCATTTAATCATACGATTTAATTGAAGTCGTTTCTTAGTTGACATTTGATTAAAATGTCCTTCCAAAAGTAAATAAAAAAATGGAATCAAATCCAAACAATTTAGTTCGTTTCATTAGAGATTTTAATCTCTACAATTGATTAACAATCGACAATAATCAAATTAGCTTAATCTTTGATAGGAAATCGAGTTGTATCATTTTCTTTTTAAATCAATGATTAGATTGTTACTGGTTGTTGATCCTCTCGATTAACAAAATGATCAATTGTCAGGAAAATAGATCGGCTTGAAAATCCAAAGGTCAGGGTGACCTTTGTGGACTAATTGGTCTCTTAGAGTGAAATTTGACCAAGAGAAAGGAGGAACATTATCGTAAGTTGGCCCACTAATTGCGAACATTTTCAACTTGTTGAACAGTTCAAATGAGGTCACTTTGGTATCGATCGCTGCTTCATTGATTACTCCTTGAGAGGGAATTGCATAAATTCCCGACGGATCGTTAAGGTCACCTCGACATGCGAGACTCATAGATGCTGAATAAGGTGGAGTACAATTACATTTAGATTCTGGATCTTGGGTGTAATTGTTGTAACGAAGCAATTGAAGAAGTGATTTATGATCAAAAGCTTCGATGTGCTTTCGTCTGAACAGTTTAGCACGAGGATTAAGTTCGTGGATATAAAAATCGCCATATTTGTTTACTAATTGAGGATAACCGGCAATGTGATAAGTTTTCTGGAAATAAGGAATATTGTAACTTGCCCAATAACCGTTAGTAATTAAGGTTGATGACATATCATCGTAGACGACGCTTCCGGGCATTTGTTCAATAATCCATAGGAGATCGGTGGGTCTTTTTGTCGATCCAGGTTGGAACTTGTTATAATCGACGACAATGAACTGATTATTGTAGGTTCCGCTGTTGAACTTTTCGAAATTTTTTGCCCAAGATTTACCATCACGAGCTAATCTATTAGCTACCATGGTTCGAATCATGGTTAGAACACAGTTCGTTGGGCGAAGTAGATCAAAACTTGTGGCGTTATGATTACCGTTCGTTGTCTCAGCGACTGCTAATCCAGATGAGATTAGATAGAAATCATCAATTGAGAAAATAATCCCTGGATAAGATGACATGGAAATCATTGATCCTGGTACAAGTTTACCTGCGGACGAAGTTGTTTTAAAATTGAACTCATACTTTTTCAATACACGTAACATGTAACCAAATTGTGTCCAAGTATTGTGACCAATTAGCAAATCATTTCCAGTGTAACGAACCAAAGAAGAGCAAAAAGACTGACCAACAGCAAGAGTTTTAACTGTCCGGTTAAGGGCACTTTCTAAATCCATTATATCGGCCACAGTGTTGACCAGATAAACTTTACCCGTTGTATTAACACGATAACCGGGATGGTAACTTGATCTCGAGTTAATTGCTTCTTCCATTCCAGTTAATTGGTCTAAAATCAGACCAACCTGATTCCAGTATGGATCAGTATCTCGGTTGGCGATCGCTTCTCGTTCAATGTAGGCCTCATTCTGAGCGAAAAAGTCAAAAGCTCGACGGCAAAAGGCCATTTCTCCGTTACAGTATTTTTCCCATAAATTGTCATAATGCATATTAATTAAATCCTTGGTTAGGTAGCCCTCAATGTAACCAGCCAAATAGGCCAGAGTTGAATCATTGTAATTAGATTGAGATTGAGTCCAAACGTGAAGTTTTGCCCATCTAAATTTTATTAATTGTGGTGGTAAATAGAGAGGAATTGATTAATTGTTACTGATTAAGATGTAAGACTTACCCTGTTTTATTGATTTGATTACTAAATGAAGCACAAACTGGATAAGAGCTTGTTAACCAATCCTCCTTAGCAATTGATGATACAGAAATTTTCTGATCATTTGCTAAATCAATACAAATTTCATCTGATTTAATGAGTTTAATTAAGCAAAATGTAAGAAAAATTAATTTAATTAGCATGTTCGTCTTGTTAATTGCTTGGAAAGCAAGTGAATAACTAAAAAAAATTGTCAATATAACAAATTGAATTCATCTTATCGTTCAATTGTTGCCACTTCAATTGTTGTTGATTAATTTGATTTCCAATCTTATTGATTATGAGACAAAAGTTGTTGATCTCATTGTGATCATTGACAATAATAAACACGATGATTAGTTGATTGTGATTAGTGTTTTGTGGGTTTTTTACCGATATTTATAGATTACTATTAGTTGATTAGTCCAAAGTGTTTAATTTGATTAAGAATCGATTAAGTTTATATACAGCTCAGAATTTATATTTCTTTTACTTGTATTTACACCGATGGAACTTTAATTGTTGGCTAATTGTCCAGTAATTAGTACCAACTATTCCCATATCGTCCACCAAATGTACTCGATCCTCCATATTGATTAAATCCACTGTAGGAACCAAAGTTCCGTCTCATTCCGTAGCCCGGAAAACCGAGGCCAATGTTGATCCAACGATCTGAATAACAATCAAATTAATAATTAGAACCAACAATTTGACAATTAACTAATTTCTACATACATCCTCTTCTTGAAAAGGATCTTTGTTGGTTATAATTATCATTAAATCCTCCACCATAGAATTGACTTTCCACACAATTAAAATAAACGATTAACGATAAGATAATCAAATGAAACACTAAACACAATTTAATTTGATCCATGGTGTTGATTAGATTGTTGTTATTGGAAATAAATTTAGTTTGTTGATCAATAGTTTACAGTAAATTGTTGATCATATGAAACAATTTCCAACTATTTATATTCAACAATTGATTTAGTTACAATCTCCTCATGAATTGTTAAGTTTATCGTTCCCGGAATTGATTAATTAAAACTTGACATTTTCATGATTAAAATTTTTCTCTGACCGTTAATGATAATCATTAATTAGCCGTTCAGTTAATTGTTTTCAATAGAAATCCTTTCAGTTTATTTAATTAGCCAAATCCAATTTAAGAATTAATATTTTTTTTTCATTATAACAATTTAATTGTTGATTGTTTATCTTTTATATTTAAAAAAATTGTAAACAAATAATTAATAAACAATTAACAAAAATACCTGAATAAACATTGAAACAATTTAATTTAATTGCTGGTGAAAAAAAACAAATAATTATCATTGAAATGAATCATCTAATTATGATATTAATCAATATGAAAACAGTTTCTTAGGAAAAAGTTAATTGTTAGCAATTAAATTTCAATGGAAAATCAAATTAATTGGAAGAAAAAAATTAACCCAAAGTTTTAAACTTTAACTTTAATTTTATTTTCATTAAAAAATAATTAACTCTCTTGATTAACTTAACAACATTGAACAATTAGTGTCCTTTAAAACTGTTGGAAAATCAACTAATTGTCAACAATTAGCTTAATTGTAACCATAACTTCCGTACATTCCGAATCTCCTCATTCCTCTGTAATTATTATAAGATGATCTTCCATAAGGCATTGACCCATAGCGATTTCCGTATCCGTAATTGGGTTGATATCCGTATCCATATCCACCATAACCTAACAATTAAGAATTAAAATTAATCAATGAACACCTTTGATCAGAAATTAGTTGATTTAGTTACCTCCAGCTCCATAGCCACCATTACCATAACCTCCGTAATCACCTTAACATGTAATCAAAATTAGAATTGATTGTTTGGTGTTTTCGAGTTGATTCATTTAATTAATTTACTTACCTGATCCATATGATCCCCATTGAGCTGAACAATAATCAATAATCATTGAAACAATTAATAAAACACCAATTTGAAAGATTAGATTGATTGAACTCATTGTTGTTTTTTGTTTTGATCAATAGATTTAATCAAGTGATTAAATTGTTGTCAATTGAAATATTAATTTGATGATAACAATTTGGAGTAAATTATTTAAGTGATTTAAATTGTCATATTAACCTCCTTTTTATACAAAGTCGATATTCAAAGTTAATTAAGCCACAACCAGATTTTTAATTATTTACAATTTAATTGTTTCCAATCAAATTGAACAAAATTTTTCTCATTCTAAAAACTTAATTGCTTTACAATTAAAGGATGTTTTTAGTTAAATTTTCTACAATTAAGGGCCATTCATAATTATAGAATTAATTTGATTATAATCTAATCTATGAGTTAATAAGATTCTCTGATTTTCTTTAAATTTAATTTGATTGTTTGATATTTTCTCTGATTTTAAATAATCAAGGATGACAATTAATTAATATTGCATTTTGTTTGCTTAACAATAACCTCGACAATTAACGATAATTACTTGATTGAAAACCTTGATTTTTTCGTTTTATTGACAAAAAAATTCCATTAATTACCAACTAATTATTCCTAAATAGTCTAGAACAATTTAATTTTCAATCGAATTACAATTAAACTTAATTTGTCGAGTTTTGCAAACAATTGACCGAATTTTCTTCCTGCAAGTAACTTTGAAGAATGAATTTTCCGTTAAGATGAACAAGAGACTTTGTTGAGTTTCTTGAATTCACTAATTAGTTGTTAATTAATTTAATTGAGACAATTTAAGTTTCGAAAATAAATTTTCATTGAAAAATTAGAGAAAAAAATTCTTAAACTGCGCCATCTATCGATTGTAGAAGTAACTGTTTAAAGAGAATAAATTTTGTTCTTTTTTTGAATTTTCTTTTCCAATCTGTTCAATTGTTGTCAAGTTAATTAGTTTAATTGTTATTTCTTTGTGCAAATTGAATTAAATGTCTTTTTCTTCTGAAAATATTGAATTAGAACTTGGTGATTATAAAATTCTTATTGACGAAGGTGATATCGTTGTTATTGGAATGAGACATGATGATGATGAAAATGATGAAAGAGTCAAAAGTGACAAAGGTTATGAAAGTGATCAAAGAGTCGAGATGGATCAAGGTGGTGGAGATGATGAAAGAGTCGAGAGTCACCAAATTACCGAGAATAATAGATGGGAAAAGTACCAGGATACCGAGGATGATCAAGGAGACGAAGATGATCAAGGTTCCCAAAATAGTGAAACATTGGAAAGTGATGTGAATCCTGAGCAACTTGTAGTGGTAAATGTTGATCAAGACAACGAAAGTGATCAAAATGATGACATGGAAACCGAAAACCTTAAACCGGAAAATCAATCAATCTATGGAAGTGACCAGGAAAATGAAATAATAGCTGTTCATAGTTATGAAGAAAAACTCTATGACTTCGAGATGGATTTAAGTGACGATAAAGAAAACCACGATAAATATGACAAATATTATAGATTGAAAAATCCCGTTCTACGATCCGGCCTATCGAAAAGCCAAAAACTAAAGAATCCTCTTCATAAATATTTATACAAACAAAACAGAAAAGAATCTACAAGAAACTTGTAAAAGTTGCTCTCCATGTAAAAGTGAATTCACCGAAAAGTCTAAAAAAAATCAAATGTACAAGATACACAAAGGAAAAACCTACGCAAATAGAAATTGTTGATTAAAAGAAAAAGGATATCAGGTAAAATACATTTCAATAACTTCTCTTCTTATTTATGAAGGTAAACGATCTTGATTAAATAAATTTAAAAAAATATCCATCGATGGTACAATAGAGACAGAGATAAACAGAGAGGAGGAAAAAGAAGAAGAAGAAAAGTAAGAAAAGGTAAGAGAAGGAGAAAAGAAACAGAAAAAAAAGAGAGAAAAGGTTAAAGCAAAAGAAGAAGTAAGAAAATGTGAGTTCGTGATGGTCAAGGGAAAATCGCCAATAATGTTTAATCCATTGAATCGTTTCCATTGACACTTTACAAGATCCATTTTCTTTTAAATTTTGTGTCTCCGATTTTATAGCAAAAATAAGAACTTTGAAAATGGTTCACGAACAGCTCATCATTGCGGATGTTTCAGGGAAATTTATTGTCGAATTGCTATAAAGAGCTGGTGCTTTCATTGAATCATTTATATCACGACGGAATAAAGATAAATTTTGGGTGAATCTGTGAGGAGAAATGAAGGAAAAACAAAACAAATGGATCAGAATAATTAACTTGGAAAATTGATTGGATCAATAAATTGTTTACCTGTCTCTGTTTTTGGTGAGAAGGTTTCTTTCAACTCCTCTCATTAGATTGTCAAACCATTGAGCCATCACTGGTTGTTTATCGGGTGGTTGTGAGGAGATTAATTGTTGTCTTAATTGTTGGAAATAATCTTCATTGAGTAAAATTAAACCCAACAAGGGTCTTGACATTGACCACTGATTCCTACAATCTTCAAACATAATAATATTCAAAATGGTGGCTAACATTTGCTGTAAGATTTCCGGGCTCATTTTTAAAACCTTAAGGCAAGTTTCTTGCTCTCTACCAACGGAACTATTCATCTTGGATAACAATTTAAATAAATACGACACAATGTAATCCAGTGTTGAACAACATCCAGTGCAAACCATAGTGTCAAGAGCATTAAGCCCTTCGGATATGGATGAAAGGATGTACAGGAAAATGTGTGGTTCTAAATGGGCAAGGAAGTTCATGTGATCTTGAGCAAGACATTCCAACAGAATGTAATAGGTTTGGCTTAACTTTGGATAGTTCTGAATGGATAAGAGAAATAGTTGGAAAAAAAAACGATTGTTAATAAAACGAAAGGTAAACTCAATGAGTGACCCATAGAGAAGCTTTTTCATGGTTGTTTGGTTCGCCAATTCAACTTACAAGTAGATCGGTTTGCGATATTGAAAGGAGTAATTTGATGAATATATTTAATGCATCATCCAAAGCTGCATCACCATAGATTCTGAAGACACCAAAATTAACATAACCACCACAAAGAGCGGATTTAAGCATGGAAAAACAGATAGAAACACCTTTCAATTTACGCTGGTAAATTTCATCTTGTGGAATCTCGCCCATGGTTAAGACTCGACTTCCAAAGTTGACTATCATTTTACTTGTTTCTCTGAATAAAAGAACACCATTTGGAGATGATACATCAAATTGGAGCCTTTGAGAGCGATTTTGAACAAGTTCAGCCATCAATTTAAGAACTGGTGTAGTGACCTGATGTAGATGATACCATAGATCGATGGCTCGGTGGAAAATGGGAGTGTAAGCAGGATAACTAGAATAGAATAAGAAAAATAATAATAATCATAATTAGGACAATTTACGAATTGGAATAAAAAAAAGATTTTTGAACAATTTTACTTACATCCAATTAAAGAACATCATATAATTGGTTTTGGTATTGAATGCATAGACAAGGCCACGAAGGTCTCTGGCTATTCCAATTAAAGCTTTCTGTAAATTAGATTGATATTGATTAATATTTACTGGAAGATCAATTGTAATGGTGAATTTACCTTTGCTTCCTCTGTATCATAGATTGAGGGATCAGGTGAAAGAAGCATTGATCCAAGAGCATCGAAGGCTGCGGTTAGAGGCCTCATGAAAACTTCAAATTTCTCCTCATCTTCACCGAGATCGATCATCAACAATCTACCCAATGATGTGTAAAATGTTGATCGACATCGCATCTGATTGATTGGAGCAGCGTTGCTCAGGAATGGGAAATGATCACTTGCATGGTTGCTTAGGATGAACTGAACTTCCTCTAGTTTGACCAGTTTTCGTACACTACTGTAGCCGACGGATAAATCATTGAGAATTTGTAAAGTTTTCGAGATGATCATTTCACTGACACCCCAATATTTTAGATTTGTGATTATCTTTCTAACAAATATGCTGAGAACTTGAGTTTCCTCGCTTAGTCCTAATACTTCTGATAGGCGACGATATACTTTTGATGTTTTCTGAACTTGATCTCCAATGTAAATTTTACGAAATTGTTCAAAAAAGCTGAGAATTGCCAACTCTAACTCCTCACAAAAGCCACCTTGAGCTAGCCGAGCATCAGTTAACTGCATCAACTGTAATACTCTGCAAGCCAATTCGCCATCCATTTGATCATGTTCTTCGGTGCTATTCAAAAAGACTCTACCCCCAATAGCAGCACCAATGATATAAACAAGCCATGTGAGTTGTCCTTCAGCAATTGTCACTTCAACTCTTGGTGATGGATTAGCACGTAACAACTCTTGGTATGTTTGTGCGGTTTGATCAAACAATTGAACGATGAGTGCACAAGTTTTTTCATATTCACAACGAGCTATGGTCGATAATTGCTCTAATTGCTGTTGAATCATTCCAATATCTTCAAAAGGACTTTCTAAACCTTCATTAACAATCCGAGCTACTGCATCTAATCTTGACGTAATGTAGGCTCGGGTCACTTCCGGTGTGTAAGTTTCAAGAAGATGCGGTTCTTGGGCCTTAACGTAAGGTACAGATGCCACCATTCTTTGCCAAAGATTCAACAAATAATGAATCGAATTGGGTGGACATTGGCACATCTGTAAACTTGTTACGGTGAATTTGGTGATAAGTGCGATTGTTTCAGCATAACCGTCGACCTTGACAAGCTCACTAAGCTGGAAATTGGATTTTAGACGAGCTAATAAGCGACAAAACTCATGATAACAACTTTGATCTGATAGTCCATTAGGATTTTCCAATATGTATCGAACACCATTGACTAACTGCATCAGAAATTTGGCACGTTCTTGATTGCTGAACAGTGATCGGCGGACTGAAGCAATTTGAACCAAGCAGGAGAGAGCCTATGAGATAATGAGATAACAATTAAATGGATTTAAATGACTTCATTCTTTTTTTTGATAATTAATCAAACAACTAATTAAACATCTAAGAAGATATTATAGCACAATTAACTTACTAAAGGTGATAAAGCTGACGGTAAGCACCGGTAGAGATCAAAAAAGAGTTGAAGAGTATTAAAATCCAGGAAAGCTGGTTTCCAGTTTGTTGGTATCTGGACCGTCGTAAGGTCATCAGAAGACTCATCAGGTGAGGTGCCAATGAAATCAAATATTAGACACGAAAGCGATAATCGGAGAAGTTGATGGATCAATGTTTTTTGATTTGTATCTTCAAAATTGGTATTTTTCCAAATTTCCAAGGCTCTTCTCAAAAAGTCATGAGATATTTGAAATATTTCATAAAGAAGTGTATCTCGAAAAGAAGAGGCTATTTTCCTTTGTTTTGCTATTGACCGACTTGCCTCATCTCCACTAATTTGATTAACTTCACATGTTAATTGAGATAATATTTGGACACCAATGATACAATATTCAACTGAATTTGATTCCTGGTTAAGAAGAAGAGAAAAAAAGAGAACCGAATGATTGTTTCGCTAAAGTAAAAATGTAAATGTGATGATTTAAATGACATAAGAATCTTACCTGTAGAAAGGGTCTTATCTGAGGTAAGACATTTTTAAAGACACATTCATCCTTGACACATTCAAACCAGCCTGTTTTGGTGATTCGCGCATATAACTGAACCAAAGCTTGGGTAACAAAATGAGCAAGTTTACCCCGAGTGGCTAGATAATTAAGGACATAGTTTCGGATATCTAATCGCTGTTGAGGGGACAGAGCACTGGGTGTTCGGCTGACAAGTTTTGTCAATGTCGTAGCAGCCAATAGTTGAGCATAAGAAGACTAATTATAAAAATCAAACATGAACCATGCCGATAAATTGTGACCAGTAAATTGTGAACAAAGGATCATGGTGTCAAATTGGGTGTTACACAGGTAATAATGATAATATTTTTCCACACATTGGATCATTTTTATAGGTGTATATATATAAAAGAATGAGAGAGAGAGAGAGAAAGAGAAAGAAAGAAAATGAGTCAAGTACCGGTAAATGTGAGATAGGCTTAAAAGAAAATGTAAAGAAATTAGTTAATTACCACTCCTCTTTCCAAAAGTAATTGACACTTGTTAAGACAATCAGGTGAATTGCTAAATGCGACCAGAGATGCTTCTGCTTTAGTTCGTTCCTCGGTGTTTGTCGCTTCGTATAATTGCTTACACATTATCTCTAATTGTGTTAGTTCCTGTTGGGGAGAGAGAGAGAGCAATCAAAAAAGAAAAGGTTACAAACTCAGATATTAGGGTGGATACCAAAGAAAAGGTTCCAAGATTAAATTGGAAGAACGGATAAATTGAACCATTAACAATATTCACATTGATTGTCATGTTGAAGGAGAGAAACGGAAGACAATGAATAGATCACAAAAGGAAAAGGCTCATTAAAGGTTTAGAGTAAACAAAAGAGGGTAAACCCTGAAATGAGCTCAGACTTTGAGACAGAATGACCTCTATAACTCACCTGTTCATCAGCCATTTTGTAATCAATTGTTTAACCAATTAGATATAAAACATTAGACGATTGACCAAGAAGATAGACCTGAATTAGAATTAAATCAATTGAGAAATAAAGACAGTATATTAGAAAAAAAAAGAAAATTTGGATGCAAGAGTGAGAGAGAAAGTGAGAAATGAGACAGAAGATGAAGGAAGAAAGAGAAAGCAAGTAGAAGAAAGAGAGAAAAGAGAGACAGAGAAAAAAAAAGTGACTGAAGAAAGAGGAAAAAAAAGGAAAGAAAGAAATGAAAAAGTAGAAAGAGAATTAACCAGTTTAAGAAAGAAATTGATTGTTGATGATTTTCGATTAGACCAAATAGAAAACTGTTCAAATGAAATATTAATCTGGAAGAAAATAATTAAACAATTAAGTTGACACAAAATTTAATTAAAACTTTTTTCTTGTTTAATGAAAAGTCACATGAGTTTTAACCGTATGGTTGTGGAAAGTTACATTTACTTCACAGAGATGGAGTTACGAAAATATTGAATCGAAATGATTAACAATTTAATGGAATTGATTTTAGATTCGAGCAATAAAATCAATTTTTAGTTTTTCGCTTGATGTAATATTTTTTGGGCTGCCGTTGAATAAAACTGAAAACAAATTCGATTATATCATTAGAAATACCATCGGATTGAAGACGATTAGAACGTTGGTTAACAACCACTTGTTTCCGATCTTTAGAAATAATATCGGCGGCGTAAAGGTGCTGATAATCAGAGGGAGCGATAGCCACTGTTGGAGTTTCACTCTTATGCATGAGATTGGCTCGTCTTCCCCTTTGATTTGGCTCCTCGACAGCTACTTGTTTCCGATCTTTAAAAATCGCATCGGCGGTGTAAAGGTGTTGATAATCTGAGGGAGCGATAGCGACAGTTGGCGTATCACTTTTCTTTCTTAAATCAGCTTGTTGACTTCTGCTCGCTCTTTTCGGCTCCTCAACAACCACTTGTTTCCGATCTTTAGAAACAGTATCAGCGGCGTAAAGGTGCTGATAGTCAGAGGGAGCGATAGCCACTGTTGGAGTGTCACTCTTATAAATAAGATTTGCTTGTCTACCAACTTGTCTCGACTTCCCTCCAACCACTTTTTTCGGCTCCTCGACAACCACTTGTTTCCGATCTTTAGAAATAGTATCGGCGTAAAGGTGCTGATAATCAGAGGAGCGATAGCCACTGTTGGAGTTTCACTCTTATGCATGAGATTGGCTCGTCTTCCCCTTTGATTTGGCTCCTCGACAGCTACTTGTTTCCGATCTTTAAAAATCGCATCGGCGGTGTAAAGGTGTTGATAGTCTGAGGGAGCGATAGCGACAGTTGGCGTATCACTTTTCTTTCTTAAATCAGCTTGTTGACTTCTGCTCGCTCTTTTCGGCTCCTCAACAGCCACTTGTTTCCGATCTTTAGAAATAGTATCAGCGGCGTAAAGGTGCTGATAGTCAGAAGGAGCGATAGCCACTGTTGGAGTGTCACTCTTATGCATGAGATTTGCTTGTTTACCAACTTGTCTCGACTTCCTCCAACCACTTTTTCGGCCTCGACAACCACTTGTTTCCGATCTTTAGAAATAATATCGGCGGCGTAAAGGTGCTGATAATCAGAGGGAGCGATAGCCACTGTTGGAGTTTCACTCTTATGCATGAGATTGGCTCGTCTTCCCCTTTGATTTGGCTCCTCGACAGCTACTTGTTTCCGATCTTTAAAAATCGCATCGGCGGTGTAAAGGTGTTGATAATCTGAGGGAGCGATAGCGACAGTTGGCGTATCACTTTTCTTTCTTAAATCAGCTTGTTGACTTCTGCTCGCTCTTTTCGGCTCCTCAACAACCACTTGTTTCCGATCTTTAGAAACAGTATCAGCGGCGTAAAGGTGCTGATAGTCAGAGGGAGCGATAGCCACTGTTGGAGTGTCACTCTTATAAATAAGATTTGCTTGTCTACCAACTTGTCTCGACTTCCCTCCAACCACTTTTTTCGGCTCCTCGACAACCACTTGTTTCCGATCTTTAGAAATAGTATCGGCGGCGTAAAGGTGCTGATAATCAGAGGGAGCGATAGCCACTGTTGGAGTTTCACTCTTACGAATAAGATTGGCTTGTTTTCCACTTTGATTTGGCTCCTCGACAACCACTTGTTTACCATTCTTAGAAATATCATCGGCGGCATAAAGGTGTTGATAATCAGACGGGGCGATAGCGACAGTCGGTGTATCACTTTTCTTTCTTAAATCAGCTTGTTGACTTCTGCTCGCTCTTTTCGGCTCCTCAATAGCCACTTGTTTCCGATCTTTAGAAATAGTATCAGCGGCGTAAAGGTGCTGATAGTCAGAAGGAGCGATGGCCACTGTTGGAGTGTCACTCTTATGAATAAGATTTGCTTGTCTACCAACTTGTCTCGACTTCCCTCCAACCACTTTTTTCGGCTCCTCGACAACCACTTGTTTCCGATCTTTAGAAATAGTATCGGCGGCGTAAAGGTGCTGATAATCAGAGGGAGCGATAGCCACTGTTGGAGTTTCACTCTTACGAATAAGATTTGCTTGTCTACCAACTTGTCTCGACTTCCCTCCAACCACTTTTTTCGGCTCCTCAACAGCAACTTGTTTACGATCCTTTGTAGTGCTACCGGCGGCGTAAAGATGTTGATAATCAGAAGGAGCGATAGCCACTGTTGGAGTGTCACTCTTATGCATGAGATTTGCTTGTTTACCAACTTGTCTCGACTTCCCTCCGACCATTTGTTTACCATTCTTAGAAATATCATCGGCGGCGTAAAGGTGTTGATAATCAGAAGGAGCAATAGCCACTGTTGGAGTGTCACTCTTTCGAAAAAGATTGGCTTGTCTTCCACTCTGTTTCGGCTCTTCGACAACCAATTGTTTACGATCCTTTGTAGTGCTACCACCGGCGTAAAGATGTTGATAATCAGATGGAGCGATGGCCACTGTTGGAGTATCACTTTTCCGTTCCAAATCAACTCGTTTCTTTGATTTATTCTTCATAATCAAAACAACTAAATAAATTGATCACTGGAATGAACAGTTTCGTTAAACAAAATAATTTATATTGAGAAGAAAAAGACTAACAGTCGCGAAATCATCAATGTCCAATTTATCATTGTTGGTGGTAAGTTTTTCTCTTTCGAATCCATTAATTTTTACAAATTAATTTTACTTTTCAAAATTTGTAGAGTTGGTAACTCGAAGTTTAAAGAATGGATTATCATAGGATTCGAAGAATCAGTTTTAACAGTTGATTGTTTGGAAAGGGACGAGGAAACAATTTTTGATTGATCAATCAAATTACTAAATATAAGTTGATTATTCTTCTTATATTTCAGAATTGACGATGAAATATGAGGTTCCATAATATGATAATCAAAAGGGTCAATCATATTTTGCAATTTCTCCTTAATTTCAATAGTTGATTGATCCAGAGAAGCCAATTCATTTATAAAGAGAATATCGAAATTCAATTGAATTATTTGTTTTTTTTGAATATTCTTTGGCACATCCACAACTATTCTCGCCAGCGTTTTGTCATAGAGATTGATGAGCTTCAACATGATCTCCATTAATACATTTTTGATGATTGTTTTGTTCATAGTATGAGCACCAACCGCATTGATTTCGCTGTTCAGCTTCCTTAATAATTGATATAGCGGATTGGAAGCTCGAACCGGAATTGTTGTTGAGACCATTTGGTCAATTGGAAGCTCTTCCCAATTGGAGTACATTTCCAAAAATTTTTCCAAGCTTATAAAATTCATTTGATCAGAAAAATCTTGGATTAAATCAGTTGATTGTTGAGAAAAATAATCAAAGAAAAGTTCATTGTAGGTCTTTTGTAATAGAAGGCGAGACCGACTCCAACCAATTTCATGATGAGACCATAAATTGTGGACATTTTTAAATTGAGCACATCCAAATACGAGAGTTCGATAAATATTGGCCATCACAAGTAACTTCGAATTTTCTTGACAAATATTCTTTCGTATGAATTCTTCCAGCTTTGATGTTAAAATTGAAGTGAAAAAAGATTGTAATCTCTGTTTGTCGTTACAAGGGATCAGTCCTTTTGGATGGATTAACGATAATTGATCCGAAATCATATTAATCTTTTCACCAAACGGTTGACATATTTTAATGTTCTCTTCGAAAAGAGCGAAAGCTTTCCGATCGAAATTTCCTTCTTTCCAAACCACATCGACTTTCAAACCTGTTTCTTTATCGATAGTAAATTGCGATTCAATCGATTTTTCCAGTGATGAATAAGCCTCGTTCAGACCAGAGGTGATTAAATTTTTCATCGCTTCCATGGTTACCTTTTTCAGGAAAAAGTTCCAAATGTTAATTTTATTATCAAATAAAATTTCGTTTATTTGCTCCCAGTTTCCATATTCCAGTCGAGAGTTGACACTATCCAAGGATCTCGTCAAGACGACTATTGAATTAACTTTATTCACAGTTTCATAGAATCGAGGCATAATATTTTTCACAATTCTTTCAATCCAATTGTTGACCATTTCCCTTAATTTACATAGAAAATCGGCCAGTTCCATGTCTTCAATGAACACTAAATAGGACAATCGGCAAGTATCGAAAATATTTCCAAAAAGATTGGCACAAGTCGATTCGAATTGATTATCGAACAATTTAACCAATTGTTGGAATCGTGTTTCCAAAAAAATTTCCAATAATTGTTCAGGTTTGAGAGAAAGTAAATTTGAACAACAAGTTAAATTTGATCGGATTTCGTGTTGATCACAAGGTGGGTCGACATATTCAATATTTCTGGTGATTCGTTCAACCAAAATGAAAGAGAAATTCTTGATAATTGTTCCATATTGAGCTATCTTGTTTGGCCCTTTTAATTGATTTTCGGAAATTTTCTCCAAATCTTCGAGAACCCAACATACTTGTGAATAGTGTCCAATTGCTGATTCTATTTTATTATTATCTAAATAATCCCAAATCTGTGAACAGAAAAGAAAACAATAAGAAAAAAAGAATGATGATTTGAGAAAGTGAAAGATCATTCTAACCTTGGATGGAGCTCTCAAAATCATTTTAGATTTGACCATTAAATCATATTCCAGTGTATGATTTTTGCGTTTGTGGTTTTCTCTTGATTTGAAATGATTGATCGCCTTATTCAGATTTTGTGATTTTTCAACAATATCACAGGTAAGAGCCATCACTTTTAAATTATCTGAGATTACAATCAAATCTTTATACTTTTCCCTGTGAGAAACCAAGAGAAAATATTGATCATATTAATGATTAAATATAAAAAAGATTTAAAACTAATTACTTACCCAAGAATCGACTTAAGATCATCTTTCTTTTTCTCTTTTTCTTTCAAAAGAGTATTTTTGGCCAAAACAATTTGATCGATTGGAGATCTTTCAAATAAGATCTCAATGTTTTCCATTTAAGTAATTACTAAATGATATTCAAAGACAAACAGATTAGAAAACGTAGATTTTGCTAATCAGACAAATGCCTACAAGATAAATTAAACTCTATCTAAATCACCAGCTGATTGTAAGTCAATACATTGAGCTGCTTTTGTCAGTTCAAGAGAAGCGGCTTTTTTGAAAAAGAATAAATAATTCCAAAGTTGACTATCATTTTACTTGTTTCTCTGAATAAAAGAACACCATTTGGAGATGATACATCAAATTGGAGCCTTTGAGAGCGATTTTGAACAAGTTCAGCCATCAATTTAAGAACTGGTGTAGTGACCTGATGTAGATGATACCATAGATCGATGGCTCGGTGGAAAATGGGAGTGTAAGCAGGATAACTAGAATAGAATAAGAAAAATAATAATAATCATAATTAGGACAATTTACGAATTGGAATAAAAAAAAGATTTTTGAACAATTTTACTTACATCCAATTAAAGAACATCATATAATTGGTTTTGGTATTGAATGCATAGACAAGGCCACGAAGGTCTCTGGCTATTCCAATTAAAGCTTTCTGTAAATTAGATTGATATTGATTAATATTTACTGGAAGATCAATTGTAATGGTGAATTTACCTTTGCTTCCTCTGTATCATAGATTGAGGGATCAGGTGAAAGAAGCATTGATCCAAGAGCATCGAAGGCTGCGGTTAGAG
The DNA here is from genome assembly GCF_014898815.1 of Panonychus citri. Classification (NCBI taxonomy): domain Eukaryota; kingdom Metazoa; phylum Arthropoda; class Arachnida; order Trombidiformes; family Tetranychidae; genus Panonychus; species Panonychus citri. The sequence continues at coordinate 163,918 of NW_026515520.1, read as the reverse complement.
GCCTCATGAAAACTTCAAATTTCTCCTCATCTTCACCGAGATCGATCATCAACAATCTACCCAATGATGTGTAAAATGTTGATCGACATCGCATCTGATTGATTGGAGCAGCGTTGCTCAGGAATGGGAAATGATCACTTGCATGGTTGCTTAGGATGAACTGAACTTCCTCTAGTTTGACCAGTTTTCGTACACTACTGTAGCCGACGGATAAATCATTGAGAATTTGTAAAGTTTTCGAGATGATCATTTCACTGACACCCCAATATTTTAGATTTGTGATTATCTTTCTAACAAATATGCTGAGAACTTGAGTTTCCTCGCTTAGTCCTAATACTCTGATAGGCGACGATATACTTTTGATGTTTTCTGAACTTGATCTCCAATGTAAATTTTACGAAATTGTTCAAAAAAGCTGAGAATTGCCAACTCTAACTCCTCACAAAAGCCACCTTGAGCTAGCCGAGCATCAGTTAACTGCATCAACTGTAATACTCTGCAAGCCAATTCGCCATCCATTTGATCATGTTCTTCGGTGCTATTCAAAAAGACTCTACCCCCAATAGCAGCACCAATGATATAAACAAGCCATGTGAGTTGTCCTTCAGCAATTGTCACTTCAACTCTTGGTGATGGATTAGCACGTAACAACTCTTGGTATGTTTGTGCGGTTTGATCAAACAATTGAACGATGAGTGCACAAGTTTTTTCATATTCACAACGAGCTATGGTCGATAATTGCTCTAATTGCTGTTGAATCATTCCAATATCTTCAAAAGGACTTTCTAAACCTTCATTAACAATCCGAGCTACTGCATCTAATCTTGACGTAATGTAGGCTCGGGTCACTTCCGGTGTGTAAGTTTCAAGAAGATGCGGTTCTTGGGCCTTAACGTAAGGTACAGATGCCACCATTCTTTGCCAAAGATTCAACAAATAATGAATCGAATTGGGTGGACATTGGCACATCTGTAAACTTGTTACGGTGAATTTGGTGATAAGTGCGATTGTTTCAGCATAACCGTCGACCTTGACAAGCTCACTAAGCTGGAAATTGGATTTTAGACGAGCTAATAAGCGACAAAACTCATGATAACAACTTTGATCTGATAGTCCATTAGGATTTTCCAATATGTATCGAACACCATTGACTAACTGCATCAGAAATTTGGCACGTTCTTGATTGCTGAACAGTGATCGGCGGACTGAAGCAATTTGAACCAAGCAGGAGAGAGCCTATGAGATAATGAGATAACAATTAAATGGATTTAAATGACTTCATTCTTTTTTTTGATAATTAATCAAACAACTAATTAAACATCTAAGAAGATATTATAGCACAATTAACTTACTAAAGGTGATAAAGCTGACGGTAAGCACCGGTAGAGATCAAAAAAGAGTTGAAGAGTATTAAAATCCAGGAAAGCTGGTTTCCAGTTTGTTGGTATCTGGACCGTCGTAAGGTCATCAGAAGACTCATCAGGTGAGGTGCCAATGAAATCAAATATTAGACACGAAAGCGATAATCGGAGAAGTTGATGGATCAATGTTTTTTGATTTGTATCTTCAAAATTGGTATTTTTCCAAATTTCCAAGGCTCTTCTCAAAAAGTCATGAGATATTTGAAATATTTCATAAAGAAGTGTATCTCGAAAAGAAGAGGCTATTTTCCTTTGTTTTGCTATTGACCGACTTGCCTCATCTCCACTAATTTGATTAACTTCACATGTTAATTGAGATAATATTTGGACACCAATGATACAATATTCAACTGAATTTGATTCCATTTGATTGAATTTTTCCAAATTTCAAAAATGGGTAAAACAATAATTAATTAATATGAAGAGAGAGATAATGACAATGATTATTGTGGTGGTCAATTGATTATTCTTGATTGCTCAAAAAATCCTTATCACGTTTGTAGTTTGGTTCTTTGTGAAATATTATCTTGATGCAATGGAGAAAAGATATAACTTTAGCTCGTACAAAGTTGCTGTCTTCATTCGAAAATTCTTCATTCCTGGTGATTCTTTCTACCAAAATGAAAGAGAAATTCTTGATAATTTTTCCATATTGAGCTATCTTGTTTGGCCGTTTTAATTGATTTTCGATTTCTCTAAATCTTGAGAACCTAACATACTTGTGAATAGTGTCCAATTGCTGGTTCTATTTTATTATTATCATAATAATTTCAAATCTGTGAACAGAAAAGAAAACAATAAGAAAACAAGAATGATGATTTGAGAAAGTGAAAGATCATTCTCACCTTGGACGTAGCTTTCAAAATCATTCTAAATTTGACCATTAAATCGTATTCGAGTGTATGATCTTTGGGTCCATCTAATTTAATGACTGTCACTTGATTTTCTTTAAATTTGAAATGATTGAAAGATTCAGTCAGATTTTCTGATTTTCCAACAATATCACAGGTTTGAGCCAAAACTTTTGAATTGTCTGAAATAACAATCAAATCTTTATATTTTACCTTAATGAAATTTCGATGATGCATTTTTTGCGATTCTTTCAATTCAATTGTTGACATTTTTTTAATTTAGTTAGAAAATCGGCCAGTCCCATGTCTTCTATAAACACTAAATATGATAATCGGCAAGTATCGAAAATATTTCCAAAAAGATTTACACAGATCGATTCGAATTGATCATCAAATTATTTAACTAACTGTTGGAATCGTGTCTCCAAAAAATCTCCAAATAATGTCCAATTGCAGGTTCCATTTCATTATTATTTAAATAATCCTAAATCTGTGAACAGAAAAGAAAACAATAAGAAATCAGGAACACTCATTTTTGCAATCAAAATTAAATTAAATAATAAAATTATAATAATTAACAAAATGATCTTTGCGTTCATCTAATTTAACGATGGTGACTTGTTTTTACTTGATTTAAAATGATTGAAAGATACATTCAGATTTTGGGGTTTTCCAAAATATTTTTTGTGGGAATATTTTTGTGATTCTTGCTACAAAAATGAATGAGAAATTCTCGATAATTACTCGATATTGAGCTATCTTGTTTGGCCCTGAAAATTTTGAATGGATTAACGATAATTGATCAGAAATCGTTTTAATCTTTTCACCGAACGGTTGACATATTTTAATGTTCTCTTCGAAAAGAGCGAAAGCTTTCGAATCGAAATTTTCTTCTCTCCAAACCACATCGACTTTCGAACCACTCTGTTTATCAACAGCAAATTGCGATTCAATTGAATTTTCTAGTAATGAATAAGCCTCGTTCAGACCGAAGTCGATCAAATTTTCTATTACTTCCATGGTAATATCTTTCAGGAAAAAGTTCCAAATGTTAATTTTATTATCGAATAAAATTTCATTTGTTTGCTCCCAGTTTTCATATTCCAGTCGAGAGTTGACACTATCCAAGGATCTCGTCAAGACAACTATTGACTTCACTTTATTCACAGTTTCATAGAATCGAGGCATAATATTTTTCACAATTCTTTCAATCCAATTGTTGACCATTTCCCTTAATACAGTTGAAAAATCGGCCAGTTCCATGTCTTCAATGAACACTAAATAGGATAATCGGCAAGTATCCAAAATATTTCCAAACAGATTGGCACAAGTCGATTCGAATTGATTATCGAACAATTTAACCAATTGTTGGAATCGTGAACAGAAAAGAAAACAATAAGAAAACAATAACGATAATTTAAGAAATTAAAAGATCTCACCTTGGATGGAGCTCTCAAAATTATTTTAGATTTGACCATTAAATCATATTCCAGTGTATGATCTTTTCGTTCATCTATGACATTGACTTGGTTTTCTCTCGATTTAAAATGATTGACAGCCTTATTCAGATGTTGTGATTTTACAACAATATCACAGGTAAGAGCCATCACTTTTAAATTATCTGATATACCAATCAAATCCTTATACTTTTCCCTGTGAGAAACCAAAGAGAAAATATTGATCATAATGATGATGATTAATTAGAAAGAAAGAGAATAGAAAATCAAATTCCTTACCCAATAACTGCTTTAATATCATCTTTCTTTTTTTCTACTTCTTTTACGAGAGCATTTTTGGCCAAAATAATTTGATCGATTGAAGATCTTTCAAATAAGATTCCAATGTTTTCCATATAGATTTTAGACAATTATTGAATTCTCTTCATCCACAGTCCTACTCTAATTGTTACTCTAACCCTTCCCTATATGAAAACTTTGAAATTTCAAACTGTTCTCTTAAGCTTTAATATCGATGGTATTACTAATACTAATATTAGTAATAGCCAATAATAATAATTGTAATAATAATTGCTAGAATATCTTAAAAAGCAAAATTTTAGCAAACTGAATGAAATACATTTAATTAGAAAATTTTACCATTTTTTAAAATTTTTAATTACTTAATGAGTTGAACTCAATCTTCACACAAAAAAGGTTGAATTATCATAAAAATATTGAATTTCAACATAAATATTCATACAAAAATTTTAATGTCAAAAATGCATCTGCTTTTCTGGTATTTTTTTTTTATTTTATATGGTTAGTCTGATAACTTAATTGCTTTGAAAGCATATCATCTACATCAGGTCACTACACCAGTTCTTAAATTGATGGCTGAACTTGTTCAAAATCGCTCTCATCTCTCTCAGAACCATTTATTCTTTTTCAAAAAAGCCGCTCCTCTTGAGCTTACAAAATCATCTAAATGTATTGACTTATTAGCTTACAATCAGCTGGTGATTTAGATAGAGTTTAATTTATCTTGCTGGCATTTGTCTTAATAGTAAAAGTTACGTTTTCTAATCTGTTTTCTTTGATTATCAGTTAGTAACTATTCAAATGGAAAACATTGAGATATTATTTGAAAGATCGTCAATCCATCAAATTGTTTCGACCAAAAATACTCTTTCAAAAGAAGTAGAGAAAAAGAAAGATGATCTTAAAGCAGTTATTGGGTAAGGAATTTGATTTTCTATTCTCTTTCTTTCTAATTAATCATCATCATTATGATCAATATTTTCTCTTTGGTTTCTCACAGGGAAAAGTATAAAGATTTATTATCAAGATTTGAAGAAGTTTACAAGTGTGTATGGTTCTTCAAGATTTGGAGAAAATTTCCAAAAATCAAATGAACGGACCAAACAAGATAGCTCAATATGGAACAATTATCAAGAATTTCTCTTTCATTTTGGTTGAACGAATCACCAGAAATATTGAATATGTTGACCCACCTTGTGATCCACACGAAATAAGATCAAATTTAACCTGTTGTTCAAATTTACTTTCTCTCAAACCTGAACAATTATTGGAAATTTTTTTGGAGACACGATTCAAACAATTAGTTAAATTGTTCGATGACCAATTCGAATCGATCGCTATCAATCTGTTTGGAAATATTTGCCGATTATCGTATTTGGTGTTCATTGAAGACATGGAACTGGCCGATTTTCTAACTAAATTAAGGAAAATGGTCAACAATTGGATTGAAAGAATCGCGAAAAATATTATGCCTCTATTCTATGAAACTGTGGATAAAGTTGATTCAATAATTGTTCTATTGAGATCCGAGGACAGTGTAAACTCTCGTCTTAAATATTAAAGCTGGGAGCAAGTAAATGAACGTTTGAAAATTTGATCGACTTCGGTCTGAACGAGGCTTATTCATTACTAGAAAATTCAATTGAATCGCAATTTACTATCGATAAAGAAACAGGTTCGAAAGTCGATGTGGTTTGGAGAGAAGTGAATTTCGATCGCAAAGCTTTCGCTCTTTTCGAAGAGAACATTAAAATATGTCAACCATTCAGTGAAAAGATTTCTTTAATTATTTTTCTCAACAATTAACTGATTTAATCCAAGATTTTTCTGATCAAATGAATGGTTCTTTGAGTATTGATATTTCCTTTAATTAAAATTCAAGTTTTTTTGTTTAATTGACTTATTACTTCTACATTATCAAGTTCTTTGCATTTTTCATCTATCAAAAGCCACGAGCTGCCATTTCTTATTAAGAAAGTTACTTTAAGCTTGTTAATGAGAAGATTTACAAGATTTCTACAACTATAATCTTTTAAAGGGTGTGTACAGTAGTTTAAAAACTGAAATTAAGAGATAAGAAAATCACAAAGACAAAGGTAAGAAAAAAAGATAAGCTAACCTTTTACCAGTTATTTTCTTATCTCTAAATTTCAGTTTTTAAACTACACACCCTTTAATTTATTTGGTTCGATCAGTCAGGTAAACTTATGAATTTATTGAAACATTTATTTTCATAGCCATTTCTTATTGAATTTATAAACAAAATTTTTACGATTTATTGAACTTCATTCTTACATGATCCGAATCGTTATTTCCAGTTGGAGAGATTGACTCACGTTTGGTACGATTAACATAGCTAGTGCTTTGATCAAAACTATCAATAGATTTTTTGCTATTCGAAGTCATCTCTACAATGGTTTTTTTGGCTCAAATTCTGTCCAAATTTCAAAATTAGGCTTTCTGCAAACAACGAATTAGGATTAGTTGCATAAACAACCCCTTGAGGCGTGTGGTACATATAACCATTGCTAGTGGCGGTCTGGTTGGTACATAAAACAACATTACCTGTATAAATAAAATTGTCAAGTTAAAATATGATTAGTAAGAATCGACAATTTGATTACAATTCATTTACCAGTGTTGAACAGCGGCGATGTTAACTTAGATGATAACCTTTGATCGGACAATGAAGATGCCCCGAACTCAGGTATTTTATAAACTGTTGTTGAATTCATTGATCCATTCGATTCATGTGACTCTTGCGAGTTTGAATTCCTATTCGATAAAGTTGATTGAGGTAAAATCCCTCCTAATAATGAGATAAAAGTAATAGATGACATTTATTTAATGTTAATACAGTTGATTAAAAGTTGAAATCTCAATTCATTTCAATTGTTACGTTAAAGATAAGATTGTTCTAATTTACTTAAACCGTGGGTGAATTTTATTGTGGGTAGTTAATCAGAATAGCGAAAGTGTGATAACTAATGAGGATGTTTAACAGGAAAAAAACATCGATCTAGATGATCGCAAATCCTGTACGAGGGCGAATTAGTTAGAAATACATTAATGAAGGTTACTTATTATCATAAAGACTACGAGTGACTCGAAACGTTTAAGATCATGAATAAATCTATTGACCAGGAAAAGTTTTGACAGATCAATTATTAGTGATGAGATTACCCTTCGATAGGATGAAGTATAGATTAAATATAATCCTTAAGCTAATCAGTTGCACGGTTAATTGATCGAATCTTATATGATAATTATCTTGTGATTAAATTCTACTAACTATCAATATGTGACTGAGGTTTTAATCAAGAGTAAGGAGATTCTTTACTGTTCGCTTTCAATTTAATAAAATCAGCTTGATAATCAACGAATACAATTTTAATCAGTTCTAAGATGTGGATGAATTAACTTTCCAAGTTAATAGTGAATTTTAATTTTGTCTGACAATTTACTAATAGAAGATGACACAATTGAAAATTTTCTTGGATTCGGTTCAAGTAAACAAGTCATATTGTCTTAGAATCTGGTTCTTTAAATAATCAAAGATGAATGTATCTCCAATTGAATTAAGATGATCAATTAGAAGTTTCAATGATACCAACAGAAAATATAATAATTAGTCGATTCTAATTTATCAATTACCTAAAATAGCGGCAGTGAAAGTTGTTCCCGTGTTATTATCATTATGATTGTTGGACAATCCAATTGAACGGTTGATTGTGTTGGTTGAAGTAGTTAATTTAAGAGGTAAAGTCGTTGCTGGTTTTGAATCAATCAATGTAACTGTCGATGATAAATTGTGATTACTGGCTTGATTAGATGATTTGGTTGAACAATTGTTTGGCATAATAGATATTGAAGATAAACCTGATGGAGATGGACTTGAGGATGAGGATGAAGACGAAGATGAGTTGATACAATTGCCTTTGGTTGTTGTTAATGCAAGTGCAGTAGTTAATTGTTGCTTTCCTTGCTGTTGTTGATGATAAAGATTAGATAATGAGGACGAGGACTGATTATTGTGATTACTGTTGGATGAATTTGATGTTGTTCCAATGGCTCCTGTTGAAGATGAGAAAATACCTTGGGATGATGACGAATCCTCTTCATCCTGATGAGCAAAATGAATCAAAATCATGAGAAAAGAAAATGAATATCACAATTAATTATGTTTTGTGTCTGTTGTTTCACAATCATTTAAAACATGATTATAATTGTGCAACAATTGGATAACCCTGATTAAAATGTTTACTCAATCAAAGCCCATGATAATTAGGTTACAAAAATAAACAATTTGAAAATTTGTTTACATGGTAAAAGATTAGCATGAAAAGGGATAATTTCCCAACAGAAATTGAAAATCTAATCCTAATCCTAATCCAATTGATGTTATAAAGTAAATTAAAGCTCTTCTCTTGATTAAACTATTCTAATGTCAATCAATAATTATCATGATTTTTGCCACTTTTTTTTACATTGAAAGTTAACTTATATTTGAATCTCTGATTAAACGTATCGAGATTAAGATAATAACTAATTAAAGTCAAGTATGTATAAGATTATGATCAGGAATTGATTGAATCAGTCAGGAAATCTATGTGATCATGTTTTGATTTCCTCCTGAAAATGCAATTAATTAATTCAATCAAATGTTAAACACACCAATTAATAATTTAATTAGGTAATGATATGATAACTATTACCAAGGATTATCACCTTGATTCAATTAAACATTAAACACCAGATTATTATGGGGAGAAAACAATCAACTGATTAACGATAAATAAACAATTAAAATTTCATAACAATCAAAGTACAATTGAAAACAAAAAAAAATTCTCATCAAAGGAAGATTAATTAACCAAAATTTAGTCTGTAAAATGAATTTAAATTGAATCTAAATTGTCAATGCAGTTTCATACTCACAATAACAATCAACAAATGGATTTACAATTAATCACATTTTCTTAATTAACTAGGCCAGAATCTTATAGGTAAGGTATTAAGTATCATCATTAGTTAGGATTTTCATTTCAAATTGATTCTATAGGATTTTAATTGTAATCATGTTGTTATTTGTGTAGGTGAATTCAGGTTTGTCTTGATTTGAACTGGTTTACTTAACAATTTGATTGGTTAATTGTGATAGTGTGGGTGTGAGTGAAAGTTGTTGGTAGAAATTGAAATCATCAGGAAACAGAAAAAAACAACAAATTAATGATACAATCAAATTTTACGATTTAATTCAGTTCGATTGAATTGAAAAATCGAGGGAAACTTTTGTCTCCATTGAACATGTTACGTTAGGTTTACTTGATCATCGATAGTAAAACAAATTGATGGTAAATAATGTATTCTAATTGAATATGATTGTGTGAGAGAGAGAAAAAAAATTAATTTAATTAAGTAACATTTGATTAAAAGAGTGAAATTAACAGTTAACAATTGATTTATGAATGATGAATAAGTTTTGTTGATGATAAGCAATCATGCAATTGGGTTCCTTTTAAAGCTCTATCAAGGGTGTAGATTTAATTGTTGCAATTTGTTGTACGAATTAAATTAATTATTATCATGGTCAAGATATGTTTATTGTAGATTTAAATATCGATTATCGAGTTGGTCTAATATATTATATTATATTGCTTCTTGATTGAGATTAACAAATTAAAGATGAAAATGGATACGAGCATGTTAAATCATTTGTATTTGGAGCATCGGTTAATTGTGTTTCAGGTAAATCAATATTAATTGTTATCTGTTGATGTAAATTGTTATTCACAATATTGTGATGATTAAGTTGATTAGCTGGTTGCAGTTGGTCATGTTGATTGGAATGAGTTGATGAAAATGAATCAAGATGTGATGATGAGCTATTAACTGGTGAAAGATGATGCGGATGATTAAGATGATTAAGATGACAATCGTCGTCAGGATGATGATGATGATGATGATGATGACGGTTATTATTATTGTTATTACTATTGAAATGTGCTGTTAATTGATAGTTTTCATAATCATCGGTTGCTGGTCCTAGGAATGGATCGTTCCGAAGGGTGGTAAAGGAAGGTTTGTTGAGCTATTTATATTGACATTCATCGTTGAATTGTCACAATTTAAATTGTCCAAGATGTAAAGATAATTATTATTGGGATTTGAATTATGATGCAGTTCAGATGATGTTGAATCCGGGAATTGAATGCAAGCAGATAAATTATAATTCGATGTCGTTGATAACTGTTCTCAGGACAAAAGTCGAGGTGAAGGGAAAAGGGTTACCAAGGAAAAGAGGTTGCATAGGAATTATTATTATTATCGGCGGTGGAAAATCATTACACAGATCAGGTATCGTGCAACAGATATGATAGAAACAGGGTGAGATATGGATAAGTCGCCAATAGTTGATAACGTCGACAATCATGGGACAGGATGAGGAATAGGATATGACGGTTGATGAGAACAGATATTAAACATTGATCGAAAAAAAAAGAAAATAATGTGAATGAGTATATTTATTGGTCAGTTTTTATAACGAGAAAAACATTAATTGTGTTAATTTATTAGTTCGTAATTATTGTGTTAGTTAATATGAAAGTCACAAGTAAACTTTGGTAATGATGCTCGTCTTTTTTTATTATTTGTTATCCAACTGAATATCTCTCGTAATTGTATAATTATTTCAACTATTCTAATTAGATGACAATAAAAAAAAGCCTAATTATATAACAAAAATGTAATTAACTTGTGCGATTGATTTTATGATTTGACAATTCAACACCTACAAGTAGAAAAAACCTCAAACTAATTAACGTGTAGCAGCCTACGGTTTAAGGAATGGGTGTTGTTCAGAATTATTTTATCAACACAATTATATGAATTAACGGCCTATCGTAACTGTACTTTGCTTATCATTTAAACGAAACATGGATGCAGAAATTTATATTACAATCACCATTGTAAAAATCCTCTGATTGTTCATCATTTATTAGCGAGTTATGAATATTTTTTCTCGCTCTGTTCTTGACTATTATTCATTGATATCAGAATATCGAGAAGCAATTTGAGTTAATTAGAGAAATGATAACAGAAATACTCGAAAAACTTAAGAAAATCAGTTTCGAAAATGAAAGAATTATAAATAATTAAATGAATGAAAGTAAAAACTATATCTTAAATAGCCTACATATCGACACCTACGATTATATTTTTCGTTTCCGTTTTTTTTTCTCGCTAATTATTCACTTCGTCATTCATGATTTAACAACCTACGATTATTTGATTAACAATTAACTTACATGAGTACGTATCATGTTAACGTAGTAAGGCTTACGATAGAAAAGTTCGTAGTAATTACAATAAGTATAAAGAGAGTAAATTTTTTTTTCTCAATGAAAATTTAGGTAAAAAGGTGAAAGGAAAGCGAATCAAAATTTATAGTATATAACATATTGTAGTTGATTAATAAGATAAATGATAGAAAACCTGATTGTAAATCTTAATTCAGTTTACTATGTTCACCTTTTTGTTTTTAACCACATGGTAACTAAATTGTATTTAATTAGTCGTAGTTATTAACATTGAAAGTTTTGTTCCATATCAATCTATTAGTTTTGATAAAACAAATTAACTTATCGTAATTAAAATTATCTAACTGACCATTGGGGCTCGTTAATTGATCGGATTAACCTCGAATGGTCAAAATTGTTATTATTATCAAGTCAATAGATTTACTATAAGTGAGTAAACAGAAAACAAGACTCAACTAACAAGTTAGTCAAGGTTGGAGAGAAATCATCTTACCGATGAATCTGTTTAACTTTAAAAAAACGTTGATTACAATTAAATTGTGGACAAGTGAAAGTTTAGATGAGCCTTTTTATTATCGATTTACAATTGAGGTAATTTGATTAACTGGATTTCAAATACGAGTAAAATAAACTTTCATATGGACACAAATTAATAATAGACCTTTTCTATCTTGTAATATTTAGTTTAACTAATTTATATTTATATGTAAATTTGATTGGATTATCAATTGGGTTGATAATTTTGGATGGATTTGGTTTTAATTTAACAATAGAAAATAATTCTAATGCAATAGCATTTTAGAGATGGTGGGTTAGGTGGTTCGGTGGTGGTGGTGGTGGTGGATTAACAAGTGTAATTAGGTTGATAATTGTAATCATCGGTGGGGTTTTAATGCTTTGGCAGTGATTTGATTTTCGAAATCAGTTTTTTTTTATTATTATTATTGTTTGATTATCGTTAATCGAACACCCGAATCAGGTTGATTGTGATGTTAATTGATTGAGATTAGAGATTTGATTCTAAATTTTTGCTTTTCTAGTCTTGTGACCAGAGGTTTCAGGTCTTGGAGAAAAATATTCGACCTCTGAAATTCCAATTCCAGTTTTATTGAGAAATAGAGAGAGAGAGAGAGAGAGATAAAGTTCAGTTTCAGATATTCAGTGTTTTCTTTTCAACAGAGATAAGTTTCAATTCTCAAAACCAACCGAAGACTTCCAGATGAAGAAAAGATAGAAAAATGAGAAAGAGAGAGAGAGAGAGAAATTAAATAAAGGAAAATATTAATTAATTAGTTAGTTAGTTGATTAGTGAAGTTATATTGATAATAAAGGCGAGAACAATATGTTAAAGGTAAATCAGTGATACTCAATGACTTCCGATTATAACAATTTATTAAAACTCTTAGTTCTCAACAACTTGAGTCAACAAATTATTACATTAACATACTGTTCTCGTGGGATTAAAAGTAATAGATGAAGATTAAGGTGTTAATTGTTGTGTCATTAAATTATATGGAAAAATAGAGGTTGAATAAATAAATCAACCGGTAGGATTTTTGTTTTGTCTTTTTAATTGTCTGTTTGTTTTTAATTGTTCCACTCAAATCGCGAAATATGGGTTAAGGCTCACCTTTTCAGACGAATCATCGTTAACAGAATAACTTAATTCCGTCTCTTCGTAACCAGTTGATGACATTCTAGGATCGTAACCATTGGTCTGTGGTTCAGGTGAGAATAGGCAAGTCTTAATTAAGGCTTTACCTGTGTCACTGGTTATCATTGGTTTCAATTTTTTGGTTGCAAAGGTATAAACATGACCAGTTTCACTTGCTACCAAGAGCATGACTTGGGTTCCCGTTAGGGTTGATAGTTCGTAAGCCTGAAGACAAATGAATGACAAAGATGAAGAAGATGAAAAAGATTAGCAAGAGATGGTAAAAAACAAAATACGCTACAGTAGTTGACAAATTTTGCTTTCCTAAAAATGTGAACAAAAAAAAAATAAAGAGCCAAATGAATAAAAGTTTCAACAGTCAAGGATTATCCCGATTAAGATTTGTGACATTTTTACAACTTGGATCAACTTTTTTTTTTCTCAAAAAAAAAGTAATCATATTAATTTATTGTAATCCTGTTATTTTTCATTCATTGATAAGCTGAATTGATCATCAGAATGGTGATGATCCAGTTGATTATGTTCATATGGTTGTTGATGATATTGAGTGATAATGATGATCATCATCAACATCAACATGGGTCTTGGTGGATAAACAACTTTTTTTTGTTTCTTCTAATCATCAGCATCCTTATTTTTACCATCTTCATCTTCATCATCTTCTATCATGCAACGTTAGACACACCGGGAATTTGATGAGGTATTGGTAGTGGTAAGTTGTTGTATCGAGTTTCTGTTGTCAGTTTATCTTGAGAACACAGCCTATGGTATTTTTATCCATTTCATCTTCAACGAGCTTTTCGAAATTCTTGTTTTTCTTTTTTTTTCCTTAAGGAAACAAACTTGGAACTGATTCAAGTTTCACCACGAACTTTGGTGAGAGGCTTCAGTTTTAATTTTTTTTCTTCTTCTTTTTCTCGAACATGGAAGATACATGGAAAAAAAAGAAAACATCTAAGCTTAGCTCGTTCTCCTCTTCTTCCATTCTCTCTCACAATGAGCTATAATTGCTGCTTTAAGAGAAATATCTTCATCCTCATCATCTTCTAACTTTTACCCTCTTTGCAGAAACGATTTGTATAAATATCTTTAGCATTTCTGCCTACCTTACCTCATCATCTTCTTCCTCCTCTGTCTATTTTTTTTTTCTTGCTTCACTGGGTCTCTAGTCTATCAACAATTATAATCCAATTGCCCAATTGGATTAAAATTGTTGACAAAATGCTATTTAGCTTAGAGTTTTTTTTTCTTCCTCTCATCAACTGGCTGGCTGTGTGTGTGACTGTTAAATTAACTATCATTGGACAAATGAATTTAAAATGACAAAAACAAAAGTAGAAAAGTGGTTAAAGTGAATCTAGAAAATTTTCATTTACCTTTTTCATGATTCCTGATTTTCTTTTACTGAACGTAGTGTATCGTCTCAATTTATTATCAATAAACTCCATTTTGATCTTAACTCGACCTTTAGTCTTTTTACCATTGGTATGTAACTTTTTGGGCAGTGGTTCAGAACTACAAGTGTCATTGACGGAGCCATTTTCCGATATGTATTCGGTCAAGTAACGTTTAGTTATAGTTGGACTTTGTCTGGGATTAGAAACAGGGGATAAGGTGTCAGAATGTTGTTGTTGTTGTTGTTGTTGTTGTGATTGTTGTGATGATTGTTGTTGATGATGGTGTAATTGATGATGAACTAACGATAGTGTTGTTGACCCATTGGTCCACTCAGTTGACGATTGTTGTTGTTGTTGTTGTTGTTGTTGGGGTTGGGGTTGTTGATGTTGATGTTGTTGATGCTGATGTTGCTGTTGCTGTTGCTGTGATTGGCCATGATCAGGGATACACAAAAGATTGTTTTCTTGTGATAAATAAAAATCAACACTGTTTGTTGTCATTTCAAAATGAATCAAATACAAAATCCAATGTACTCACATATGAGAATAATTTAAAGTGATGATGAGGATGAAAAAAACCAAACCAACATCAAGAGCGTGTTGGTGATTCAAAACAAGAATTGAACGAACGCCACCTCGTGTCTGTCTACCGATTTATTTGCCATTTCTTTCGAAAAGAAAATTGAATGAAAAAAAAAAGAGTAACCCAAAAGTTACCATTAGAAAAAGAAAGAGCCAAACAGGATGATAAATTCTCTTTCTTTTCCTCATCTCTTTCTAATTCTCTTTCTTTTCATCATCTTCTTTTTCCTCTCTTAGGTTATGCTGTTTGTTATTTGTTATTCTCTGTGTTGAAATTTTGTTCACTTTTTGCAAGCAAGTTCAACGTTCATCCATTTACCTTTAATCTTCTTCTTCTTCTTTCTAATTATCTGATTTACTTTACAATTAATTCAATTGTTATTGACCATCACACTTAACCAATTATCACCTGTTCACCTTCAACCTCAATCAGAACTTAGATGTCATCTTGATTATCTCCTTTTACCGGTCATCATCACTTACATCAGAAGCACTTTGTTCATCTTGATTGGCAATTTGTTTTGTTTTTTTTTTCTAATTCTGTTGATAGACTTTTACAATCACAATGCCAGTTAATTTCGATAAATATCAACGAGATCTCGTTTCATCATGGAAGGAGGTTGTCAATGAAAAAAGTGATACTAGTTGGTAAGTGATTAGTTAATCATTTCTCTTTCAATTTAATCAATTTCTCTCTTCCCTTTCCTATCCGTTTGTATCTCTCTTGTAATAGTTTCTCTATTTATTATTACCTTTTATAGTCATCATCTGTTTTGTTTTGTTTCTATTCTAATCAATCTAAATTATTATTGTTATTTACCTGATGAGCAATTAAGCTAATCACTCACCTTTATTATCTTTTTTTAATTTTTTTTTTCTGCATCTAGGGCTGTGTATGGTTACGAGAATCAATCGGATTGTCTTGAATTGGTTGCAAGTGGAAATGGACTTGAAGATTTGGCTGATCAATTTTCCATTTCTCGGATCATGTATGCCTTCTGTAGATACCAATCAGCTAATTCAGATCTTCCAAAATACTTCATAATCAATTGGGTTGGTTTCTTATTCTGTCAATCAATTTACACTCATATTCTTTCAATACTTTCTCTTAATTCATTGGGTTTCTGATTTAATCTGTTGAAGCTTTTTTCTTACTCTCTCTCTCTCTCTCCTTCTTACTACCATGAAACCTTCATGGTCTATAACACCAATTACTTTAATTGTTGTTTATTTTATCTTCAGTTAAATAGTGAGTTTAGAATCACTTGTAGATTAATCTATTGATGATATTGTAAAGTGTTGAAGGATATGATTGTGTTTCTGATTCTCAAATGATTCAACGATTTTATATACTCTTTGGGCGTCGGCTCTGGTTGAACAAAATTTCGCTTAGTCATTTGTTTGTCCACGTATATTCAATTTAATCAATCTGTTGATGATTACCAGTTAATAGAAGATGAGATTTGTTTTGTCTCTGACCACATAGACGGTTTTATCTCTTGTCAAGATGATTAATCTTTTGTTTACTTTTTCCTCTCTCTCTCTCTCTTTCTCTCTCTTTGTTCATCTCCATTTAGCAAGGAGAAGGAGCTCAACCAGCTCGTAAAATGACCTGTGCCAATCATATCAACGATGTTGCCAAATTTTTCCGTGGAGCAAACATGACAATAGAGGCAAGAAATGAAGATGACGTTGAACCGACTAGTATAATCAAAAAATTGGAAAGAATTTCTATCCATTCATTTAACCTTAAGGAGAGATCGATTGTTGAGAATGTTAGTCCTGTCGGTACCAATTATAAAAGGATTCAACCACAGAAAGAGATCGATGTAGTCAAACGGGAAACTTTTTGGAGTAAAGTACAAGAAGAAGATAATAAAAGACGATTCGAGGAGAAAAAGCGACTTGAGGAAGAGAGATCAGCTCGAGAGAAAATACTTGTAGAAAGACAATTAGATGAAGCATCTGAAGAGAAAATCACTATAATCAGATCAACGAAAACTGAGATCAAAACGGAAAAAGACATCAGAAAGGAGTTTGATCGATCTAAAATAGGAATAAGAAGTGTCGCCGATAACCAATGGATTAAAGTGAAAGACGATGAAATCGCAAACGGTCAAAATAATGGATCAAACTCTGAAGAAGCCAAAGCTTCCAGTTATGTTAAAAGTCGAGTTGAAAGTTTCAAGAAAGCGTTCGAAGAAGGTAAACCCCCGATCATGGCCGAAAAACCTTTAAGAAAAATTCGAGATCCCCTAATATTATCTAAACAAAATTCTAACAATGAACCACAAGATATTAAAACTCAATCCATGCACAAAACCACCGAGTCCAGTGATCAACAACCTGCTCAAAATTCAGCCGATCAATTAAATGGTAAGTAAATGGCTAATCTATTCCAATCCAATACTGAACAATTTTGTTTTTTTTCTTTGTCACCAACAGATACATTTAAAGCGAAAGTTAAAATCATTGACGAAATTGACCAAGAAGTGAGTGAAAATAAAGAGATAAAAGATTTGATGAATGGAAAACAACCGTTGGAAAAAGAGACTCAAGTTTTGGAGACACTTAAAGTGGATAAAGAATCGACACCAAAATCAAATTTGCCTTCCAAAACTGAACAAACGCTCAACGTTGAATCAACTGTTATCACAACTCCATCTCCTGAACCTGGACTTGATCATGGTGAAGATAATCTGAACGCTGAAATTCATGAGACTGAAGAAGAGCTTAATGATAAGCAATCTGAAGATATACTTAATGCTGAAGAATTGGAAGATGAGGAGTTTGATGTATACAAAATGTGGAAACCAAGTGATTTAGTTTTCTCATCAACTAATCTTGAATCTGATGAGAATCATTATTTCACCGTTAAATCTTCATATCTGGACACTTTAGAAGATATTGCAGAAGAAGGTGAGGAAAATGCTGAAGAAGAAGAAGAAAAGCCAACTGAACACACGGAGGAACCTGAAGATGAATCAGAAGCAGAAAGAAAATTCCTCGAAGAAGCCGAGAAAAAGTTCCCTAAATCTGAGTATGGGCTACGTGCACGTGCTTTATACGATTACCAAGCAGCTGATGAAACCGAAATCACTTTTGATCCTGATGATATAATTACTCATATTGAACAAGTTGATGTTGGTTGGTGGCAGGGAATGGCTCCCGATGGAACCTATGGACTTTTTCCAGCTAATTATGTTCAACTAATCGAATAATTAATTGCCCATCTCAAAGTTCCTTTTCCTTAATTTGCTTTACCGATTGATCTTTCGTAACAAAACAATTTTCTCTATTATTTCTTTTCATCCTCATCTTGTTGCTCTCTCTCTCTCTCTCTCTCTCTCTCTCTCTCTCTCTCTTTCATCCCTTTTCCTGTTTTACTTAACAAAATCCTTCCTCTCTTATTTCTATTAATTTATTTGCTATTTTGTTTATAATTTAATCATATTCCTTTTTGCAGCGATCGTGGTGATTAATTGCTATTAGTTGAAAACAAACCACCACTTTGACAATTAGTCTTAAGCTGTTAGTTCCTTATCATCTCATATACTCAATCTAATCTTCTCCCTATCAAAAGTTTTTTTCAATCATTCGAAAACCTCAACTATATAATTTATCATATTTCACGCAATTCAATCAGAATAATAGAAGATTAATCCTGAAGATCTGAATGCTCCATAATCGAACCATGTCAATGATAAGTTTCGCACATTTTGCAATATTTGCTGCTCACTTGTTCCTTTCTCTATTTCTCTCTCAATCTTCCTAATCCTTATTTCATCCACAAATCAACTCTAATCTCACTTATCCATTTTTTAATTTCCATTATTTTCCTTTTCTTCCTCCCATGATTCACTTAATTAATCGTTTCCTTCGTCCTTTTTTTATCTATTGTATTTTGTTTTACTTGTTATCAATTTGCTTCATCCACCGATCAACTCGTTAAAACAAATCCATTCACCGATCAATTCGTTACTACAAAAAAAAAACAAAACTCATTCACTAAATCAGATTTGTTTTCTTTTTCAGGGTAAACTTGAAACTACTTGTTCCTTTGCAATAAAGTTTTACTCTGTTGAGGTAAAAATAAATTAATAATTGACAAGACGAAAAAAGTTGTAATAATGATTGGAAAACTAACTGTCAATCCCAGTAAATGGAAACTCTAATGACACTCATTCCTGGTTCTCAATTAGTAACCAATCAATTCACTTTGATATATTGATTAGATTGTAAATAACATTATCAATGATTTTACAGAATTTTTTATAACACAAAAATTAGTTTTACTTTTGTCAACTTTTCTCTCTTTAGAGATCAATTGATTGAGTGGACAATTTTGAAAAGGAATTCAAAATCTATTCCATCACCTTGTCACCATCTGAATAAGAACACTGAAAGTTTTGAGAATTTAATCAAACCAAATTAACGATCAACTGATTAAAGAAAATTAATTGGGTTTCTGCGCCATCTTCAGGTAATATTACTAATCAGTTGCTTCCAAATGGAAAGATGAAAGTGGCGACAATGTTGTCGAATCATTGAAACTGTTTCTCTTTCTTTTCTCTCTCTTTGCTCTTTAATTCTTATGTATTTTTATGTCATCAAACATTTAATTCAATTTGTTAGTTAATTTATCTTCTTGTTTTGATTAGTGATTTTTTCTTTTTCCAATGTAATTTATGATTCTGGTTCAATGGAATCAACATGTTTACCTTTTAGCTGAGAATCTTTTTCACTTTTTGTTTCATTTTCTCCATGAAAAAAGTGCTCAACTGAAAACCTTTACAATTCTTTCCTGTATTTATCCTCTTTCGCTTTCTCTTTCTATCTCAATCTTTTTCCTTTTTTACTCTTTCTTTTTTTTTCTTTTTTCTTCTTCTATTTTTTGTGTTGATTGAATTTCGTTTCTCTTTTTTTTTCTCTATCACCATCTCTCATTTCTCATGTAATCGACTGAACCAGCTCTCTCTCTTTTTCTTTCTCTTCTTCTCTCTCCCTCTTCCATTTTTCTCGCATCAACACGATTTATTTTCTTCACCGTTTTTTCCTGCTATTTTTGGATGACTCGTGATGAAAATTGTACGACAACCTCTAGGCCTGTTTACCAATTCAGTTGAACATTTAACTTCAATGTTCAATATTGAACATCTGTTTTTCCTTATATTCTATTCATTTTTTTCGTCAATTGACTGATTTCTGTTACTTTTACCTATTTTTTATCTTCTCTCTCACGTCATCTTCTTTTCTAACTCTCTGTTTACCAAATACCTTGTTTTTCTATCACCTTCATTTACTCTGATAATTTGTTGATCAACATTGGTTTTCGATTTATTACCAATGTCACATTCTCGCAATACAACTTCAGTTCAAAGTCAAACCGAACTGACCGATGAAGACTCTGATGATGATGGCGATCAAACTTCCGCTAGTAGAAAGATAAGAAGCCGTTTACCTAATAAAAAGTATGCTCAGGTTATCTTGCGACATAATAACAATCAGAATGGTGCAGATAAAGGTGATAATTCTGACAGTGTCCATGAAAGTCAAGCTGATTCATCATCTGATTCAGAAGAATCAACATCAGATTCAGAGTCTGAATCTTTTGATTCTGAAGGAGATTCAATGGAAGAAGAAGAAAATAACTCTGACAATTGTGATGATGATGATGATGATGATGACGATGACGATGGTGAAGTTAAATCCGACAACGAATCTAATTGTGAATTATGTTGCCAATCAAAGACTAATTTACGTAGTGCAAATGTTAGTCATTCAGAAATGATTCCCAATGGATCTTCATCATCAACTTCTCGATCAACAATAAGTTCATCAAATGCAACATCTAAATCAAATAACCAAGAGATTAGCAAAGTAGTTAATAAGTCTTTTGGAATGAAAAATGTGCGAAGTAATCAAGTGCAATCATATTTAAAGGATAATATCAAAAATTTAAATTCATATCCTGTTAAACACTGGATGAACATTGGTAAAACCGTTTTCGTAAGGTGGACAAATGGACTTTATTATCTGGGTGTAATTGAGAAGATTGAAGATGATAAAGGACTTTGTTTAATTCGTTACGAAGATGATTCAAGATATTGGACTCATTTTAAAGATATTCATACACAATTATCGGCCAATACGATTTTCTCTGATTCAGATATAATCTGCAGTGAATGTCGTGATGGCTCCTCTAAGTCACCCAATGAGATAGTCATTTGTGATGTGTGCAATCAAGGTTATCATCAATTATGCCATAAACCTCAAATACCTGATTCCGTATTGGAACCTGATGCCCCATGGACTTGCCGTACTTGTCTTTATGCCCTTGGTGCTCGAGAAGGTGGAGCAGAAAGGGATACAGCGGTTGGTGAAGCTATGAAATTAACGAAAACAGTTTTCCATTATGATTTAACAAAATTAACCTGGAACGATTATCATCAAGCTAATAGGGAAAATATTTATTGCTATTGCGGTGGACCTGGACGGTATCACTCTCGAATGCTTCAATGTCATAAATGTTTACAATGGTTCCATGAGGCTTGTATTCAAGAGATAGAATCACCTTTCCTGTATGGGGACCATTTTTATCAATTTACTTGTGGTGTTTGCAATAAAGGAGATGAAATTGTCGAGAGACTTTCAATGCATTGGAGTGATCTGGTTGCCATTATACTGAATAATTTAACTCTACAACATAGGAAGCGATTTTTTGACCTGTCAAGTGAAATTGTTCCATTTATTATTCGAAATAATTCAAAATTTAAAACCAAAGGATATAATCTGATGAAAATGGGTGAAGATGAACTATCTCAAAAGGTTCTCTCCGTTCTGATGAAGTACAAGAAAAAGTTCATTTGTGATCGAGATCGAGAGAAATTGACTCACTGGGCTTTACGAGTTCCTTGGCCTTTTCCATGGCCCCAATTTTATGCTCCTAAAACATTTTGGTCAAATTGTGATAAACGTGTAACTCAGACCATCAACAGCAACAACAACAACAACAATAATAATAATAATAATAATAATAATCTCCAGTCAATCAATTCTATTCGATCAAGGTCTCCACCCGCTTTTCCTCTTATCTATGGAGCTTGCAGGAAAGGGGCTTCCATATATCCAAAACCAGCAAGTATGAGACACTTAGTGAGACACAAGGAAAGAAAAAGATCTCGTCGTAAATCTCAGGAGAAAAGAAAATCAAAAATAAATCTGCCTGGTGTAGGTAATATTAATCATGATTCTACAGATAAAACATCTTCATCTACATGTAATATAAGTGCATTAAAAGAAATAGCGACAACATCATCTTCCACCAGTTTGCCAGGAAAAGATGCTTTGAATGATAGGAATAAAGAGCATCTTAGGACAAGGATCAAAATTACCACAAATTCTCGTTGGAAATGTAAGAGGCCACGATCAGAATTAAAAGATCAACACTCAGATGACGTAGATTTTGGTAATGATGGTTCATCTTCACAAGAAGATAGCACTGGAAATGATGATAATGATAATCATGATTTAGGGACAATCGACTCATGTCTCGAGAAAGTAATACCATTACCTGAAAATTTCGAAGGACATAATAATCCTTTTTTCGATATAAATGAGCAAAGTGAATCGTCAACTTCATCTATTGTTAACTCAGCTGATAAAGTTAATCAGTTATCTTCATCTCGTATCATTACTACCAATGATACAAATCACAATTCTAATCAACACGAGAGTGGCTACCAAATTATACGAAGTGGTACTTGCTCCAAATTAACTCTTAAAAGGATAACCGGACACCCAATGGATAAAGAATCTCCCAAGTCACCAATTAAATCACCTGAGGTGGAGGCTAAATCTCCTGTTCATGTGGAAACACCGAATGATTCAATTCCTCGAAAGTGTATAATTAAAGCGCAAAGGTTAACTGCTGATGGTAAACTTGAATATTTACTAGAATGGGAATAATAATTAATAATAATGTATAAATCAGATTTATTGGAAATTAAGGAAACAATAATTGAAAGCAAACCATTAATCAAATGATGACAATATACATCATGTATATAATATAAGCTTTCATCAAATCAACATCTCCAAAGACTTGAACATATTTAGTCCAACAAGACTTACGATGCCATCATGGAAGATTTTTAAAATTAACAATCAAGCAAATTTAGAGCCGATTAAACCAAGGGGCAATCTTACAATCAATCAGTAAATTGCTGAACTGAAAGTAAACCAACTCACCAAAAATATTTACCATTGTTCCTTCATGGATTTTTTATATCCAGGCGATAAATTATTATCTAAAAATCTATTGGCAATTTAGCTGCATTTCATTTTGACTTAATTAGAATCAAACCATTGGAATTTAATCAACCTTCAGATGAACAATTGATCAATCAAATGGATCACAATCAAATGAATTCACAAATAGGGTAAATAATTGGATTGCTGATGATCAATGTCATCAAGCAGCTTGTTAATAATCAACAACAAGATTTAAATTGACTATTAAACAACTATGGCAGAATCGACAATTTAAATTAACACCCTTCCTGGATATTGATGAATCTTAAGTTAATTATCATGAAACGCTTGAGGGTATGGCCAGTATAAAAATCCTGTGCAAATGATTAACATACAAAACTTTAATCATCTTTACTATGAAAAAAACGCAAATTATTGTTTGTAATTTAATTTAAAAAACAACATCAACAAAAGCTACAAAAAAAATCAATTGATTCACATCAACAATCAATGGAAATATTAATTTAAACTCATTGATTTCATATTCATACAAAAAAAAACGAATTACTGATCAAATCATATAGTTTAACATTCAAATATAAAATTGATCATAAATTGTAACTCTAATTGTGAAGTTTGCAATATCCTTTCAATTGTATTGATTGGAAAACTGTAAAGAGCAACCAAAATACGTAATCATGAAGCTCCCACTGAGTGGGTTCAGCTTTC
This sequence comes from Panonychus citri, assembly GCF_014898815.1. Lineage (NCBI taxonomy): Eukaryota > Metazoa > Arthropoda > Arachnida > Trombidiformes > Tetranychidae > Panonychus > Panonychus citri. The sequence goes on along the minus strand of NW_026515520.1, from coordinate 139,934 downwards.
ATCTTCCTCCCCTTGTAACTCACCTTTTTCATCTCTAATGTTCATCAGATTGAATAAAAAACAAACTGAAACAATATCTTGTATAATTATCAACAATTAGTTTATTTTTTACAATACGAATTAAGGTTGAACGACAGTTTGATCAACTATTAATAGATCCAATGATCAGGTGTAAATCTACTTGATGTCATGGAAAAAAAACTAAAAAACAATCGGATTTGTTGAGAATCAAATAACAAACATGATTAGTGAGTGAAATTAATCAGCTGATCATCAAGTGATCGAAACGAGAACAAATTTAATTTCCTGATTTTATGCAATTCTATTAGTTATAATGAGCGAAAAACCAACTAAATTACTCTAAAGGAATTATCGAAAAAATTAACGACATGATCTCTTAATTTAGTACTAATTTCGTGATGAATGAACTTATTATCATTTCTCTCTCTCTCTCTCTCTCTCTCTCTCTCTCTCTCTCTCTCTCTCTCTCTCTCTCTCTCTCTCTCTCTCTCTCTCTCTCTCTCTCTCTCTCTCTCTCTCTGATCAATCTTAAACACGGTACGAATCAAGAGGAGACTAAATCGAAAAATCTTGAAAAGTTTTGTTCCTAATTTCAACTGGAACCTTTTTCTATTATGATCAATTCAGCAGTAAACTAAAAATTCCCCTTGGAAATTAACTGACAATTAAAAAACAAAATTTAATTGTCTAAACAAAAATCAGCTCTTTAAATTTGTTCTGTCATTCAAAACAATCAAAACAATCAATTAATTTCATTCTAAATTGATTAGATATTTGAATAAGAAACAATCTGAAACAATATCATCACAAAATATTAGGTTAATTTAATCTAAAATGATGTTGATTATTGTTGATTAGCTATTGACAAACGTAAAAAACAATCAGTTGTTAATCTGATTTTGCTATTGATCTAAAATGGTAAACAATTGATTTGTTGGTTAGCTTGAAATAAAATGACGATGTATTTTAATCAGAAAAAAAGATGACAATTTAACCAGATCTTATCCAGAGACGAAATTTTGCTCCGGGTGGACCAAAAAATCGAGGAAGTGGGTTCGGAGCCAAAGAGAGGCCAAAATTACCAAGAGATGAATTATTCGGTTGTAAAAAAAAAAAATTCGTTCTGTAATTAGTTCTAGGATTGGCTTTCACCAGGTCCACTCTGAAATTACTATAAAACTGATTATCGGGAAATGGAGAGCGATAATCCATGTATCTACTAATGTTGTTCGCCGAATTGACTGACAAATAATGAGGATTCGTAACATTACTACCGAATTCCAGCTCCGTCCATCTCAGCAAACTCCATAATTGGCTAGGCTCTAGAGTATTTCGTAACTGTAAATAAACGTAACCCAAGGGAATTATTCGTCCTAGAAACTCAGTATCGGTTAGTGGGCTAATTGGGTTCGATACAATATTGGAAAATATTTGATAATTTCTAGTGAATTGTCGTTGCATTTCCTCATTTTGTGTTTGAATAGTTGCACAATCAGATGACAATTGAGCGTCATTTCTATTGTAATTTTGCCATGAATTTATGCTATTTTCAATTGAAACGACACGTGTAGATAGAGGTAAGAAACTGTCTTTGATCCTTCGAACGAATAAAATATCTTGAGAAATCGCGGTCACTTCTTGTTGTAATCTTGCGCTCGTTGAGTTAATTGAAGAGTTTATTTGTCTGGCCAATATTTCGTATTGTTCAAAATCAGAGTTAATCTCTTCTTGAGAAGTAATTTTTTCAATTGTCGATGAAAGTGAATCAAATCTATGTTTAACCATTAGCATTAATCCTCCAATACTTGCAGTTAATATGACCAAAGAGAATCCAAGAGCTGCGAGAATCCAAATAGCTGTAGTTGGTAGAATCACGAATTTTTTTGATCTCCGTTTCCGTCGAGCTATTACTGATTTGAAAGACATTGGAGAAAAAGATAAACAATCCGATGAGAAATTAGTTGATTGTTTTCCTTGAGAAAATTAGAATCCTTTTTCATTTATATTAAGGATCAATGAGAAGTAAAGATTGAAGGTTCTAATTGTAATGCTGATTATCCAATTCTACAATTAGTAAAAGTATCAAAACGAGGGATAATAAACTTAGAACTCTTTGAAATTTGATAGCTTAGAATTCAAATTTGAATCGATGTTAGAAATAAGAGTCGAATAAAAAAAAAGTTCTATTAATTTAATTCGACTTTTAGTTCCACCACAATCGATAATAAATCGCCGATAAACTTGTAGATTAATGAATAGAATATCAGCTCGTTCGATTATTATTCTAAGATTCGAATTAATTCATAATCGAAAATCCCTATTAATTCATGATTCAATGGTGAGAAATTTTTCCAAGTATAATCAAAACAAAAACGAAATTAAAACAACAATTAACAAGATTTTGATCGAAACTCAATTGAAAAAAAAATGGAATACATGTAGCGACCCCTAAGACTGTGGATTCAAACTAAATTTCGGTTATATTTTCTCCTTTTCTTCATGACAAACCTGTGAATTTAAAATTAAAATTTTGTGTTATTATTATTCATCTTATTACATGGATCAAGTTGATACCAAAATTATGATAGATCAACAGTTATCTTAGTTTTTTCTTTGTTACCCTTAAAACTGAGCTATTATTGCGTCGTAATAACTTCAACCATTTTATTTTCTCTATCTCAAACTTATATTTTTTTTGAAAAGATTAAAATTCTAATTTTATTTTATTCTTTTCTCCTTTTTTTTATGAAAAATCTAATGAGTCAAACTATCATTGGAACTAATTTTCCCGTCAAACAAACGGCGACTATTTCAACTTTACCAAATAAGAAATTAAACTCAAATGAAATTCAAATTCAAATGAAATTAAAACTCAAATGAAATTAAACAAAACCTCAAAAACAAAAAAAAATTTCTGTTAATTGAAGTTCAGTTATTGAACGGTCAGTTCAGTGTCCGATCAGGACCTTCAGGTTATCCTGACTCAGGATTCCTGAGGAATAATGTACAATACATTCACCAGATGGCGCAAGAAAATGTTCAATTTGCTTTTCCAATTTCACTTTTTGTTTATCTTTACATTTGGATGTTGATTTTGTATTTTGATTTTTCCTTAATTGTCAATGTAATTTTTTGGACAACAATTGTTACTCAACTAGATTTGACTGTGATGGACAATCTTTGTGTTAAATAGTCTATATCCAAGTATAATTTACCTGGTTTATCATATCATTTTCCGTTCTGTCCTGGTCATATAAACGCCTCCTTGTTATTGTTTCAATTGATATTCATAAATAACTTGAATCAATAAATGGCTGCCAAAGAAGTGATTGGATCATTAATTAGTAAGTATTAATCATATCTACAATCTATAGTCTAAATATATTGATTGAAATGTATTCCTTTCTCCCTACTGTTGTGGCCTGTTTTCTAAAAACAATTTCTCTCTTCCAATTGCAGATGAATTAACTGATTCTGTCCTCCATAAATATGGATCATTTTTAAATGATTTTGATTGCAAACTAGAGGAGCTTCATAAAGTTAATTTACAATACACTTATAGTTCAATTGACTATGGACCTTACAATAATCCAGGCCTGGAAGAATCTGTTCATGAAAGAACTGAATTTATTGAGTTGTTACGTACCTGTGGTAACATGGAACTGAATCGAGTCTTATTGGTATTGTCATCTCTTTGCCGTGAAATGAGTGATTTATCACATATTGGATTGAAAGAATTCATTCAAATAATAGCTTTGTATGGAGAAGATAAGAAGAAGCAAAGTTGGAAAGAAGAAGATTCCAATTTAACCAAAGATTCCAAAGATGAAGCTGGTGAAGAGCTTTTTTCCATGTCAAGACTTTTACCGATTCTTTTCAAACTTCTCTGTTATATCAAGAGATGTTGCGAAGTAGTTCGTAATCTGACTATTCAAATGCAAGAACTTTTCACAAAGTAAGTACTCACCTCGAGATATACCAAAGGTGAACATCAAACGGAAGAAATTAATGTTTGTTTTCTCTCCTTATTCTTAGAAATGGTAAAAGAACTAATAACAAATCGAGTATCGAAGTCAATGATGTTCGATTTGATGCTTTATTCCAACATTTGGGACAATTAGCGGTTACTATTGTTAATATCGAGGAATTGTTATGTAATCAAACAGTATTACGTAAAGATTTTGTTAACTTTAAAAGGACTATGGAAATTATCACCGCCAAATATGATGAATTTCAACTGGAAGCTTATGATCATCAAAAGATGAAGATTCTTCATGCTTTAACCATTCAAATTGAGAAGGAAATAATTGATGGGAATATTTTCCGTCAACTAATTGAAGCAATTAACAGTGCAACCAGTGAACCAATACCCACTAATTTAATCATTTGTGATCATCTTGCTTTGTATATCAAAAATGCTGTTCAATTTCATGAAGGAGACACAAATCCAATCAAAGATGATAAAAAATGGTTAGCAATCAATACCCTGTTGATTATTTATATTCGAGTGGCTAAACGTGATGATAGAAAACTAATTAAAATGGTTTTCGAGTCTCAAAAGAAGATAAATTGTCTTTATATTCATCTGAAAGGAAATTGTACCATTTTTCCCGATAAACTAATGGCCAAACATCTCTCCAAAGCTCGAGTGGAAAAAAAGACAATCGATTATTTCAAACAGATGAGAGATAATACTCTGAAAATGAACCTCATTGATAAAGTAAAAACTCTCAACGTTCGGGTTAACCTTTGGATGGTAAAATTTGACGATCTATTGGGCGACGTTGAAGATTCAACGCAAGATTTTATCGAAGCCTTACACAAACAGTTCAAAGTGATCGAAGAAGGACTTGATTTGGCTCTTCAATGTTCATCAATTAGTAAAAATTTTATTCACCAGCACAATTATGCCAATAAATCATTTTCCAGATCAGATTTAAATTGTATTTGTAAACTAGTTGCCATTTTAAAAGGTATTGAGCTGACTTATTTACGGAGAAAAGGTGAAATCCTTCAAATTCTGGCTCGATCAACTCAATATAATTCCTACCTCATTCTTGGTGCTTTAACTTCATGTAAAAAGCGTCTGATTGGTGAAGTTAAAAAATACTCTGAGAAAAAATTGGACGTTCTTTCCGCGATCATTTTGGGCTCGAACTGTATCCATGGACCAATATTATGTTCTGAGAGACAAATTTTAGCATCACTATGTTTCTCAATGGCTAATCAATCGATGAATGAAAGTGAATTGGCCAAAGTTTATTCTGGTTTTAAGCTCATTCGAAGTTTTTGTTTAGTATTTAAAAGACTTCAAGATTGGACTAATTGTGATTTCATCTTTTTTAATCGCCATCATATTGGTAACTATTTCCGACACTCTGTCAACTATGAGCTTAACAATATTTTTGAACTTCGATATTTTTTCCAATCTTTTACTGATTTTGTGCCACTTATTGAAAACGCCTTTATCTATGATGACAAAAAGCGAGATGGATTAATGAAAAGTATCGATGATGAGCTATATTATTACTTTAAGACAAATTATTTGGATAAATTGTGCAGCCTATTGGAAGAGCAATTGCGAAATGAAGTTTCCGGAAATTGTCTTGGTGAAAATCGTACGAGCTTAGAGATGAATCCATTCAAAAATTCAATACCCAACTTATCTGTTCTCATCTCATGTGAACCTTTCAAAATTTTAACTCGAATGATCTCAATCAAAGAATATATCGAACAATATTTAAACGAAATGGCTTATAATAGTACTACTAATGCACTTTATGAATGTAAAACCTACGAATCAATGTTACTTTTGGCTCGACATAAATATCATTTGGATCTTTTAGAAAGTCAATTGCCGACACAAACATTGGAACAAGGACTGGATGTGCTTGAAGTTACTCGAAATATTCACATATTTGTTTCTCGATACCTTTATAATTTGAACAATCAAATGTTCATTGAAAAATCATCTGAAAAAATTCATCTCAATGTTTTACTGATTCGCCATGTTGCCAATTCAATACAAACCCATGGTTTTGGAATCATAAACACTGCTGTTAATTTTACTTATCAATTTCTCAAAAGGAAACTCTATTCATTTTCACAATTTCTTTTTGAAGATCCACTCAAATCAAGATTAATCAAAGATCTTAAACACTTTCGCCAATCAAAAGATGGTAAATTTCCTTACGAAAGAGCCGATGCTCTAGTTAAAGGTATTCGAAAATTGGGATTAACCCCTGAAGGTTACACGTTACTTGATCGATTTCGCCTTTTAATCACCGAGATTGGTAATGCTCTTGGATTCGTTCGGATGCTACGAAGTGGTGCCTTACATTGTAGCTCGGCTTCCGTTAGTTTTGTACCTGATCTGGAAGAATTGAATAGCATCTCTTTCAAATCAATGGTCCTAGAAGATGGTTTTGGAAATGAGTGTCTAAAATCCGCTCAGAATTTAGATAACATTTTACAAACATTGAATCGTAATTTCAGTGAATCAACTGATTACTACAGTCTTTTAGTCCAAGTTTTCCAAGAGATACTCAAAGGAAAGGACAATTATCACCTTCGAAAATTTTATGTCATTCTCCCAGCGCTAACATTAAATTATGTCGAAAACAGTATTATAAGCAAGGAGAAAATGACTCGAAAAAATAAAACTGGAGCTGCTTTTACCGACGACGGATTCCCAATGGGTGTCGCTTATATCCTAAAGCTTTTGGACCAACACTACGACTTTGATACTTTACAATGGTTCGCATCGGTTAACGGAAACATCAAGAAAGAAATGGACCAAGCGCTGAACGTGCGTTCATCAAATTCATCGGTTACAATTGACGATAAATTATCGCAAACATTGAAATTAACAGAGAAACGTTTAGATATGTTACAAAAGGAATTTAATATTTTGAATTATAGCTTAACCAGTTGTCGAATATTGTTCAAAGCCACTAATCATGGCACTCGAGATTAATTCTAATCGTGGGATCATCAAAGAGATTTTTATTTATCTATTGTTAACATTAATCAAGATTTCTATTCATTCAAATCTCTGTGATATTATTGGAAACAATTAACTCCATCAAAGTTGTCAATAAACTTGTAATGACAATTAAACGACTAAAATAAAAGTATTTCTTCAATTTAATTAAAAGTAGATAATTATCATCAATTTAATAGAGAAATCAATTTACATTTAATAAAGTAAATGCTTTTCCAATTGAAAATAATCAACAATTTATCGGATTCTCATTTGAGATGATTGATTTACTTGATTGAATTGAATTAATCAAAAACTAGATTGATATTTATGATTCAAGAATTTGGTAAAATAAATTAAGCCATTTAAATTAAAAGTTGATCTAATTAACTGATTATATTGTTCACACAAAAAAATCAATTTATTTTGAGAATGAATTTTTTTTGGTCAACAGTTAATTGTTCAGGTTGATTCAATTTTCATCTCATCAACTGAGTTGATAGTATTCAGTATGAGAAAGTTAATATTTCATATCAATTAAAGATCAGATCACATTTTCAGGGGACATTGAAATCAGTGGAAAGATGAACAACAATTATCACAGAATCAAGGAGTTTATCTAATTAAGGGTTCGATTGAGGATTAATTGGAATAAGTGGAAAACCCCAATTGGCATAATTGAAATGAGAAAATTTTAGTAGACTGAATTTTTGGTTTTTACTGTTCGATTTCTCGTTCCAAATTTTTGAGCAAAGTGATGAGCCATTGGCGACTTGTCTTATCGGCATCAAGTATCTCGGCGAATGTCTCATCCCTTAAGGGCATCGGTAAACAATTGCGAAGAGCCTCTCGAGCCCTTGGATTATCACTTAATCGTAAATAGCATCGGAGAACATGTTTCAAAAGTCTTGGCGACGATTCTTTGGCCAGTGCGATGACCATTTTTCCAAGTATCATGGCGACGTGGGAGAAACGATCATAAGTTTGACAAATGTAACTCAAGCCCATTTCATCGAGTAGAATCTTTTGTAAGATAAAAGTGGCCACAGTCTTACTGAGGTCACTTCCGTTTTCCATGATACGTAAACAAAGTGGGATAATTTCAGTTGTCAAAAGGAAACTGATAACTTGTTGTTCATCGGTTTTAACCAAAGCTCCGATAACACCCAAACTGGTAAGACGTAGATACTCAAAGGGCGAGTCTTGGAATTGGATGATGATGTGGCCTGAAGAAATGGATACAAATATAACGGGATATTAGCGGCCAGAAATTCACCTCGGGTTTCTTGGTGAGAGGCGACACATTGAAGTAAAGCAAGAGCGTTACAAACACGATTTGAATGATGAGGTGACAAAGTCGCCGGTGTAAGGGTCGGGTAAACACTGACTATTTCGGCGAGAAGAGCGGAAATGGCACCAAATGAATTCCATAACATGGTCGCCAGGTCAGGGACAATTTCCCGTTTCTTTCCCAATTCGAGTAATGCGTTTTCACGAGTCTCGACACTAGTTAATTGTGAGATCCATTGGAAAACAAGCTCCTTCTCAAGAGGTTGATTATCTTTACTTTCATCAATTGAAGGTTTTCCGTTGACTTTAGTCTCCATTGACCTCCGGTGATTATTGGAAAATAATTAAAACAATTAAAATTTAAAAGGAAAAAATAATAATTACAATAAATAAAAAAAAAGAAATGAAATCAATTTAATTTCACTGGAAGATTTTAACCAAATTAAAGACTAGATTTTTAAGATAATCGGAAAACTGAGTTTGAGACTGAAATTAAAAAGTTGAATTAATCTAATTGTGTTGATTAGTTTAATTTCAGGTAACCAATTCGTCTCACCTATTGTGTAAATAATTGGTTGATGGTTATTCAGCTGATGGAAAATCAATGGAGGGAAATTAAAACAATTAGAATCATTTAATTGTTGATTCGTTTTCTTCTTTGTTGTTGTTTCAATTTTTTTTTTTCTCTGGTCAATTTGATTGGAAAATGTTTAAGGTTGAAAAACGTAATTAATGGAAATTTGATTCTTTTAATTAAGTTTTATTCTTTTGATTTGTATGTATAATATTTATAGTATAATATTTATATCAGAGAAGTTCATCTACATTGTACATGTAATTACGTAGTTTATTAATTTGATTGTAATTAAATGTTTCGAATTTACTTTTGTTTTCGTCTTGTTAAATGTACATTCGACTGCAGTTGATCACTTTAGGTGGTTGAAGATTTATGCCTGAGTTAAATCAATTAAGAGATTAATTTAAAAATGAACATTATGAAAATGGATTGAATTAATTCAATTTAAAATGAAACTTAAGATAGAAGGAGGATAGAAGAGAGGACAAGAGAGGATTTGATAGAGAGAGAGAGAGAGAGAGAGAGAGAGAGAGAGAGAGAGAGAGAGAGAGAGAGAGAGAGAGAGAGAGAGAGATTGATAGACAGATATAGAGAATCATATTTCTCTAAATTAAGAAACTTTCATGATAAATTTGTTTTTCTCATGATCACATAGTCAGATTTTCATTGCTCAGCTTCTCGTTCCAAGTTTTTGAGCAAAGTGATGAGCCATTGGCGACTTGATTTCTCTGCATCAAGTATCTCGGCGAATGTCTCATCCCTTAAGGGCATCGGTAAACAATTGCGAAGAGCCTCTCGAGCCCTTGGATTATCACTTAATCGTAAATAGCATCGGAGAACATGTTTCAAAAGTCTTGGTGATGATTCTTTGGACAATGAGATGACCATTTTTCCAAGTATCATGGCGACGTGGGAGAAACGATCATAAGTTTGGCAGATATAGTTTAGGCCGGTTTCATCTAGCAAAATCTTTTGAAGGATAAAAGTGGCCACAGTCTTACTAAGGTCGCTACCATTTTCCATGATACGTAAACAAAGTGGGATAATTTCAGTTGTCAAAAGGAAATTGATAACTTGTTGTTCATCTGTTTTAACCAAAGCTCCGATAACACCCAAACTGGTAAGACGTAGATACTCAAAGGGTCGAGTCTTTGATGTGGATGTTGATTGAAGGAATGGATATAAAAATAATGGAATATTAGCTGCCAAAAATTCACTGCGAGTTTCAGGATGAGAGGCGACACATTGAAGTAAAGCGAGTGCATTACAAACACGATTGGATTGATGAGGTGACAAAGTAGCTGGATTAAGAGCAGGATAAACACTAACAATTTCCTGTAAAAGAGCAGATATAGCACCAAATGAGTGCCATAACATAGTTGCCAAATCAGGAACAATTTCCCGTTTCTTTCCCAATTCAAGTAAAGCGTTTTCTCGAGTTTCCATATTAATCAATTGGGTTATCCATTGATAAACCTTTTCTTTCTCAAAAGGTTGATTATCTTTACCATCATCTTTGATGGCCTTTCCTTTGGCTTTAGTTTCCATTGAGTTGATTAACTTTCTTTCCAAAACACTAGAACAATTAAAATTTAAAACAAAAAACAATTACAATTATCAATTAAAAACAAACAATTTTCTGGTATAGACAATAACAAATTAATGACTAATCAATCACTAAATTGGAAAAGTAAAACAATCCAAGACTCGATCCAAAGCTCTCCCATAGAAAACACCAGGATTCAAGAATAAAAGTCTCAGATTCGAATCTTAATTTTATTCTAAAACAAAGTAGCTCTACTTGCGCCATCTCTTGACTTGGAATTGAAGCTTTTTGACTTTTCACTTTGATAACATTAGTTGATTAACTTTGATTGTTGTCAACATCTTTCATTCAATTGATATTTTATTGTTTGGATAATGAAATTTACGAAACTTTGGAAAGTTAATTGTTACAACATTTGAAATAACTTTTCACATTTAAAAACTTATTCAAAGTAAACTTTTGGATTCTTATTGAATCGAGAAAAATTTTATTCCATTAATTAGTTGATGATTTTGTTTCTAATTTATTATGAATAAACATTAGTTTCTATGACTTAGTATAAACAAATAGAAAGAAATTAATTGATTTTTTTCTCAAAGTTACAAAAAGTTGATGATCGAAATACATATCGAGAGAGAGAGAGAGAGAGAGAGAGGTTTATACAAGTATTTACATTTTGATTGTTTCAATGAATAGAAAAAGTTTTTGTTTCAATTAATGATGTAATACAATTTGTCGTTTTGAAAATAATTATATTGATGATGATGATTATTAAGTTTATAATTTGATGGAGAAAAAAATGAGGTGAGCACAAGTCGTGATATCGGGTTTATGTCCAATTAGTCCCTGAGGTAGTAATTAAAGATAGATAAAAGTTGAAATTCTTTCTTGTTTGACTCGATTGTGTTGAGCTTTTTTCGTTTTCCTGAATTTTCATTTGATTTTGAAAAGTTGAGATGATTAATCAGTTTCATTCGAATTATTTCTGATTAAACCTTTAACTCTTTCCAGAACACAACTCGATGATATTCGAGCTTCGGCATCTTGATCCCAACATTCTTCGATTGTCTCACAGATCTCATTTAGTCCACGATAATTTCTCCAAATCGCTTTGATCTCTGGTCTCTTTTTCGCCTGACAAACGGCTTCCTGCATATCCTCAAGACTCGGATTCCCTCCGACCTCTTCTTCAAATGGAAGCATCAATTTACCAGGAATTAAAGTTCCATCTTCTCCCTTGCATCGAGATAATATTTCCCAAAGAACCAAACCACAAGCATACATGTCGATTCGAGTCAAAGAGTCCAGTGTAAAGTTCACCGCACCTTCGAGTACTTCTGGTGCCATATACCGACGAGTCCCGACCTGTCCTAATCCAGAGGGTAATCGATCAGGATAAAAGATGAGACAAAGTCCGAAATCAGCGATTCGTGGGGTTAGGTCACTTTTTAGAAGAACATTTTTCGACTTGAAGTCTCGATGAGCGATAGCGGGCTTATTATTGATACTTTTAGTCGACGGAATCTCATCATGAAGATGAGCCAATCCTCGAGCAATACCTTCACTTATCTTCAGCAACTCATTGAATCCGATGGTGTTATGCTTAAGGTAATCGTACAAAGAACCAAGTTCATGATATTCACTGATAATCCAATATTCAACACCGAAAGGGACTCCATCATTTTCTCGTTTCTCGAATCCCAAAAATGGAAGAATATTTTCATGTTCGAATTTTGGCAACATGAATACTTGTTGTTCTGCAAGCCAAGAGTTTTTCTCTTGCGAAGGAAATATTTTAACGGCCACCCATTTCTCGTCAATGAAACCATTTTCATTCGGTAATCGGGCTTTCCAAACGGCACCGAAACGACCTCTTGATCGCTCTTCAATCATCTCCAAATTTTTAAACCGATAAAACGACTGCTCGTTAATGGGAACCGATTCATCACTGTTACTCAATTGATCACTAAAAGCTCGTGACTTGTTCCGATGATACCAACTGATGATTAAAACGATTCCCAATAAGATGATTAAAGATGGGATAGCAACATAAATTGATAACCATAAGAGATTTGAATCGTAAGTTAATGTCGGTGTTGGTTGAGCAGGTGATTGTTCAATTTTACTCGCTTCCGGGACTGGTAAATGATGAACATCATAATTACAAAGGTTCGTTGAACAGCAGCAGAAATAATTACCATTAGAAGATTTTCGGTTTCTTTCAATGCACCGAGAATGATCTTCACAAACAATATCTTTACCAGAGATACAACCAGATGAACGCAGTTTTATACCTTGAGTTGTATTATTCCAAACAACATAACAATGACGAGGACCAACAGTATCATTAGGATTAGTACATTTCGTAGCTGTTCTATCAGCACACTCATCTCCTACACATCCACGTTTAGAAGAGAAACATTCGAGATCTTGTGTAGGTGATTCAGAAGATTGTGTAGTCAAGGAAGGAGATGAAATATACATTTTACAAAATGAACAAAAGAACAGAGAAACAAATTGAATATCAAAATGCGAAAGAAAAAGCAAATGGTGACTTATTTAAGGTAAACATTAACCAAATACAGAAAAGAAACATAGGAAACAAATGAACCATTAAAGTGAACTGAACACACTTATTGAGATGTAGTAGTAAATAGAGAGAGAGAGGAAGAGAGAGAGAGAGAACAAAAAAAATATTGAAAGAAATGAAATGAAAACGATTCAATGATAAAAGAAAAGGCTAATTGTCAATAGCCTGAACACACATTTAATCAACCACAAGTGACTAATGAACCAATTAATGAACACAATTTAAATTAAGTGTCACAAGTAACAGAATTTTTAATTCATTCAAAATCTGAATCTTGAATTTTTCAAAAACAATGAAAACAAAACAAAAACAAAGAGAAAACCAAAAAGAAAAACTGAGCTGCGCATGCGCAGAAAAGGTGTTATGTTTTTCTCTCTCATCTCATGAGCTCTGAAGTTCTTGTGATGATTTTTTTTTGTTTAATTTTGTCTTTTTCTTGATTAATCTGTTTTCTGTTGTCCATTTTCATGGAATCAATTAGTAAATCAAGTGAAGATGAATCACCATTAATCTATGGTTTGGAACATCAATCTCGAGCCTTATGCTCTCAATCTGTATCAACAATCGGTGCTGATGTTTCATTTGTAAGATTTTTAATTGGAACTCAATCACTTCAAACACCAAATCAAATTCATCTTGTTGAATATTCTGAAGAATCTAATAGTCATTGTAAAGCTATATTTAAACATGAAGATGGTGAAATTTGGTCAATCAATTGTTGCCCCAAGAATCCAAGATTAATTACTACCTGTTATTCACCAACATCTTCATCAAGAACTCGTGATTGTTTATGTTCATTATACCAACTACCAAATGATATTGTTGAAAGTCTTGCCGATAAAGATTACAGTTCACCATTACCATTAACTAAATTAAGTGATTTCAAATCAGGTAAAAAGTCAATTAAACCTTTTTTGTTAAAATTCATTTGTATACCAATAAGTACAGGTAATAATTTGCCTCTTCTTTAAATACTTAGGCCCTAATGTTGGACGAACCTCAATTTGGCAACCAGAAGATGGTAATCAATTAATGACGTTTGAAGAAAAGAAAATTATTCTCTGGGATATAGAAAGTAAACAATCAACTTGGTCCACAATAATTGATCCAATTTCTTCATCAAACAAAGCATCAAATAAATTGTCCAAAATAACGACAATTAGATGGAGTCCACATTCCAATTGTTCAATAATCGCTGCCGCTTTAGGTAACAATGTTTACGCTCGAGATATAAGATGTAAATCGTCAGCGTTTGCATTCAGTTTATCAGCCCATAGTCAACAAGTTCGAGATGTGGATTTCAATCCAAATGCTCAATACTATATGGCGACATGTGGGGACGATTGTGAGTACAAATTCTGGGATGTTCGTAAGCCAAATATTCCAGCGATAACTATGGCCAATCATTCCCATTGGGTTTGGTCAATTAGATACAATCAATTCCATGACCAATTAGTATTAACTTGTAGTAGTGATTCTCGAGTTAACTTGATTCGTATCAATAGTTTGGCCTCTCAACCTTTCGGTCAATTGGGTGATCCAGATGAAAGTGATCTCGGTGATACTCTTGACCAGAATACAGAAAAATCTGTCAACACTAGTCAGCATGTTAATCGTTTAGAAGATGAATTAATCTGTTCATTTGAAGAGCATGAAGATAGTGTTTATGCCGTTGAATGGTCATCTTCAGATCCATGGATATTTGCGTCATTAAGTTACGATGGTCGATTGGTAATTAACAAAGTTCCCAAGAAAGAAAAGTTTAGTTTACTTTTTTGATTGGAAAGAAAAAGAAGAAAACAAAACAATAATATTAATCTATTCACATTGTACTTTTTACATTTTAATTATTTTCCAAGATGAAATCATCAAAAGTAATTTATTCTACATATAAATTGATTAGATTAAATATCTAATATAATTTTCTCAAATTGATTGAAGTTAACATTTCAACAAGATGAATAATTATCAATGACTATCGACCGGTATCTCTAATCCTTGTGGACTATCTCACCGATGAATTTGATTGTTCATTTCTCTTGTTTTGCTTCTCGCCCATTAATTGTAATTCTTGGTCAATTCTTTCCTTAGCTCTTACTACCTGTAAAGAAATTAAGACAATGATTGATGGAAAACAGATAATTAGATATTTAATATTATACATATGTTTCAACGGGAATTGGTAATGGTTTCATTTCATGCCAGGCAATTGTCCTTTAAAATTTTCAGGTAAAACAGTTTTCAAAATGATGGAAATCAAGGAGGATGTTAATCCCCAAATTCTGGGCACTTTTCGCCCATCGAATACATCATCATGATAAACTGGTGTAATCCAACCACTTTTCCAGCGAGTGTAATTCCAATTATTGGCATCACATGCTTTCTCCAATGGTAATAAGATCACTTTTTCAACTTCGGAAGGATTAAAATTATTGAGAGTTTGTTTGGAGAAATCATTATTCAAATAGCCGAGGATTGGATAAACGGATGAATTTTGATTAGTTCTAATCAAAGGTTTAAGAGCACCATAGGTTTTCAATGATTCTCGATTAATACCAAGCTCTTCGATTGTCTCTCGAATTGCAGTTTCAACCATATCTCCGCCATCTTTCCGACTCTCTTTTCCACCAGGGAAACTCACCTCCCATTTATGGCTGATTAAATTGCTTGATCGCAATGTTACCAAGATACAAGGTTTTCGCTGTTCATTTAAGCAAAATGGTACAAAAACGGAAGCTCTTCGTAATTTGTCATCACCCTTTGAACCTTTACCTCGAGTTCTAGAGGATAAATCTAAGGCAGAGAGAAGCTGGAATGCTCGTTTTAAGCTTGAATCGGAAATAGCTTTAGTAAAGACATCCTCTTGTTCAGCGGGATTTGTTGAGTAATAGCGTTTGGGTGAATATGGAAACGACGAAACATCGACCAAATTGTACAATTTGTCAGAATTTGCATTGGCATAAAATCGAGGAAAACCTGAGGTCTCAAGTTCATAGCTCACCTTTGACTGAAGATAGAATGAGCCACCTTTACTTCTATCGTTAACCTCAAATAAATGATTATATTTACTCTCTATTTCTTCCTTATTAAGTTGTTTTTCAATATTCAATATTCTTGTTGCTTCCTAGAAAAGAAAATTGTAGAAAAAAAAAGACAAATCATTAGTTGAGAATTTAAAAACAAAGTCCAAGCTACAAAATAAATTGAGACAAACCTCTAAACTAATTCCGTGTCTAAGGTCTTGAGTTGCACTTTCTTGATTGGCTCCAGCTGAAGTAGCACGTCTTTGAGCTGCTTGTTGACTTGCTGAAAGACAAAACATCATAATTAACAATAAACAAAAAAGAAAAACAATTAATAATTTAATCACAATCAACGAAAAGGTTACCTTGCATTTCTTGCTTAAGAGCCCTAGCAAAAGCACGACCAACAATTTGAGTTCCAGTGACAATCATCTGGTAAATGAACTTTGCCTATTAACAAGTAATGAAAGTATCGAATCAATTAATCAAGATAATCATCCAATAATCCACAAAAAACTTACCATAATTAAAATTAATGACAATTTATGAAAACTACAAAATCAAAAAATGAAAATTTCATCAGAAAAACATGTGATCAATTCGGGGATCGTATTAAAATAACAGCGAGAAAAAAAATTCCAACAAATTTTTAATTTGTCAATTTAGAAATGAAAATTATTAATTTTGTTAATTTAATGAGTTACAATTACAGTCTAAGGTGATTGAAACAATTAAAAGTAATCAAATTACTTGGAAATATAATATATGACAAAATTGGGAAAACAAATGACAATTAATGAGTCAAATTAATCTGGTAAATCTCAACGATTCTGATGGTGAAAATTTATTAATAGCAATTAGTTAATCAGTTGCATGAAATGAAATAATAATAACCTATTGTCCTTATGATACTTTAACAATTAATAAATGGTGTATAATTTATTGATTGATTTAGGGTTTACAAGATTAGCAAGAGAAATGTCAACTTATTGTAAAAGTAATATAATAAATTGATTGTTGGTGAAAAATTAATGTCAATAGGAATTAGTGTTAAGCAGATTTAAACAATTACCAAACTAATACAATAAAGGGAAGAAAAAATTAAAGTCCAATTGTTTGACAGCAGATTGTTGATATTACAAGAATTAAATCAAGCTTATCGAGTTAACTTTTATCAACCATGAAAAACAACAATCAACTTATAATGATTAAGCTTTTAATCTGAATCATCGTCGTTTAATCATCAACCTCAGAGGTTTGTTAAGGTTGATTGTTGATTGCGACTCATATGCTGTCTCACCTTGATAGTGATATAAGTTAAATTGTAATTACCTTTCATTAACTAATTTAAGTTTTAGGTCGAGTAAATTGTTACGCTTATCAAGCAGAAACAAAATTTTTCCAATGGTTTTCATATGTTATTTTTTTTTCATCCAATGATTATTATGATTATATCATGATAATTATCATCATCTATCAATGCTAATCTCATGTCAGGTCAAAGGTGAGACATTTTTTTGAATGTTAATCCTGTTTCTCTGTAGGTCAATAGCCTGTTACGAGGTCAAGATACAACAGAAACAACAACAACAACAACAATCAATTCATTTCCTTGATTTGTCTATGTAATCAGGTAACAATTAACCTAAATAAAAAACTTTGTCCCAAATATTTAACAATTTAAATGATAAAAATATCAAAGATTCAAACTAATTGTCCAACTTTTCATGATTACCTTGTAACCCAATGAAATTAATTAATTGTAGCCCAACAGCCCAAACCTTTTGTTTATTATAACACAAATGAAACAATTAACTATTGTCCAGTTGATAAAATAAATTGTTAACCTTGAATTAAATTGTCTAAATCCGGAATTACGAGTGAGTAATTCATAATTAAAATGACAATTAAGACTTTTGTTTACTTTTTTTTTATTACCAAAGTTTTACCAACAAGAAATACAATGGAAAAGGTAAACAAACAAAAGGATAGAAAAACTTTTTTCGGGTGTTAATGATGATTAACTAAAGTAAACATGATAATAAATGACAACAATTGAAAAAAGTAATTTAATTTTGGAAACAATTTGATCAGTGATTAAAGTTAATCGGATAAAAAAAGAGAGATTCGTTCCTATTCCGATGAGAATCTCCCAAGAGTCTCGATTAAAATTCATTGGATGTAATCATCATGATTCAGAACTTTTGTTTTCTCGTAATCAAAACTGCAGAAAAAAAAAGTTAATCTTTCACAATTTGATTGATCAATCATTTAGATAACAATCAATTGATGTTAATTTCATTTCAAATTATGCTCATAAAATTGACATTGATTCTTAATTATTAATACAAAAGTCTAACAATATAAGTAGTATAACTTTTACAATGAATGGAACCAGAATGAAAAGTAAAGTAATCAAGGAAAGTGATGATGATGATCAACATGATGATGATTATTATGATTATCAGAATATCGTTTACAATATAAATATAATAATAAAAAGCGTGACTTTGCATGTGATAGTTTAATGTTCATCAGAATAGTAACAATTAGAGTCCAAACAATCAACTAATCACAAGCACCCATTAGAAAAGGTAAAAACATCCAACGGCCATTGCCTCTTAATCATTTCCATTATGTAGCATTTAAGATGCATTATTATCAAAATGATTAACTCATATTCACTATTTTCATCCTGATAATCATCATCATCATCATCATCATCCTGATGATGGACAGATGACCTTGTCATTTTCATCTTCATCTTAATAGTAAAAAACTGAATTCTGATTGAGATGAAAATTCAATGTGAGTTATTAGCTTTTTGTTTATTATCATTGTTACTTTCATTGAATTATACTTTCACTGATTGTTATTAACTTGACCATTAACTTGACCCAAGTCAATTAGCCTTTAATTTAATGATAACAAGTAAAAATTAAATGAATGATGAAAAAAAAACAAAATTTACTATCAACAACCTTGAATTTGATTACATTCCCGTTTTGATTGTTTGATTACAAATCGTTAATAATAATTGTTTATCAAATGAAAAGGTAACCAACAATTACCTAATCTTAATGATTTAATTCATTCAACCTTATCATTGTTAAGATTAACTAAAACGTAATCAAGTTAATCAATTCAATCTTGTGGTTTTGATACAATTAAATGAACAAAACAAAGCAAAAAAAAATTCCAAATTTCTTTTCAACAACAATCTCTCATTTGATGATTGTTTCTGTTGATTATCATTTCATCATTAAATTATCAAACTGTCATTTAATTAAACATTTTATCACAATTAGCAGACATGCAAAAAAACATCAACATTAAATGAAAGTAATCAACCCACGTTGATAACTCTATTAACTTTTGGTTGTAATAAAAAACAAAGTTAAACTTTTTTAGGTAAATATTATTAGATTATTCAACTTTCAGTTTTCATGATAGATTCAGAATCTGTCATGAATCAAATGAATAGAGAATGAAAAAACCAGAATTTAATGATTATACTTTTGTGTATTAAGTGATTATTATCTCTCTCTCTCTCTCTCTCTCTCTCTCTCTCAATGATATCATCATAGTGTTGAAGGAAAAATAATATCATATTCAGAGATGAATGGAAACTATGAATAAAATTACAATGTTACCATGAAGGGAATTTCAAATTTTGGTTTTGGCCTGATCGTTAGGTGTGTCTATTGAACGATAGACTAATTTGATTTGATTAGAAGCTATTGATTGATGAAATAATCTTGATTTAGTTGACTTTCTGGATGAAGGATTAAGTTGATTGGAAATGAATCTGATTGTTTATCATGGGGATGAGGATGATTTAATTTTGATAATTATAATTAGTGAACAAAGCTCGATATTCATGTTTGACTAATTTATGTTATTCTGTTGACAAATAATAACAATTATCTGTTGACGATTATTATCATAATTAAGATGGAACTATTATTAAACAATAAATTCCGTGAGATTTTATTGTTTTATGATAACAACAAATTAATATTAACAGTTAGTTGATTTAAATTGTTTACTGTTGGTATGATTATGATGAGTGAGAATTGTGGAAAAGTGGAAAACCATCATCCTCATCTTTAACTATCTTTAGCCTTGTTAACAATCAACCCAATTGTTTTCTCACCAAAAAGGTAAACTAATTATGATTGTTACTGTGCAAGTAGCTAAACTCAGGTAACATGAACATCATAAGATGATGCTGATGAGAGATAATGGTGATGGAGATGATGAAAAATAAACGTTGCATCAACAAAAATAACGGAAGAAGTAAATAAAGCGAAAAATTTGACCTCAAGCGATTTCAGGCCAACATTTAGTTTCTATCAACAGCTAAAAAAACTAACGGTTTTCAAGCTAAGAAACACACTCGATAATCATCCTCATCACTATCATCTTCATCTTCATCTTCATCTTCATCTTCATCATCACTTTTTCACTTAGTAAAACTTTTCATCATCTTCACTCTGATTTTTGATGACAAAAACTACGATAAAAAAGTTGTTTCAGTTTCATTTGAATTGGAAAAATTTTGATTAATCATTAATCCAATTTAGTTAATTTCGATGTAATTAAAATCAAGATAAATTGATTTTCTTTCGTAAACAATTTATTCAAGTAATTAAAATACAATATCAACTGGAAAGCTATTTAAAATTGATCGACAATCAAATTTTGTGATCAATTTGATTGATAAAAGTATCAGATAAACAAAAAAAAAAGATTCATAATCATTAAGTTAAGTAATTCATTATGCATATAATTAATTACCCTGATGATGATCATCATCATCGTAATCATGATGATGATGGTAATCACAACAATCAATTAACTGAACTAATCTATTTTCAAAACTAGATGTTTAAAGCTTAATTCCTAATCACTATTTACGCCCTTTGAATATGTAAAACTAATGATTAACTTTGATTCGTTTGTTTTAGTTTGATGAAAAACAAACACAATTTAATTGCTTGAAGGGAGTTGATTTCGTGTTAATAATCAAGTTACAGTTGGATTGATGTTACAATAACATGATTATCATCATGATTATGATTAGTATTACAATTACATGATGAATGGTGTTAATCAACAAGAAAGAAAATGTTGAAAAACAAATTTTGGATATAAAAAGTTGATTGATTTCAATTGATTCCCTTATTTGATGTTGATTACATTTTATCAAATTAGCGATGATTTTCATTTTAACTTAATTGTAACGAGCATTTTTCAATAATTTAATGAACAATTTAATCGTTAATCAGCTTCTGTGGACCCTTTTAATCAATGGGTTTGGTCAATGAAATTAAACTAAAATAAAATCAATAAAATTTGTTGTTTTTTTTTGTTGTTGTTCATTAATTAAGATTTGGGTTTGACTGATTGATTGATTTTCAATAATATTGAATTACAATTAAGTCAATTGTAAATTGCCCGGCAGCTTATTTGTTACAATTAAAACTTTCAATTTTCAACTTTCATCATCAGTGTCTCTTGTTAATCATATCAATGAAATTAAGTTAATTGTTCAATCAATTAAATGGCCTGAATTGGTTTAATTGTTAAACTGTTGAGAATTGTGAATTGATTAACAATTATGACATTAATTAGTTCATGGTCAATAACAGCAATTGATCAAAATTAAAGGTTAATCAGTTGATAATTTAATCACTGGAAGTTAATTCATTGACATGGTTATTTAATCTGATTAGATAATTATTATTAATATTGTATTATAATTAACAAAAGAACAATTAACAAACAATAAAACAGAATTAGATTAGATGATTAATCAAATATACTTAATCACGATCATTGATTAACTTTGTTGATTGTCAGATTTACTAATCAGATATGATAATTGTTAAACTTTTGATTGTTGTTAAATTTTGTTTTCACTTTTATTAATATTGGTTATTGATTAGTTAACTAATACACTTTGAATATAAGGAAAAATGATTAGCTAAAGAAAATAATTAACAAATAGCAAATTATTAACTCCTAATGGTCAAAATCAAGTTTCCTAATCAAAGTTAATTGTGATTAAGTATTTGACTTTTTTGGGTTCCAATCCAGTAAATTGTTGACTGATTATTGAATTAACGTTTAAATTGTAATGAAGAGAAACTATTTAAAAGGTGAAACCATTTAATCAGAAAACTAAATGATAAATCATGAACGAGATTAAATTGAATTTGGCTATCAAATCAATTGGATTTGTTAACAATTAACGGATTATGATTAAGGTAAACAACAGACAACAGGAAACAAGCAATGAAAGTTATGAATAAATTGTTAATTAACTGAAACAAAAAGTGATTAACTAATATGATTATCTCAAAGTAATAGTTTAATGTATCAATTGATTGATTTTAAATGAAACTCATGAAATTTGATAACATAAAATCAACTCATGAAACTAATGTACTAAATGTTATCTTGTCCTAATTACGCCTCGGGCTCTAGGTCATCAATATATTTTTAAGTGTATATTTTGTATCATCGTTTTCAGAATCATCAGGATTCGTTAAGATTATTATTATTATTATTATTTAAAGAAAATGTTCAAAACGAAAAATTAAACTCGAAGAATGGTCAATATTTTCTGATCGACCGATCATTTTAATTGCCGTTTAAACAGTTAACAACTGATCGGGTTCGTTGTCGTTTATTTTCAGGTAAATAATAATACGATTGATAATAAAATGGTCGTTATAATGACCATCGATCGGACCTAATCTTATCCTAACAAGTGATAAGGTAACTTAACGGTGATACGATTTATTTTAATATCGATGGCAAGTTGAACCTTTAAACTTTTTCTTTCTACCTGTAAACAGTTTCGTAAATCAATTTGTCATCTGATTTGTTATCAGCGAGAAAACAAAATTAACAGACTCAATTTTTCTCAACAAATCAATTTGGATCGACAATTAATCAGCTTTACAATTATTTCTGTCTCCATCATCATCATCATCATGGTTATCATGATATTATCTTCTTATATCACAGAATCAGGAGAGTTCAATTGATTGAGAAATTTAGATATGGTTCATCATTGAATCAGAATTAAAGAGATAATTATTTTTCTGTCTGAACGGTCCAACCAAAAGTGAACATATTTAAGACCCATTATTTCAGGTCAACTTTTTTTTCCGTTCATCTTAATGCTCACCAATCCTCGAAGAGTATTAAATGTTAGTGACATGGATATCATCTCTCTCTCTCACTCATTCACTTTATCTTCCTCCTGCTCCTCCTTTTATCCTATTAACTGGTCAGTTATCTCATCTGGCTATTTACTCCAATAATGCTAATTGAAAAGTGTGACAGCAAATACAATATAATATCAGTTGATTGTTTTCCTTGATTCTTTATCTTTATTATTATTAAATTCAGTTGTGATAAACTCACAATAAGATAATGAATTGAATTGATTTAACAACAGGTAAGAGAATTGAAATTTTAACAAATTTTCAGGTATTGATGAAAATGACCTTTTCTGTTAAAATAGATTCTGATTCTTGTGGACGGCGATTGAGTGATTACCATGAAATTAAAGTTTGACGCTGTAGAAAATTCTGGCTGCCCACCTTGTATTCAATTCTTTTCCTTTCACTGAATTTATTCAGTTCATCTACAGATGTAAAAAAAAGAAAGAGAGAAAATTCTTATGAATAGAATTTACTTTTTTTCTTTTTTTCTTTCTCTCTCTCTCTCTTTCTCTCACTATTTTCGTTTTGGTTCCAAGGTGAAAATCTTATTCTTCTTCATGAAATCAACTTGATCCACCTAAAATTCATCATCAGATTGATTTGAGTAGTTCTCTTGCATATTAACATCATGATATAAGTAAAACAAGAAGTGATACCGATGCTGATTCTTTGGGGAAAAAATTATCCATTGTTCAGTAAAGGTAATCACGGTTATCAGATGAAAAATTTCCGACAGATTAGGGCGAACTCATGCTGATTTATTTTTCTCCATGTAAAGATAATTATCTCTCACTTCTGAATAGCTGAGAATATCATGAAATGGATAAACGTATCAACGAAATGTTGAAAACAAGTTCCATGGTAAATTCATTGACAGGTAATAACAAGAGACTCAACACCAACATGAATTTTCATCAACCAAACTTTTGACACTTTTCCTGTTGATGGAAAACAAGTTATCATGTTGAGTTTACTTGATTATCTAAGTTAATTTAAATTTAAAATCATCTATTAGCCTGATACCATTAAATTTGATGGTTATTGTTATGATTATCACTCTATTTGGACATTTACCTCGAAAGTGTAATAATAACAGTCTGATGATTTTCCAAATCGATTCAAGAGCCTACAAAAGTATCTCCTCCATTCATGGTTATTGAAGATAAATGAAAAAGGAAATCAGATCCATCATTTAATCATAATTGTTGATTAGAAATTAATATTTAATATTTGATTGTTCAAGGTTCGACTTTAACGAAACGATCAAACTTTTCAAGTCTATCGACTTGATCTCGATTCAATTTCAATTCAACCAACGAAAAGTATTTGCAATTAGTAAATTTGATCTCTCTCTCTCTCTCTCTCTCTCTCTTTCTTTCTTTCTAATTCCATCAATAACTAATTAAGAATCATAATTATCAATTGATTTTCGATAACAAAGTGACAATTAATTGTATGAAAAGAAGAGTAAAAATCTTTTCCATCTTTTCACTTTTCACTTTTTCGTTTGATTATTGTTACATTCATTATCCTTTTTTTAACTCTTACCTGACAATTAACTAATCAGGTTGTTCATTAGTATGAGGAAGTTAATCAATTAAAATATTAATCAGGTAAATGATAAAATTCTCACTCACAATATAATATGTATAAGATTAAGTATCATCATCATCTCATCATCAACATTAATCATCAAGTTTTTTGTTGTTTATTTTGATTTTTTTTTCTTATTGTTAATATTTGTGAACAATTCACATTAATTGATTTACTACGATCAAGCTCATCAACAACAATCAATTCAATGATTAAACTTAATGGTTGATTGTGTCCAATAGGGTTGGGAAGTGATTATCTTATTCTGTATAATATATAAATTGTTATCTTTCAATATAATAAAAAGATTCACATTCTTATTGTTGATTATCATGTTTTCATATGATCAATACAACAACAACAAAAAAGGTAAGACAAGAAAAAGTTACATCAACAATAACAATTAACTAATCATTTGAAATGATATTAATGTTTGTATGTTTCAATGAATGGAAAACAATAATTTCTATTCATCATCTCCAATGAATCAGAAATTAGTGTGATAATTAACCTTAATTATGTTATATTATTATCACTTTATGTCTCTTACCTTTGATTATTTAATTACTACTGATGACAGAAGCAACAATTAACTATCTCATATGGTTAATCTTAAAAGTTGATTAAATAATTTGATAATTTCACATTTTATATTACCCTTTTGAAAACCCACGCCAATTACAATTAGTTAATTAGCACCACAATTGGTTATTAGGGCGTGAGAAATTAACTAATAATAATTTAAGATGATGATGATGATTAAGATTAATTTAACTTTTCTCTTCAAGATAATCAAACGCCTTTGACGATTATCTGAATTAATGATGATTCTGAATACACTCAATCGGAAATTATAACAAATTAGACAATCAATTTAAGGTAATTTATGATCTTTGTTTTAATTGTTGGTCATTAATTTACTTACATCGTAAGGATAACGTGTTTATCATGAGTAGGTGAAAGTTTTATCACTCGTTTAATTGTGATTAGTTTAAAAACGTGTTCAAGTTTAATTGTTGACGATATTAACTAAATAGATATGCTCATTATCATTATCATCAATCAACAAATCAAGGTACAAATATAATTAACAATTGTCAAGATGTTTAACTAACAATTAGAATCCGTCACAGTATTTAACTTAATTTATTGTAATGGTAAATTGTAATTTGCTTAATCATTTCACTTGATTATGTTAACTAACCAACAATCAACTTGAGGAAGGATATTTGATTAATTCAATATAATTAAAGGTATCTCAAGGATTGTAGACAGTAAATGATTACCTAATCATCATCAATAATCATCATTAGATGTGATTAGTTGTAAGCAAACAATTTATTGATTTAATGATAAGAAAATTAATTTGCTTTTTCAGTTAAACAATTGACCTTAACCATTGGAAGTGTAAAATTAATTATTGATTGTTGTTGATTACAATCAATAATTACTACCAATGGTTAATGGGAACCTTGTTGTTATGATTAAGATTTCGTGGATTTTGATCAAATGAAATTAATTTTAATCATTTGTTGATTTTACTTTTTGTATTATTTACCACAGAAATGATTTTAATTGTAATTAAATGATTGGCCTTTTCTGCTGTGTTTGAATATGAATGTTGATTACAATTAGTCATTTAATCACGATTCTTGATAATAAAAGTTAAATTAGTTGATTATTCTAGTTAATTTCAGGTCAGTTAATCACGATTTCAACTGTTTTAATCAATTCGTTTCTAACAATTACAATCAAATGATTAAGTTTTTGATTAATTTCTACAATCGATTTAATTGTTGCCACAAATACCTAGAAAATAAGTTAATTTTTTTTTAATTATCATGTTAATTGTTGAAGAGAAAGGTAAAACTAAACAGGGTAGCACAATTAATCGTTGAAAAATTAACACAATTTAATCACCAAAACAGTGAAACAATTAAACGTGATTCAATTTTGGGTGGAAAATTAAATAATAAATGATTAGTTTGATGATACTTTTAGGATCAATATCATTTTAATCATAACTTTAATTGTTGTTAGTTTAAATTGTTTCTCACCAATTTAATAATCTTCAAAGTTAATGATTCGTTTAAATAAACATCATCTTCTTGATTGTAATTTAAACACATAATCAGTTGGGAGAATCAGTTGAATGGGTTAACCAATAAGTTTTTTTTTTCTTTGCTTCTTCTTGATTGTTAATTCATCTTGATGATTATCATTACAATCAGTTAATAGTTATTATTAGTTAATCACAGGTTGAGAAAAAAACTTCCGGATCCATTTTTCTGGTAGCAATTAAGGCTCATCAGTTGACTGAATATCTAACAGTTAATCAGTAAATCAGTTGAATCGTTTCACGAATCAAGGTGAATCGTAACTGATTCTAATTGTTAATTCAACAATTTAAATTAATTGTAAGTTTACCTTTTGTTTTATTAAAATCACATAACCAAATAAAATGATTTAATCAACAAAGTAACATTGATTTTGGCTTGATTGTAATCGCGATTATCGTAATTGTTGCTTTAAATTGTAAAACTTTAGATTATAACAAATAACGGTAATTAAAAGGTAAATATAATCAGTGAAAAATTTAAATCATTACAGTTAATTGTTAATGAGAAGCAGCTTATTTATATTACCTTTTTATTAATAAACTTTTTTTTCTGCTCGAGTTAATTGTTGTTGTTGTTTGTTGTGTGGTATTCAAATTAACTAATCAAGTTTATTAGCAATTTAGTAAACATTAATGATTATGATTAAACGCCTTCAATGTAAACAATAATAGTAATATGATCAATTATGATTAAAAAAAGAGTGAATTAAAAATTTACTTTACAAGGATTTAATTGTTGCAAAAAAAAAACAATAACAAAACTGAAGCAATTAATAAGTTAATTACTATAAGTTTTTGATTTTCATTTAAATGGTTAAGAAATTTGCTTTTGCATAATTAGATTAAATCAATTACCTGAAGGTATTAATGATTAGGTGATAAAAAGTGATTATTATTAACATTTACCAGAATAGAATCAATTTTGATTTAGTTTGCGATTCTTGATTGGGAAATTGTATCAGGTGAAAATGAATGAATCGCTGAAAAGAAAACTAATCAATTAATCATCATGATAATTTCCATGATTGTCAAGAAGAAGATGAGGATGATGATGAGAAAGAAGAAGAAGACAAATGTCAACTCTTTAAGTTCTAAATTTTTGTTCTTTTTTCTTTTTTTCTTTTCTTTTCTTCTTATTTTCTTCTTAAATATTATCATCAGTTGGAATCAGTTTTCATCTTTTACCTGGAATTTCAATGTTATCTTGTTCATCATGAAATTAACTCTCAACAGGTAAGATGAATAAGAAACATAAACTAAATGAAAAGTGATCATCATCTTGATGATCACTATTTTACTTTTTCATCCTCATCTTCATTAGCATCATCATGGCCTTGGAAAAGTGAAATAAACACACATTCCAATTGAATTGAGGTAACAATTAGCAAAGAAAAGTCTAGTTTGTATATGTAGAGCACCTCGATGGCCCTAGAGGATGAAGAAGAAAGGAAAAGATGATGAGGATGATAATGATGAAGATAAAAAAACTGTTTATTCGTGAGGATGAAATAGTAAAAACAAGAGAGAGAGAGAGAGCAAAAGAAAGAGAAGATAAAAGATAGAGAGAGAGAGAGAGAGAGAGAGAGAGAGAGAGAGAGAGAGAGAGAGAGAGAGAGAGAGAGAGAGAGAATTAGTAACCACGCCAGTGACTCACCTTCTCGCTTTCATCTTCCTCTAACAATCAACATCATCATCTTTCCATCCCTTCCTCTTTTCTCCCTCAATAACTCAGCTCTCCTCTTCTCTCTCTTTCTCATCATCATCATCTCTTCTTTATTCATATTTATTCAGAAGGTAAACTGAATTAGACAAGTAAAATTTACCTGTAATATTTTCACTCATCTTTCAAATTCTAAACGTGGTTTATTACAACCAACGAATAACTTTCCAAACTGTTTGAAGAATTAAAGTTTTCTTTTCCTCTCCTTTTATTATAATAAAAACTTACCCTTTTTATCGTAAGTTTAAAAAAATTCATCTTCTCTCTTTCTCTCTCTTTTCCCTCCATCGTCCTTGGATCATTATTTCTCTTCATCTTCATCTTCATCTTCTCTCTCTCTCTTTCTCTCTCAGCTCTCTTGTAACGCACTCCCTTACCTGTTTCATTTCTCTTCTTGTGAACAACAAGCTAACATTTTGAGCGCGCCTTATATACTTAGTATATTTTCTTATACTTCTTCTTATATATTTTATCTTATACTTCATCATCATCATCATCATCATCATCATCTTCATCTTCATCTTCTTCTCTTGCTTCTTGTTGTGAGTAAATTCCTGTTTAAGGTCATTGGGAAATGGTTCTTGTGAAAATGTTGCTTTCCTTTTGATTTCACACACTCAATACAATCTACAAATTGTACAACAACAAACAAGTGAACGTCAACACATGTTAATTTATAGTATTTTCCTATGGACTCAATTTCTGTGTTTATGTTGACCAATAAGTGACCATTGAAAAGTGATTTTCGTGTATCGATCTCTCTGTGTGTTTTTTTTATTGATTAACTTGTTGATACATTTAAAGGAGAAACAAAGAGTGATCATGTCTTACCTTTACCATGGACGGAGCCCAACGTCCCGAGGACAATTTCCCATAATTGTGACCAAAGCTAAAAACATTTTACCCGCCAAAAGGACACCATCCACATCATCATCTTCTCGTCGATCTGGATTAAGCAAAAGTAAATCATCCAGATTAGCAAACATTGCAATCTTGAGTCAAATGAATAGTCATCATCATCATCATCATCATCATCTTAAAAGTAATTCATCAAGTCCAAGTAATGGAAAGGGAGCTTCAAATGGTTCACCAACCAGTGAAGTCTATGGAAGTGTTAATCGAAACGGTTCATCCGCTTCATATGGTTCATCTTATCGTGGAAGTGATAAAATGTATACACGAAATAATACCCGATATAAAAGTAATTTAAATGAGGAAATTAACCGGATGTATATTGAGGAAGGCCTTAAATCAGGTCTTTTGGAAAAGACTAAAATCAAGAAACCTGATGAAACTGGAAATGGTTCTAATGGTGTTGGTGGTTATAGTGAAACTGATGGTGCTTCTGATGGTACTGGTCGTTCAAATGGAAAGTTAATTAAGGGTAAATCATGTTCATCTAAATCAAAATCACAATCAAAGGGAAAAAAACGAACCTCCAAAGAGTTACAAACATTTATCATGAGACGAATCCTTTTATGTACAAACATAGTTACTCTGATTATCGGTATAACAACATTGGTCATCGCTGGAATCCTTGACCCACAACCTCTTCACCGAATCGGTACAACAGGAGGTCAAATTTCATTAGCATCGATATACATTATCTTTGTTTCCCTCGTTGGCCTCTATGGTTCTCGGTTGAAAAATTATCGTCTTCTATTCATTTTTGCTTACACTCTATTAACTGGATTAGTATTGAGGTCGTTTGCAGCTCTAATCTCCGTTTACATTTATCATAATGCTAATCGATTAATTTTCTCAATGCTTTTCGCTATCATTGAGGTCATTTTAATATTCATGGGACTTGCGGTTGCCATTGACCTGAAAGAGGAGCACATTCGTAAATTAACCCAATCAACGTCACCCAATTCGTTTAAAGTTTGAAAATTTGTTCGCAAAGTTTTTTTAACGACAATTTAAACTTTGTTGCGATTTTTTTTCTATACTTTTTTTCGTCCAAAATTCATCCATCATGTGCCATTGAGGAAAAATTGGAAATTCTATCCAGTTTTTTCTTTTTCTTCTTCTTCTCTTCATTTCTTACCTTTTCTATTCCCAATTCGATTCTAATCATCAGGAAAACCGAGTTACCTCAACCACGAACATACAACACAAATTCACGTCCTCATGGATCAGTCAATTCATTCGTCAATCATTTACCTGGTTGACATTTTTTTTCTCTTCTTCTTTTCTATTTCTGTCATTTGTTATTCTCTCTGCTCTTAATTTCCCTTCTCATGAATCAATATCTTCTACTTTTTTCCTTGTAACGATCGTTAGAACAATTTGTTGAATCTTCTTCGATTAATCGGTGTTTACTTTACACAGAACGTAAATATTACTTCCTTGTATTGGAAAGTTAAATTATATATTTTTCTTTCAATGATAAATCAACAATCGTCAACGAGAAATTGATCAAATATGAAAATTACCTCAAGGAAACAATTAAAGTCTGTCAACATAATGATCACTAAATTAGCAAAATTTATTAACATCTATCCGATCTCAACTAATTATCATCAGAATCATCATTCAATTACAATGCAATCGGAATAATGAGTTCAACTAATCAATTGGAAAGGTAATAATTTACCTATTCTTGGCTCTCTGTAAGTTAATCATCTTGATTTCTCTTGATTATACAATCAACTAATTAACTTTTTGTTTCTTCAACTTTTCCAGATAAATTAAAGTTCAAACAATTAACTTGATCGATTTAATTTTTCCATGACCATCGAATTGCTTAAAATCTGATCTGATCTCAGATCTGAATCGTTACAAATGAGCTGCTTAATTTGAACGATAATTAGGCCTGGTAAATTGCAATATTGATCTCCGACAATCAATTACAATCTCCAAAGGAGTAAAAAAATATCACACAATTAATCAACCACTTGATTAATCATAATTTAAATGATACAAATGATTCAATCTCTAAAAACATAGCATGTTAATCAACTTAAAGTCCAACATAATTTCATTGATTCTGCAAATTATAAAACCTTAATTAGAATTAAAAATGAAAAAAAAAACTGAATGATCAACTCACTACATTCATGATCCATTGATATTGTTAAATGAATGTAGTTAAATTAGTCAAGCCAACAATTAATTGAACAAATTATCAGCTAATATGTAAAATCGTAACATTGGAAAAACTTATTTTCATATTTGTTTTTTTGCTAATCAAATATTAAAAAACAATTAAGAGAAAAATTTTAATTTCATCAACTGTAAACAATTAAATTTTCATCTTCTCCTCTTGTATCATAATAATAACAACAATTAATGAAATTCTTATACTCAAGATTAAATTCACTATTAAAATATACTACCAAGTATCTCGGTTTCTATCAAATGATTAACAAACAACTTCGTCAACAATTTAACTCTAAATCGTTAAGCCTTTTGCTTGAGAAGTGATTAACTCTGTGGAGAGAAAAAAAATCTCATGATGAATTAAATTACCTGTTGATAGTTAGTCTCATGACCATGAATCTAATTTCCCTCCACTTTTTTTTTCAAGAATTAAATTGTTAACCTTGAATTATAATTATCGTTGTGTTGTAAAGGCGTTAGTCAAGTTTATAAATCAACAATTTCACTTGTTAATATTAGGAAACATAATTTGCAGATGATAATTTAAATAATACAATTACATTCATCTCATGATTAGGAAAACAATCAACAAAACCGAGATTGATTGTAAAAACTTTTCACCAATTTCAATTGATTGATTACATATGAAATTACCATTTTATCATCAGATGAGCTTAAATGATTGATTCAAATGGTAATTAAAATGAACGGTTAGGTTTGTTACTGTTTTACTTAATTTAGTGAATTAATATTACTAAATTAACAGGTTTGGTTTGGTCGGTTTGGAAACAGTTTTTAATTGAATTTCAACTGGACAAGGGAGAAAGTGATCAAAATAGATTTGATTAACACCGATTTTGAGGGGAGATCGTTTCAGTAATCGGGAAAATGATTAAGACGATACAGGTAAGCGTATCCTAGGTTGTTTGCTAGGGCGATATAACCGCTATTTGGTGAGATGTCAACTGCGTTTACCCGTCTAAGGTTGGAAAAGGAAACGGGAAAATTTGAGAAAATAGTACAACTTGGAAAGTGAACTAATTTAACACAATTATCGGCGTGACTTGATGATATAATGGCCAATTCTGAGCTGTTGTTAAATTTAATTGAGTTGATCGGTGTTTTCAGGTTGGTGAAATTTTTTATCGGCTTAGGATTCTGGTTGGTCATGACGTCTTCATATTTGTAACAATTGACAAGGCCCGATTGGTCTCCAGTGATAAAATATCCAGTATTTGGAGAAATTGATAAAGATTTACAGCTAATTGCACCATCATCGTAGAAACGGTGGAAACATCGCTTAGTTTGTCTCACATCATAGCAATAAATTAAACCTTCATCACCACCAGCAAATAGTTTAGTTGAATCGGGAGAGAAACATAAACTATGAACTTCATCATTTAACTGGAATGAGGTGATGATCTCTTTAGGTTTCATACTCATAAGGTAGAAACTATTTTTACGACCAGTGCTGGCGAGATATTGTCCATTGGGTGAGAGAGTAAAATCTTTCAATGCAAGCCGATCTTTACCCATTAATAGTGGTACTCGTGAATGAACACTGGTTCTCATATTGTAATTGTAAAAATAGCCAAAAGTTGTCTTGGATCCAATAATTATATCTTCTCCGTCAGTAGTGAAACAAGCTCGATGTAACTGGAAATTTTCAAGTAACACTGAGTTAAGTTTCTTATTATCGTCTCCATCTACATTTACAATATCGATTTGTCCATTCATCCCACTGATAAAGGTAACGTTTCTATCTGGATGAAACTGGACACTATTGGCAATAGTCTAAAAGGAATAGAAAAAAAACAGAGATCAATAAAGATATTTCAATGTGATTTTTAAACTGAATTTCTTACCGGTAATTTAGTCAAGTGAGTGCATTTAGAAAAACCAAGATTAGTCTTAGGAAGTCTCTTTCCATCAGTAATTAAATCTCCAGCCTCAGCAAGAACATCGAAATCTTCATCAGCAGATCGTTTGGCTGCAGCTCTAGTCGCCCAGTTGGGTCGACCATAGATGGTCTCAAATTTAGAGACTAAATAAGATCGATAGTCGGTGAATGGAGTTACTTTTCTAGGGAATTTAGAGCTAGGAAAACCTTCGACGGCACTGGAAAAGAAGAAAGGAATTGATTAGGTATCGGTGAATAATTGGATTTCCAATGGAATTACTTACATTATGTCGTCATCAGTATCAGCCCAAGCTGCTTTTCTCCAGCGCTTTGGTCGCTCATCTGTTTCTTCTCGTTGTTTCTTTTTACGAGGTTCACGAGGTTTTTGCGGCTCCACCAGTTCTAGAAGTCCCTTGTCCGGAAGAGTATCGATAGTGAAACCATCCATGATAAATGAAATTTGAATTATTTAAGCAAAAAAAAGAGAATAGGAGTAAAATATAAAGAGCCTCAAAGTTGAAATGGGTGAAAAACAGAGAGGTTATTAAGCAAATCAATTAAAGTTCCTTGGTATGATTTAATCTACCACGATGATTAAATGTATAAAAAGATGGCCGATTCTCTAATGTTTCACAAGTTTTTGATTTTAATTCACTTAGAGCTCGAATCTCTTTAAAACCATCACACAAAGAAACAATTCCAAATAGAGAAACAAAAAGACTAAACAAAGATTGGAAAATTATATCAATCGGTAAGAAACCATCAAATTCTTGGTCAATCAGTCTAAGGTGAGAACGATACTGGGCAGCAGAATAAGCACAATGAATAAGTGAAAGAATACCAGTAATAATTAACACTTTAGACATAATTAATTAATCAACAATCATAACAAACGTGCTCTCAACAATCAGCCTGTTCCAATGCTCATTAACCGAAAGGCCTTCAACATAGAAGGGACCGTATGCTAAGTACGAACCAAGAAAAAAAATTCTGATTCTTTTTTGGGTTAATTGAATTGTCTCAAGTTGAAGTTTAATTGTTTGTGAGAGATTTTTAATTTGGTTTGAGAAACGACAACAATCAGATTTAATGGTAATCGTTAATAGAGGACAGAACAGTACAGGTAAAGAAAATATTAAGATATTTAAATAATAAGAGATGATTGATCTTCTCATTTGAATACATTGAGCCTTCGTTATGATTTGGTTCACATTTGATTAACTTGAATTACCATGGAAATATTTATATTAATTGTTTATGGAGGACAAAATTAATTGTTTGATTATTTGATTCACTTTTGAAGAAACGGACACTTCCCAAAATGCAATAGGTTTTATAGGAAAATATTTACAGTCACACAGAAAATTAAGTTTTTTTTTGTTTGATATTCTGGTTAATTGGAATCTTCGAGAAAAATAGTTTCTTTAAAATTGATCATTGAAACGATAGAAATTGATTATTTTCAGGTTAATTAAGAGATGTTTTAAAAAGTTATGAAAGATTGTGGTTTAGATGAGCGATTTATGATTTATATCGGGTGGTAAACTTAATTTCTTGCTAAGAAATTGCGTCCAAGTTTAAAATATCGACGATACAATGACGATGTTTTTTTTTCCTTCAAGTTGATACCATTAATTGTGATTGACTAATTGAGAACTTTGATTCTTGAATATTGCAAATCGACGCTTTTTAAAAAGTTGAGATGATTAATCAGTTTCATTCGAATTATTTCTGATTAAACCTTTAACTCTTTCCAAAACACAACTCGATGATATTCGAGCTTCGGCATCTTGATCCCAACATTCTTCGATTGTCTCACAGATCTCATTTAGTCCACGATAATTTCTCCAAATCGCTTTGATCTCTGGTCTCTTTTTCGCCTGACAAACGGCCTCCTGCATATCCTCAAGACTCGGATTCCCTCCGACCTCTTCTTCAAATGGAAGCATCAATTTACCAGGAATTAAAGTTCCATCTTCTCCCTTGCATCGAGATAATATTTCCCAAAGAACCAAACCACAAGCATACATGTCGATTCGAGTCAAAGAGTCCAGTGTAAAGTTCACCGCACCTTCGAGTACTTCTGGTGCCATATACCGACGAGTCCCGACCTGTCCTAATCCAGAGGGTAATCGATCGGGATAAAAGATGAGACAGAGTCCGAAATCAGCGATTCGTGGGGTTAGGTCACTTTTTAGAAGAACATTTTTCGACTTGAAGTCTCGATGAGCGATAGCGGGCTTATTATTGATACTTTTAGTCGACGGAATCTCATCATGAAGATGAGCCAATCCTCGAGCAATACCTTCACTTATCTTCAGCAACTCATTGAATCCGATGGTATTATGCTTGAGGTAATCGTACAAAGAACCAAGTTCATGATATTCACTGATAATCCAATATTCAACACCGAAAGGGACTCCATCATTTTCTCGTTTCTCGAATCCCAAAAATGGAAGAATATTTTCATGTTCGAATTTTGGCAACATGAATACTTGTTGTTCTGCAAGCCAAGAGTTTTTCTCTTGCGAAGGAAATATTTTAACGGCCACCCATTTCTCGTCAATGAAACCATTTTCATTCGGTAATCGGGCTTTCCAAACGGCACCGAAACGACCTCTTGATCTCTCTTCAATCATCTCCAAATTTTTAAACCGATAAAACGACTGCTCGTTAATGGGAACCGATTCATCACTGTTACTCAATTGATCACTAAAAGCTCGTGACTTGTTCCGATGATACCAACTGATGATTAAAACGATTCCCAATAAGATGATTAATGATGGGATAGCAACATAAATTGATAACCATAAAAGATTTGAATCGTAAGTTAATGTCGGCGTTGGTTGAGCGGGTGATTGTTCAATTTTACTCGCTTCCGGGACTGGTAAATGATAAATATCATAATTACAAAGGTTCGTTGAACAGCAGCAGAAATAATAACCATTGGGAGATTTACGATCTCTTTCAATACACCGAGAATGGTCATCACAGGTAATCTCTTTACTTGGAATACAACCGGACAGTTTTACTTCAATTCCTTCAGTTGTATTGCTCCAAACGACGTAACAATGATGAGGTCCAGTTTCATTCGGATTGGATGAACATCTAATCACCTTTTCTTTAGGACAATCACCACCAAAACATCCAGATTTCGACCAGCATTCAAGATCATTTTTGTTGGATTCCAATGATGGTGTAGTAAGTGACGAGGTTGCAATGTACATTTCACACAATAGGATAGAGAAAGAAAATTACAATAGAATTAATTAAGTAAGAGAAACATAGAAAATGAAATTTTTTTTTTCTCGCTTGAAGTGAGTAAATCAGATAAGTAAAAGGTAAACTTTCAAAAGCATTCACAGAATAGGGAAAACATTGGATGATGATGATGATGATGAGGAGATGAGGAGATGGAGAGAAAGAGATAAAAAAAATATAGAGAGAATCTGAATGATTCAATGAGGGATTAAAGATACTGATCAATGGTCTCTATAGTGATTTAATCTACCACGATGATTAAATGTATAAAAAGATGGCCGATTCTCTAATGTTTCACAAGTTTTTGATTTTAATTCACTTAGAGCTCGAATCTCTTTAAAACCATCACACAAAGAAACAATTCCAAATAGAGAAACAAAAAGACTAAACAAAGATTGGAAAATTATATCAATCGGTAAGAAACCATCAAATTCTTGGTCAATCAGTCTAAGGTGAGAACGATACTGGGCAGCAGAATAAGCACAATGAATAAGTGAAAGAATACCAGTAATAATTAACACTTTAGACATAATTAAATTAATTACGACGAGAAAAAAAGATAAACATTGAAAAGTGAATTTAAATTCACTTTCTGTTTGTTTACATTTCAATGAACACGCATGTACATCTAATCCCATCTATGGGAAAATCAAAGCACCAAAATTAGAAACACAAAGTAATTAACATTTTTTTGCAATTTTCTAACAATTAAAGTACAATTAGTTAATTTTATTATCTTATTTATCTTTAAATCTAAACATTAACTTTAACGTTGACTGAGAAAAAGAAACAAATAAAATTATGTCCACCGGATTTACTTTAATTGTTTTGATGTTTTTTAAACTTACAAGGTTGTGATGGTCAGTTGATTAACTTAATCATTAAAAATTATTATTGCTATTGATCTGATTATAATTTCATGTTATCAATTAATTGATAATTAATCGTGATTGCAGTTTAATTGTGAAGCGGATTTCAGAAATTTATTATTGATTTTCTGTTGTAACAATTTAATTTAAAGTAAAGTTTGATTGAGCTAATGTGTTAATCAGTTTGGTAATTTGTTGTTGTTTTGTAACATAATTAAATCATTTATTAATCAAAATTATTGGCTCTTGTGATGTTTAAATTGCTTTTTTTGTTTGTTAATTAAATTGAATTAAGTGTTACAATCAATTGAATTATATTTACATCTTAAAATTGATCAAATTAATTGAAACAGAAAATCTTAATATGAGAGAAAGATGAGAAAATTGAAAGATTGTTAATTGTTGTGACAATTTAAGAAAATACTGATCATTTGATTATCGTAAAAATGTTGATTAGTTGATTATTTTGATCGTCGTTTACCAGAATATTTGTTTACGTAAGAGGCATAAGTCGAATCCCAATCGCGATAAAAGATATCGAGAACATCTTTACGAAGATTTCGGACTTTTTTCACTTCGGCGAAAGAAGCGACAAATGAAACTCCAGCGGTGTTGACGAAATAATCAGCTGACCAGTTCGAAGTTCCAATGTAAAGCAATTGGTCAGTTATCATGTATTTGTTGTGATTAACTCGAGCATAGGGAATCCGTTGTTGTTCATCGGTACCTGGAACGGTGAACAGTTTAACCGATAAAGCGCCTTTACCAGGATATCGACTGAGTTCATTAAGAGACTTGAGGAAAAGTACTGAAGTGTATTTTGTATGAGTCCAATTAGCGGCCAGAAATTTAACTTCAACACCTCTTTCGACTACTGCTTTACGAAGAGCGTCATCGATAACTGGCCAATATTCGGGTTTCGATCCATACAAAAAGGTTGGAGAATAGTCCATCACAGCGATGTAAACAAATCTTTTAGCGGTGTTAATGGCCTCAAGAACAGCTTCAATATCACCCGTTCGTCCTCTAGGACTGAATTGAGGTGGTGCACTGGCCATGAAAACCTTAGCTGTGTTACCTTCGAGTGTTAAATTAACGGGATTTTCGAGGTTAATTGATGTTGCCAAATTATTAGGCCATTGTTCAGGAATCGATGCATTTGATTGTCCAAGAGTCCAGTAAACATCAAAAACTTTAGCTAAATCACCTCCTAAGGTGGGACAATTTTGAATATAAACACCAAGCTCTTTAACGTGAGTCAACGAGCGCCAATCCATGTTAGCACTTCCCAAGTAAAAACTCATATTGTCAACGATAATAAACTTGGTATGTAAAATCCCAGCACCAATAAGCCGATCAAAGTCAAGGTTAGCAATTAGAGCACCAGCATTTTTGAGTAACTGTAAATCAGGATCAGCGGCAGTTTTATTATCATTCCCGTTAACAGCGATTCTCACAGTAACACCTCGATTAATTGCTTCTTTTAAAGCGTTAACAAAACTTTCACCGACTTGACAACTTTCTTTGATTGGATTTTCAACATCGCTACACATTAAAGTCCAATAATACGAACCAATATCGATTGATGATTTAGCGGAAGAGACAAGTTCAAGCCATGAAGATATCGTCGAGTTAAAAATTGGACCTTTGTAACTTGGGAAAACCAAACCAACGGGAATAGTTTCAACGATTTGACTTCGACAGCCCGTTATTTCCGTTGTACCATTGGTGACAACCGTTGGTTCACTCGCAATAATTGACGACAATGAACATAACAAAAGAGCAAAAGAAAACAAACCGAAAGATAAGTTTTCCATTTTATTTGGATAACTGGAAACGAGAAAATTGGAAACAATGTAACTAAATTAACGAAAGAAATTCGTATCACCAACTAACTCGAACAATTAAAACTTTAATCACTTTTATAATGAAGACAATTAACGCCACCCTTTTGATTGTCTTTTAGTTGATGAATGAAGAGATGACCTTCTGAACAGAAAAAAAGAAACAGAGACGATAAAATGAGAGAGAAAAACTAATAACTTTTTATCGGTTTTATTCCTTCAGCTTCTTATCGGCTAATTGATTAGATTAATTGTCGATTTCGATTCTTTCCCAATCAAAGTAATCAACACAAATATGATGCTCTTTGTTATTGATACTTTAATCATCAATCTATCCCAAGTGATGGTAAATTTGGCGATTAATCTAATTGTTAACTAACTAGACTTTGACTTTGATTGTTGTTGATCATCAGAAAAATTTACTAATCATGTTTTTGGAACCAAATATTTCAATATATTACAAACACACCTCCTAATTTAAATGATTATGATTAAAACTATTGTAACAAATTGTAATCAGCTAATCAAATCTATTACTTTAAATTGTCTCAATCAACAAGCTACTTTGATTATCTTTGTACTGACCAAAGGTTATATTGTTAGTGGACATTGATTAGGATTAATTAAATTAATTAGTGGATTCGTTTTCTGTTTTGTTTTTATTTTAATATAAAAAATCAATGGAAATCAATGAGATACAAATCAAAAGGTAAATATTAAATTGATAAACTACTTGTTGTGTTCCCATGTTGGTTGAGTGACACAATTTATTATGACAATTAGTGAATCAAAGTGAATTAAAAGCGTCTATTATATATGTCGATGAACAATTTAATTCCAATAATATCTTGATGATAATTATAACTCATAAATCAGCACGAGGTTAATTACGAGATGACGTTAATTGTATTATTGATTTCCGGTGTTTCAATCAATCAAGGTTGAATTAAGAAACAATTAAGACATAATTAGCTACTTGACAATAGTTAAGTTATTGATTTAATAACCATGATCATGATTGGGAACACATTAAGAGATAAAATTAGTAATAACAATCAGTAAATTATTAACTAATCCAGTTGATTTTGTTTTTCTCTTTCCGTTCAATTGTAAACTGAATTCAATTTTTTTTCCTTCTCAATTTGATTGACCATTTATTGTGATTTATTAAAATTGGTGATAAACATTAACATTAATCCAGCATTTTCAAGGAGATACTGAAATTAGAATAATTAATTAACATTAATTACTAATCACATTTGAACTTATCATCTAATCTGAAAAGTTTTAATCTCTTTCTATGAGTATGATGATCTCTAGAGGTAAACATCTTATTTAAATCAATTAAATTCAGTTATCAATAAGTAACACTGATTGTGTTCAATTGGAAGATCAATAATCTTGAAGAAATTAACTAATTATCAAGATATAATTACCAATAGAAATGTATGTGAATCCATGGTGAAGATTCCGCCGAGGGTGAATGAAATGAAGAAAAAAAGTTTTCTTTTATTAAATAAACCGAAAGCTAATCATTAATATTTCATTATTTACATTTAATTAAGACATGCGATGATCATTCAACGATAAATCATACAATTAGAAAGTTAATTGTTTCTGTCAATAGTTTTTCAACTTTTGATAATTATAACTTTAATTTACACTTCTCATACCATTGAGATAGTTAATTAATTAGCCAACATGATGACTTTGAATTTTCATCTTTACTTGATTTGCTTAATCATTAGCAATTACTATTGAATTGACTGCCATTTTAAATCATCATTTGACTTACAGTTATGATTACAGGCTAATTGTATTTAGTTAATTGTGGAAGGATTTTTTTTTTGAAAAGTTGCGCTTAAATTGCTAACATGTGATTTTGTTTTGCTTTTTATTTCTTGTAACAATTTAATTGTGTCAAGTTTAATTGTGCTAATCAGTTTGGTAGTTGTTGTCTCGTTGTTTTATATTGATTTTGTTTCAAGTTTATTTGCTTATCACTTTTTTTTATGATTTGGTTATGATTTTTGGCTGACAATGAACTTGAAACAATTAGAATCAATTTTGGATGATTTTGATGATTTCGATGAACCAAATATACTCTTTGAACAATATGTGACACCAGGTTATGTCGCTGCTCGAATGCTTCATACGATTTCCCTTGATGATCACATTAAAGGTAAAACAATCGTCGATTTGGGAACTGGACCTGGAATTCTTGCCATTGGATCAGCGCTTTTGGGAGCCGATTATGTGGTCGGTGTTGATTTGGATGAGAATGTTTTCCAAATTGCTAAATCAAATCTAGAAGAATTAGATGAACTTTTTCCTGGTAAACCTCCGATTGATTTTGTCCATGATGATGTTACAAAATGTTCACTCGAGAAAAAAAGTTTCGATGTTGCCATTTTTAATCCTCCATTTGGTACCAAAGGTAATTCTGGAATTGATATTGAATTCTTGAAAGTTGCTCTCAATTTAACAAGAGAATCAGTTTATTCATTACACAAATCAGCCACAAGATCTGTAAGTTACTTCTGATAAATGATGAGAATAATAGAATAATAGAAAAAAAAGTTGTGATCAATAATTTAATCTCAATTTAATCTCAGTTATTGGCTACATGTGAACGAATGAATGTCAATCAGATTGGTTTCACCCTCGGCGGAATCTTCACCATGGATTCACATACATTTCTATTGGTAATTATATCTTGATAATTAGTTAATTTCTTCAAGATTATTGATCTTCCAATTGAACACAATCAGTGTTACTTATTGATAACTGAATTTAATTGATTTAAATAAGATGTTTACCTCTAGAGTTCATCATACTCATAGAAAGAGATTAAAACTTTTCAGATTAGATGATAAGTTCAAATGTGATTAGTAATTAATGTTAATTAATTATTCTAATTTCAGTATCTCCTTGAAAATGCTGGATTAATGTTAATGTTTATCACCAATTTTAATAAATCACAATAAATGGTCAATCAAATTGAGAAGGAAAAAAAATTGAATTCAGTTTACAATTGAACGGAAAGAGAAAAACAAAATCAACTGGATTAAATAATTTACTGATTGTTATTACTAATTTTATCTCTTAATGTGTTCCCAATCATGATCATGGTTATTAAATCAATAACTTAACTATTGTCAAGTAGCTAATTATGTCTTAATTGTTTCTTAATTCAACCTTGATTGATTGAAACACCGGAAATCTGAATATCTCATTGATTTCCATTGATTTTTTTATATTAAAATAAAACAAAACAGAAAACAAATCCACTAATTAATTTAATTAATCCTAATCAATGTCTACCAATATAACCTTTGGTCAGTACAAAGATAATCAAAGTAGCCTGTTGATTGAGACAATTCAAAGTATATTTGATTAGTTGATTATTATGATACAAGAGAGAAGATGAAAATTTAATTGTTTACAGTTTATGAAAATTTTTCTCTTAATTGTTTTTTAATATTTGATTAGCAAAAAAAAAACAAATATGAAAATAAGTTTTTCCAATGTTACGATTTTACATATTAGCTGATAATTTGTTCAATTAATTGTTGGCTTGACTAATTTAACTACATTCATTTAACAATATCAATGGATCATGAATGGTGAGTTAATCATTCAGTTTTTTTTCATTTTTAAATCTAATTAAGGTTTTAAAATTTGCAGAATCAATGAAATTATGTTGGACTTTAAGTTGATGTGAATGATTAACATGCTATGTTTTCAGAGATTGAATCATTTGGATTATTTAAATTATGATTAATTGTGTGATATTTTTTTTACTCCTTTGGAGATTGTAATTGATTGTCGGAGATCAATATTGTAATTTACCAGGCCTAATTATCGTTCAAATTAAGCAGCTCATTTGTAACGTTTCAGATCTGAGAGCAGGTCAGATTTTAAGCAATTCGATGGTCATGGAAAATTAAATCGATCAAGTTAATTGTTTGAACTTTAATTTATCTGGAAAAAGTTGGAGAAACAAAAAGTTAATTAGTTGATTGTATAATCAAGAGAAATCAAGATGATTAACACAGAGAGCCAAGAATAGGTAAATTATTACCTTTCCAATTGATTAGTTGAACTCATTATTTCGATTGCATTGTAATTGAATGATGATAATTAGTTGAGATCGGATAGATGTTAATAAATTCTGCTAATTTAGTGATCATTATGTTGACAGACTTTAATTGTTTCCTTGAGGTAATTTTCCATATTTGATCAATTTCTCGTTGACGATTGTTGATTTATCATTGAAAGAAAAATATATAATTTAACTTTCCAATACAAGGAAGTAATATTTACGTTCTGTGTAAAGTAAACACCGATTAATCGAAGAAGATTCAACAAATTGTTCTAACGATCGTTACAAGGAAAAAAGTAGAAGATATTGATTCATGAGAAGGAAATTAAGAGCAGAGAAGAATAAAA
This sequence comes from Panonychus citri, assembly GCF_014898815.1. Lineage (NCBI taxonomy): Eukaryota > Metazoa > Arthropoda > Arachnida > Trombidiformes > Tetranychidae > Panonychus > Panonychus citri. Next base: position 95,804 of record NW_026515520.1, on the reverse strand, counting down.
GACAGAAATGGAAAAGAAGAAGAAAAAAATGTCAACCAGGTAAATGATTGACGAATGAATTGACTGATCCATGAGGACGTGAATTTGTGTTGTATGTTCTTGGTTGAGGTAACTCGGTTTTCCTGATGATTAGAATCAATTGGGAATAGAAAAGGTAAGAAATGAGAGAAGAAGAAAAGAAAAGAAAAACTGGATAGAATTTTCAATTTTCCTCAATGGCACATGATGGATGAATTTTGGACGAAAAAAGTATAGAAAAAATCGCAACAAAGTTTAAATTGTTGTTAAAAAAACTTTGCGAACAAATTTTCAAACTTTAAACGAATTGGGTGACGTTGTACATATACTAATATATACTAATGCTAATTACTCAATACTAATCCAGTTAATAGAGTGTAAGCAAAAATGAATAGAAGACGATAATTTTTCAGCCCAGAACCATAGAGGCCAACGAGGGAAACAAAGATAATGTATATCGATGCTAATGAAATTTGACCTCCTGTTGTACCGATTCGGTGAAAAGGTTGTGGGTTAAGGATTCCAGCGATGACCAATGTTGTTATACCGATAATCAGAGTAACTATGTTTGTACATAAAAGGATTCGTCTCATGATGATGACTATTCATTTGACTCAAGATTGCAATGTTTGCTAATCTGGATGATTTACTTTTGCTTAATCCCGATCGACGAGAAGATGATGATGTGGATGGTGTCCTTTTGGCGGGTAAAATGTTTTTAGCTTTGGTCACAATTATGGGAAATTGTCCTCGGGACGTTGGGCTCCGTCCATGGTAAAGGTAAGACATGATCACTCTTTGTTTCTCCTTTAAATGTATCAACAAGTTAATCAATAAAAAAAACACACAGAGAGATCGATACACGAAAATCACTTTTCAATGGTCACTTATTGGTCAACATAAACACAGAAATTGAGTCCATAGGAAAATACTGTAAATTAACATGTGTTGACGTTCACTTGTTTGTTGTTGTACAATTTGTAGATTGTATTTGTAGAGTGTGTGAAATCAAAAGGAAAGCAACATTTTCACAAGAACCATTTCCCAATGACCTTAAACAGGAATTTACTCACAACAAGAAGCAAGAGAAGAAGATGAAGATGAAGATGATGATGATGAAGTATAAGAAAATATACTAAGTATATTATTTCATGTATAACTTTTATCACTTCCACATCCATGTATTCATTCCGTGTATACATGAATTGAGACTAATCCATAGAAAATGTGGTTAAATCGCAGTTAATTCTCAATAGATGGCAGTAAATTTTTTCTATTCTAACGCCACCTACCGTGAATTAACTGCGATTTGACCAACAGTTGTTGAGAGTTAATTTTTTAATTGTTTAAACTAATTTGCCAATAGATTGGTAACTGTAGAGGTCCAAGGATGTCTAATTGCTGTTGCCAAATCTACTGAATTAAAAGTTCTATTCATTAAGGCAAAGTTAGTTGTGTCCGGTGAATTGCCTGAGGGATGTTGATTGGGGTATCTGAATGTGGCCACAAGCAGCAGCGGCTGCTGCAGCCACCCCACTGGCTGAAGAAGTGAACCCAGGATAGACTGGTGTGAAGAGCTGAAGCTTTAAAGGTTGAAAAAGCTTTGGACATATTGGGTAAGCGATTGTCGCAGAGGTGGCAGCGACCGCTGAAGCCGATGAACAGGGTGAGACTGTTGACCGATGATTTGAGCCAGAGGTTATAATTGACGATGGTGGAGTCGTCGGCGATGAGGCGGCAAGGGAGGGTGAATCCATGGAATGAGTTAAATTACCCGAACCAGGGTAAGTGTAACTCGAGTAAAGGGTGTTGTAAAACGAGACGGGACTCGACTCGGGGGCAAAAGAGACTATTGTGGATTATTGAATCGATTGGTTGGCCTGTTGATGGATGGTGATGATGATGAGTTAAACTGTTTTAATAAGGATGATGGTGATGGTGAAGAGGTAAAGTGTAATGATGATGGTGTGGGTGGTGAGGATGATGTGTTATTGACGGCGGGCCTCGTTTACAATTGACGTAACCATTGGTGTATGAAAGGTTAGCGGTTGAGGTTGTTAAAGGTGATGAGCTTGATACAGATGATGAAGATGATGACGAAGATGAAGAAGATGATGTAGAAGATGATGAAGATAAACCGTTATTTCAGCTCTCAGGAAGCGACCTATGCTACTCGAAGAGGGAACATTTGATTAATGACAAGTTCCCTCTTTGAGAAGAGCCTCTCTAATCTCCCAGTCAAATATTCCAGGATCTTTTTTCTTTAATCGTCTGATTGCAGCAACGACTTGACAACACAATTAACAAATTGTAACGAATTAAAAACAATTCAATAGTCAACGAGAAGAAAAAAACAAGAGAACCAATTCGACGATTACGAAAAAAGCAAATCTACCATTTCGTTACGTTGATAGTATGAGATGAAAAATTGTCGCAATTAGAGGTCAAACTATTTCCACTCTATGAGGTTAAAAGTAAGTGTAGTGAAATATTAGCGCTTGGTTTTTGCTACTTTTCTACAAACACTGAGGTCTCTTTGAGTCCTATTTTCGGCTTCCATGTCCCCAATTCCCAATTCCATGGCCCCAATTCACCTAGAGTAGATTACTGTTAATTGTGGTTTATTCATCTTGTTAGTAAACAAAATGAGTGATATAGTTTTCAGTATGGTGGAAATGTGAGAATTATGTTGTTGCTTAATTGCTACTAGAAAATTGTTACTACTTGTATTTGCTACTAGGATTAGTGATTTATTCACCTCTTTGTTGAAAACTCTGGGTCTGGAGCCACCGATGTTCCCTGGAGAATTATGTTGTTGATTAATTGTTACTACTTGTTGCTTTTCGAATATGATAATTGTTGTTGATTTTTCTATTCAAAGAAAATAAGTTCTTTCCAGGAAGAGAAAATAACAGATTGTGTTGGTCGAGTATATCGGGTGAGATCTGATGATCTGATCTGGTGAGCGGTTGATCCAGTTTCAGCAAACCGGGCTAAGATTTAAGAGACACAACCATGTGCCTTGAATCTTCCCGAGATACCACAAGGTCGAACTCAAAGATGAGATAATTCAACGATTTATTCCGAATTTCACTTCATTTCCAACCATTGACGAAAACCAAGTTGACCAATTCCCCCGTGAATTTGATTAACTCGAGCTGAAGAAAATAGATTACCCACCAATAGAATTAATTTAAGAAAAAGATGAAATCCATGATAAAGGTGATTGTTGACACATAAACATGAAAAGTTTGTTGAGTCTCGAGGCACTGATGATAATCCAAATCCGTTGATGATTGCAATTGATTGTCACAGAAAAACACACTAATCACTCGTGAGAAAAAAATTTCTCAAGTTACTTTAAATTGTTTGAATATCAACCGGCATTCAAATATAACGGGTTCAGATGATTGAGACTAAGATGAAGATGATTCCTGATGATTTGGTTATATGGTCCATAGATTTAGCACAATTAAACACAATCAACACCAACCAAGTTTATAAAACTACTGTGAATGTTGGCTTATTGCATAAAATTGCGGGTTTAACGACAACGTATTAACACTAGGTGGCGTGAGAATAGAAATATGGACTGTGGAGGATAGAAGAAACTAACGCCATCTATTGAGAGTTAACTGCGAGTTTGGAATATTTTTATGCAATAAGCGAACATTTACTGTAATTGTAACATCAATTAAGCCATAATAATTATACAATACCTCAATAAAGTATTGTTAAAACTGCTTCAACTTTCATACTTATGTTTGCTGCTGCTAAAAGGTAACGATCACAAGGATGTTTTATCACGAAAAGTGATCTATTGTTACCTGGCACTGAAGTAGAAGGTGGAAGATTCGAGGGCCCGGGGCTAGTAAGGGAGTAAAGTGTAGTAGCTGGTGTGGAATAGACAGTATTAGATGATAAAGGAGGTTCAGAGGAGCGAAAGAAACAAAGAAGAAGAATGTGACAAGTTAATCGAGCACCAGCTTCGGCATCTTGACAGCCTCCCCCAGTCGGACTAGCGGCAAGAAGTGAGGAGAAAAACATCGACGTGCTATGAGAATACAGGTGAAAACTGCAATGTTATCGTGAAGAGAGATATCAGAAACGCAAACTTGAGTAAGAACTTCAGCAAATCCACTATTCTGTTTGTAAGAACAGCAAAGAGCTTTCAACACTCCGAGCCATTCACTTCCTAGGGCAGGACACCGAGAAGATAGTTCAGCACAAAAGATGGAAAGGTCATTCAAACGGTTCGCATCTTTAGCGGTTGAAACAGCGTGAACAGCGTTACAGACAAAACTGTACCTGAAATGTGCGTTTTCGTTGAGCTGATTAAGATGAGTTATATCAATTTTCATCTTAGGATTGTTGATATATTCGCTCATGCATGTTGTGTTCCAGGAAAGTTTTACGGATGAAGGTTCTCGCGTTGAATGGATATTCTGTTTTACTTTTTGTCCAATTGAGTTAAATAAATCAAAGTATTTCGACTTCAAATGACTACAGTTGGTGTAAAGATCATAAAGATAACATAATATACATCTTTCAGCGGATGAGCAATCAGCAGGATTAGAAACACTTCTAACAAGTTTATAAAGTCCTTCGAACACTGTTACAGTCTCTTCTTGAGAGACTAGTAAACATGACTGGTACCTGTAGAGTACACCGGTGATATAAAGACTAATTAGAAGAAATAATTTTGAATACTGGAAAATAGTAAAAGAGAAAAAGGTTGAAATAATTACCAGTTTGATCATTCATATTATTTTGTTGTCCTTCTTTAATATGTTGTAATAATTTATCTAATTCAGAATCTAATTGTGCATCGTCCATTTCCAATTGTTGTATATCTCAATTACCCATTTGATCAGATCTGGACATGAGTACGTTTTTTATTGGCGGTTTCTAGAAGAGAGAAAAGCAGAAACAAATCAATCACAACATCAGTATATTCTCAGATAAATTGATTGGTTAATTTTACTTACCAGATTATGCTATTGAGTATGCTGAAGACATTTTTAAACCAATTAGCTTTGAACATGGGAACTGGAATTATTATAATTGAAGAAAAATTTCTTCTTTCTTATTAAATATGGGCACATTTCGCGAGAGCTGAGCTAAATAAATAGATAACAATAAAAAAAGCGCTTTAGTAAAGGAAGAAGAGAGAAAAGATTGACATTTGAATGATTCTATCACATACCTCTTTTTGTTTAGGTTCTTGAGGATAAACATCAGATGGACCTAATTTTGGCTTTTTCAATGATCTCTTCTCATAAAGCCAAGAACTCACTTTACCAGCCATGATTGTATCTTAATAATTAACACAATTGATAAGTTAATCCGTTACTTGAATCAAAACAAGTTGACCCTAGTCATCAATTAATTAACATATAGAAAGTCAGGAAATAAGTAAATCTCTAGAAGAAGAAGAAAAAGAAAAAAGAAAAGAAAAAATTGAAAACGAAAGAAAAACAAATAATTATTAAGGTAAAAAAACGATTGAAGCAATGATTTAAAGAAAAATAATTAATTAATTAATTGTAAATGAAAGGAAAAAGAGAGAGAAAAAAAGATAATTAAAATTAAAAAGAATTGAGTTGAGTTGATAAATAAGAGAAAAAGAGGGAAAAAAGACAGAGAAATGGAAGAACACAAAGAAGAAAAAGAGAGAAAAGAAAGAGAAACAAATTGAGTTAAAAAGCTCTTACCTTGTTTAATCCTATTTTTCTAGAAAACTTTTCTTTAAACGCATCTTGATCAGTTAAAGTAGATAATTAACAACCGATTAAATTACAATAGGTTCAGCTTCGTGTAGTTGGTAATTTTCTTAACGGGATTTAATTAAACTAAAATAATAAATAAATTAAAAATTGATTGAAACATTGATGACATTTAAAATGTCACATTTTGATGATAATTCAGCTCGGGAATAAGATTGAAGATTCTGCTGGTGGGTGGAGCCATCGCCGGCCATATTGATCGGCTCGCGGAGAAACGCGGGCTTTTCAAACTGTGCGATTTCTTAATCAAAACTGGAATTTAATTAAGTCGATTAGTAAAATTGAAAGAGAATTTTATTTAATTGAATTTAAACATTTGTGCTCAGATGTGGACGAATAGTTAGTGATTAGTGAGAGCTGTTGATTGGGCAGGTTTTTGATTAATTTACAAGTTTTCTGATTGGTATTTATGTTTGTTTATGTTTGTTTTTGTTGGAAATTTGATTCAATTATGTTTGGATGTTGATTAGTTGATTAGTTGATCACTTTTTGTGGGTAAATCGGAAAAGATCAACATCGATTGTTTTGTTGGCTTTTGTATGTCGAGCATAAGTTGCAGGTAAATCGTATGAAAATCGTCCTAAAACTTCAGATTTTACACCAAATTGTTCACCTTTTTTCAGAATAAACTGTAAATAAGATTGAGAAGTTTTTTATTGATTATTTTTTTTTCTTCTATTCTCATCATTTATCAGAAGTAACTTACAGATCTTGTGGCTGATTTGTGTAATGAATAAACTGATTCTCTTGTTAAATTGAGAGCAACTTTCAAGAATTCAATATCAATTCCAGAATTACCTTTGGTACCAAATGGAGGATTAAAAATGGCAACATCGAAACTTTTTTTCTCGAGTGAACATTTTGTAACATCATCATGGACAAAATCAATCGGAGGTTTACCAGGAAAAAGTTCATCTAATTCTTCTAGATTTGATTTAGCAATTTGGAAAACATTCTCATCCAAATCAACACCGACCACATAATCGGCTCCCAAAAGCGCTGATCCAATGGCAAGAATTCCAGGTCCAGTTCCCAAATCGACGATTGTTTTACCTTTAATGTGATCATCAAGGGAAATCGTATGAAGCATTCGAGCAGCGACATAACCTGGTGTCACATATTGTTCAAAGAGTATATTTGGTTCATCGAAATCATCAAAATCATCCAAAATTGATTCTAATTGTTTCAAGTTCATTGTCAGCCAAAAATCATAACCAAATCATAAAAAAAAGTGATAAGCAAATAAACTTGAAACAAAATCAATATAAAACAACGAGACAACAACTACCAAACTGATTAGCACAATTAAACTTGACACAATTAAATTGTTACAAGAAATAAAAAGCAAAACAAAATCACATGTTAGCAATTTAAGCGCAACTTTTCAAAAAAAAAATCCTTCCACAATTAACTAAATACAATTAGCCTGTAATCATAACTGTAAGTCAAATGATGATTTAAAATGGCAGTCAATTCAATAGTAATTGCTAATGATTAAGCAAATCAAGTAAAGATGAAAATTCAAAGTCATCATGTTGGCTAATTAATTAACTATCTCAATGGTATGAGAAGTGTAAATTAAAGTTATAATTATCACAAAAGTTGAAAAAACTATTGACAGAAACAATTAACTTTCTAATTGTATGATTTATCGTTGAATGATATCATCGCATGTCTTAATTAAATGTAAATAATGAAATATTAATGATTAGCTTTCGGTTTATTTAATAAAAGAAAACTTTTTTTCTTCATTTTTTGGTTCATCAAATGTACAGTTAGAATTTACTATTTTTATCGTATAGACTGAGAATCGAAAAGTTCATTAGAAGTTTCTTTTTTCTCAATGGAATCAAATGAAGAATAATTAGTAATTGATATTGACTTCATTTCTTTAATTTCAGTAATCATTTAGACACTTGAACTGTTCATTTTCACTCGACGAATTGTTCAATAAGATTATTGTGTTAGGTATGTCTCCATATAAATATCGTGAATTTAATGTCCATGGAAAAGTTAGTGATTCTTATTGGACAAATTGGTTGGAACGGAAAACGACAAGAGAAGCGGCAACTGACCTTTTGAGTGTCGTTGAAAGATCAGGTATCCGTTGGTTATGTATAATAAGTGGGTACGAACAGGTTAACCCGATATCTAAGGGTCGATTGGTTCTTGGACATTTCATCAATCTAATTGGAGCGATAACCATAATCAGAGGGTTTTTCGTGGTCGCATTACCTTACGATTATGTTCAAATCGCTTTGGGTGATCTGTTCATTGGTTCACCAGTTCATGAGATTCAGAATATGTTGATAACCATGTTACTAACACTTTCCTGTGGTCTCAAGTATTGTGGGTTTTCAGCTGAAAGACGAGGACCTATTCAAGTACTCAAATTGTACCATCGCTTGAGGTCAACAAAATTTGACCATAAACAGTTTATGTTAACACCGGACGATTGTTCAAGTATTAGAAAATCGTTTTTCTTTCTTTCTTATTTCTATCTCTTTGTAACTCCGTTAACCTGCCTGGCGATCGCGGCCTGGTTGACCTTTGCTTTCCTCATCAATCCAATAAACTACGAGAGTTTATATAACATCCTTGTCATCGGCATTTGGACAATCGTCATCTCGAGTATATTTACTCTCGGTTCTTACCCGACAATTTGGCTTTACATTCAAAACACGATGATTATGTCTTATGTTTCATTCGCTCTCAATTCTAATCATCTTCATGGTCAATTATTGGTCAAATCAGAATCGAAAGCCGATCAACAAGAACTTTTCAACTATTTTTCTCAACAAAATAAAATCTATAATTTCATCAATAGATCAACTGTCGATTTAGGTCAAATGTTATCCTACGGAATAATAGTTGTATCTGGTGTCGCCGATTTCACCATGTTTGTCAGTGTCTTCATCGGCACGGGCAGTGATCTTTTCAATTATATCATCTTTTCCGTGGGAATCATGGCCTTCACTGCGATCGTAGTGATCAATATACTTTCCGCCTTTACCGTTGTAAAGGTAAGTCCATTCATAACAATAATCAATCAATTAACTGGGTATTAATAATTTCATTTTTCAGGTTTCGTTGTGTCATTTGGTTAATTATCAGATTGCAAGGCGATGCAAGTTAAATTTATCCACTCAATTAAAAGTAAATTGTTATTAAGAATCAAATCAATTGTGATCAATAATTTAATCTCAATTTAATCTCAGTTATTGGCTACATGTGAACGAATGAATGTCAATCAGATTGGTTTCACCCTCGGCGGAATCTTCACCATGGATTCACATACATTTCTATTGGTAATTATATCTTGATAATTAGTTAATTTCTTCAAGATTATTGATCTTCCAATTGAACACAATCAGTGTTACTTATTGATAACTGAATTTAATTGATTTAAATAAGATGTTTACCTCTAGAGTTCATCATACTCATAGAAAGAGATTAAAACTTTTCAGATTAGATGATAAGTTCAAATGTGATTAGTAATTAATGTTAATTAATTATTCTAATTTCAGTATCTCCTTGAAAATGCTGGATTAATGTTAATGTTTATCACCAATTTTAATAAATCACAATAAATGGTCAATCAAATTGAGAAGGAAAAAAAATTGAATTCAGTTTACAATTGAACGGAAAGAGAAAAACAAAATCAACTGGATTAGTTAATAATTTACTGATTGTTATTACTAATTTTATCTCTTAATGTGTTCCCAATCATGATCATGGTTATTAAATCAATAACTTAACTATTGTCAAGTAGCTAATTATGTCTTAATTGTTTCTTAATTCAACCTTGATTGATTGAAACACCGGAAATCTCGAAGAATATCTCATTGATTTCCATTGATTTTTTTTATATTAAAATAAAAACAAAACAGAAAACAAATCCACTAATTAATTTAATTAATCCTAATCAATGTCCACTACCAATATAACCTTTGGTCAGTACAAAGATAATCAAAGTAGCCTGTTGATTGAGACAATTCAAAGTATATTTGATTAGTTGATTATTATGATACAAGAGGAGAAGATGAAAATTTAATTGTTTACAGTTTATGAAAATTTTTCTCTTAATTGTTTTTTAATATTTGATTAGCAAAAAAAAAACAAATATGAAAATAAGTTTTTCCAATGTTACGATTTTACATATTAGCTGATAATTTGTTCAATTAATTGTTGGCTTGACTAATTTAACTACATTCATTTAACAATATCAATGGATCATGAATGTAGTGAGTTAATCATTCAGTTTTTTTTCATTTTTAAATCTAATTAAGGTTTTAAAATTTGCAGAATCAATGAAATTATGTTGGACTTTAAGTTGATGTGAATGATTAACATGCTATGTTTTCAGAGATTGAATCATTTGGATTATTTAAATTATGATTAATTGTGTGATATTTTTTTTACTCCTTTGGAGATTGTAATTGATTGTCGGAGATCAATATTGTAATTTACCAGGCCTAATTATCGTTCAAATTAAGCAGCTCATTTGTAACGTTTCAGATCTGAGAGCAGGTCAGATTTTAAGCAATTCGATGGTCATGGAAAAATTAAATCGATCAAGTTAATTGTTTGAACTTTAATTTATCTGGAAAAAAAGTTGGAGAAACAAAAAAGTTAATTAGTTGATTGTATAATCAAGAGAAATCAAGATGATTAACTTACAGAGAGCCAAGAATAGGTAAATTATTACCTTTCCAATTGATTAGTTGAACTCATTATTTCGATTGCATTGTAATTGAATGATGATAATTAGTTGAGATCGGATAGATGTTAATAAATTCTGCTAATTTAGTGATCATTATGTTGACAGACTTTAATTGTTTCCTTGAGGTAATTTTCCATATTTGATCAATTTCTCGTTGACGATTGTTGATTTATCATTGAAAGAAAAATATATAATTTAACTTTCCAATACAAGGAAGTAATATTTACGTTCTGTGTAAAGTAAACACCGATTAATCGAAGAAGATTCAACAAATTGTTCTAACGATCGTTACAAGGAAAAAAGTAGAAGATATTGATTCATGAGAAGGGAAATTAAGAGCAGAGAGAATAACAAATGACAGAAATGGAAAAGAAGAAGAGAAAAAAAATGTCAACCAGGTAAATGATTGACGAATGAATTGACTGATCCATGAGGACGTGAATTTGTGTTGTATGTTCTTGGTTGAGGTAACTCGGTTTTCCTGATGATTAGAATCGAATTGGGAATAGAAAAGGTAAGAAATGAAGAGAAGAAGAAAAAGAAAAAGAAAAAACTGGATAGAATTTTCAATTTTTCCTCAATGGCACATGATGGATGAATTTTGGACGAAAAAAAGTATAGAAAAAAAAATCGCAACAAAGTTTAAATTGTTGTTAAAAAAACTTTGCGAACAAATTTTCAAACTTTAAACGAATTGGGTGACGTTGTACATATACTAATATATACTAATGCTAATTACTCAATACTAATCCAGTTAATAGAGTGTAAGCAAAAATGAATAGAAGACGATAATTTTTCAGCCCAGAACCATAGAGGCCAACGAGGGAAACAAAGATAATGTATATCGATGCTAATGAAATTTGACCTCCTGTTGTACCGATTCGGTGAAAAGGTTGTGGGTTAAGGATTCCAGCGATGACCAATGTTGTTATACCGATAATCAGAGTAACTATGTTTGTACATAAAAGGATTCGTCTCATGATGATGACTATTCATTTGACTCAAGATTGCAATGTTTGCTAATCTGGATGATTTACTTTTGCTTAATCCCGATCGACGAGAAGATGATGATGTGGATGGTGTCCTTTTGGCGGGTAAAATGTTTTTAGCTTTGGTCACAATTATGGGAAATTGTCCTCGGGACGTTGGGCTCCGTCCATGGTAAAGGTAAGACATGATCACTCTTTGTTTCTCCTTTAAATGTATCAACAAGTTAATCAATAAAAAAAACACACAGAGAGATCGATACACGAAAATCACTTTTCAATGGTCACTTATTGGTCAACATAAACACAGAAATTGAGTCCATAGGAAAATACTGTAAATTAACATGTGTTGACGTTCACTTGTTTGTTGTTGTACAATTTGTAGATTGTATTTGTAGAGTGTGTGAAATCAAAAGGAAAGCAACATTTTCACAAGAACCATTTCCCAATGACCTTAAACAGGAATTTACTCACAACAAGAAGCAAGAGAAGAAGATGAAGATGAAGATGAAGATGAAGATGAAGATGAAGATGATGATGAAGTATAAGAAAATATACAGCCTCGAAAATTAAGATCGACTACACTTTTAAATGGAGATACGCATAGAAGTGTTATCTTATTATTTTCAATGTAAATTCATTACTAAATTGTGTAGTCCATTTAAAAGTGTAGTCGATCTTAATTTTCGAGGCTGTATAAGAAGTATAAGAAAATAGCAGCCACTGGCTGAAGAAGTGAACCCAGGATAGACTGGTGTAAAGTGCTGAAGCTTTAAGGGTTGAAAAAGCTTTGGACATATTGTGATAAGCGATTGTCGTAGAGGTGGCAGCGACCGCTGAAGCCGATGAACAAGGTGAGACAGTTGAAGGTGAACAGGGTGAGACTGTTTGAAGAGGTTGAAGATGTGGATGAATTTGGATGATGATTCGAACCAGAGGTCGTAATTGACGATGGTGGAGTCATTGGCGATGAGGTGGACAGGGAGGGTGAATCCATGGAATGAGCTAAATTACACGAACCAGGGTAAGTGTAACTCGAGTAAAGGGTGTTGTAAAACGAGACGGGACTCGACTCGGGGGCGAAAGAGACTCGGGACTATTGTGGATTATTGAATTGGTTGGTGGGCCTGTTGATGGATGGCGATGATGATGATGAGTTAAACTGTTTGAATAAGGATGATGGGGGTGATGTTGAAGAGGTAAAGTGTGATGATGGTGTGGGTGGTTTGGGTTATGATTAGGATGATTATGTGCTATTGGTGGTGGGCCTCGTTTACAATTGACTTAACCATTGGTGTATGAAAGGTTAGTGGTAGTGGTTGAGGTTGATAAAGGTGATGAACATGATACAGATGATGAAGAAGATGAAGATCAACTGTTTTTTAGCTCTCAGGAAGCGACTTATGCTACTCAGAGAGGGAACATTTGATTAATGACAAGTTCCCTCTTCGAGAAGAGCCTCTCTAATCTCCCAGGCAAATATTCCAGGATCATTTTTCTTTAATCGTCTGATTGCAGCAACGACCTAACAACACAATTAACAAATTGTAACGAATTCAAAAAGATTCAATAGTCAACGAGAAGAAGAAAAAACAAGAAAACAAATTCGACGATTACGAAAAAGTTAAGTCTACTATTTCGTTACGTTGATAGTATGAGATGAAAATTTGTCGCAATTAGAGGTCAAACTATTTCCACTCTGAAACTCTGAGGTTAAAGGTCAGTGTAGTGAAGTGTTAGCGCTTTGTTTTTGCTGCTTTTCTACAAACACTTAGGTCTTTTTGAGTCCTATTTTCGGCTTACATGTACACCAACATATGAACCAAAGATAAAGTTAAACCACAAAACCTCATAAAGAATAAAAATGGAATTTTCTTCAGTTATTGAAGCCGGTTGATTTGATGGTGAGTGGCAAAGAAAGGCAAAATTCAGCTTGGCTCGAGACGGCTTGAGCGGTTAGCCAGAAAAAATAGTTCGCTCGGCTCAAGGCAGCTCAAATTCTTTGGCGCTAACTTTTGAAAAAGGAAAAAAATTATGAAATTCCAGAGGGATGATTTTTGTGATGAGGAAGAGAAAGGAAAAAAGAAAAAGAGAAAAAAGTGAGAAAAAAGTAAGAAAGCTAATTAGCCAAGCGGAAGTTAATCAACTGATGTCGATTTGAGCCAATAATCAAACATTTCGAGCTAAACACCAGTATGAGTGACTTAGCGATCGGCTAGCCTCGGTATCTCTATATTTCTTAGTAAATCTCTAGAAAAAAACTGGATGAGGCATAAGATATGTCCGTCAGCTCGATATTTTCACTTTGAGCTGATTTTTCAATTGTTCAGTTAATTGTTTAAATTAGGTTAGGTCTTCGCTAATAACAGTCAATATGATCAAAGGAATGCCCGGAGGGCCTGAGACAATCAAACTGATCTTTAAGCTGAGAAAAAAATTAGCTGAAAAACTGTAAATAAGTTAAATAGAGAAAATTTCAGCTTTTTTATCGAGGATCAGTTGATTAGGTTGTTTAAAATTCACCTAGAGAGCAGATTACTGTTAATTGTGGTTTATTCATATTGGTAGTAAACATAATGAGTGATTTAGTTTTCAGTATGGCTTTTCGAATATGATAATTGTTGTTGATTTTTCTGTTCTAAGAAAATAGTTCTTCCCTGGAAGAGAAAATAACAGATTGTGTCTGTCGAGTGTACAGTGGTAAGAAAGTTCGTGTGAGGGGAAATGGGGGTTAGAAATGAGCAGATGAACATTTGTATTTATAAATCTGGTTTGACCCCCATCCCCTTTCACACGAACTTTCTTACCACCGTGTATATAGTAGATCTGCGAGTGATTCTCAGGTATTTTCATCGAATTTGGAAAAGATTATTTTATAGATTGTTGATCGTTTAGATTAGTCAAATTTTAGTAGAAATTATTGATTAATTTACCTCTTCGATGGAAACTCTGAATTTGGAACCACCGATGTTCCCTGGAGCGATTGATCCAGTTTCGGCAAACCTGGCTAAGATTTCGGAGACACAAACATGTGCCTTGAATCTTAGCGAGATACCACAAGGTCGAACTCAAAGAAGAGATAATTCAACGATTTATTCCGAATTTCACTTGGAAGAGGTCCACCATTGACGAAAGTTTGTTGAGGTTGTTTACCAGACCCGTGGTTTAGAATATTGAAATGTGAATCGTTTTTATCGAAAAATTCAAAACTTAATTTCTCTTTTTTCTCATCTCTTTCTCTCTTTGTCTCTTTCTTTCTCTGGCTTTCTTCGGCTGTCTTTTTAAAATGCGCGCTGTAAAAGAAGCTTCTCTGCGTATGCGTACATAAAAAACGTTGAGACTCAAAGTTTGAGTCAGAATTCCTCATGAACTGCAGCTCAGATTTTGTTCGTACAATTTTTCGTAACTGTAGTATTCTCCGCTCTATTTTTAGTACCTAAACATCTCATAGAATCTTTGCTATCTTGAGCATAATCTTTACTCAAAACTCGAGCTTATCTTATTCAAGTTTGTATAACAAAAATCAGAAAACTTGTAAATTAATCAAAAACCTGCCCAATCAATAGCTCACACTAACCACTAACTATTCCCCCACATCTGAGCACAAATGTTTAAATTCAATTAAATAAAATTCTCTTTCAATTTTACTAATCGACTTAATTAAATTCCAGTTTTGATTAAGAAATCGCACAGTTTGAAAAGCCCGCGTTTCTCCGCGAGCCGATCAATATGGCCGGCGATGGCTCCACCCACCAGCAGAATCTTCAATCTTATTCCCGAGCTGAAATATCATCAAAATGTCATCAATGTTTCAATCAATTTTTAATTTATTTATTATTTTAGTTTAATTAAAACCCGATAAGAAAATTACCAACTGTACGAAGCTAACCCTATTGTAATTTAATCGGTTGTTAATTATCTACTTTAATTGATCAAGATGCGTTTAAAGAAAAGTTTTCTAGAAAAATAGGATTAAACAAGGTAAGAGCTTTTTAACTCAATTTGTTTCTCTTTCTTTTCTCTCTTTTTCCTCTTTCTGTTCTTCCATTTCTCTGTCTTTTTTTCTTATTTATCAATTCAACTCAATTCTTTTTAATTTTAATTATCTTTTTTCTTTCTCTCTCTCCTTTCATTTACAATTAATTAATTATTTTTCTTTAAATCATTGGTTCAATCATTTTTTCTACCTGAGTGTTTATTTGTTTTTCTTTCGTTTTCAATTTTTTCTTTTCTTTTCTTTTTTCTTTTTCTTCTTCTAGAGATTTACTTATTTCCTGACTTTCTATATGTTAATTAATTGATGACTAGGGTCAACTTGTTTTGATTCAAGTAACGGATTAACTTATCAATTGTGTTAATTATTAAGATACAATCATGGCTGGTAAAGTGAGTTCTTGGCTTTATGAGAAGAGATCATTGAAAAAGCCAAAATTAGGTCCATCTGATGTTTATCCTCAAGAACCTAAACAAAAAGAGGTATGTGATAAAATAATTCAAATGTCAATCTTTTCTCTCTTCTTCCTTTACTAAAGCGCTTTTTTTTATTGTTATGTATTTATTCAGGATGAATTGACAGCTATAAATGTGAAACAAGGTTTTCTTACCTTTCCATCTATACAAGAAGAATATGGCTCGTCAAGGAATGCAAATATTACGCCCAATAAGTTTGGTGCTTTTTTCTCGGCTCTTTTATCAAAGAAACAAGAGCTCAACACGTTACAAGATACAGGAAGAAGGAAGCCACAAATTAATCCAAAGGATAACATTTGGTTGGTCACCCAACGATCAAAGACTATGGTTGATGCTTGGTTTCGTGACCTTGCCTCTGGAACTAAAACATTAGCTCAGCTCTCGCGAAAAGTGCCCATATTTAATAAGAAAGAAGAAATTTTTCTTCAATTATATGAATTCCAAGTTCCCATGTTCAAAGCAAATTGGTTTATAAAAATGTCTTCAGCATACTCAATAGCATTATCGGGTAAGTAAAATTAACCAATCAATTTATCTGAGAATATACTCATGTTGTGATTAATTTTTTTCTACTTTTCTCTTCTAGAAACCGCCAATAAAAGTAAAAAACGGCAGGTAATTGATCAATCTCAAGAATGGACTGGTATATTATGTAGATTTTTACGTGATTTATATCAAAAAATTTGTGAACACTATCATGGAAGTACATCAACAGCTACACCATCACCTTTTTCTAACAGTGTCTCTCCAAGCTCAGCGAATATAAATATTGATGTTGTACAAAAACAATGGCAGTACTGCTGTCAATTAGCCCGATCACTTTTTGAAGAGGGTCTTTTAGATAAACAAGAATTTCTTAATTGGATTTTAGATATTCTAGAGAAGATAAAAACAGCTGATGATCCTGTGGTGAGAGTTGTGGTTACTTTAATATTACAATATATTGAAGATTTCACTGAATCTGAGTTATGCTCTCGTAAGCTTGCTTATCAATGTGCCATCAAGCTTAACCAACTTGTATCAAGTTTTAGTGTCTCACCTTTAAACTCATCGAACACATCTAGCTCATCTATATCTTCACCTTCACCTAACGAAAGTTCATCTTCCATTGTAAACGGTCCTATTTCAAATAGATCAATGTCTCCCACTTCCTCATCCACAAATTCCAATACACCTGTTGAACCATTGATAACTAGTTTTCGTGATCTCTTGAGCTGTCCTCATCATCGTAACATGGCCATTGGATTATCAGCTATCATTCAAGTGATAACTTTAAAATGTCCAACTGCAATGGTCTGGCATGGGGATGGGCGTTTATCTCCAGCTCTTAATGGGTCACCTTTAGATCATCTTCCATGTCCTCCTTCCGTTTTACCTATGCCAGCTCGACCTCATAATCGTCAATTACGTGAAGAGTTGAGAGCTAAAGAAGAGGAAATAAGAATACGAAGTCGCTCTGTAGAAAACAAATGGTGTTCTGATAGATCTCAACAAACTGCTCCAGGCGTAATTATAAATAGACTTTTGAATACACTAAATTCATTGGATCGTCATTCATTTGAAAAAGTTGAATCAAATAATTCAATAGAAACTCTTTACGCTGCAATATTCAAGAATAATCAATCGTCTGCTCTAAAATCTGACCTTTCAGAAAAGTCTCTTAAGAAAATCATTTCAGAAGATGAATCAATTGTAAAATTGCTCTGTGAATGGGCGGTAACAACTAAACGAACTGGGGAACATCGAGCATTGGTAGTGACAAAATTATTAGAAAAACGACAAAATGAATTATTAGCTGAAAAAGAAAATGACAAACCTGATGACAAAGAAATTGACTCAACTTTAACAAACGGATGCAAAGGTGCAGATTTATCTTCACCAAATGTTGAAACTCCACAACAAATTTATCAAGATCTATTAATGTCTTTTCTTGATACTCACGCTCCAATTTGGGACGATAAAAATTCAAATCCAGAATCGAAATTAGCATTTTCTAACCTTGTTCTACTATTTGGTGAATTGATAAGATGTGATGTATTTTCTCACGATGCTTATATGTGTGCTCTTATTTCCAGAGGACAATTTGCTAATTCACCGAGCACTTCATCCGTGTTACCTCAAATCTCTGACATGAAAATTACGAACAAATCTGAGCAATCAAGTTTAACCAATTTTGTTCCAAATTTACCTTCGGCTAGTATATTGCCTTCTTTAAGTGGACCAACATCTAACATGACAGGTTCACTTGATGTTAATACTCCAAATAGATCATCTGAATCGTCTCTTCCCATGTTCGAACCAGTCACTGATCCATCCGCAAGTGCCAGATCTGATCAAATGGGTAATTGGGATGTACAACAATTGGAAATGGACGATGCACAATTAGATTCTGAATTAGATAAATTATTACAACATATTAAAGAAGGACAACAAAATAATATGAATGATCAAACTGGTAATTATTTCAACCTTTTTCTCTTTTACTATTTTCCAGTATTCAAAATTATTTCTTCTAAAAATTTGAATTCTTAATTTTCTTAACTTTCAACAATATTCATCAACTTCCCTGACTAACACTGATACTAATTGCATGTGATTATTATGGCCTGAAAATGCACCTTCATACTTATTTCACCTTTTTTTTCTGGTATTTTATTATTATTTTTCATCATTGTTTTTACCTTTGGAGTTTTAAGTATTATTATTGATTAACTTGATTCTATCCTTTAACAGATATTCTTTTACCAGACTCAGTGAGCTCAGAAAAAGAGAACGAAGCTGGAAATCTCCTTGCTAATATGGGCTTTGGTCAACAACAACCACAACAACAGCAACAACAACAAGAAACTGGACAACGGACTCATGTCCAGAGGCATCTTTTATATACAACTCACTTCCCTTTACCCCAAGATGAGTCTACTAATCATGATTGTAATCAGCGGCATGTACTTTTATATGGTGTCGGTAAAGCTCGTGACGATGCCAGGCACATAGTTAAAAAGACTACCAAAGAAATATTGAAATTATTCAGCCGAAAATCATCTATGGACATTAGCGAAGGAGCAAAAGTAAAGAAGAAAGAAAGTTTCAGCTTCGAAACGGCTTTAAACAAGTTTCAAAGTTTGGCTTATTTTGATCAACACGTTGTTACATCTTGTTGTGCTGCTGCTTGTATTGAAATGTTTGAAGGAGTTGCAAATGGTACTTCCGTTCATTTACCTTTGATTGAAGCTATCGCATTTTTATTTGATCTTATGGAAATGGCTCTCAACATTCACGGGCTTATCGATTTCTGTATACAACTTCTTAAAGAAATGCCTGATGTTGAATTGAAGCTCACTGAAAAATGTCCCATTCTTGTCGGTAATTATTGTGCACAAATTGGTCTTTATATCACCGGTGTACTCTACAGGTACCAGTCATGTTTACTAGTCTCTCAAGAAGAGACTGTAACAGTGTTCGAAGGACTTTATAAACTTGTTAGAAGTGTTTCTAATCCTGCTGATTGCTCATCCGCTGAAAGATGTATATTATGTTATCTTTATGATCTTTACACCAACTGTAGTCATTTAAAGTCGAAATACTTTGATTTATTTAACTCAATTGGACAAAAAGTAAAACAGAATATCCATTCAACGCGAGAACCTTCATCCGTAAAACTTTCCTGGAACACAACATGCATGAGCGAATATATCAACAATCCTAAGATGAAAATTGATATAACTCATCTTAATCAGCTCAATGAAAACGCACATTTCAGGTACAGTTTTGTCTGTAACGCTGTTCACGCTGTTTCAACCGCTAAAGATGCGAACCGTTTGAATGACCTTTCCATCTTGTGTGCTGAACTATCTTCTCGGTGTCCTGCCCTAGGGAGTGAATGGCTCGGAGTGTTGAAAGCTCTTTGCTGTTCTTACAAACAGAATAGTGGATTTGCTGAAGTTCTTACTCAAGTTTGCGTTTCTGATATCTCTCTTCACGATAACATTGCAGTTTTCACCTGTATTCTCATAGCACGTCGATGTTTTTCTCCTCAAGATTTTGTGATCCATTGCGCTCTCCCCTCACTTCTTGCCGCTAGTCCGACTGGGGGAGGCTGTCAAGATGCTGAAGCTGGTGCTCGATTAACTTGTCACATTCTTCTTTGTTTCTTTCGCTCCTCTGAACCTCCTTTATCATCTAATACTGTCTATTCAACACCAGCTACTACACTTTACTCCCTTACTAGCCCCGGGCCCTCGAATCTTCCACCTTCTACTTCAGTGCCAGGTAACAATAGATCACTTTTCGTGATAAAACATCCTTGTGATCGTTACCTTTTAGCAGCAGCAAACATAAGTATGAAAGTTGAAGCAGTTTTAACAATACTAAAAGCAATTCTTGTGTTAGGTAAGTAATTTAATTAATCACAATTAACCATAACTCTTCTCATTAATTATCAATGATTTTTTTTTCAAATTTAGGCGACTCAATTGATGCAAATAGAGAGAATAAAATCAAGATTGAAAACTCGAGCTCAAAAGAACTTAATCTAAATGAATTCTCCTCGCTTATGGGTGATGAAGAGTACAACGAATATGATTTTCTGTAAGTTAACCACAATTCTTAATTTTATGTTTTTTCCATAACTAATCACGTTTTTTTTTGCTTCTTCAATTTAGCAGTTTAACTGGTAATAAAACTAAAGAAAAAACAGAAAGTGTGGTTGAGGCTGCAGGTCTCAATGAATTTGCCAAACACGTTCTCCGACAGATTAGTAGTCAAGAATGGATATTAGAACGATGTCTTAGAGATCCTGATGTAATTACGAAGCAAGATGTATTCCTTGATCCCAGTTTAACTCCAGAACAAGCGTTGCAACTTTTACAAATGATTTGCAACCCTAAATCTACTACACCAGTTGACAAAGACTTCGAACCAAAACAGCAAATCACGAGAGTTTTCCAAAATCTTGACGAATGGACAATTAGACAATCTTGGCTTCAATTACAATTAATGTATGCACAATGCTGTACACCAAAACCGCCAACTGATGTTGGTAACTGGCTGGATATGGTGGCTAAAGCGACCATAGATTTTTTCCAACAATCGAGCGAAGAAAGTTCTAAAAGTAACCTTAATCATGAGAGTGGTAAAAGTGAAAAACAAGGCAATGAAGGACAATGGCAAAGTAAAAGTACAAGAGTGTGGCTGGTATCACCTTTAATATCTAAATTACCTTCATCAGTACAAGGAAAAATACTTAAAGTTGCTGCTAATGTTTTAGAATCTGGTAATTGGATGTCTGCTTCGAACTCACAAAACTCATATTCCTATTCTAAGAATAAAGATCGAGGCTTCTCTCAGCAAAAAAGTAATAGCTCTGGAAATGGTAATAATCCCTCTTCTTTGCTAAGTTATCCTCCTTTCTTAGCATTGGTGCTCATGTGCCTCCGTGGTAAAGATGAACAAAGAGAAAGTCTTCTCAATTCTTTATTCTCACAACTTCAACAAGCTGTTCACGATAGAGATGATCCAAAAGTCCGTGTTACAAACATCCAAGAGGGATTACAATTAAGGTTGAGCCTAGTTGGTGGAATGTTCGATATGATTCAAAAATCTACTTCTCTCATTAACGATTGGGCAGTTTTATTCGTACAATTGATCAGTAATGGAGTTGTTGAAACACAACAAAGTTATGAACTTTTCACCACCGTTTTAGACATGTTAGCTGTGTTGATACATACAACTCAATCTTCAGAGACTTCTGAATCCAGAGAGGAGACAAGAAAACAATATCAAAATCTTATCAAAAAACTTAAGAAAGAGTTTGCTTTCGATAAAGTTGGTCTTGGAGTTGATCTTTTGAAACAACTTTTACCTATTAGTAAACAACAATGTGAAGTTATTACATGTGAACCAATGGGCAGTTTAATCGATACCAAAGGTAATAAAATTGCTGGATTCGATTCTATCGACAAGAAGCAAGGTTTACAAGTAGCTGAAAAGCAGAAAGTGTCACCTTGGGATCTACTAGAAGGTCATAAGAATCCTGGTCCTCTTAGTTGGTCTTGGTTTGGAGCTGTTAGAATTGAAAGAAAACCATTAAGAGGTGAAGAGAATCACAATGTTCTTGCTTGGCATACTCACTCTTTCAAGCAACCGACATCTTATTACCTTGAACATCCTCCGTTACCTCCTGAAGATGCTCCCGAACCCTCACCTGTTCCTCCGCCTTCCATACTTAACGATATCAAACCACCAGTTGTGCCTCCACCAATCATTCCACCTCAACCTACTCTAATACCGATGTCTATTCCTGACGATCCAATAAAACGAGAAAGAGACACTCCGGTCGAGGTTTCTAGTCCACGTGCAACTGCAGCGAAGAAACCAAAGACCACTAGAAAGAAAAGAACCCCCAAGAATGCTGTCGCTGCCGCTACTGGTCCAGTTGTGGTGGGAAACTCTATGACTCCTCCATTAGTACCTGTAAATGTACAAACTCCTCCAATGAGAATGACCGGTGGTTATGAAAATTACGTTCAACCTGGTCCACCTCAACATCAACCGCAACCACCACAACAATGGTATAGTCATAGTCAACAACAACCTGGTCCACAACATCCACAGCCTCCACCTGGACCACCTCATCAACAAAATCAATCGTTCTTCCATCCAGGTCCAATGGGACCAACATCTAATCGTTATGAGAGACCAATGAGTAAACCAAAGGCAATATTAAACAGTCAAATAAAAAGTCGACAGCCAACACAAGCACCCAATATGAACCAAGGTTACATGCCTCAAAACAGTGGTCCAATACCAAATCAAGGACCAGTTCCCGTACCAATATCAGGTCCAGTTCCAGGTCCAGTTTCAGTCGCAGGCCCAGTAACGGTTCCCGGTGTAGTACCTGGACCAGTTCCAGGGTCTGTACCAATGGGTCCAACTGGTGGACCTCCTCCAAATCAAGGTCCACCTCAACACATGTTCCAAAGAGGCCAAATAATGATGCAACGGCCAATGAGAGCCAGACAACCTCAACCACCTCCACAAGCACCACCTCAAATGGCTATGGCACAACAAAACCAAATGCAAAGCAATCAAATGTACCAACAAATGGCTCCAACTAATCAAATGGTTCCACAAAATGTTAATATGCCACCAAATCAAATGCATCATATGCCCAATCAACCTCAAAATAACTACGGAGGGCCACCACCAAACATGACTTACTCCAATTCAATGCAAATGCAAGGTATGGATCAACAAATGGGCGGACATGGTATGAATCAAGGTTACCCTCCACAAGCTCCGAATCAGCAAAATCCAGCAATGATGAACTCGGTGATGAGGCAACAATTACATCCACAAGCAGGACATCATCCTCAAGGTCAACCAGGACCTCCAATGGCTCAACAACAACAACAGCAGCAACAACAACAACAACAACAACCTCCACCACAACATCATCCACAGCAACAATACATCCAACCAGGACAAATGAATTCGTATATGCAGTGGTAGCACTGTTTAAAACAAAACTCGTGATAGCACTTCATCTTTAAGAGTAGATCAAAACTACCAATTTCATCATCATCTTAATCATTTTCATAATCATCTTCTTCATTGAAAAGGAGACACATCCGCTAACCTTCATTTTACTACTTGTTATAAATGTTTATCAAATACTACTGAAGGTCTCATTAACTTCTTATGCTATGAAGGATGCGAAAAATACAAAGAAAGCTTGTTTATTGTAAATTTTCATATTGAATTTGATTCATCTCATAAAAGAGGTTAATCTGATGTAAACCATATTTAATAATTTCGTTTGTTTTTTTGCTATTCTTTGCCCATTTCTTTCTCAAATTTTTCTCTATAAAATGGATGATCAATAGATTTACTACTTTGGAAACTCATTTTCACTAATCTCTCTCTCTCTCTCCTTCCATGAATCCCAATTTTATCATCATTTCCATTTTGTACACTTAAATCATCATTTCTATCAAAAATTCTCTTCGCTGTCTAATCAAGATTCTTCATCATCTTCATCATCATCTTGATCACCTTTTTGGTTGCAATAAAAGTCGCTAGAAGATTAGATTACGGACCAAATTGTGATGATCGACTGTATCCCCACATAATTGTGTCATTTCAACCAATCAATTATTCAACAATTGTAAAAGCTTTTCCAACAACAAGTAAAGGCCTTTGTTAAATTATAGTTAGTAAATTTTTCTAATCCAATCGGTCAACAATTAATTATGACGATAAATAAACTGTCTTATAAAAATCAACTTTTCCATTTGTAACTAATTCATATTTTCACCCAAATGACAAAAAATGCTCACATGAATCAAGTGAATAACAATTATTGCTTTTAATAGGCGATAATAGTTTGAAGCAACTAAGTTAATTTAGCTAACAATTAATTAGTTTATGATATTAACAATTTGAAAACATGGTAATTTAACATAAGTAAAACAAAAATTGATTCAAGAAAAATAAACATAAAAATGCAAACAGATTGATAATTATCATATAATTTTGATGATCACGTCAGTTTTTTAGTTGCAACAATTAAAACTTTAAGAGTTTCATTCAATGATTACTTTGATTTTGAACATTAATCAATCGTTTATTAGTTGATCAGTGTCTTAATTTTCCAAGGCACTTCGAGTCGGTTCAATGTATTAATAGTTATGACGTTTAACTGAATTGGTTACTCTTCAAGTTGCACTTTTTGTTTCCTCAAGATTATCATGATAACAAAGATGATTGTTATTGCTTTGCAATTAAGTTAATTGGTGAAAATAAATTATTTTCTATTCAACAAAAGGCGAATTCCAAATGAACTATATTGTATATTAGTTTGTTGACTAGATTCTAAACTTTTGTCTCTTATGTAACCAGCGATTATATCAAGTGATTTAGCGACACTTCCTGGTCCAGGTAAAGTTAAATCGTAAACATTTCGGATAAAATCCTCTTCCAACATTAGATTTTTACATTGAGATAATTTAAGATGTTCCAGTGAACCTTTCAGAGCGGTTAATAGGCCGATTACATGGTTTTGTCGAATGTCAATCTCTTTAACTTCCATAATTAAATGGGTCAAACTGTGAAGTCGAGTTAATTTAAGAAGATCATCTCCCATTAAGGGTCGTCGACGTTGAGTAAATTCATCGTTTAAAGCTAATCTTTTAAGCTTTGGTGTTACGTTGATTAGATTTTCGAAAAAGTGTCGACGAACATAAAAGTTTGTCAACGAAAGATTTTGCAAATTCTTAATTGGTGCCAAGAAATTAATTAAACTAACATCGTTTCCAAATGATGTTTCTTGAACACAAACGGATAATGTTAACGAATCAAGATGATTAAGAACATGAGTCTCAGGTAATCTGAATGTTTCATCGGATAAAAAGATTGTCAATTTTTCCAGATTAGGTAATTTACTGCAAATCTGATGAAATAAATTGGTTGTTGTGGTTGTTAATAGTAGATGAGTTAATCGCTCGCAGGTTAATTGTTGATTAAGAAGCGGACAAAGTATTGCAAAGTTACTTATGTCATCAAATCCAAGGTCTAAATGAAGTCCTTTAAATTTAGTTCCCAGTTGATTGGGCCAATCATTATAACCTGTAATCAAAATACAATTAAAAGTTTAATTAATCATCAAAGCAAACAAAATACTATACAGAAGATTAGTTAATCAATTGAGTTTCTAGATTTCTCCAACAATCAAAAATTTCCTTCAATATCCATCAATAGTCAACATTGGCAAATTAATTGTAAACATATTGACTGATTAGATACACTGAATTTATCATCATTATTAATTTGAAACAATTAACTCAATTCATATATACAGAGACATTGATATAAAATGTATTAATACATATTAAATGATTATAATTGAATCAGTTAATTGTTATTTTTAAGTAATCGTTTTGTTTTTCCAAAAACAAATCAATCATTGATTGAAAACTTTTTTCAACAATTTAATCGTAATCATCATAAACTTGATTGCAATTAAAAGCATCACGTTTTCAATATCTGATCATCATCATCATCATTAAGTTTTTAATGACAATTATCAAGTGTAGATGAAATTAATTTCTATCAAGGTAAATCATTTTTTTTCTGTAAAATTCAATCAATGGGAAAAGTGAGAAAATTGATTAAAATCAATTAACTAATTAACCGTTTTTCTTAAATAAAATCTGGTTAACCTTGAAATGGCTTTAATGACCAAAAGCCCATAAGCAGAATCAAAATTGTCAGATCATGAAAACAACAGAATAACAAATTAAATATCATGATATTAATCGGTAAACACTGATTCCATCACAAATCAAGGTTGAAAATGATCATTTACAATTAACTAACAACAATTAACATTAAACTTTGAACAAATGAACAAATGAACGGTCTAATTTAACTTTTTTCTTTTCGACAAAACTTTCCGCATATAAAACAAGAGAGAGAGAGAGAGAGAGAGCAAAAAATTGAATCAACTGAATTTAAATTAACATAATCAACTGGTTAATAACGATTAGCACTTTCTCTCTTCAACAATCAACAACAATTTAATGTTAATTGAGGTGAGACATCGACCTAGATCAACATGATTCAATAGACGAACAGCATGAAATCAACAAAGTTGAAGGCTTAAGGCCATCATCAATTTCATCATTATCCTGATCATCTTAATCGTAATTATCATCACCATGATCAAATCGTTTCTTAATCATAATGATACCAATCAAAAACTTTAAAGGTTTAATTGGAAAACTCATCCAACAACAAACTGACCCAAAGTTTGATATCATTGAAATCAGTTAGTTAAGTTAACACTTACAAGTAAATCAATTAGATGAAGATTGATTAACTAAATTGTGAAGAGAAGCAGAAAAAAAATCCAAAATAAAAGTTAATTCAATGATTACAAATACAATTAACCATAAAAACAAAATCAATAATAATAATATTAATATTAATACAAATACAAAATTAATCAACACAAATGAAAGTGAAAAATGATTAATATCATGATGATTTAATTGATAACTGTAAATATTGAAAGTTAATAACAATTAAAATACAACCTGACACACCCTTTGATCTTGACAAGGTCAATTGAAATTTCCCGCTATTCCAACGATATTCAAACAAATTGTTAACTCAATCATTTGATCACTTTCTCTGATTGTATTATAACAATTAACAAGTAACAATCAAGTTGATTGTTACGTTTACCTTTTTCATGTTATTTACAATTAATACTATTTACTCATCAGATGATTAATGAATATAAAGTTAATCAATGAACAGTATGTAAATCAATAAATTGAAAAGGGTCAATTGGAAAATTAAATAATAATAATAATAATACAATTAATATAAAATCAGTTAATTGTATTACTTTGATTACTTGTAATGTGATTAATTTAGTTGGAAAAGTGTAAGTTTTGTATGTAACATAAAAACAAAGTAAATATTAGGGAAAACAAAAAAAAGAGAAAGTTTAATTTAGTTGACAAACTAGTTTCGCAATTAGTTAATAAGGTTACAATTAATTAATTGTATTGATCACTGATGAGAAATAATCTGTGTCAACCTTCAAACAGAATTGATGATATTAGTTATTACTTTTAATAGCTACGATTAAAACACTCAACTTATTCACAAGATTCCAAGGTTTTAATTTCCTCGGTTTCCTGAGTTTCGTTGATACATAACAATAGTAACGAAGTGATTAAGATGAGCAATTTCATTGTAATTAAATTGGTCAAATTTAACCTCCAAATTGTTGACTCAACCATCATCACAATGATCGTATCAATTTTTACATCTATTAAATGAGCAAGTAGAAAAATATAATTTCCGTTCCATTGAGTTATCATGTTAAGAACGTAAATATATTTGATTCATATGAGTAAAAAAAAAAGAGATAAAAAAAATAATAAAGATGAATGAAAAATTTTTCGATGAAATTTTCGTTTTGTTGTTGTTGTTATTGTTGTTCTTTGTCGTTGTTGAGTTTTCTTTCTGAGATAAATCATATAGATGGAAATTCAATGTCACATCGAATGAGGTGATGTGAATAGGGCGTTGACTATGGTGATCATCATCATGTTAATCATGATTATTATGAAATCAATTGGAAGAGATAATCTGATCCATCAAGGTAAAAATTGTTGCAAAGATTAAAACAATATACTGATAATGTCAATTGTTAGACACACGACAAGGTTTCATAAGAAATAATAATAATAATCATTCATCATCATCATCATCATCATGTTCATTTGCATTCAAAGACAATAACAATTGATAAGATAATCAATAATTGTGCTGAGAGATATTGGTTGATAATATTTAAAGAGAAGGCAACAGAAACAATTGGATGAACTTCATGGGGAAAAAAATGAGAACAGAGAAAGTTGGAAATTCTTATCGTTACTCTCTATCTCTGTTTGCATGATGTTGATGATTAAAATAAAAGTAAATTGATTAAGGTAAATTGTTCTCAAATATATTATATTATATCAACTATATTGGTAACGAATATTGGAAAATCAAGAATTCCAATTGATTTTCATTCGTTTTCAAAGGAGAGATTTAAAATATTACTTTGCAAATTTGTATCATGAAAAGTGACTGGAAGGAGGATAAGACCTAAATTCTGGTTCAAACTGATGATAAATTATCAAGATGAAAATTTTATTATCTTGTACTATTTTTATATCGATTGGTTTACTTTTTTTTTCTTGTAATGAAAAAAAAAATTATATTCTAGGCTTCGTTTTGTAATTGTGTGTATATAATTCTTGGTCTAATTATATGAGTATGATGATGATCATTTGAGAGGATATTTAAAATCAACTGATTGTTGATTATTATTATTACTTTTCACTGGATAACCTTACCTTGACATTGAACGACCTGTCCATAGATACCAAGGAATTGAAGGTTAATCAATCGTTTACTTATTAAATTAAGAGTCTTCTCACTAATATTATCATTGATTGATAAATGTCTTAATGATTGGGAATGAGAATCGACAATTAATTGTAAACATTTTTCAACCGCCAAAGAATCACTGAAATGAGGTAAATGTAAACATTTAAGGTGATTTATGTTAGAGATGAGAGATGATAAAATACCAAGCCAACCACCTTTACCATTTAAATTTGATGACCAACAATCATAATCATCTATACGGATAACAGTTAAATTGGAACACCATTTGGTTAAATTAACAATTGAACTTGGATCACAATGAGATCTCAATGAGACAATATCAGTTCGATTTGGTTGATGATAATCATCGAGACAACATGAAGTCGATGGGAAACCAGAGAATGATGAAAAGGCAGAAGATGAAGTTGACGAAGATGAAGATGAACAAGATGAAGATGAGGTTATATTAAGGATACTTTGTCGATCAAGTATTGAAGCTGTAAGGTTCATCCATGATTTAGAAATTGTTAGACAATTCAATTTATCGGGTAAACTTAAGTAAGAAAATATCTTTTCTAAAACAAGAACAGGTAAATTATCCATGGTAAGAGTTTTTTCCATCCTTGTTTTCATGTATTTTACAGAAGAAGAGAGGAAGACAAAGAAGAGAAGAAGAGAAAAAAAAGAGATAAACAAAAACAAAGAACAATAATAACAACAATGGAGAAAAAGAAGAAGAAAAAAAAGTGAAAAGATAAACACAGAGAATCTCAGATGGAAAAGAAAATCAGAGAAAGAAGAGAGAGTTTAATTCCAATACGAGGCGAAGAAAAATATACTATCCAAAAGCGAGAAGATTTAACAACATTAATAAGTAACATTAATTAGAATTAAAATGAGCAACAATTAAGAGAAGATTAATTTATTTAATAACAAGAAATAAATGGCAATTGAACTCGGCGGTAAACAGAATCAGTTTGTTTACAATTTTCTTCTCTCTTTTTCTCTCTCTTTTTTTCTTTTCCCTTTTTTCTTTTCCCTCTTTTCGCTAAAAATCACACTTATCATTTTCTATTCTTTTTTTGATTTTATTCAATTTTTTCTCTTTAACTGTTAATCATCGTTGGTTAATCTGAATTTGTTTTCTTTTCTTTTCAATTTATTAATTATTTCCAATCAACTGGATCAATAGGTGTGCCCTTTCTCTGGCTTTGGTTAAGAATAAAACTCAAATTATTATCTAATTTTTTTCTCATCTAAACTAATCAAGTGATCTCTTTGCCTATCATCATCTCTTAAGTATCTTTATCCCAATTGCCATCTCTTCATATTGTTGATCTTATTGATCATGATTACGGTGAGTTTTATGTATTTAATTGATTGTTTCTTAATAGTTTTTAATCTAATATGATGTTAACATGATCTCATTCTCTCTCTTATATTCTTTGTCTTTTTTTCCTCTTATTATTCAGATGATATGGTGACTTTTTCCATCACTTGAAGGGCTTGTTGTTTGAACATTTTCCAAGGGGATTCACGATTTACCATCAATTTGGAATCAGTTGATTATGATTATTGGCAAATTTCCTTTGGTTTTAATTGTAAAAATTGCCAAACAGGAAATCTACTTGCAATTATCTATCTGATTGCTGATTCGTACCTTGCATTTTAAAATGTCGCTCAATTTTGATCATATCCTATCAAGAGATAGTTTTACCATCACTCACAATTTATTTAATTCAAGTGAAAAGCAAGGACGATTAATTTGAATCTGCTACTGTTAACCAGCTATCACATTAATTATTGAATTGATCAGAGGAAAGTGTTTTCAATTGTCTTGAAAAGTAATTCAATCAATTGTTTGAAGTACAAAAAAACTAACTCATTACATTCAGAATTTCAATCAATAGATGGCACCGTTTACACTTTAATTGTAATTGTTGTTTAGTTACTTTCTAAATCAACCTAATCAATCAATTACTCAATTTGCTTGTGGATTAATGAAAATACCTCATTAATTGACATATTTTCCGACTAAATATTTTACAATTTAGTTTATACGGAATGACAACAATTGACTCATTACTTGTTGTTAATCATCAATTTCCACCGATTACAATTCAGATTAATCTCCGGAAACTTAATCACTTTGATGATTTCATCCTGTCGCCAATTTTTACAATTGATTAAATCAATTTAATGAAACACTATTCACAATCAAGAAACAGTTTAACTAATCCTTTTTCAAGAAAACAAAACTGACACTAGATAATCAACAATTTCAAAAGTAATTTAATCAAAGGTAGTCCAATAGTTGATTTAATATTTTGATTAAATAATCAACTATTAACTAGTCAATCAAATAATTCTTGGGATTATCAAGTATCCCAACTTGAAAATAATCAAGTTTAAATTGTGAGTTTACCCTAATAGTTTAATTATATACAAATATCGCCAATTAATCATAATTAATAACAGAAATTGAATAGAAATTGTAATAACAATTAACTCTAAGTGAAAAACATTATTGATGCTCAAATAATTAACAGTTTTTTGTTTCTTTATAATTTAGTTTCCATTGTTTTGGACAATCAATGTTATCTTTTGGTTGATTATGGATGACATGATAATCATGAATGAATGAATCAGAAAAGACTAATTGTCAAAAACTTAATTATTAATCAAATTTTTGATAATGAAAACTTTTAAATCATATAACATATTTTTTTTCATGTTACAATTAATCAAATTGTTTGAATGAAAAATTATGTTCAAATCACTCGAGTGTAAATTTGATTAATACAAATTTCAAGATTCAGTTTTTAATGTTTACAGAATGTCAATTAATATTAATATTAATTGTTGAAAATTGTCAATTAACTATTACATTGATCTTTAAATAAGATTCTTAATTGATTGTTAGGTAAATCACTTGATTTGATGTTAAATTATCTCAATTAGTTTATCATTGATTCTTTGAATCAATGAACAATTAGCAGAGAGAGAAAGAGTAATTTTCTGCTGATTAATCAAATCAACGATAACAATTAAAGAAAAGGATTAGATTAAACTGTTTGAACCATCGGAATTAATCTGAACAATATTGATCAACGATTGAGGAAAGTTCTGAATGGGAATCTTTCTCACCAATTACTGATTAATTCTGATAATAAAAATCAATTAAAGGAATTAAATCAATTAATCAATGATTAGATTTTCCAATGAAAACATTTTCCTTTTTTTCTCAATTATAATAACAATTAAATGTTGATACATCGAGTCTTTTATTTTCCCCTCAAGCAAATTAACCAAATGTGGAAAAGGAAAACAATATAAATTATTAACAATTAACTAATTGTACATAAATAATCAGTTAATTAAATAATGTCTCATGAAAGTTTCTCCATGTAAATTTACTTAGCAATTAGCAGGTTAATTTATATAAAATTGATACAATTTGATTGATGGAAGTAAATTAAATTTACTTGTCATAATCAAGTTAATTGTCTACTCAATCATTTAATTGTTTTTTAATGTTCCGTAATAAAAAAAAATATTAGGATCTAATTTGTGGTTAGCTAATGATGATTGTTTAAAATGTTAATCCAACAATTAAGTGACATTTAGATTTCAATTGGTTGTTTTTTTACACTCATCAACTAATTACAATAAACCAGAAAAATTTAACAATCAATTGGAAGCAGAAAAAAATCAAATGGAACAATTTAAAAATTATTCTGATACTTTATCATTAATAAATGTTTCCTGAAATTAACTGTTAATTGTTGGATTACATTTAAGTCAAACATGTTCAAATATCTACAATTAAGACTAATTCAAATTAACAATCAAAAAGGTTTTGGGATAATGTGATTACAATTAACTTTTCAAAAGGTTCAGGGTTGAAATTTACCAATAGTTAGATGATTGAGTTTACAATTTAAACCGGAAACTCAATTAAATCATATTATCGATGATTAAATTTTAATTCTTACCGTTAATTGTAAATCATATACACATGATAATAGTGATTTATTAATACAAATTAAATCTCTAATGATTTATGATAATCAACCACCAACATGAAACTAATAACCATGAGGATTAACAATTAAGATTGAATATCCGATAATGTCAATAATATTAAGCATTGGTGTTAAATTATGTTCATTAATTACAATTTAATCCAATAATCTGATTTATTAAATAAATTGGTAAATATTAAAAGTTAATTATAACTGTTACAATAAACTATTAAGCTGATTACTACAGATTGATACAAAAAAATTAACTGATTTGATATTGACAATCAAAGTAACGATGACAATTTAATATTAAAAAGATACAAACTATTATATTTTTAATGGTTTGAATTAACTTTTAATAGATTCCGATCAACAATCAACAATATCATAATCAAATTACATTAGATAATCAAGTTAATCAATTCAATTGTCTATCAAGCAATCAAATTTATTAATACAATTACCTTGAAAATAAAATCATTAAACTCAAATCAAATGAGAAGCCAATCAAATAAACAATCAATTGATTAATTGTGGACAAATTTATCCACAATTAAAAAGTTTCTTTCTCATTGAAATTGAATACAATTTAATGAAGTAAATTAAGCAATTGTGATAAGTTAATTGTGATCAAAATGAGCAAATTAATTATATAAATTAAACCCAAAGGATTTTGACAAAAGTAAACAAAAGTTTTGTTGTTACTCGAGTTGAAAAGTTAATTGTTTTCAAAATCAAACGTTTACTGTCAAAGTTAATTAGTATCATCAAGTTGATCATTCAACATGATCATCTTAATTATAATCATCAATTGTTGATGTTTCTGATCATTTTGTCTCTTTTTATCTTGACCTTGTTAACTCTTCATTTAAATCTTAATCCTTTTTGCTTTAATTGTCATTCAAATGGTAAAAGTGATTAAATGACAATTAACTATCAATGAGCTGGAAACTTAACATAAATACATTTGATTGTTTACTGATTCTTTCAGTAACCAAAAAAAAAAGAGAAACAATTAAATTGACTAAATCAAGATTAATTAACAAATGAGAAAAATAATACTTTTCATATAATCAACTAATCAATGAATCAAGATGACAATACAATTGGGTGCGGATGAGAAAAAAAGTCAGCAACTTAAAACTAAATTAAAAGTCAATCGCAATTAAATCAATCATCAAGGAAGTTTACAATCAACAAATTGCAAATCATTTGATGTCTTCAATTGTCAATTAATCAATTAAGATCAATTTGTAACGAAGATATAACTGTTAATGATTAAAATCAACGATTGTTAATGCGATTAAAAAAATTTTTTTTTTCGTTTAATTGGTTGATTACAGTAATTACAATGGTGATTAAGTTAAATTAATCAATTTAAGATGATATGGAAACAGTATTGATGATTAAAACAGCTATTTGGGAATAGATTACATTTACAATTAAGAGATAGAGAGATTGAGTAGTGTGAAAAATTAAGGATTGATTGATTGGCAATAATTAGTAAATAACATTAGGAGAGCAATTAACTGATTGTTGTAGGATAAATTTTCAATCGTAATCAAATTTGTTTGCTCCATAAGAATAGTCATCAAAAGGTAACTTTTTATCATGATGATTAAGTGAATGTCCAAAGCTAAATTGTGGTGAACTTTGATAAGATTCCTTGTGATTAGTTGAATAACCGTAGGGATTTTCAATGTGATTATGATGATTAGTGTAGGAATTAGGATTAGAATCATATCCATTTGATTGATAGTGGGAACGATAACCAGGGGACACTTGATCATTTGGATAAAATTTCTCTGAATCTTCCTGATCCCTTGATCCTCGATATTCAGATGAATCTGAACCATATCGTCCATACATCGAGTCACCTCGATAATCGTTGTTACTATTGTACACTGATGGTCCATCTGAATCTTGTTCATTACCTGGCATATAAGCGATTCCAAGTGAATCATCATGATACATTCTGTTACCATTGGCTGAGCCTCGACCAACGAATCGTTTCAAGTGTGGATACCATTTAGCAAGATAAGCATAGGATCTGCTATTCGGAGGATTTGGTGGATTATCATAACTCTTTGGATTATATTCATCATTGAATTCTGAATGATCACCAAAATAGTCGTCACATTTTATCATGGAAACAAGTAAAGGTAAAATTAACACAGAAAGTAACATAATTTTATCACAAAAGTGAAATGTGAATACGATGATGAGGAAGAAAAAAAAAGTTTCGTCAACACTAACGATAGGAAAATGGAAACTGAATTCAATTCTTGAATCGTTGAGACGTTAAAACCAATCGATAAGTGAGAGTGTTTCATGTTCCCGTAATGTTTAACTGTCTCACTCGAATTTTTTTGGCCTCACAAGGCGGGAAACAGTTGATTCAAAATGCATGAGTGCAGAGTTATGGTTAGAACGTGTTAAAGTAGTTCGAACGTGATTATCCATCCATGAAACGATATCATCATGTAATTTTCATGTTCAGATTAGATTGTAAGACAGAAAAAGGGAGATTAAGAATGAGAGTGAACCAAAAAAAAAAACAATATTGATCTGCATTAATCGGCACGTTCGTGATAAAATGGCCTTAGAACAATACTTATAATTAAATCGACAAAATGACCAAAATCGAATCGATTTATTTCAATTCAGTTAATATGAAAGATCAATTTAGTCCTTAATCCGTTGATTGTTCATTTATTAATATAATTGAGCTTTTCGTTTTCATTTTCGCAATTTAACTTGATTAGTTGGGTTAATATTTTTCTCTCCTTCTATTATTAATCTTAACGGATTAACTTACAATCAGAATAACAAATCTACTGATTAGCTAATTATTGATTAAATCCAGTTCATTTAAGATTATTATTATTACTATTACACTAATAATGTACCTTGGCTAATTTGTTAATATGTAATAATCCATTTATCTTATTAAGATATACATCATTTTAAACACAATTAACATGATTGATCAAGACAATTGTCTTGATCAATGTAAGATTAATGATATTAGATTACAGGTAATTAAACTAATCAGACTCAACATGAAATATTGGTAATTGATCACGATCATGATGTTTATCTGATTGAACTTTTTTTCTTAATCAAATTGAGTCTAAATTATGTTCAAGTTTCTTTTTTTTTTCATTGTCAACTAACAATTAAAAATAATTAGTATCTTGATTAGGTTGATTGTTACTTTCACACACAATGTTAACTTGTATCTACATGATTAACTGATTGTTATTAATGATTATCATTATTCACTGAACATAATGAAGGATTAATCAATTGATTATCAATGAATTCAAATGAACATGATAATCTTGAAACGATAATCATTTGAATCATGAAAGTTAGGTGAATTCATTGGACCATAATGAAAGTCCAATGAATCAAAGCTTAATAATTGGATTAAATTAAACCAATAATTAATTATTTACATTAATCTATTTTAATTTGATTCAATAAGAATGGATTAAAATTGAATAACTTCCGTTGATTGTTCATTGATCCAATTCAGTATTTAAGGTAATAAAAATTAATCAACATTGACCAGATCATGAGAGTAAATTATTAATTTAATTGTGATGAGAATGATGAAAAGATGATCAATTTAATTGAGAAAATGAGAGAAGGAAAATTTTCTCATTCAATCCAATTGAATTGTAGATTTTGATTCAGACATTTATCGTTGATTCAGATTAATCTGACAGATTCATGAAAAGAAACCCAGATAACTGTTAATAACATTTTCTTTTCTTATTTTCTATTCTCATTGTATATATTTTATCTTAAACCGGAAGCTTAACTATCGTGTATCAATGTGCTCAATGAAGATGAACTAGTGACCGGAAATCGGGATTAAAATGTGGCCATTTTTTTTGTTTATTTGTTTGATGCAATAAAAGTTTAGGAAAAGATTTACTTTGACCGGAAGTTTTTCTAGAAATCATTCAGCGGAAGTTGAAATGTTTTTCATTCATTTAATTCAATCTTAAGTATGTCTAATTCATCATGATTAGTTGTTTATATTAAGAGGTTCGGATATAAATTTTAAGGTCAAATTGTCAATCGGCTTTAAGATCCTAAAATTTTCTCCTATCCTTTATCATTGAAGATGAAAGTTCTGTGAAAAAAAAGTTATATACATTTTTTGGTGTTGGTGGAAACGGAAATGATGAACATAACCGAGTTGATTAACTATTAAGATTTCAAAAGTTATGGTCAAGGGGAACAAGTTTGACAAATGGTGACAGCAACTGAATGATAAACATATCAAAACCCCTTGAGAGTTGATTAAAAAACTTGATTAACTTTGATTATTTGAGATAATCCTTAATCACTCAACCTTGATTAATCAGGCATGGAATTGAATCAATGTTTTAATCAGCATTTTTTTTTCTTGTTACAATCTCGAAGCTCAAAGTAATCACTTTTTATTGGTCATTTACAAAACTTTGCAAAAACTTTTTCGATAACTTTTTTCCCTGATAAAAATATTAATCCAATTACCTTGATAAGGTCAACTAACAATCAATTTAAAGACAATTAACTATTAGATTAACGTACAAAAAAACTCGGTGAAAGTATTAATAGTTTTAAGGTTGTTTTCGGTACGATTAATGTTCTAAGAGAAATTTAAAAAAATCTTTTCGATATCGAACTTGTTATCAGACCTTTCGATACATTTAACCGGTCACTTCGAGTCGTTGGTCAGTAAGGAGAAGATGATTTTTAATTATTATCATTAAATTTTATCGTATAAACAGTAATCAAGCAAATTGAATTATTAATTAACTTTAAATCCCTAATGTATTACATGTGATTATTAAACTTTATTATCACACGATTTCCATTAAAAATTAAGCCTCTTCTTTTAATCATTAATCCATTTGGCTGAAAATTAAATATCGGATAAATTAATCAATTAGATGACGAAACCAACATTTAACGAGAAGATCGGTCAGTTGATTAACGAGAAGAATTGACAAACAAATTGATTACGATTAATTATCGTTTCGTTCAAATGCTATTTCACTAGTTTTAGTTGGAAATAATATTCCTAACAATTAACTAATTACATATTCCATCTTAATGAAAGATGTAAATTTAATCCTGTCTTTTTGTACAGATTAAAAAGTAATTATCATTAATTGTTGTTTTAAACTTTTACCATCAAGTAAATGTCTCACACAGAACCAATTAATTAATCCAGTTACTAGTTTCGTTAGTAAATATATATTTAATCATAGTGATTAATGTGGCTTCATTGAAAGTTCATTCAAATTTAGATATTCAGAAAGTATCATGAACAATGAACCATTGAAAATGAGCTAATAGTTACAATAAATCATGATAAAAGTTGATCAATTTACTGAATTTATCCTTGTCTTTTTCAATCAAATCTTAATGACGTTTTAAAAAGTAATTGTTATCGATTAAGAGAGAGAGATGATATTATTAGAAATTTTAATTCATCAATGGCAATTTACTAACTGTGATCAGATAATTTATCTACTGGTAATCATGGATTATCTGAGTTGACAGAATCTCAATAGACACAGAATTGAGTTTATCTGAAGCGAATGAACAAAAAAAAATCTAAGAGAAAAGTTGAAACTAATTTATAATGATTTTCAACTGTTGAAAACATGAAGATTATATCATGGAATTAATTTGAAACTGAATTAAGATAATGATAGTGATGATTAAACAGAATTTTATCTTCTTTCCTTTTTCCTTTTTTTTCTTTCTTTGCATCATCATCTTTATTTCAATTCTCATCTTCTTCTTTTAATTCATTTTCTATCTCAATCAACATCATCATGGAAATAAAGTTGATGTAAATTTGTAACTTTATCATTTGTTAATCAGGAAGAAGAAGGAGAAGAAAAATAAAAACTGAATTAAGTTTCTTTCAGAAATAATAACCAGTAGAGAATAATTTTCTTCTCTGAACATCATGTAAATATCATGGTGAAAATATGAACATGTTTTCGTCATCAGTTTAATCATGACTTTTGATCAATAGAACTTTTCATTCAATGACTTAAAATTCAACTAAACGGCCTTAAAATATTATCTTTTTAGACCGAGAATAACAAGGAATCCGAATTAATATGAGAACGAGTAAAAGATAATCTATTTAAACTGAATCTTTATGTTATTTTTTCAATTCTCTTT
This sequence comes from Panonychus citri, assembly GCF_014898815.1. Classification (NCBI taxonomy): domain Eukaryota; kingdom Metazoa; phylum Arthropoda; class Arachnida; order Trombidiformes; family Tetranychidae; genus Panonychus; species Panonychus citri. The sequence continues at coordinate 56,641 of NW_026515520.1, read as the reverse complement.
TTCTGAGCTACATGTTTTTTCACAAGAACTTTTTTCCTCTTCTTTTTATCTTCATTTTGGTTGCTTCCTTTTTCCTTGTTCATCATCATCATCATCATCATGTTGTTGTTGTTATAATACTTTTCTCTTTGTGTACAACATGAAAAAAAGGTTTTGATGAAGAAACATCAAAGTGGAAAGAGGAAGATGAGGAAAAGAGTGAAAAAGGATAAGTAAAGGGTAGAAGATGATGGAGACTGCAAGAGAGAGAGAGAGAGAGAGAGAGAGAGAGAGAACATAAGAAGACGAGGAAGATAATGCTGATGATGATAGAGAAAAATAAGATAAGAAAACGACTCATGGTAAAAAAGTAACATGAACAAGGTTATTTTAAGGTTAATGCAGCGGAAGTTTTCACTGGTCATGAATATTTGTCATTCCATCTCCTGAGTACAAAAATTTGATTCAGATTCTATTCATTCAACTGTACTTATTTACTGAACTTTATCTGCCCTCAGGGTAGATTATAATAAATTTGGTAACATAATGATCGTAATGAACTATTTTGTTATTATTATTGATCAACTAATGTTGAAATGAAAATGTTATCAAGATTAAATCTGATGAAAATATTTCATCATGATCATTTTAATCAACTTGAAAATGTAATTGTGGTAATCTGGTAACTTTATTGGTTTCTAGCAAATTATTACATTGATTTGATTAACATTAATAAGAAGCTCTTACCTTGCAAAATTTCATGATATCAATATTTGATTCCCAAGAATAATGATTTTTCACTCTGAAAATGTTCAATTGTTGCTGATGAAGCGATAATAATAATAATAACAATAAAAGGTCAGAAACTTAAATTGGATAAAGTTTTAACGATTCTAAGGTTTTGTGATATTATCTTTTTTCAAGTATCGTTGTCAGAACTTTTGATATTTATTCAGTTTATTAGATTGTTATATCAATTTGTTAGATTACCAGGAAATGATTGATAATCGTTGCAACAGATAAATTATTGAATTGAACGATTTTTTTTCATCAATATCATGGTAACAAAAGTTTCTCATGTGTCGAATTGGAATCAGAATTGTTATTGCTACTTAAAGACTATGTTTTATTTAACATAATCGATGTTGAGGAGAGCAAAAAAAATCGATGATTTTTCAGAACTTTGAAATATTACTATGTAAATTCTTAGAGCACCGAAACTCAGAGTATTATATACAGATTAAGATTCAGTCTATTTGAGTTACTTGGGAACATTTTGCTTGGTTGAAATTTCAATCTTATTTTGAGAGACATTTTGAAGTTTTTTCTTATCATTGTAACTGTTTCTCGAATGTCCAAATAAATAATGTTCTTGAAATAATCGAATATTTATTCATATCTAAGTAGGAAAAGTTTCTTAGATATTCAATCTCATGTTTACTTTTTTCTCATCATCATCATTCCTTCAAGATTAATAATGTAGCTTCCCTATGTTCTTATCGCATGGTGAGCTTCACTGGGTGAGAATTATTGAGTTTCAATCATGTTCATGAGAAAAGTTCATGTGAAAAATATTAAACTTAGGAAAAAAAGTTTGATGAATATTGAACATAATTCAAATGGAAACGAATAATGTTTACAAATATCAGTCATCATATTCAAAGCTTAGATCAATCGACTCTCCACCATGGGAATTGCAATCAAAATGATCTTTATATCTTGTACCATGGTGATCGCTTTCAGGACAAACTGTTCGCGCCAAATCAGAACATTTGAATCGAAATTCTGAGTTTCAAGTGATTCAGCTCATCATTAGACTTATTCAAAGTAATCAGATTGGATTATTATTTCTGTTGATAACATCTAGCTATTATTGAAGTAATCCAATTGATGAATCAATTGATAAATCAATTGGATTACTTTTATTGAGCTGATTAACTATTGGTAAGGTAAACTGATTTAAAGTTCATTTCTTAATTATTGATTTCATTTCGATGAAAATAAATTTACGTCTAATTTAAAAGTCTAATTGAATATTCTATCACGATAATTAGATGGTTATCATTATTTACACTAAATCACTTCAAGTTTGCAAAAATTTCTTACAAAATTAAGTTTTTTTTTCAAATCCTTCAGAATTCAGGTTCAGAATCCTAATGAATTTACAAATTAAACCAGAAAATTAAAAGTTCAAGCCTCGGAATAAAGTTTTATAACAAACATCGCTCATAGATAATAAATTAATTGAGTAATTAAAGAAAAAAATCATTACAATTAACGAGATTTCATCATTTGAACTTCAATTTAAAACGAGATTATTTCTCAGTTACTCAATTCATCCCTGAGGGGTTTTCCTAATATGAAACTAAGTTTAATCACCTGAGATATAATCTTAAAACTCTGAATATAACACAGATTATTTATTTATAAAAAAAACTCCCTGGTTAAGGTGTGACGATGATCCATTTGCAACAATCAAGTAATTTGTTAATCATAATTGAGAAATAACTTTGGATTCATTTCTAAACTTGAATAACTTAATTGCCATTGAACTTGTTGTTATCATCGGTATAATCTGTTATTATAATAATATGAAACTATTGAATAATTTAAAAGGTTAACTTTGGTGTCTATTCAAAATTCTGACTCTTAAATCATTAATCTTGCTTTGAAATGGAAAGATTCATGATTGTTTATCATGTATTTCAATTCCAATTTATGTAAAAGTTATTATCTTCCTCCTAGAGGCGATATTAATTCAATATCTAATTATTCAGATAAATTATCATCTTCATTTTATCAATCCAATGAGTTTATCAGAATTATAATCAACTCTGGAACCATGAAAGGTTTATGAATATTTTTCCACCGCCAAGAACAAGATGAAATATATAATTAGTTGATAAGTTTTTTTTCCAGGGATTGATTTGCATAAATTTTAAGTTCTTATAGAGGTAAAGAGCCTGATGGATACTGAACTAATCTGAAATCAGGGAAAATCAATGAGCCGCTATGTGAACATTCATCGTCTATTCAATAATATCAGAGAAGCAGAAAAAGTTCTGATAAAAGTTCAAAATGATATAAAATATTTTCTTCTCAAAAGACAAAATATTAACAGAATGATAACATTGAGTCATTTTTTTTTTCTTCTTCTTCTTATCCTGACAATGAAATTTCATCTCATCTTGGAATCACTTTTATCTTTTTCATCTGATTTTCTTCTTCTTCTCAGAACTTTACAAGTAGAAAAAAAGAGCAACCATAACAACAAATAGACTCGAAAATAGATTTATCCTGAAAGAGAAATATTCACATCCAGAGAATTGGAAAATCTACTCAATGTCCTTATCAACTTTTAGAATATTTCATTATTGATAATATTCTATAAATGGACATGATAAGCATCATGATGATGACCATCATAATGATCATCACCATCATGATGAAGAGGAAAATGCAAAGTGATCAGAAAATAGTAATTTGAACAGAGTAAAATTCAGTTGACATTGATTCATGGTTGTGATAAAATCTTAATTCAGTCTTTATGAAACAAATTCTGGAGATAATGTTACTATCGAGTAATTCATTGAACTCATCATGGTGGTTGTTTTCATATAATAAACAGTTAATTGGATAACATTAGCTCAATTGTTTCTCACCACCATCATGGTGGAAATGGGTTTTATTATCGTTAACTCATTTTCTCAATTTTATTAGGAAAACCATGAGATTGATAAAAACAATTGGTAATAATAATAACAATAATGATATTTATTATTGTGGGGGAAATTCTGAGATGAGGAGGTTAGATGATCAATTTGAGATCGATGGATGTGATTGAGATAAAACTCGGAAAAGTCTTTAGACTTGAAGGCAAGAGTTCAGAAGATTTTCGGTCCCACAAAAATACCGAATACACGATTCTTTTAGGATCCCTGAGTTTTCACAATACTTACGCTTTGTGTTTTCAATTTCACTAACAATTCTAAAGAATTTGGAATTGGACAATTAAACATCAAATGTCTAATTAAGAAGGTTGAATTTTAGGAACTTGAGAGATGGATGGATTAGATCACTTAAAAGTGCAGAATCACCGTAATTAAGAATTGAGAGATTAAAGATGAGCAAGTTAACTATTTTAATGTTAAACATTGACTGAAGATTATAGAGGGAAAATTATTCTTTTTAGAATAAAAGAAAAGGGGGTAACAATTAAGGGATATCAATTAATGATGATAAGGGGTTACAATTAAAATAAAGGGGAAATCAAATTAAACAAATTAACCAAGTTAATCATATTAGTGATGAGGTGAAACTATTGTTACAAAGTAACTTTTTTAGTCTCTTAGTCTCGACATTATGAACAATATGGTTAACATGTAGAGAAGATAAAAAAGATAAAAATTAACCAAGATAAGTCTTTAGACTTAAACAATGGTAAAAGCTAAAAAATAAAAGAAAGAAAAAAGAAAGAGGGAGAGAAAGAAAAATTCGGGTCTCTTACTTTTGTTACCAATTTTTGGTCAACTTAAAAGTTGAAGAGATTTAGATAGAAACAATTAAGAAAATTAGTTAATTGAAATTAACTGAATCATCTTTAACTATATCTTTAGGTATAGAATTGAATTTAGATCAATTTCCATTGGTTAATTAGTTGAGAATATTGTAAATTCTTAATCAACTCAATCAGTTAATCAGGGATACTAATTAATTAGATTGGTTAAGAGTAATAATTAAGAAATTTACAACTATAGTTGTGGGAGTGGGAAAACTAATGTTAACAATGGGAAATTAAGAAACAAAATTTAAATTGTTGAATTTATAAAAATGAAAATAAAAAGAAAAGCACAACAATTAACTAATTGTTGAGATGAAGAAAAAGGAAATTAGAAAATTTAAATTGATTCCAAATCATGATAGTGATGGAAAAGGAAGCCTGAGGATTTCAAGATTTTCTACCCTTCAGTCCCCAGCACTTTGATGAAGATACTTCTTCAGGGTTTCCTTTGGAATCCTATTGTGATTTGGTGGTGATGGAGATGAAGATGATGATTGAACTTCGGGAGGAGATGGAGTGTTCGGCCTAACATGGTGTGGATGGAGCGGGTTTTTCCTTGGATCTTGAGAACCAAATGATAAGGGAGGGTCTGAGAGATTATCCAATATGTATTTTACTGAAGAATCCAGGGCTTGATTAGGTAAGGTAGACGATGAGGAAGATCCTGAGGGAACATTTTCAAAAAGCTTTTTCATTTCCGCTTGAGAGACTAATGGATGAACAGTTTCATCGAGTCCAAGCTGATAAGCAACGGGGTTATTGTTTTTTCTTTGGGATGAGTTCGGAGGGTGAACGATATTGAATAGGGTAAATGGTGAAGGTTTTTCATATGATGATGATGTTGGAGGTCTCACAATTCTTGTTGAAACCATTGGTGGAGGTGATGAGGATGATGATGATGATGGAATTGGTGATAGTGCGGGGGAAACGCATTGGAATGATGAGTATTCCGGGTTCTCTCGGTGATGTTGATGGTATGACCAGTCGAGTGGCCACTTTGCTTTTTTCGAATCTATCAATTCAGTGAGTTTCTTGTGTAAATACGAAACTTTTTCATTTCGCACGTAGAATTGAATAGATTGATTGTGAATTCCACGACCAGTGGACTTGACTTTTTCCTCGATATCTTGCCAAAATGCCATATACATCCTCATAGCGGTAAGAGCTTCGACGGCGGGTGAGTGGGGTCTGTCTCTAATTGTGTATCCACTGAAGATGATGAAAGCAAGGAGAGATAATGAGGCGGGTGTAGTCCGATAGGGAGAAATAAACAGTGACATCTCGCATCTTAGGTCGAAGAATGTCGATCTCATCAGGGAAAGTTGTAGACATCTTAGTAGAGATACAAGTCCAGCACCAACAATTTGTTTAGCACAGGCCAAAAGCAAAGAACTTGATCTCTAACTGAAGCGAGGTGTTTGGCGAATTTTAAATCGTCTTTTGTTAACCCATGAAAGTGGGTATCCATGAAGTGAATGTCCTTATAGTGGACTAGGGTCTCGTACACGACATCACAGTTACCGTCAATGATAACAATCCAAACGGGATGATGTACGATTTTCCGAACTCCTTCGGCGTTGAAACGAACTATTCGAACATACGAAGCGTTGATCGAATAAACATTGGAAGGATCAGGATGTTCACTGATTTGTTCGGCCAGAAATTCTTTTTGATTTGAAGAAAGATCTTCGACTTGTTGATCCACCAGCGCATTGAAAATAGCAGCGGCTTTATTTTTTCGGTTGACTCGATATTCAAGTCGTAGCGGGTTAGAGGTGGCGGAAGATTTTGTCAGGGTTACCAATTCTCTTAGGGATGGAAACCATTCGGAAATTTTATTTTTAACAACATTTTGCTCTTCCAGGGTCAATCTAGAAAGAGGGTTAATGGCAGTGTAGGGGGTATTTGGTTGACCAGCATCAGGGGATAACCTGAGAGGTGAGCAAGGAAGATCATGTTTGGGTCTTCCCTCGCTGAACTTTAACCATTCTTCCGAATCTTTTAGAAGATAATGGGAACGGATTTGACTTGGTTGACCAAGTAGTTCGAGGTCGAGAGGGGCAGGAGCGTAAGAAACTACAGGAGGAAAGCCTATTGTTCGGACAAATTCTTCATTTTCGGATAGGGAAGAGGGGTCTTTTCTTTTATTGAAAGATTCCCAAAACCTAATCTAAGATTCGCATGAGAACGAATGCTAGTGTCCGATAGGAGAGGGTCAGTTGGATTTTCTTCTTTGTTAACCAAAAGACAGGCATATAATTCAAATTTTTGTTCGAAATTGAACTCGTGGGTTGAGTAGGAAATTTGCGGAGTGGGTGCAAGTTTGATGTGAGGAGGGATGAAGCTAACTAAACGCTTTGGATTGATGGAGGAAAGTTCCTTTACAGAGGAGCCTTGACGAAAGATTGGAATTGATTCGAGATCCACTTCTTCCCTAAACAATCCTAATCGACATTTTGATTCGTGAGCCGAAAGTAAATTAGGACTTAATTGTTTAGCGCAGAGAGTGTACCTACAATTAAATTTACAGTTTCGATAGTTAACGTAAGTTGATGAATAAGTAATCGAGCTGTAAGTGGGGTAGTCATCGATGGAGGAAAAGTTTCTTAAACATGATGGAAAGAGGCAAATGAATTTATTGGGTTTCGACGGTGGGGTTAATTTCAAAATTGCGATCAAATTTTGCACGAAGATAACGCAATTGGTACAATACCAATGCTTACAAAAGTCGCATTCGATGGGGATAAGAGAGATTTGCTCACAGAAGAAGCAACGAATTTCATTAATAAATGAATCTAACTTTTCATGGGTGACTGAAGATTTTGAGATACCTTTAGGTATTTTCGGAAGAGGAACTGAATAGATAATTTCATCATGATAAAGGTTTAGAAAAAGTTTTTCTCTAATCATCTTTTCGAATTTCTGTCTGATATTTTTGAAATTCTCATTTTTCATTAAGACTAATTGTCTAACTTGCTTGTATTTATCGATCGAAACATGATCGGGAAGTTCAGTCGGAAGAGGAGCAGGGATTTCATTTGGGAAGAATTTAGGAAATTCACCGGGCTTTGGGTATTTATTCGTTTCGGAAGAAGTTGATGGTAAAAAGTTAGAGAGGTTCGACTTAACAATGATCTTACCTTGAGTTTCTTCTTCCATTTGATTCCGGAGAGAAATTTTCCTTAATTGGTTTGGATGAGAGGAAGCGATTGAATCTAAAGATTCAATTGAAACTGAACGTTTAAGAGTTTGTTGGGTAACCAGAGGAGATTGAAATTTAACAGTTTTTAATTCAACAGTTTTTCTTGGTGGTGAGTTGAGGTCGATGAGGGGATGATCGGGTTCGGTTGAAGAGGCAATTGGTCCAGGGATGTACCAGCAATCAGGGTCACTTTCATAACCACAGTTTGGAATAACAGATTTCAAGAGATGAGAATTAGCACGTTTGTTGGAGAAAGAAACAGGAACACTAGAAGGTGTGGGTGGTGAGTTCGGGTTTTGTCCATTTTCACTTTTGGTTAATTAGCTTTTTGACGCTAAATTGTTGATAATGGCGATGAGAGGGATGATTAATCTTGAGATGATTAATTTGATGAAGGCACTTAAAGGCACTTTGAGTCAACAGTTCGGAAGCACTTTTCACTTCACTGAAGATGGCGGAGGAAATTTTAACACTGAAGTGTTGGGGTGATGAAGGTGGAGAACAATTTAGTTGAACTTTATAATTTTCACAATTCTCAGAATTCTGGTGAATTACTAATAATTGAAACAAAATTAAATCTAAAGATTTTACTAAATTGAACAAAGAAAAATTTTCAAGGTGGAGATGAGAAATTAGGTTAATAAAAATCAACTTGACTCTAAATGACCAAAGAGTTAAATGAAGAGGAAACAAAGACAAAGGCGGGTAAAGGTAATTAGCGAAACTAACGCCTTCAACAGAGGAAAGGGGAAACTTAAAAAGAATAGAATTTTTCTTTTCAACAGATGTTAATCTAATTTCGAATTTAGAACAATCTAAATCACTAGAATGATCGAAATTAATTTTTCTGGAAAATTTTAAATTCTTATCACTGTAGTGATCAACTTGAGAACAACAATTAAAGTTAATTAGAAAAATATTCTCATTATCATTTTCTAATAATAAAAATTAAACAATACAAAAACTTTTTGGTTTCTTAATTGTTGTCTGGTTAACATTTTTTCTTGATTGTTAACAATTAACTTTGGCTGTTCGATTATCTGTTGATCAGATGTTCGATATTTTCTTTTGTTTTGAGGAATATTGTTAATTAATTCATCACTGTAGTGATCAGTAATTAACTGATTGTTACAATTAGAATTTTTAATTGGAGAGGAAGGAAGATTTGACTGAGGAAGATTATGAATAAAATCATTTAGATTTTCATCATTATTTGGGTTAATTGGGTCATTTGAATTTTCATTAGGAATTGAATCGGAATTAAGATCTTCATTTTCAACATAATCATTATCACTGAGTGATTGAAATTGGTTGTCAGTAATTAACTCAATTTCGGGGGAATTGAAGTCTTCATTTTCTAAGTAAGAATCGGGGTTGAAAAAATTTTCTCTGAGGTTTAACATCTTTGTGGTTAACTTTCCTGTATATTTCTTTGTATTAGAAACATTGGAGATGAAGAGATTAAAGCTTAGAGTGTCTAATAACATAAGTGCACCTTTCTTAAGACCACAAACTAAATAAGGGCCATGATAGCGATTTCGAAGTTTTTTAGAAATTGTTGAATCTGGAGATTCATTTTTAACTAGAAGATAATCTCCAATAGCGTAGGGAGATTGAGGATGAAGGGATTTGGTTCTGTTAATCTGGTAAAGTTGTTGGGAATTAAGTCGCGTAAGCAATTTTACGGGCTTCAGTTACGGTCACAGGAATTGTGGTTAATGGACAAGTAATTGTCAAGGGGTTTGTTAGGCTCGCGACCAAAAACAAGGAAGTAAGGACTGAAGCGAGTAATCTTGTGGACGGATGAGTTGATTGCATACAGAGATGCTTGGAGAGCGGAGACCAAATTTTTTGTACCTTTGGCACAAACATAAGCACGAAGTCTTTCTGCAATTGTGCGATTGCATCTTTCGACAATGCCTTGGGATTGAGGGTGGTAAGGGGTACTGGTGTCATGAACAATACCATGTTTTTCTATGAACTTTTTAAATTCATCCGAAGTGAAATTTGTTCCTAAGTCGGTTTGGATGTGGGTTGGGAAACCGAAGAGATGAAAGAAATTGGAGAGAAAGTTGATTACAGTTGTAGCTGTTTGGTTGAGGGTCATTTTCGCGTACACAAATCGCGATAAAACATCGACGATGACGAGGATGTATTTTTTAGAATTTCCAATTGTTATCGGGCCTTGAACATCAAGTTCAAATCGGGTTAGAATTTCTTGAGGAATGGGTTTGATGGAGGGGTCAACATAAATGATGTTGGAAGGTTTTGCTAAGTTGCAAACTAAACAGTTTTCACACAACTTTTTCACTTCATCATAGAGGAATTTGCACCAAAATCGTCGAGCGATATTTAAGTAGGTTTTTTCTGTGGCGAAATGTCCACCGAGGGTTGATTCATGCTCAAGTTGGAATATCTCTTTTAAGATTTCAGGATCAATCACGAGTCGAGTTCCAAAGGGGGTTCGTGAGTCCTTTCTGTAGAGAAGATTGTCCTTTAAAACATATCGTTTAGCGGCAATCGAATTTTGGTTGGAAAGTTGAGAGATGAGCGATTGAACATCAGGGTTGTTTTTCTGAGCGGTTCTTACTTTTTCCTTCCATAAGGAAAATTCTTGAGGAGATGATTTGGAATGAGGTTGAAGATGTGCTATTTCTGAGGTGACTGAATATAAAAGTAGAGGAGGATCTTTGATTTGCTCGTAATCGAGAATAGGAGCTTCAAAGGAGAGGTTAATCAAATTCATTCCAATATCATAGTAGTGATGGAATGATGGGTCTTCAACGTATTCATTAAGAAAAATTTTGTCTAAAAACTCTTCTTCGGGATCGATAGTTTTTCTATGGTCCCATTCGGACTGATAACGGGAGAAACAGTCGGGAGGATGAGTTAATCCTTTTTTATAAATGACCTTAAAATTATAAGATGAGAGCATAATTGACCATCTTTGGAGTCTAGAATTTTTAAAATTAATTTTTGGGAGCTGACACAGGGCATGGTGGTCAGTCTCGATTAAGAAATTTTCACCATCGAGATAGTGAGAGTACTTGTACACACCGACAAGAATTGCTAGAAGTTCTTTTTCTGAAACACTATAATGAAGTTGATGCTTCAGTAATTTTTGAGAAAAAAAGGAAATTGGGAGCCAATGGCTTACGGTTTCAATTGGGTTTTCCGGATTGAAATCTTCAGATTTGTCGTCTTCCTGTAATAGGATTCCACCAACAGCAACATCAGATGCATCGACGGAGATTTTACGACGAAGTTTAGGGTTGAAATGTACCAAGAGAGTGGTATTGATGAGAGATGATTTGAGAGAATCGAGGGCTTGTTTGTCAGCGGGAAGAATTTTGAATTTTCGTTCTTTTGAGATTAAACGATAGAGTGGAGCGGCGATGGAGGAATAATTTTTTATGTACCTGGAGAAATAATTATAACATCCTAGGAGGGATTGAAGTTCACGGACAGTTTTAGGGTATCGGAGGTTAACTAGGGCTTGAACCTTTTTAGGGTCTGGACGGATTCCTTCACCTGAGACTAAATGTCCTAACAATAAGATTTCGGTTTCACCGAAGTGACACTTTTCTGGCTTAACTTTTAGATTGTATTTTCTCAATCTTTCTAACACCAATATCGTATTAGCGATGAGATCGGAAAAAGTTACACCAACAACAGGGATATCGTCAAAGTATCCAATACAATTGACATATTGTAACCCTTCAAGAACTTTGTTCATGAATCGCTGGAATATGAATGGAGCACCGGCGAGTCCCATGGGGAGTCGTTTGTACTGATACTTACCATCCGGGGTTACAAACGCTGTTTTCTCTCTTTCGGAAGGAGGAAGTTCTATCTGGTGGTAACCTTGAGCCAGGTCGAAAAGGTTGAAGAATTGTCCACCTCGAACGACTTCGAGACAGTCGTCGATTCTGGGCATGGGATGTCTCGGAATTTTAGTGAGACGATTCAAGAGACGATAATCAGTTACCATCCTATGAGAGCCATCTGATCGAGGAACCAATAATGATGGTGCACCTCCAAGCGCATCCGAGGGTTCGATCAGGTCATGTTGGATCATGTCATTAATGATCTCACGAAAAACTCCACGGCGATGAATGTTACAGTTGTAGGGTTTTTGGTACGGGATAATTTGATCTTCTAAATCAATTTTCACTGGACAAACAGATGATGAGACAAATCCAAGATCGTTTTTGTGTTTGGAAAAAACATCTTGATAGTTTTCGAAAAGTTCGAGAAGTTCATTTTGTTGAGATGAACTTAAATTTGGGTTGATTCTTGACTTAATCTTGTCAAGAAAGGATTGAGTTTTTGATTCGGTAATTTCGTTTTCACTAACGAGCATACACCGAGCGATTATTGATTGTTGAGGAAAATTTTTGAATTTGTTTTCTTCAGATGGGAGTTGAATTGTTGTTAGATTTGGATGATGAGTGGATGGAGTTGAGGAATTGTTAATTGTTTGAGTTGAATGAGTTGAATGAGTTGAGGAGAGTCAAGATATAATCGGAAGCAGCATTACCAGTAACTTTAATAGAAGTTTCAATGATGAAATCAGTTTCATCAGGAGTACAGAATCGGAAATAAAAGTCAGGGTTATTTAATTCAGGAGAATTGGGGTTTCTTTGACAGAGATATCATACTCATTTCCGTCAGAAAGAATTTTCATGTAAAAACATGAAGGAAGGCATTCTAACAAAATACGGGTTCAAATTTTCACAAATTTGGAATTTGATGATGCGATTCGTCCATACCATTATGCTTAAATATTGCATACGAAAAACCAAAAGAATCTACATAGACTCCTGATGCAATACCTTTTAGGGTTCTGTTCACCTTTATAACGTGAGCTTGAAGGAGGGAAGCTAGACCGGCATCGATAACACAAGCTGACGCTCCGGTGTCTATCAACACTTTACCTTCTTGAACACGAGTTTTATCGGGCAAGCAGAGGGTTAAGTTGACTTGAGGCATATGAGAAATTGCAGTGTTTCCAATTTGGGAAATTTGCTTAATATCTTTAGATATTGCAAATCCTACATTTCCTCTGAGTCCGCTTTGCATAGGTTCGGGAGGAGAGGGTGGTCGGTTATCTAACTGTATTGGATTAGTGAACATTTGGGGAACTGAGACAATAGCATTAACTGGTTGCGGAGGGAATTGAATTTGAGGAACTGGCTGATCTTGATTAACCAAAGTGGTTAAGTTAGTTGGGGCTGCTGTTGAGTTGAATGGTTGTCGAACGTAATTTTGATTTTTTCCCTGATAAGGAGGTTTAATTCCTGCAGCTTCTTGAGCTTTTCGATAAGCTAACTTAGAACAAACATCAATTGTATGATCATCACCTTTGCAATAATTGCAAAATTTAGCATCTTTAGATGCGGATGAAGATGCATTTGGTTTCTCTTATAGTTAGAGTTAGATTGGGAATAATTAGGATTATTAGTTTTAAGCATTCGAGCAACTGAAGATTTATCATTGGAATGATTTGGGTTAGGGTTTTCGAGGAACCGTTTTTGGACCTTTGTCTATTTTGATTATTTTATAATCAAAATGAATTCTAGTAAGATGATTGTAAATTCTCGTACGATCATCATTAATACCAAGGGTATAAATATCATCTCGGATATTTCGAGGATATGTTGGAGAACAAGATTGAGAAAGAGGAATCGTTGGTTGGACCAAACGCTTTGGTGACCAATCTTCTCATATCGGAAGAATTTTCCGGTGGAATTCGGGTTGTAACGGCAGTTTCGGAGCTCAAAATCTGCACTATATTGACTTTCGGGAGTCTTCAATTTTCAAAAGGGCATCGACGTATTCCTGGTAATCGGTAATATCATCTAAACCAACGGCACTTGTTTTTTTCGTGGGCCATAGACTTTGGAGAAGTCTGAGTCTTGTTTCGTCATCCACATTCTCTTTGGATAAACGATCCTTGGTCTTTACCAGCCAAGAATATTGGTCCTCACCAGAGCGGAATTCTGGTACATGAGGTCAGTCTTCAATTGTTTCATCAATTCGAAGAAAGTTGATGGAGTAAGATTGTCATTGGAATTGACAGAGGGTGATAGATGAAGGTAATTGCTCACTAATATGAGCACCAAAAGAATTTAAAATGTTCTTTATTTTGTTGAGAACACCAAGAGGAAGAGGAAGAGCATAAAGCTCAGAGTGGGTTAGATTAAAGATGGTCTCTTCATCACGACCGATATTCTTTAAGAATATTTGTATTTCCGCTTCGGAAATATTTTGGGTTCAAATTCCAAAATCCAATTTGGAATGGGTTGGTTTTGATCTCGTTAAGATCGAGGTTTTGAATATCTTCAATGGTTACATTTTCACCAATAAGAAGAAGATGAGTTGAGATAACATCATTAAGCTTTTCGTAGCCAATGATCTGATTGGAATTGGAACATTCCACTTATTAAAGTTCGAGAATCTCATGGTAAGAGATCTCTGAGAGATTTGGATTTTGAATGACTGTAGAAACACGAGTCGGGGTCTAGGGTTAACTGGGGTAAAAGTATCTTGAGGTGATGGAGGTGGAGGAATGATTGTATCATCCTCGGAGAGTCCTGATTCAGCATCAGTTAGATTGAGGATCGGCGGGTAGCCTTTGCAGCTTTCATGGCGCGAGCAGCAGCAATACGAGTAATCGCAGCAACACGAGAACGTTTAGGTGGCATATTGATGGAAAGGAAAAGATAATTCAATAGAATGGAGACGGAAATAAAGAAAACACAAAACACAAACACGGGGAAAAACACAATGATCCTGCCTGGGTCGCCAATTTGTGGGGGAAATTCTGAGATGAGGAGGTTAGATGATCAATTTGAGATCGATGGATGTGATTGAGATAAAACTCGGAAAAGTCTGTAGGCTTGAAGACAAGAGTTCAGAAGATTTTCGGTCCCACAAAATACCGAATACACGATTCTTTTAGGATCACTGAGTTTCTCTATTGTACTTACGCTTGTGTTTTCACTTTCACTGATAATTCTAAAGAATTCAGATTTGGACAATTAAACATAAAATGTCTAATTAAAGAAGGTTGAATTTTAGGAACTTGAGAGATGGATGGATTGTAACACTTAGAAGTGCAGAATCACCTTAATTAAGAATTGAGAGATTAAAGATGAGCAAGTTAACTATTTTAATGTTAAACATTGACTGAAGATTATAGAGGGAAAATTATTCTTTTTTAGAATAAAAGAAAAGGGGGTAACAATTAAGGGATATCAATTAATGATGATAAGGGGTTACAATTAAAATAAAGGGGAAATCAAATTAAACAAATTAACCAAGTTAATCATATTAGTGATGAGGTGAAACTATTGTTACAAAGTAACTTTTTTAGTCTCTTAGTCTCGACATTATGAACAATATGGTTAACATGTAGAAGATAAAAAGATAAAATTAACCAAGATAAGTCTTTAGACTTAAACAATGGTAAAAGCTAAAAATAAAAGAAAGAAAAAGGGAGAAAGAAAATTCGGGTCTCTTACTTTTGTTACCAATTTTGGTCAACTTAAAAGTTGAAGAGATTTAGATAGAAACAATTAAGAAAATTAGTTAATTGAAATTAACTGAATCATCTTTAACTATATCTTTAGGTATAGAATTGAATTTAGATCAATTTCCATTGGTTAATTAGTTGAGAATATTGTAAATTCTTAATCAACTCAATCAGTTAATCAGGGATACTAATTAATTAGATTGGTTAAGAGTAATAATTAAGAAATTTACAACTATAGTTGTGGGAGTGGGAAAACTAATGTTAACAATGGGAAATTAAGAAACAAAATTTAAATTGTTGAATTTATAAAAATGAAAATAAAAAGAAAAGCACAACAATTAACTAATTGTTGAGATGAAGAAAAAGGAAATTAGAAAATTTAAATTGATTCCAAATCATGATAGTGATGGAAAAGGAAGCCTGAGGATTTCAAGATTTTCTACCCTTCATTATTCAGTTCTGAATTCAACACAAGATAATTTATCTTTAATCTATTATTCTTGGTGATTGGATAGTAGAGGTCAGAAAAAAGCTGACCTTTGGTTTGCGAAAGTTATTATTAGTTAATCTTGATTAAAGTTTCCATTAATGGAATCAATGATTTATTATGATTAATGAAACTCCCTGATAACAATTAAAATGTAAACATGAAACATTCTGAGTAAATGTTAACCCAGAATAACAATTGTAAATTATTGACCCAATTACAGAGATGGAAACAAATGTGAGAATTAATTTAATTGAAAAAGTTCATGTTCAATTATCAAAGGTTCAGTTTTACTAGTATTATATAATATTTACTATTCAGTTCATTCAGAGTTATCATGAGTTGATGATTGTCTTCATTTTTCTGTTGAACTTTGCTCAGTCAAAACAAAAAGACAATACAGTTCAAATTATCTGATCGTTAAAAATTTCACATGAATTTAATTGAGATAAACTTATTGTATATTCAGTTAATTTTGGATAAAATCATCAGATCTGACAAACTCATGATTCCAATTCTCGAAGATCAGACAGTTTATACATCGATATTCAGTTGTAGGAATTTAATATCTGCTTGTAAACCACAATGAGGAGGTTTTCATGATACTAATTATCATATAAATTGATAATTAAATGATTAACAGAAATTCAGTTAACTCTTCTTTTCCCTCATACTTATAATCGTCATCATCATGCTCGTCATGATGATTATATCATGAAGAAAACATATTCACTGGGAATACAACTTTTCTCCCTGTTAATCTTTCATTTTATTTTCAGTTCATCTGATTAAATCGATCCAATGTTTGCATGATTAAGGTGATATAATTACTATCTCATGATATTTATTCTTGATTTATGCTAATAATTAAATAATTTTCTGAAAATATGAGATAATATTTAACTCGTTACATAATGATTTAGCTTAATAAGGTTCTCGACCGCCTATTCAATTTGCATCATAATCGTAATCATGTTATTCAAATGATGAAAAGAGTAAAAAAAAAAAGTCATTTCTAAGTAAAAAGTAAAACAGTTAAATGTTATTCTATTAAGAACTTTTTTTTTTATTCCTTTCTCTCATGTGATGTGTATCATGAACACTGAAGAATCTTGTAAGTCTCTTCTGATAACAATCTTATTCATATTTAGTAAATTGCAATAGAATCTCAAGTTCACAAGTTCTTAACCATTCACATGAATATAACTTTCATCGTCTCTGAATTATCTCATAATTTGTCTCAGCATTTGCATGAGTGTTTTGTCAACACACATATGAATCAATAAGGATGGAAAACAAAACTCAACATTTTATCCTCATCATTAATATTAATAATGTGCAATTATGATAATAATATCTTTTTATTCAGCAACAAGTCACTTCTATCATGAAATGAACCTTCTGAATAATCTCAACTGAATAGACCTTTTCAGATCAGAACTTTTTTTTTCTTCACATAATATTTCATTTACAATCTTGTTCCATTGAGTTCATTCATTCAGTTGGCATTTTTTTTAATGAATAAATGACCCATGAAGATCACCTGAGAATGATCAAAATC
The DNA here is from genome assembly GCF_014898815.1 of Panonychus citri. Classification (NCBI taxonomy): domain Eukaryota; kingdom Metazoa; phylum Arthropoda; class Arachnida; order Trombidiformes; family Tetranychidae; genus Panonychus; species Panonychus citri. The sequence goes on along the minus strand of NW_026515520.1, from coordinate 39,314 downwards.
GACATGATTATAAAAGATTTGGTAGAAGAGAAAAAAAATTCTTACTTCAGAATCTGAATAGTTGCCTGATATTGGAATGAATTGAGTGTCGATTGCTTTTCAGTTATTTCCATGAGAAGTGAATATGAATATAATCGTCAATGAGAAAAATGTCCTCATTTTCTATCTTTCATCATGTCATTGAATGAGAAAAGGTGTAATTCCAACTGGATTTCACTGAGAATCTTTTTATTTTGCTTCACCTCTTTTCAGAGACTTTTATCATCTCACCTTTGAGATGAAAGTTAGAACAATCAATTCGAGGATAGAAAAGAATCAGGAATAATACTCAGTAATTCAGATGAATATGAGGTGAGGATAAAAGGTAAAAGAGATTGAAGTAATCATGACCAAATCAGGATTGAGAATGAATCATGAAATAAGCTGATTCTTACCAAAAGAATGCTTTTCGAAAACACAATATATAATAAGTATTATGTTCATTTAAACGGATAAGAAGCTAAATTTCCATCAATAAGTTGAACAGAATAGTAAATTGTCAAAGGTAAATGTTTAATTCTGTCAGATTACAAAGGTTTATGTAAAAAAAATCTATTCCAGGAATAGAGTTGCTGCTCAGTTTTCGAGCTGAAAGTCGATAAAGTTCTGGATAATTTTCAGAGTTTGCTTTTTCTTTTGGAGGGTAAAAAAACTTTCTCTGTCTTTTTTCTGAATAGTAAAACTAATTCACTTTAGGGCAAATAGATTTCAATACATATTAACACCTTATCCCTGATTATCATGTGTATTTATCTCTGAATAATGTTTAAATTTTGTTTACTTCAGACTCCCTGGTGTTTTCCATGTTTTCTCATTGCTGGAAAGTCAAAATGCTAAACAAAAACAACAAGAATTATTAATAGATACAAAGATAAAAGATCAATAGAAGGTGATGATTACTCTTTTCAACTTCATACTGGAATCAGATTCAATGGAAATCATTTGCTTATATTATTCATCTTATTCAGTTAAATGAAACACTCTCATATCATATGATATCATTATCGAGATAATATTTTCAACTTATGTATATACATAAATCCGTTTTCTGAGTAATATTATGATGCAAACATCTTCTTCCTACTCTTTTCATTTCCATTTCCGGCTTATCTAATGAATTGATACACTATTATGATGGAAAACCACAAAAAGGTCAAGTAAACATGAAACATGATGAAAGTCTCGATGAAATGATTTTAACGTTAATGGTGAAAATATTCAACTTCTCATGATTAAGGTTACTCTTGATCATTGGAAACAATTTGATAGTAAAAGTTTTAGATCAATGGGAAGTTTTGAAAATAATACATGAAAGTGACAAGAAAAATGTTCGTTTTTCAGAATTTCAATTATTAACAATATCATTTGTATCTAATTTTTTACACTTAACATAATTGGAAAGTTATATTTCATATATAACATTTTCCTTAGACAATATTAAAGTCTATATATATATGTTGTAATTGTGATAAATTCAGTTCCAGGAAATTAATTATTTCTTCCTTTATAAGTTACTGAGACTTTACCATAAGTTATATTTATCAAACGGTTCTATGATCTGGTAACCATGGAGATGAAAGTTACTCAGGTAAAAGATTTTCTCATCATAACCATCATTTATACATCATCAATATCTCACTCAATCTTGATTGAATTTCATGTCATAACAAATGTTAACCCATGAATTTTACATAGAAACAAATCACTTGCATTCTCAGCTCAGTTTCCTAGAGTTTCAAGTTTAATGATATTAAAAGATTAACGAAAAGTTGACTTTTCAAAATTATATTCAGTCTTCAACGAAATCCAATCAAATCTACTAAGGTCACAAGGTGAAAAGTTGTGTTATTATAACTCAGTGATTTCATGATACTGAATTTTACTTTATTAGTGGCTAACTATCATTGAGAATATCATATTCTCAGGTTTGATTCATTGAATTATATTTCTATCTTTCCAATGGATCAATTGATTTCTTGATGCTTTTCAATCATGGAAATATCCTCATTGAATTCATGAGAAATCAGAGTCAATTTTGTTTCGAGACGATATCATTATCTAGAGAGATGAATCTGAAACATTTCTGAATAAAAGTTCAAGATAATGAATATGATATAATAATAACATGGTTAACAAACATGAAATATCAAATTTTCATCGAACAAAAAAAAGAATCTTGAAAAGTCAAATTTGACAAATAATTCGCTATTCCTGGAATCATGATAACAATTCATGAGTATTCTGTAACTGATTCTCATTGAAATATTCTGAATTAACCCTCTTGATGGATCTTGAAATTAAATGAAAACTTAAAATTAATGTTTCGTCTTCTGAGTAGCACATAATTATTAAATGTTCTGAATGATTCCGAGCATGATGATCTCGAAACTTTTTTTTTCCATTTAATAATAATATTAATACTCATGAAAGTTATCATGTTATTTTTAAATCTATTATTAGATAAATCATCTCAACTTATGATGTGATTTCTTATGATATTTTATCATGAATTCTGGAGGAAAAATGATTGTTTTCTTTGGTTAACAAGGTAAACTAATATGAATTATAATTTCTTGTTCAAGAGTTTCAAGAATCACTTTGCTTTCCTCACCCTTTTGATGATAATTTGATTTAATCATGTTTACATTACTTTTCGCCTCATGATCAACGATTGTCTGTCAACATTAAACTAAATTCAGTCAACTATCAATGTAATTTAAGTTGAAAATTCAGTCCATTGGTTTTCATGGATCCATTTGGCCATTTTTTTATTGTTATTAGATTTCTGAACCATTTTTATCATCGTCTATTAAAATCCTCATGTTAATATACTTGAGGTTTAGTAGATAATAAAAGCCTCAAGGTTAACAGGGAAATTGTCACCTCAATGATATTTTAAGATACTACAAGAAAATTTTACTCCCTGAGTTATCAAGATTACCTGAACTGAATTAGATATTGAAAAGTTTTCCACCAGCAATTTGAATGATTGATGAAAATTACTCTTGGTGCTACGGAATTTGATTGTAGATGGTGATAAAAGGTCTGAAATAACAACAGAGATGAAAATTTAGACCAATGCAAACGATTTTATAACAAATTAATGAAATTTTATTACGAAAAGTAAATTGAAATTTTGTTAGTAACTTTCAAGTCGATTGTTGAAATGATTAACCAAAAAGTGGGATAACAGTAAATCCACCGACTGGACCATTAGGACCTAATCCATAGCCACCACCGTAGCCAATTCCACCTCCAAAAGAGCGGCCAAAACTAACTCCATTTCCAAGTCCACCAAGTCCACCACCAAGGCCACCGCCAAGCCCTAGACCACCAAGTCCACCTCCAAGGCCACCACCAACTCCGATGGGATTACCTGTCGACAAAGCCAAACTAATCGCTAAAACAAGAAACTTGAATAAACAAAAAACAATGAAATTAATATCTGATAAACAAAGATTAACACAATAGAGATTTAAATCAACACCGTGACCATGGGTGTAAAATTGTGCTCTGATGAACTCAGGACATGAGAGAGAGAGAGAGAGAGAGAGAGAGAGAGAGAGAGAGAGAGAGAGAGAGAGAGAGATGAGCATAAAAAATGAAATGAAACAAAAAGATTAACTGAATTGATAGAATTGACTAAATCTCAACAAGTAATCAAGATCCATTCAGTTGATAATCCCAAAAGTTTCCGGTAAACTTTTCAGGTATCACTTGACTTTATCTCTTTATCACATAAGCCAAAGTTTATCACAAATAATCAACATTCACCAGCAATCAATGTAACAGTATTATTATCATTATCCTTTCTGATACCTTGCTGATTAACAATAGATTTTGTTTTCGTCAAGATTAAGGATTATAATTGATAACTCAAAGAGGATCAATGTCATAACTGTTTTCGTTCATTGTCTACTTATCATCATGGTGTGTAAGGTAATGTTAAAAAGGCTTCGAGTTATTTTGTTTCAATCTCAGTGGTTAATTTAATTCAATGAAATCAATGTACTAATTAGTTATATCAATTAACAGTTAACTTCAGGCATAATTGTAGTTTGTTCACTAATGTTGATCAATGAATTCATAGTGAAATTAAATTATTTATACACAATTCATATTCATTAATAACCTTAATCAATGTTATTGTTTCACTTTGATAACAAAATGTTGATTATTATGTTGAACATACAAACTAAAACTTATTCACAAATTGATCAATAGCACGTAAATCCATTGATATTGAGAAGATCACAATTTAGTCAATCACTTTGAGAGGTTCAAATTTCACAATTAAACGAATCATGATAACAAACAATCAACTAATTGCTATCATTTATCGATTCATAAAGTTAGCACATAGTGTAAAGTAAACCATTTAGAATGAGAAACAAAACTTACCATGTAAAATTTCATGATGATTGTTTTGTGTGTTGATTGAATCAATTGAATGAGAGACAGAAAATTGTTGAGATACAAAATGTTAAATGATCAACGGTGTAAATATAAGTGACAATAAATTGTGATTTGTGAAACTAGTAAATCACAAATAGTGAGCTAAATGGCCTAGTGAAAGTCCTTGTTTATCGGGTTAACGAAGCAAAAATCCCGTTCAAGTGGTTAAATTGTGGCAATTAAACTGTTCACTTGTCATACCTAATCTCATGGTCAGGTAATACTGTGAACCATTTTCGCTACTATTATTTGTCAACAATCAGCAATTAGTCTAATCATTAACGATTTACGGTGAAAAGGGAAATGAAATTTTCTTTATTATTGTCAAGGTTTCATTCATTTACTAATAAACGGAAATCATCATCATTCACATGGAGAAAGATTGAGTTAGATATTAGTAGCATTAGAAACCATTAGAAAAGTCATTTTAATTGTTCAACCATCACAATTAGTTAAAGTTAATATGTTTCTATCTCTTTGATTATTATCTTTTTCTCCTTCGTTCTGGGTTAATCCACCATCATAATAATTGCTCTGATTCATGAAACTTACTCACAATCTAAATTCACCATTGATACCATTAAAATCTGAGACAATCTCTTGTCTCAGGATCCTCATTATCATCTATTTCTGTGTCATCACAATCATCACTATTAGTAAATCAAATCTTTGGATTTATCTTTCATCTTTTCGAGAAAATAATTGCCATTTCTGAGGCTGACCGAATGACCAAATGTCTCTCTCTCTCTTTCTTCACAATTGAATCACTAATGGTCAACCAAAGGTACATCTTTGCTTTGTCAACCTGAATCCATAATCTTTTACTATTATTGTGACAGTAATTATTTTCCTTGCTCTTAATCAGTAAGATAATCTATCAGCTTATTGATAATACAAAACAAATTGAATCTTTGAAAAGTTTCCCCAACTTAAATGGTTTCAAATTCAGATGACTAATCAACTCAGACAATTAACCATCATGGAAAATATCATGACAATTATGAAATTGTTATTGGAATTGATGATATAATGACAAATCAATTTGAACTTGATACAGAGATTGAAGAGGAGAAGAAGAAGAAAAAAATTGTTACTGAGATTTTTTTTTCTTCATGAGAATCAATTGTGAAGAGATTGTTGATAGAAAAGAAAAAGGTCAAAAAGAATCAATGAAGAAAAGATGAGGATAAGGATGAAGATGAAAGATGAACATCATCATGTCAACAATGGAAGATGATGATAAAAAATGACACACCTTGACTTTCATTGTCAACGGAAGTAAACAAACCAAAAAGACGACAAAAAATAGTTACCTTGTTTTTTTATGCTCTTTTTGTAGCTATTAGATGATCACCTTTAAGTACAATGATAATTAGTGATGAAATTATGTCACCATGAAAATGGAACCAGAATTTTAAAAGATTATCAAAACTGCTGATTTTGGTTTTGGTTGTTAATTGTTCAAAATGATTCACTTAATTTAGTGACATTTAACTGACCCAAAGATAATTAAATATATTGACGTTTACGTCAATCGTAATTAGAGTAATTACTATTTACTCTTACATAAAGTTTTATTTCAAATTAATTACGATTAAGTAAATAGATGAATCCATTTGACTGAACCATTTTTCAATCAACTCACTTAGAAAATCATTAATTGCAGTTTCAATAATTAATCGAATGGTGATATTTTTAATCGCCCTTATATTCAAATGTTATTATCATTATTTACTCTGTGTCAGGTTAAATTCAGTTGATTAAAACATGATAATCAAATTGAATCTGATTCTCTCATGTAATTAGTTGAATGTGTATTTATCTTTCATCTCGTTTTTCATCTTAGTTCATCTCATAGGGATTTCAATCTCAATCTTTGCTGCTCTTTTTCACCTTTTCACCAAAGTTCTCATTCCAATTCACTTTCCATGTAGATTCAGAGTCTCATCAGCTTAGTACATGTATGTAGTTTCCTTTTATTTTTCTCATGAAAATGTTTTCTCAATGATACTCACAATCAAATTGAATGTCCATTGAGTTTCTCAATTAATCACAATCAACTAGTTGAGATTATATGAGCAACATTACCTGTGACAAGTGAAACTATTTCCGTATTTTCATCAAGTCTCTCGATTTGCCACAATTAACCCTCAATGAGAATTCATTTGATAGATTAGTTTAATCAGACACTTTTCAATCTGGATCAACATGTAATCAAGATAAAGACTATTGGGCCAATAGTTGACTATTTTCATCAACTTGTCTATCTTAAAGTTTCCAAATCTTATATATAGATAACCTTTCATGAGGATATCATGATTCAATCAATGGAGATAAGTAATTAACTTGTAAATAAATGGTATTAAATATTGAAAGTTAATCTTTTTATTATTTACAATATTTGTCTTCGATATTATTTTGTACATAATTTACAGTTTGAATTGATCGCCGAGTTCAAATTAATTCGTTGGTTTCAGCGAGTCCCATGTTCCCTCCGGTTTTGATATTCTAGGAATATTATTTTCGTTATTAAGAGATGATCCATTAGCTTAATTGAATCGAATCGATATCCCGTTCGTATCTTGGATTCATATTGAGTTCGATTGATTATCGATTGGTTATCGTCTTCATCTCAAATTATTTGGAACTTTTCAAGAAACGATTATGAGATCTTATATATATTTAACATGGTAAACTTCTGGAAAGATAAGATAGAAAAAAATATATACAGAGAATAAATTAATTCAGTGAATTAATGATCAATTTAATTTCACAATTATTTGTTTATCAAAAAAAAAATAGATCGTTAATTAGATTAACTAAGAAATAGAGGAAATCTTTGTGCATAAATATTCAATTATCAGTGAAAGAATAATGAGAAACTTGAAACTCGATAAAAGTTCTAATAGAACATAACTTTTACATGATCGATAAAAGTTTCGAAAGTAAAAGTTATCATCAAGTCGATTATTCTGAAGAATCGGGAATAACTATTCAGATTGAAACGCTAATCATTAATCATGGAATATAATTTAGTAAAATATTATGTCAATGAACTTGAATTTAAAATTATCTTAAATATTCATTACTCAGACTCTCTGAGTTGTATAAACGTTTAATAGAAATCAGGGAATGGGCTGAATTTCAATATACGATTATCAGGAAATATCGAATTGAACTTGCAAAGGTATTTGGATATTATAATTATCCTGAATCGAGTTCGAAGTTCTAATGAAAAGTTTCAACTTCCTGAAAACGGAAATAATCAGAAAATTTTCGTTACTTTGTGATGATAATTAATTAACTTTAGCATTTTACTTCAATAGCTATACAATTATTCACAAAATGTTTTTCATGTAGACTCAAGTTTATTCAGAAAAGTTCACCAGGAAAAAAAGACTCTATTCAAATAAGATGTGAATGTGAAAAAGTTACTATTATGGTTGATTATTGGTAAGATAAACTAGTGATTCAACTATGGTGACATTGATACACCTCCAGGGTAATTATCGAAGGCTAAATATGAGAATGAGTTACAAAAAAAAGTGCTGAATGATATTAAATAGATAAAGGAATTGAGTGAAATTGTGATGATATTCTGTTGATATTATCCAATGATATTATCGACGATAAAGAAAAGGTAATACTCCGGAACTGAGAATAAGGAATACATTATCTAAGATAATATGATCTTTTTGTTGGCTCTACTTTTTTTTATATTATTATTGTATCGTTATTACATCAAGTGAAAGTCCAATGATTTGGAACCAGGGAAAAAGTGACAATCATGAGATGAAACAAAAGAGATGATCATGAAAAAGGCTTTTCTTTCAAATGACTGAGTAAAAAAGTAAACAAAAGATTATTGAAACTTTTTTTTTGTTTCCAAATAGAAATAAAGTGAAATACTTAAAAGAAAAATAGAGAATATAAAAAAAGGAGATGAAAAGATGATGAGTTCTGTCTTTATTTCTCATGATGAGAATGATAAAGATGAGGAGTATAAAGATGATGAGGATGACAAGGATATAAAGAAAAGAGGAATCAAGGTAATCCTCATAAGACTGCGGGTTGTTTAATCTTGAGCATCCTAAGAATGGTGGTTGACCCTTTAGGCATTTAATTCTGATGAAATTGAAATTGAAATGATAATCAGGATGAGAATGAAATCAAGGGGTTGACAAATTTAATCTTTAAACAATAACTAACTATCTCAAAGTCATGAGCAGATGAGAGATCAACTTTTTTACCTCTTTGTTCAATACTAAATTACTTAGATTCTTATATTGAAACTTATTAAGATATCAACAAAAATGTCAGATCAAAATTCTGGCTTAATTGGACAGAACTTTGAGCTTACTGAGTATTCTCAATGGGAGTTATTATTGAAAAGATACAATGATAATTTTATTGTACGAATTTTAAAAATTGAGTCTCAATATTTTAACAAAACTCCATGCAGATTCATAAACATGATATGGATGATCAAAAATGAAAATATGATTTTCTTTTGCTTATAATGTTTAGGAATGGAACTGAAATTCAAATATCATAATAAGCCAATTATATTAATACTTATGAGGATTGAACATTTTAATAGAAAAATTTTCTTATTACTAATAATAAACTCTTCATGTTAAACAGTCAATGAGTATTGGTACTTGACAGAATCTTCAGTTCATATCTCATGTTATATTCACAGTTATTATTACTTTTGTTTCACAGAATTTACCAAGATTTTTATTGGAAACCACTTGGATATCATTGATTAGAAATTGATATAGATGTTCATTGAATGAATTAACATGATAATTGACATGATTGCTATCAGAGGAATTGTTTAAAATGCTTTTATGTATATTCAGATTATATTATAACAATTGACGATTCGGATGAGAAAAATCAAATAAAGAAAATGTTAGTCGTGTAAATCAATCAATGTTTTTATCTGAATGCATTTCCAATTGTTAAAATATTATGTACATAATATGATAATGAAAAAATATTCATGATTTAATGGTTGTAAATCAGAATAATCGATTAGAATTGAATTTATATGAATTTATCTCAATTGAATCATGATCTTTTTTTATCACCAATACAATTGATTATTTGATTACTATTTGCATTATGAGCTAAACTAAAGTTTTGATTATCAGGTAATCATATTAAACAGTTGAAAGGGTTATCCTGTAAGTGTGAAAAAAGTATTGTGAAATTTTTTCCAATGGATTCTTAAAGTTTCCTATCTCAACTCAGTGAAAAAAGATTTCCGTTTTCATGACAAAGTTGAAACCTATCATCGTCTAATACCTTGATTCAGTTTCAATTCAAAGGTAAACCAATTTTAACTATTATTGATTCTTGACAAATTTTGATTTGATTTTGATTCAGTTGAATGGATAAAAATACCTGGATATTGATAAATCACTTTTTAACCCTCATGATATTTCAAGATTTACGACGATGAACGTGACTCGAAATTGTTGATTCGTTGGTTAATTTTTGGCTGTTAAATAAACTAAATTATCTTGGAGATTTAATTGAATTGCAATGAATTGACGAAACAAGCAATCGTCTGGTAACTAATTAAAGCTCAACTATTAATATCGGTTCAATGATTGATCACAATTTTATGGGAAAAATAAATACATGGTAACAATTTATTGTTACATTGATGCAATTATTTTTATCATGAATCTCATCAGCTATTCAAGAATCAGTGAACAAAGAAAATAACTTTCATGTACGACAAAAACAGTTACAATACCAATTCATGAATTCAGTTGAACACAATCCTGGTTAAACTCTAGTAAATTGAGTGATATTGGAATTATTAATATCAGTTCAGAGTTATCATGATAATCCATGATGCTATTATCTATTCCTTAAGATAGCATATTTCAACAATTTCAACATTATATTAATAATAATGACATAAATTTACATATTATACAGACTTTATAAGACAGAAGTTATAGATCTGTGAGGATTTTTTCTTTGAAGCTATCTCAGTACATGTATATCGACATGACTGTAATTGTTATGACATTTTTGTTTGACAAACTGACCATAATACCAAGTTTACTCAGTTTCAGGTGAATCAAGTTCTTTTGTTGACATGAATAAATGTCATCATTATTTTTAAATTCATTTTATTATTGTAACAATATTTGAAAGAGCTCAGAAAAATATGAACTTTTTATAAGATTTATGACAATCCATCACTTAACCGTTTTGATAGTTTTTTATATAATGAGAAAGTTACGGGATGGGGAGTAACTAGGACTTTTATCAGTCAAAAAATCTCTATAAAAACCGTTGGCTTTCATTTTATTTCAATTGTTGATTGCGACTCGATGGCACGTCAAAGATAAAATCGGGCTGGGATCGACTGATGGGTCTTCGAGTTCAATACGGTGATAGATTGTCAGTTAGATCAACACAATTGAGCTTTGACTTATTATCATTATTATTAATTTTATTATCTGTTCCCTTGTTGTTCTTCTTCTGCCTTTCATTTGAGTCAATTTTGAAGCTTTATGCACAAAACTATGACAAACGTTACAATTCTCTTTTTTTGATTTCACCAACTTAATTACAATCAAAATTAAATCAACTAATTGTGTCGATCAATTGATCAGCTGAAACTTGATAAATGATTGATTTAAAATAAACTCTGAAAATAAAGAGTAAAATCAAGTTAAACATTACATCATCAACTGGATTGATTTATTAACAAAGAGATAGGGTTAAATAGTAAGAAAGCCGTTTAAAATGAAAAGGTAAAAATTATTATTGTAACTGGATAAGGATCATCATCTGCTGGTGCTTCATCAGATTCATCATCTGGCTCAACTAATAACTCTGGTTCATCATCCATCTTATTGGTCAATTTGAAGTGACCGTTTGGTTGAGTTTGTCTGGGCTTCATTAACAAATAAAAGTGACAAGCATTAAAGTGCAAAAAGTAATGATTAGAGCTTAAGAGCATATCAAGGACCAACAAGGGAAAAGGTAAGTTTAGAGTTTGAAGCGCCAATCCACCATCTATAGCGCCAGTCTAATGGATCAAAGATTTAAGGGTAAGTGGTAAACTTAATTTATTGTCTTCTTGATGACCTTTAATCAATTATTATTTTCTATTATACAATTTTTAGCGGGATCATGAAAAGAGAAAAATTAGTTAGAAGAGAAAGAGAAATCTTATCCTTTGGTTTCTCTTTCTAAAAGTTGACTTTACATTATACTGTGAGGGTAAAATTTTGGCCTCCAAGAACAAGATGGGTTGGAGGTGGCAGATGATGAGAGAAGAGGAGGAAAAGGATTAAGTTCCCATTAACCCCAAACTTTGCTTAATCCTTTCCTTCCTCCTCTTCCCAACTTAGGAAAAGAAACCCGAAACCTTTTTCTCTTCATTTTCTTTTCTATTCTTTTTCTTTTCATTTTTGTTCGGAAACAAATTAATTGTGGTTGATTGGGTTTGTTGAAAAAGGCTCTACCAAGGCTAAGGGTAAAAGGTGAACCCTTTCCTTGGGTAGAGCAGGAAAAACTTAAACGAAAATAAAATTAACAAAGGGTTGAAAGAGAGAGACTCTTTCTTTCTCTCTCTCTCTCTTGACCCATCAAGCTCTTTCTTTTTCTTTTTCTTTTCTCTTTCGACATAACCCGAGAAGGGGTATATAAGGAAGAGAGAAAGGGACAAGGGAGAGAGTCCACAGTTTTGAATTGACCTCCGTCATCTCAACATCATCGTCATCATATATTTTGTTTTCCTCTCTCTCTCTCATCGACCAAATCATCAAGCTAACCTAAGTGTGTTTGTTTGTTTGTTTGATATTTCATCATCATCATCAGCACCATACAATCTAGTTTAGATTGTTTCGTCTCCATCTTTGTGTTTCCGTTTTTCCTCATCACCTTTTCCTTTACCTTATCTCCATCCTCGTGTTTACCTTCATCACCTTCTCCTTTACCTTATCTCCATCCTCGTGTTTACCTTTGTCTCCATCCTTGTGTTTCCTTTACCTCTTCATCTCCTTTACCTTATCTTCATCCTTGTGATTTCTTTCATCTCCATCCTCGTCTATCTCCATCCTTTATCTTCATCACTACCATCGGCTGCTCAAAGTATTGACCTCCTCCCAGTCAGCATCAATTTGTCTCGAGGGTAAGTTTTAGGTACATGTACCGATCTCGTTTGTTTTTCCCTTCCATCTCACTTTCCATGTACCAAACGTTTATCTTTATGAAGCTTTCCTTTTATTCACAAATATACTTAACCATTAAACATAATCTCACGTATTCATAATTATAACATTTAGCGTAAGACTAAATCACCATAGGGTTTAACTCGATTCAGTCCAAACTCGACTCGTATACTTAAGTTCATATCTCGTTGGTAACTCAGGTCACAAGGGGATGTAGGTAATTGTATGACTATAAATCAACAATTGGAAAGCTTAGAGTTGGTCTTAAATCAGATAGAAGAACTTATTAAAGAACTCATAGAAATATTAATCATACATCATCTTTCTATAACTGGTCCAGAGGATTGGTTCCTCGAACTTTTATTATCAGAAGAGATACCACCTTTAGAAATAAATGATGAGATTTAGCAATGAACAAATAGAGCTGATGAAGAACCTTTTAGCTACCAATATCTCATTTAACAATCTTATCACCTTGTACATCACAACTTCTGAACGATTGGAAAACGCGGAGGATCAACTTGTTCATATCGATACTCCTTCTACAAGTCGAGATATTCTATTGGATTTCTTTACACGACAAGAAGACTCGGAATAATCTAAGACTAAATTCAATACCTCACAATACATTGTAAGATGCAAAAAGAGTAAAAGAGAGATGAGGTTGTTTACTTTTTTGAGCACTTTTATTCATAAAAATAAAAAAAATGTCGGAGAGAAACTAATAAGGTCTGTCATGCCTTCACAATCTTATCTCTATTCATACTAAAGAGTATTGGTGATGTCCTAAGTGTCTCCCTCTAGTTTGAATGTTAAATGATATGCAGTGTGGATGAAATTTTTGAAAAGGGATCGAGAGTTATTTTTAAAAACACATGCCATCGTTTTATAGAAATATAAGTGATTAATTGTTAATTCTACAGGGCGTAACAACCAAATATCCCTACTTTTAACTCCTTCTTACTTGTAGGCCATTTTTCGGGTTCGATTTTTTCTTTACGGCTCTACAGACAAAATGTGAAAGTTTAGCTACGTTTTTGCTCGAAACTTTTTTGTGGAGCCATTGATGAGCAGTGGCCTCCAAAAGTCTGAAAAGAGGTACATTTCGATAGGAAATTTTTTTCGGTTATTAAAAAGTGCACTTTTAGTAAACAAACTGAGCTAATTAGCTTTTGACTTTTCGTTCAGACGTAATCTAATGTGGGTGCGAATTCCGATGCCTTTCATGGGAAATTTGGACTTTTTGATTGTCTTGAAATTAAGGCCTACTAAATATCTGATGTCAAAAATGGAATTGGAGATTTTGATAAAAATTAATACAAAAGGAAAGTCGGCTGTCCACTGTAACAACCAATATAATAAACAAACAAGTAAAGCAGAATCGTCTTAAAAGGCCTTTCAGTATATTGTTAAAGTTAAGGCCCGTATTCACCAACCGTATTAAATTTGAGTCTAGGTTTAAATCAGCTGATCATAGCTTTTGTGTTTAACCAACTATGATAAAGTCTTGACCTCGAATCAGATTTAAGTTTAGGTCAATTTAATTAGAGGATTAAAAAATCTTGTTTCACCAAAATCATCTTCAATTGATATCGGAAGTCTTGATCAAAATTACATCTTGATAAGGATCACGATTAACTTTTGATTATGATTTTTTCTCATTTTTCCATTTGTACTTATTTATTCATTTTTTAATTTTTTTTACATAAATTGATTAATATCGTTATGTCCAATCATTTTTTATAATTTTCGCTAGCGTAAAAAAAAATTTTTTTTCTTAAAAAAATATTAAACAAAGATACTAAGAAAACTTGATCAGTGTAATCATATAACTTGTTAATTGTTTGGGAATCAATCTTAATTTCAAATCTCTCCATAAATAATTTATTAATTTACCTTTTTCAAATTTACCGCATTTGTCTTAAGAAAAATATGTTTTCATTGTTTTGACCGTTGTTATAATTGATGATGGGCAGGTTAAAAAAATTAATTAAAAATTAGGTGTAAAAATGAAAAAATAGGGCAAAAAGACAAAACACGCCTATTTAGGGACAATTTCCTAATAAAATTAATATTTAATTGATTTGAATCAGAAAATCAAAAGATCGGGCATCAACTAATCGAGCTTGGTGGAACGAATTTTTAGTCTAAACTCGGAATCGGTCTGATCTCAGGATTAGTTGATCACTGCTTTTAATTACGGTTAATGAATATGTACCTAAATGATTCATTATTATCCTGACTTCGATTCTACGACCCCAGTTTAAGCTAGATTAGTTAATTTTGACTAAGATAGGTATTCACCAACCGAGATCAAATCTAGATCTCGGATCAAAGTTAAACTCGGATCAATTTGATTCTAGAATTAAAAAACATGTTTCACTGATCAATTGATCTCAGCTTAAATTGCTGTTTCACCAACCGAGATTAAACTTAATTGATTTTAGAATCAAAAGAAAGTCAAAATCAACCTGCAAACTAGAATTTTCATCAATTCTTATGTAGCCATAGCATTTATTTCCAATGGCCAAAGAGAGAAGTGTTACCGATGGATCATTAGGGATCTCTACGATTGTAGTGAAATGAAACTTGATCTGCTCGGATCCTGTATGGTTTCTGTTGAACGAGCAGAGAGATTGGTCAAGTTATAATATTAATATATTATATCTTTCGTTAGCGAATATCCTTACTAAAGTTTTAATGACATGTTGAGCAAGAAGAGGAAAGAGTGTGCGCAAGTGCCAGAAAATATCCGAATACCAATGCGTGTTGTTTCTCCATACACATTCCCAATGTAATCCTGAAGATAAAACAAAAACACAAACATTGCTTACAATATCACAAAACTTAACAAAAAAGCTTAAATACGCTAGCAAAATGCTTACAAGCATTTTTGGGCTTGTTCTGTATGTGAACGCGACCACATTTCCAGCATCATTATCATTTCTGAAATTATAATGGGTTCCAGATTTACAATGCACGCGACAACATTTCGATTGATTTTGATCTTGGCAAATATTTTTTTTAGGTGAATAAAAACTCTTTATTTATCAATTTGTGTTGTCTATCCAATTAATAGGACCGACGCTGGTTACATTGTTGACGCTGACGTCAGGCAACTGACGTTGACACTGACACCAGCGTCCTTGGCAAATATTGGGATCCCTTTGACTCAGTTTTTTTGAAAGCTCAAACCCAAAATGGCAAAAGTAAAATGAATTAGTAAATATTAACATTGGGCTAGCGAATAAAACTTACTTTTGCCATTGATTTCCCAAATCGATATCCAATAATCCGGTTCGTTTATGCTAAGCTTCATTTCATCTAGTCACATCTAGGAATTTGCAACCTATACCATAGCAAAATCTATTGTTGATGAAATTTATGCAGAAAATTACGGTAGCAAAATAAAAAAAAATGAAAAAAAGGTTAAAATGGTGAAAAAGGACAAAAAAGATTAATCTTACTCTTTTATATATTTCTGAGTAGCCATATTGACACAAACAGATCATATATGGTTGATGCTTACAGAGAGAGAAAGAGAAAAACAAAAAAAACGCTAAAAACTAAAAAACACCCGATTTTCAATGAAATTGTTAATATTAACAACAATAATAAACGGTAAAGTAAAAATGTAAACAAACACCAACCGAGGACAATGTCGCAATTTACGAGAGCGAATTGCCCCTAATTTGAGTTAAACTTTAAAAAAATTAAAGTCGGGCCCAGTGATTCCGGAATCAACTAATCAGGCTTGGTGAAACAACACGATGAACTAAATGCTTCAAACTCGGAATCAGCTTGATGTCAGGATCAATTGCTCTTAGCTTTTAATCTCGATTCAATACGAGCCTAACCAATCAAATTGTTATTACAGTGATTTCAGTTTGACAAGACCGGTCGAAGACAATAAGAAGACGGTCAACCAAAATGATAAGAGTAAGCCGATGTGAGAATATGTTAATTTTTATTGTTTACACAATGAGGAGACAATTCAACAAAATAGGTAAACTACTACATCATCATAGATGCATATTGTGAAAATGATGGCTTACCAAATTCATCAACAGTGAAACATGTTCAACTAATTCTTCGACCGATGTCTTCAGTCTCTGAACTGTGTCAAAAATTCTGAAGAAAATTCAAATTTAAAGAAAAAATTATTGATGAAAATCAATATACTAAATCTTTGTCCACCGCTCATCATGTGTATTGTCTCCTCGGTCTATTTTACATACTAATTTACTTATTCACAAATTCCAACCACAGAAGTCTTCATTGAACAATTACAATACCAGATTGACCCGAAGAAATGTTGCGATAACAGACGAAACAACTTCACAATACTTCTACATGAGAGATAGCAAATCATGCATCGCTTCATTTTAAAAAACAACAAAAAAATCTTCAGCGCTGGTTCAGCTACCGCCCTTTCGAGAAACACATTCAGCCTACTCCTTAAAACTTACGCAGCTGTACGCTGGTTAAAATTCGAAACGACTATCCATAAACAAATATTTTCGCACGAGTTTGTGTTTCGTGCATTTTTGTCCTGAATCCCTTTACTTCCACGCCTTGGAATTTAAATATCAACAAAAATGGATTTACATTGTTTAGACCATACTAAAAACCATGCTCTATCAATGGATATGAAGTTTTTTGCCTACCATTCTTTTGTTTATTTTTGTTTATTTTATATTTAATCAAAAATGGTTCGAATAATGATTACGATGTGGAGATTGGTTTGAGCTCTACGAATTATACGATAAAATTCAAAAGGAATAAGAATTAGGTAACTCTTGTTTACTTATATCTTATATAGTGATAAAGATGATTAAGACATTGATAATTATGTTCGTCATTGACCAAATTAACAAATTAATTAAGAAATTGTCAGAAAATGGACAAAATGATCAATGATCAATCGAGAATTGGTCAGCTGTCAATCAATTATCATTAATTAAAGTTTAAAAAGTTTTAATCATCTTCAAAAAGTTTCACTATGCCTAAGTGATTAAACGATCGGGTAAAAAACAACGGTTATTGAAAAAATCTTATGATATAACAAAAAAGAGAAACAGAACTTTTCGAAAAATTTAAGTGTAAAGAACCAAGTCTTGTGTTAACTCCTCTGGAATATGTTCCATCAGCAAAACGAATTAATGTGACCGAAGGATATATTAAAAATCCATTTTTCATCGATGAACAATCATCAAAGGAAATTCAACAAATCATTGAGGAATTAAATGTACTCCAATCTGAAGAAATTCGTGAATACAATGATAATTTTGTTCGATTACTTGATGAATGTTCGGTTTCCATTGATGAAATTTTTCCAATTGATGAATTCGTCGATTTTGTTTTAAAAATGATGTGAAACCAGTTCATGATTTCGATGAAATCATGACTGATGATTTAATCAAATTTTAATTAAATTATATTGAATTTAATCATTTAAATATATGTATTTTTATTTTCGGTCCTTGGTGAGAGAGAAAGAGAAAAAGAAAGAGTAAATTGGTGTGCCAGAGGGGGCATATTATTACTACTCAATCGTTATTGGCCATCACACTTAACCAATTATCACATGTTCACCTTCAACCTCAGTCAAAACATAGATGTCATCTTGATTATCTCTATAATATTATATTATCTCTATTATTGGAATAAGAATTAGGTAAATCTTGTTTACTGTTCGACGGATGAAAATGAAAAAAACCAAACCAACATCAAGAGCGTGTTGGTGATTCAAAACAAGAATTGAATGAACACTACCTCGTGTCTGTCTACCAATCTATTTGCCATTTCTTTCGAAAAGAAAATTGAACGCAAAAAAAGAGTAACCCAAAAGTTACCATTAGAAAAAGAAAGAGCCAAACAGGATGATAAATTCTCTTTCTTTTCCTCATCTCTTTCTAATTCTCTTTCTTTTCATCATCTTCTTTTTCCTCTCTTAGGTTATGCTGTTTGTTATTTGTTATTCTCTGTGTTGAAATTTTGTTCACTTTTTGCAAGCAAGTTCAACGTTCATCCATTTACCTTTAATCTTCTTCTTCTTCTTTCTAATTATCTGATTTACTTTACAATTAATTCAATTGTTATTGACCATCACACTTAACCAATCATCACCTGTTCACTTTCAACCTCAATCAGAACTTAGATGTCATCTTGATTATCTCCTTTTGCCGGTCATCATCACTTACATCAGAAGCACTTTGTCCATCTTGATCGGCAATTTGTTTTGTTTTTTCCTAATTCTGTTGATAGACTTTTACAATCACAATGCCAGTTAATTTCGATAAATATCAACGAGATCTCGTTTCATCATGGAAGGAGGTTGTCAATGAAAAAAGTGATACTAGTTAGTAAGTGATTAGTAAGAGCTAATTTACAACTTCAAAACTACAGGCTTTTTTCAGTCGATTGGCTTTTCAAGCTATTAGGTAAACAACTAAGTAATGGCCAAAATTTTTTCGACCTTACATTTGGCTTGATTGTTAGAAAACTTTAGATTTTTGGTTAATAAATTTAAATAAAATTTGAACTTGATCGTTTTAATTGTTCGAAAAACGAAAAAGGAAAAACAAAAATTCTATCACTTTAGATATAATTTAATTGTAATTAAACTAATCATCATAAAATGATCATTTATGTATCATGTTAAAGCTTATTATCTAACCTCTCTAATTATACTAAATTTATTAATCAAAAATCTAAAGTTTTCTAACAATCAAGCCACATGTAAGCTCGAAAAAATTTTGGCCATTACTTAGTTGTTTACCTAATAACATCTTGTAAGATTTACAACATAGTAAGTAACTTAACAGTTCTTTCAAATTTCATGACTTAACTGGATATTGTTCATTATCATGAAATCGTTTTTATGTAAACTTCAAGTCATGAAGCTCGAATTTATTAATTATAATTCAGATAAAGAGCTCTTTATCTAAATTAATTCAATTTTCACTGTTAACTTTGATTAGATTACCTCTTTATGCGAAATTGATATAATTTTGGTTCTCGTCTCATTTTTCGTGGCTGTATATCTTTTTCTACTCTAATCAAATGTCTTTAACAATAAACATGTATTAATAAGTAAGGAGACATTGAAATTCGGTTGGTTAAGTTGATGATTTGCTAATAAAAATAATTAATGATCTTATCAATTTTGTCCTTTCATTTTCATTTATAATCTTTAGCACAAATCATTAGTGATCATAAGTTCAAACTAAATGAAAATCAGATATATTGATTGATTGATCAAAATGAATGTTATACCTGATAATTTATCATTCATGTAATAATAAATATCATGTTGTAATAATTCAGCTAAATAATAAATGATTAATTGACAATGAAATTTTATTAATTAAAAATTATCATTGAAATGTAATCAAGTGATGATGCTTCTATTTGATTGAGTTTAGTTCAAATGCCTATTTTATGTTAGTATAGTCTCACTCAAATCGCTAATCTATTCGAACGAAATTGACTTGGCCTAGTTGAAGGTTATCATATCATTTCCAATAACTGAGGAAAAATAAAATATCATTATTCATTCAAATTGATGTTATGTTCACCATGAATCATTGACTTTTCCCCCTGACTCTCACATGGAATATATCTTAATTCATTCTGACATAAAGTGAGCAGCAAAGTAACAACTTATACATGTATTATGATGATAAAAGACAGAGAAACTTGAAGCAATTGACCTTAGTTGTTTTCAGTTTCATGGTGGAAAATATAATGTGAATAAACTCACTGAATATAAGTGATAAGGATCATGATAACTTAAAGTTTTCAACGGCAACCAGATGATTTAGTTGTTGAAACAATAATGTTTAAATTTCATCTTCCAATTGAAATAATCAATCAAAATCGATGCTCATGGTGTTTAGGTGAATAGCAAATTTGTTAATGAAAGTAGAGAGAGAGTATGGTAAAAGTTCAGATATATTGAATATTATCTTCAGAACTGTCTTAAGCCTACAACTTGATAGCAATAAATAAGTTCATGAGATTGAGATTGAGATGCTGATTGAGAATGAGAAGTTAACAGTTGATTGCAATTGACAAATTGATGGACTATCCCAATGTCAATCTGGACAACGAAAAAAACTCCCATGTATAAAGTTACCGAGTAAAAGTTACGATGATCATTAAATTCAGTATTCCATGCTAAAAATGAAAGTTGAATCGATCATATATCATGATGGTAATTGATTTAATTTCATTGGTAGACTCAGAGTTGGGTTAACAACTGAGAATCGAAATGAATTTCTGAAGGAATGAAATGAACAAGTAACTTTGTTACCTTATCAATGCGTCTCAGGTAATTGAAAGATAATTTATTTTCTTGATTTAACATTGATCTTTTAACCGATAAAAACATTGTCCTGTTTATCATGATTAACCATCGTTAATTGAAATGAACTAGATGATAGTTGATTAAATAGATTGGATGGAAATGAAAGTTAATCGATTTTGTAGATTAGCTTAAGGCTTAAATGGAAGCAAAGAAAAACAATTTTCATCTTTTTTCCTTAATCATCATGTTGATTGTTTCTCTGTCCAGTTAATACCTTTTACCATGCTAAAACTCACTTTGACCAAAATAAACTTATTAATTGTCAATGATGAAGCAAAATGGACATTAAATCCTTTCCATTTGGGTCAATTTATGTCAATATGGGGAAAAAGAAGGTAATTATTATTTAATCTATTAGTTTAATCTGTTGTTGTTGTGGTAACTCAATTTACCTTAAATTGCAATCAAATGTTTGATTGTATTTACAGAAAACCACGTTAATCAATATTGATCATGATGTTTATTGAAATTTTCAATCAACAATATTAATCATTTACAGAATGATGATGTAAACAAGGTTGTCAATATGCTAATAATAAATTAATTAATTGTTGTATTCAATTATTAATTGTCATGCTTGTTAATCAGCTAATTTTCAATGAAAATTTATCATATTCACCTTCGATTGTTGCTAATCTATTAATACTTTCCTTATACAGTCCTCGGCAAAAGTTTAAGGACAATCAATTGATTATAATGTATATTTAGTATATGTTATTAACATCGTCACTGTTTTGACCTCAAAATCTATCAAAAGAATCACAGAATTTTTAAGTCATTGAACTCACCTCTCTCATTTATTGGTAATAAATTTCTTGAGTCTAGACCGCATATTATTATCAATTGAGGCCAATTTTCGAATTTTGCAACTATCGAAACTCATCATGAACTTCAAATAACTTGAGAAAATAAATTTACTAGGTGTTTCTAAAGGTCAAAAATGATAAATTATCACTTAATTAGCTTTTCCTAATAATTTTACTATTTTACTTTGAGGTCATTTCGTAAAATACGAACTTAGGTTCGATTTATCATTTATTTCGTTTTTGGCCTTAAAATGTCTCAAGAGGAAAAATCAACAAAAACTAATGCATAATCTTGAACAATTATGAATATCCAAAAATAAAATTGACCCTTTCACCAAAAAGACCCAAAAGCCGTTTGTCCTTAAACTTTGACGAGTTTATCGCTATGCAATGTTAATAATTAATTAAATAATTAATTAATAGAAATTATATAAAAAATTTCATTTTCAAAACTACTACCAATGACTATTATATTTGTGAAAAATTTATAAATTTATCATAACCAGAACTCGAGTTATAATCAATTGATTGTTGTCCTTAAACTTTTGCCGAGGACTGTATTATAAATCAATATGAGAACAAGATATCAAGTTGAAAGTTTCCATCTCAAATTTTGTAATATCAATTAGATGAATGATTAATTGAAAATCTAATTAATTGCTGCTAATCTGTGAATTGATTAGAAACTAATTTGCTTTTAGAAATTTTCTCTTCTTCTTATTACCACAAACTAAACTTGTCAACTGATCTTTGAATATCATTCGTTAACCTTGATTGGAATACAATCAATTTCTATTATTAAACTAAATCACTATGAGACAAACTATCAATTTACATGTTTACGATTAGATTAATATAATTATCGTCGTTCATTGAGTTTATTGTAATCAAAATTTCACTTTGTTTATTCATATTCTTTAATTTGATTAGCCAAGTACTTTGGCAAATTGGTTATTTATTAAGAGATGAGGATTAAGCTTATGGGTTAAATGTTAGGTAATCATTGTATGGGATTAATTTTATATCTGATTATCACTGATAAGAGTTAATTTAGTTTGTGAATATCTTGATTAATTTGATTTCTCTGCTTTAGTTTTAGTTGATTTTCATGATGTGTGATATCATTAAAAATGGATAAAAAAATCTTTGATATTGATTGAATATTTCATGTAGTTGATTAATGATTCAATCTAATTGTTACATCTTAATATATAACTGTTATAACCTTGAATGTCAATTCGATTATAATTTTATTAAACTTGATCAATAGTGATAAATATTATGTTTGTTTGATTCAATTTGATTATTGAGCAACATTGATTATGATATTTAAGCCAATCAATCAATCAGTGAATTTGATGATTAACTAAATAATAATTAATCAACTTTCGGTTTTCAGTATGACGGGGAAAAAATATCAACTGCCCAATAGTGAGAGAAAGTGATTCTAATGATCTTGATATAAGAAATTGATTATCTTATTAATGATGGAAAACTTTTAATATAATAATAAACATGACAATTGAGACGGTTGATAAAATCGCAAGTTATGAATACGATCAACTTGTTTGATGAAAAAAGTATTCAAATGAAATAAAACTGATCCAAGTTCACATTTAATTCACTTATTACGATCAAAGTAACGATATATTGATTGAATAAAACGATTCCAAGTGCTAGCGATTGAAAACTTAAACTCGATAAAAAAAATAAATCGATAATCGTTTTAATCATTTGACAAGATTATCCATTTTCTTTTTACTTAAATAACAATTTAAAGCTTTAATGCTTTTGCCATTTGAAAAGTTGCTCTTGTTGGGATATTTATCATCAATATCGACTGATGATCAGCAACAGAAAACTTAACAAACTTTTAAAAGAAAAAGTTTCAACCTTGAATTGGCTGTAAATGAAAAGATTGTGATAAAATCTGATGAAATTTTTAATTTCATGAATGATTTGATTTGTTTTTTGTTTCTGTCGATTCATCATCATTGTAATATGTGCATCACCCTGATAAGTTTCAGGTTTCTTGTTGTTATTTTCATGATACTAATAAACATGATAACATTAGTCTTTCTCTTTCAATATCTTTCGCCACTTATTATTTTTTGCTCACCTAACCCTGGATCAGATTCATGGACGATGAGTAACAGTAGAAACAATAACAACACTTATCGTAAACAATGAATTGCTGATTGAACCATGTCAACGATACTAATCAACATGAAGAGAGCAAGAGAGAGAGAGAGAGAGGAAATAAATTAACTAGATGAGTATTAACTTACCAATGGTTTTCATGATTTGTAGACACACAACATGATAACATGAACGTGATTCTGATGGTCAATAATATTATCGAGTGTTGGTCAATTAACTGATGAGTGATCATGTTTTTGGCACAGTTTGTTTGCTTGTAACCATTAAGATTAGTGGTCATTTCTGTTGACTATGGTTTACCGTTACATTTTGTATTAAGTAGTCGTTGATTGTTAAGTAATTTTGGACTCAATTTTTCACTTTACGGACTTTTGTTAAATTGCACTGATTTTGCCTGTTGATGTATCACAGATAATTTCAATATTATCTTTTATCGGTATTATGTCCATGTAACCCTTTACCCCTGATGTGACCTCTACCGGTTTACATGTGAGCAATGCTGCACATTTAGATGAACTTTGTAGACCAGCGGACATCATTTTAACACCATAAGCACCAGTCACAGGTAAATCAGGTGAATCCATCCTATGGTGATTCGTTGAAAGGTATCGTCCAGTTGAATGGCCATTTGATGGTCTTTTAGACCAAGAATCTGTTTTCTCACCAAATGAACGACACCAATCATTATCACGAACTGATAGTAAAATTTTCCTAAATGCTTCTCGAAATTCAGTGTTAAATATACTATAAATTACTGGATTAAGAGCTGAATTAAGCCAACCCAGCCAAGTTGAGGTTTTGAAAATTAACTCAGGTATACATGTTTTACAAAAGGCGGCGATTATGTTAATACAAAAAAATGGAACCCAACAGATTAGAAACACTCCCATGATAACACCGAGAGTTATTGCTGCCTTGTGATCCATAACTGAATGATGAGAATGATGAGATGATGATCGTGCTGATGATGAACCTGAACAACCATCATCAGGATCAAAGTGAAGAGGTTTGGCCATTGAGCGAATGTGTTGAACATGTTTACGAGCGTAAAGATACAATCGAGTGTACAAGGCGATCATGATTAGGCAAGGAAGATAAAAACTAATCGTTGAGCTGACCAGAGCGTAGAGAGGTGTAAGGTCAAGAGCACATTGATATTCATCTGGTACCAATGGTTGGGACAGATTAATTGTTAATGGTGTTGTTGTTATAACTAAAGATGATGACGATGGTGGGGTAGTTAAGGTTAGTATTTGGTCAGTGCTAAGGTCATCAATAATGTTGGACGGTTTATGCCAGCCCAAACTTACAGGTACAAATGAAATCAATCCCGATAAAAGCCAAATCAATGCTACCGAAGCGAGGACAACCCTTTTGGTCATCCATTGATTATATCGAAGTGGATCTTTAATGTGAAGAAATCGATCCAATGAAATTGCACAAAGATTTAAAATTGATGAAGTGCAACACATTATATCAAATGATATCCAAGCTTCACAAGCTCTTTGACCAAATACCCAATATCCCATTAGATTTGCGGTCAACTCAAGGGTCATCACAAGTGATCCAACGAAAAGATCGGCTAACGCAAGAGAGACAAGAAATAGATTTGATAACTTACGAAGTCGCCGATCAGTATAAATCGCAATGCAAACCAAAAGATTTCCCAAAATTGAAGCTAAAATGATCACAACTAAAGCTGAATTAACGGCGTATCTTGTTAACATCGTTGTAACTCCATTAGTTGTACAAAACTGACCAAGAGAGTTATCATCATTAAAGGTCAATCTTTCATTGTTATCGGGATCATTCAAAGTACAATTGATGAAACTTTTATTCATAACTTGATAATAAATATAAATAATTGATGATTGACAAAAATCACATGTACAATTCAGTTGAAATCAAAGTGAATCTATTTCGTGAAGTTAACATTTTTACACCAATCGAATCACAATCACATTATGCTAACGAAAATCAGAATTAATTACCAACCGTTTGAGAAAGATTAATATAATTAAATGAGAATAATCAAAAAGATGAACAATATAAAGCGAATGGAATCATTTTGAAATGTTCTTTGAAACTTGTTACCACTAATAACTTGACAGTTCGTGGAGCAGATGAACAGTCGAATTACATTTTTGTAAACTGTTGCTCTCTCAGTTTCTCTCTCAGTCTCTCTCTCTCTCTCTCTCTCTCTCTCTCTCTCTCTCTCTCTTACTCATCTTCTTTACTCTTCCATTGATTTTTTTTCTTCTCATTTCGATTCAATCATCACTTTGGACAAAAAGTTTTCGAGAGTAGTAACGCCATCTAATGAGAGCGAATTTCTTTAGTTAGACTAACAATTTAAAGCTCAATCATCGCTAATTGTAGGATCTCAATGATAAGAATGAATTTGCAATTAGATGAATTCGGTAATTGGAAAAATCGTAACATTTTAATTTCAGAAAACGAAAAAAGTTCGCAACACTTGAAGATCATTTTACCGTTAGCGTTTTTACCGATCATTTTTTTTAATAAATCTAATAGAATGGGAAGAGAATTCAATAGGTACCAATTGTGTTCGATATTCCTACATCATGAAATTATCTTTAGTTCATAACGAATAAATGACTGTAGTTTTATCCAAAAGATGGAGCCTAATTCTTTGTGAAACTTTAGACAAATGAGAAAAATTCTGAATCTCAATAAGCTGCTGATCATTAATTCAAATCACAAATTCACCAAATGTTGACCAACTAATTCGTCAATTAGAAAAGTTTGAATTCTGTGGATCATTTTCTCCAATATGTAACCATGATTGGGAAAGAAATCAATCAGTGAATCAGGAATTCCAATAAAAAATAAGAGAGAAAAAAAATCAAACAAAAAGCAACAGAACAATTTGACAACTTGTGAGAATAGAATCGATAATAAATTGTGTAACATCTTATTGTCTTTTCGATTACTGATAATGATGATGAAGAAAAAAAAAGAGAAGAAATAAAAAAGATAAAATTCGATATAATTCTGTTTAGATGATAAGAGAAGAAGAGAGAAAAAAAGAGAAAATATAATCCATCCCAGGTCAGCATTACTCTCATTCCTGTTCCTTTTCCCTTTTCCTCCATGACTTTTGATAGGAATTCAAAACGTCTCCTGAGAATGAAGAAAAGCAAAGCAAGCGAAAACAAACAAATAGCATTGGAATGATGAGGATGCTTGAGATGAAAAAGGAAGATGATATAAAAAAAGAAGATAAGGAAGACGAGAATTAGGTAAAGATGATAACGAGTCGCACGCCCAGTGAATTGAGTAAAATATATTATCTCAAAGGAATCTTGGAATTGTTGTTCAATCCATAATAATATCGATAATCGAACAGAATCTTCTGGATCAGTTCAAATGAATAGAAGAAGTAAAATAAAAATCGTATTTGCAATTTTCGGCAAATGCTTTTATCTCATTTCTCAAGATGATATGATTATTTTCTGTCAACCCTTTTACTCCATTGGATTAGAGGGAAATATATGTGTATATAAGTGAGAGAGAATAATCTACAAGATAATAAATAATGTGAGAAGAAAAAAAAATAACAACAGCGAAAAACTTTGAATTTAAAATCGATGAGAGTAAATTTGTTACCATGAGATGAACGTGAAAACTTTGATTGTTTTTCATTCCTTCATAACTTTCATGTTAAAGTCTTTGATAGTTTCTGGTGGAGCTTCATTGCTTTCGGATTAATAGTGAGTCTCAGATTCATTTCCAATAAAATCTATCAACTGAAAGATAAAAATAAGACAGTAGGATGAGAGAGAGAGAGGAGTGAGGAGTAAAATAATGATGAGGATCATCATGATGGTACCAGAAGAGGCTGATGATACAGAGAATGTAAAAGATAGAGAGTGAGATGAATAATGAAATGTAATGATGGTAAAGAGCAAGAAAAAAAGAGGATTAAGTATGAAGAAAAATGAATTACTTTTGAGGAGAAAACATTTTCTTTGAAATAAAAAGTTAAAATTCAAAACTCGCGCCTGAAAGTTAGTTTATCATCTTAATATTAAGATGATATCAAAATTTGTTAATAATTGTTATAATTGTGATGGATCTGATCTGAGAAACACAAGGAAATGATTGATATTAGATAATATTGATTTTAACATTTACTTTTGTTTTCGATAGTGTTATAAGCCCTTAGGGGGAATCGACTGTAAAAATAATTTTACTTATCCTTTCGTGGGTAAACATGGTAAATATATAAGGTTTATCTTTGTGAAATTAAATGTTTAGCAAATTTGAAGAGACTTGGTTGTTCAGAAAAGTTCATCTTGTTCGTGGATCATGAAAACAGTTTTAAACTCTGCTAAAACTGAATTGAATTTCATGGATCAATTGAACAATTTCTGTGAGTTCCATTGACGAATCACAATTTCAACCCTTATTTTTTGTTTCTTTTGAGGATTTGATTCTCTCTCTCCTCTTTATTTACTAACAACTTCAATAAACATACACATGAACTTGTCGATTATATTTAATTAGCTTGAGGCGTTACTAGAATTGTATTACCTGATAAGATGCTCATGAAAAAGGAAAAACTAGTGATAAGAATGAAGAAATATAATATAAATAGTAAATCTATCGATGTAACCAATTGTTTAAATGAATTATGCTCACTTTTTATATTAATATTAATAGTTACATTTACTCTGGAAGATTCAGAATTCCAGATGAAAATAGTTAGTGGATGAATGGTCATTAGATGACAATGAGTATGCTGATTGTTATTATCATGATGATGATGATGATGATGATGATCTTAAGGTAAAGATAAAATGAAGAAGAGACTGAAAAGATAATCGTTATAATGATTATTATTATAATATAATAATAAAGTTAAGGTATGATAACAAATCTAGTTAAGAAAAATGTTGATGCCCTCAAGTTATATTCATTGAATTGAGCTTCTGTCTTGGGTTAATCAAACTCAAACATTGTACCTTGAATGATGAAACAATTGTCAACTAACATGATAGACACAAATAGTAATTGTTATAGTCATCATAATAATCATCATGATTATATCTCATCCAGAATTTACTTGATATTATCGATACAACGTTCAAATTTGTAAGTCTTTTATATTGATTTTGGTTCATCTTTTGTTCAGGGAGAGAGAGAGAGAAAAAATAACAAAAAAGTTTCCATGAAATTATTGAATAGGAAGAGAGGAGAAAGAAAACTTCCTGCAAAATTGAACTTGAATTTTCAGTTCTCTGAAAAAAGAACAGATTTTACTTGAACTTTTTTTCTAAACTTGATGTAATTTGATTACATTTTATCCACTTGATTGTAACAAGTTTAAGGTTATCAGCCTTTTGATATTATCTTTAAATTGAGTGATTAAAATATAGCAAGAGCTTGTTAATTGCTATCATGATGATAATTAACACGATTAAATTCACCAGAGATCAAGGGATGAAAAATTTCTGACCAATAATTAACATTAATCATTCCAATAGAAAGAAAATTTTACTTTATATTAAATTCACAATTAACTGTGTATACACACACTTTATAACTTTAGCTTTACTATTATTAATATCATAATTCATGATAATGATCACCAAGTGATATAATTATTATCTAATATAATCTTAACAACATTATCTGTTAAACTGATAATAAAAGCCTGGTGAAGATATTAAATTGTAGATGAAGTAGCTTAACATGATATCATGAACAGGGTGAAAAAAAAGGATTCAATTTAATTCAAGGTAAAGTCTATTTGGTTAAGTGAGTTTATAGTTGGCAGTTTATATTGTTAACCAGGCTTGAAATGTAATCCAATTAATTGATTGTCGTTGGCTAAAGGATAAGTTAAGTAGTAACAATCAAGTGATTCTTTCCCCATCTTTTATTATAACGGTAAAAAAACAACCAACCAAATGGGGAGTTAAATGAATGATTCCCAAACCATTAATCACTGAATTTTTTTTTTCTCTCTCGCTCCTTCATTCAATCAACTTTATCTCATTTTCCTAAGTCTGTTTTTTTCCTCACTGTTTTCATGGTAATTCAAAAAGGAAACTTTCAAATGCTGGTGAATAGTAATAAGAAAACAAAACAAGTAGGAAAACAATAAGAGGCAAGAAAAAACAACAGAGATGTTCAAGATTATTCAGTGAGAGAGAGAGAGAGATGAAAAATCTCATTATTCTGATGAACAATCAATTGAGCTTTAATCTGATTCCAATGAATGTGTTGACTAAACACCGATGATGAAATGATATTGAACTTTTTTACTCTCTATCAGCTTGATAATCTTTCAATTGAGATTCCATTGGAAAATTTTACTACAAATTGAATTGAAGATACGAATCAGTTGAAATAACGGTTAACATGATAACGATAAAGATTATGATATTATATTGCTGATAATGATGAAGATAAAAAGTTCAAGTTAAAGACAAGAGTAGATTGAGTTTCAATGAAGATTCTGTTGAAATCCAATGAAGGTTAAATGACAGCAGTTTATTGGTGTTCATGTAACTTTCATCATGATCATGTTGTATAACTGTATCATCATGATAGCCTTAAGTTGACAAAAAAAAAGGTCAACACAAGTAAATTGTTATTATTATTATCATTGTAATTGTTGTTTCTTTTATTTCTTCCCATTGATTAACAATAATAATGCTCAAGTATAATATTAAAAGTCTATGGAGTTTTTTTTCTCACTCTCCTATGAAATAATAATAAAAATCAGGAGAAAATATAATTCCAACAGAAACTCTGGTTATCTGCCAATATGACTTAATCTAATTCATTTTCTGATAACTTATTGTTAATATAAATTTGGCACAATCGATGATTGATGTTCCAGGATAACATTTCATTCCTAATCTTTTTTCATAACGATTATCACCCTGTTCACCCTGTGATTCTGTCACTTGATTGAACTTTTTTTTCCCTTCATCTCTCATCAGATGAATATGATAATGGATTCAATTTTTTGGTTCGAAACTTTTTTTTGCTCTTCATTTTCTATTCATATTTATAATATCATGAAATAAGTGATTCTTTTTATATTAACAATCATTTTTGTTTCAAGTGGAGGAAAAAATTAACTTAAATGATAATATAGCAATTATTTTATTCTCACTTTTGGTTGACACTTTTGCAAATAGTAAAAGGAGAAAGAAAAACTTTTCAGAACTTTTTCTAACTTGTTCTTTTTTCAACTCGATAAAGTATCAAGATTGAACTTTTTCCCCCTCTCGTTTAAAGATCTGTTATTATAATGAATTAAATCCACATAATCTGATAATAATAATGAACTTTATCTTCTTTTTTTTTGATTCCCTTCTCATCTCTTAATGACTTTTATTTGGATTCACGAGAGTTCAAATTGATAATAGTTCCTCTTGTTCACAATCTATTCAATGTTTTTTTAACTGAATTAAGAAAATGACATTAAAGAAATTGTCTGATTGTTCAGTTTCAACTATTATTATTAGTGTAACGTTTTTATATTGATAAGAGAGAGAGAGAGTAAGAGTGAGAGGGTGAGTGGTCATTGTTGGACAATAAAAGAGACAATTTTGAACGGACTCTTGGGGATTTTTATGAGCTTATGACCATCAGGATATGAGACTGATAATATGAGATTGAGAATGACAGAAGAGAGTGAAACTGTGGTTGACTGTTTATACTTAAGTCAAATGATGAGAGAGAGAGAGAGAGAGAGAGAGAGAGAGAGAGAGAGAGAGAGAGAGAGAGAGAGAGAGAGAGAGAGAGAGAGATGCAAAGGCTTGAATAGATTCTCAATCAGAGAAAAACAAGAAGAAGATGGAAGATAAAAGATGATGAAAAAGACGGAAGACAGACACACAGCAAAAAGCAAAGAAAGGAAATAGGAAAAGATAAAGAAGAAAGATTGTGAGATAGATAAATAGATGATGATGAAGATGAGGATGAGGATGGAAGAAGAAGAAGATAAAATGAACTGAAGCATAAGAAAGATTCTTATGTAAGATTGGAAAGTTTGTTGAAAAAAAACTCAATTTAGAAGAATATAAACTCGATGCATCAATATCGATTTTTCAATTGAGCCAATCTATTGATGAAGAATAAAAAAGAAAGAAAATGAGAGAGAGAGAGAGAGAAATAAGGGAGTGAGAATAGATGAGATTGAAATTAGGGAGCAGAAATGAGAGACATGGATGATGTTGTGTTAATAATAATAATGATGATGATGAAATTGAGGTTCATGTTGAGGCTTAAATTGGGTCCATTTGAGGTATCGTAAGCACAACAGAATTTTTATATCCATAGGGAGACACCGAGTTCTGTTAGAAGAGGAAAAAAACTCATGAGAATCATGATGATGATGAGAAAAAAATAAGGATAAAAAGGAAAATGAGAAAAATTCAAATTGAGAACAAAATTTGCGTTAGAATATTTTTTTCCTCTCCTTCGCTTTTTCTTTAAAGGGATAAGTTAGAGCATGGAAACACAGGAAAGTGATGAAGATAAAGATGGAGATGGAGATGATAAAGACTGAGAACAACAACTTCTTGGTATCCTCCTTTTCTCATCTTATATCGTTTGTATTATAAAGTATAAAAAAAAGTTCTTATGATGACAAAATCAGATGAAATCCTTTAAAATATTATGGAAACATGAAACATGGTAAAAGATGAAAATCTATGGAAAATATGAAATAAATTATTTAATGTTTATCTTTACATGTGATTTTGATCTGGTTGAAACGATTACTTTAATCAAGAATCCTGAATAATAATCGTTATCGGTTTTTTTATCCTCATTTGCTTGTCCTTCCTGATATTTCAACGCTCATGATCATGAGCAATTTATATTTGTTTTCCCTTATGATATAATTATCATGAAAGATGAGGAATCACTTTATTAAATAAAGTTAACAAAGTGAATGAATATCATGATCGATTATGGTTCATGATAAAAATAATACACTTTTTATTGAAAAAAAATAGAAGAATAAATTTGATAAATATTAGCTTAACACTGGGATTCAGTTCTGATCAGGAGATAACTTCAAGTTCAAGAGGTAGCAGGGAGTGAAAAATTATCAAGAAATCATGGTGAAGAAGAAGAAGATTTAAAATGATGAGGATAACAGGGAAAGAAGGAGCAAGAAGATGATGAAATGACTTGAAACTTGGAGATAAAGTGAGATATTGATAGAGTGAAAGATGATGAGGATGATTAGGATGAGAAAGATGCGATACTTGGGGAGTTGAATCAAGATTTCCAATTTCATCAGGTGAATAGCTTAGTTGAACTCATTTGGAATACCAATTGTTTGTGAATCATTTTCATCGCCATTTTTTGTTCGCCTCTCGATATCTATTCATCTTTAATATAAATACAATCCATTGGAAACTTGCCAGAAAAAGTAACTTACCGAAATGGTGAAAGGTCATGAAGAGTGTGTGTGAGAGAGAGAGGCTGATTTCATGGTGAATCATGAAGAGGGGAAAATATTATATGATAAGTGAGTGTGAATCGCTTGGAATACAATGTAAACTGTGAATGAGGAAAATGTGAAAGTTTTATTTTTCATATTTCGTATTTTTTTTTATTTATATTCACTTTAAATATTATTCAGTATCTACTGGAGTTAATGTTGGGCCTGAATTTTATCTCGTACTCATTTATACATTCATCACATGAATTTGATACAAAATTCATGCCACTGAATTTGATGATGAACATTGAACTGTAAATACAACTGAGTAGCTTGTATCAGCTCAGGGAATTGGATTTTTACTCTACCTTGTTTTTATTTTTGTCTCAATCATATCAACTCTCAGTATTAAAGAGGATAAATTTCAGAATGAAAACTGAACTTGGAGAGATAATTTTTCATTGATAAATTATGTTCACTGAGTTTGAAGATTATTACAATTAAACTCTATCATTATCAAGTTGTTAATGATCATGAAATACGATAAAAGAAAATATTATTCTCCATTGTTTCTGATGGTAAATGAGAGTAGAAAAATATTTAGCAAATATTCAGGAGAGTTTTTAACAAATTGGTAGATTCAATTGAGATTGAGTAAAATGATACCTTGGAACTTTTTTTCTTCCTCCCATGAAAATGAACAGAAATTAAATATGAACAAATTATACTAACTTTGATTTACAAGAGTGAGAGGAGAAAAAAATTCAGTTCCAAATTGAGTCTAGATGACTTCTTGGAATGGTAAAATTATCCTTCATTTTCATGATGGAACTTTTGAATTTAGGTTTTGTTTGTTGTTTCAATTCATAAAGTTCTGATCTAATTCATGATAATGTTATTATTTCAAGACTTTTTTTCTCATTTTTTTTGTTTTGTCCGAATTTATTTCACTCTCTTTTTTTGTAATGTTGATCTAAAGCCTAACAGTCATTGAAGGTTTGATGTGGCTGATTATATTCAGTTAATGACCCATGAAAATATATAATCAACCTTGCGAAGAGAGTGAGTAAGTGAGTGAGCTAGAGAGAGAGAGAGAGGACCAGGAAGAGGAGGAGGTAGAAAGTTGAAATATTTCAGGAATAGGTCAAAGGACCTCTTGCATTTTCAAGGAGGAAATGATTATCATGTTCAGCTGAATAGCGGTTGAACTGAATATAAGATTAAACAGACTCGGAAATTGTTTTGGATCTGAAGTAGAAAAGCAATAACAATCATAATGAGAATGATGATTAGAAATCTGAGTTGAAATGTAGATTAAGCTTGATGATGGTGAAAGTTGTGGTGATGAGAATGAAAATGATCAGAGTTCATGATGAATACTAAAGGATAAGAATAGTAGTATAGTAAAACAAAAGAAGAAGAATATAAGTCTGATGATGACTTTGGAAAGTTGGTTTTAGGTCAAGAAGAAAAGGAAGATGATAGAGAGAAAGAAGAAGAGAGAGAAAAAAACAGAATAGAAGATAAAGAAAATCATCTCTAGTAACATTAAAATTGAAGAATAGCTTGAGTCTAGTGACTCCCTGTGGGACGATGAATGACCAACATAATCTTCATGGACAATCTTCATCCTTATTCTTTATCATGGAAACATGAACCAATTTCCATTTTCAGGTTTTGGGTTACACACCAGATTCATGAGATTTTTTTTTCTCTGCTTCTTTTTTTTCGGGTTTACTCAGCGAAATAAAGATAAAAGCAACTAAAATGATCCCTCTTTTCATAGAAAATACTTGCATGGGTTAGTAAATAGCCTGTGGACATTCAACCCCATGGGTATTTTCAAGTAGCTACATATACTTTTTTTCTGCAAACTATACATGAATCAAAAGTGATCCACGTTTTCCATACCAATCATGATAAAGAGACTGACAAAGGCAAAGAATTGAGTTCAATAGTTAACATGATGGTTTCCATCAAGATGAGGATGATCATCATCATAGTGGTAAAGATAATGAAAAAGATAAATCTAGATGATAAAAGAAACTATCAAAGATGAACATGAATCAAGGTTATGAAAGTAACAAGATGATGAAAAAGCAGGGGAAAAAAAGTTTTCTCACAAAAGTGAGAGGAAAACTCTGAATTCTGATAAAAGTTTCATCCTGATTCCATATCATTTTCATTGGCATTTTATCACTCAAACAGTTGCCATGAAATCAAAAGTAAACAGTAATTATACTTGAAATTCATGTATATATATACGTTTATATAACTTATCGGTTCATACTCGGAATTTTTTTCATGATAATTTTTAGTTGATGAAGCAATTTCACCTTTTGTTTCATTTTATCAAAATGTTATAACATTTTTATTAATAGGAAAAGGAAAACGTAAAACTATAAGTCAATACAAGAGGAAAACGATGAATGAAATTCATCCACTCTCAGTACTTTCACTCCCAGAGTTTTATATTATATTGACTCTTGACTTTGATAACTATAAACAAGATATTTGAACAAGGAAACAAAACAAAAACTACAACATGATAACAAGAAAGACTTGAATCATTTCACAGAACGAGATTCAATCAGATGATCAGTCTAAGTGAGTTGATGTGATACCTTTCTGCCACCACCTCAGCCTCATCTCGCCAATTCCTGACTACATCCAACAGAAAAGACCCAAAAGTTTGACATTAAATGTCCGTTCAATCAACAATATAAGAGATATAAAATATGAAATAAAAGTTATTGCCAATGAAAAGCTATCATATTACCGATATAATATCAGGGTGAAAATATATCTACATCTATCTATTATTTTTGTTCCTCTTATAACAATATTAACAAAGAAAATGAAAGTAAATATCGATCCATTGGATATAATAAACAATCTCAATGTCTACACAGTTTACCGATTACATTTTATCCTTTTTTTTTCCTCCTATTCTTTAATAAAATCTTTCAGTTGATCGAATCATCTTGTTATTATTTACTTGAATTTTCATCATGTTCCATCATGTTCATTAGTTTGTACATGAACTTTTTCCTCAGTGATAAAAGCAACTTGATTATTGATTAGCCAAAGGAATGGATTAGATGTTTATGTTTTTAACATTTTTTTCTTCTTCTTCTCTCTTTCATAAGTTAAATTAGTTTATCATTCACGATGATGAAGATGATGATTACCGTTATTTTCATCATATTTCACTTGATCAATGAATCTCAAGTCAATGACGTTGATTAGATGTATGATTGATAAGGAAGCTAATATTTTATAGTTAATGGCAATGGAATCAAGATCAATTTCATGAAATAAAAGTGGCAAAGAGAGATAATCTTTAAGGGGAAGAAAGGGTGTTCGGAAGAGGAAATTCAGGGAATCATCATGATGAAGGATGAAACAGAAAAGAAAACGAGAAAAACTTTGATGGAATAATATGAATCGGCCAAGAAGATATTATCATGATTCTGATAGGATGCTGATGATTATGATTATGATGATCTTATAAGAGATGAGGAAAGATCTTTTTCTCAACATAGGTATTTATCCATTGTAACTCATTTAGAATCTTCACCCCACTCCCACTCTCTCTCTCTCTCTCTCTTTCACTCACTAAATGAATGAAACTGAATCATTTTGAGTGAGAGTAAAAGTCTTTCCTTTTCCTTTACTTCTCATCTTATCTTCTTGATCCTCATCTGATCCCAGGTTTTATCTCCTTTTTGCTGAATCACACATTTCGCCATATTATTCTTATCTTCATCGATTCCCTGTGTGTGTATCATATTATTTACATGGATTCAGAATAACTCAAATTTTCACCACTTTTTCCCCTTTACTCTTTAACTGATAAGATTACCATTCAACTATGAGATAAGCTTAATCTTTAGATTATCTTTGCATATCTTATAATAAGTAAAATGACAAATAATATTTGGATATTTAAAGAAAGGGAAAAGGTGAAAATGACTTGAAATAAGATTCTCATGAGAAACTTGAAATCCAAGTAAATGTTGTGTAAGTTTCAAGTGAGCAGATAAAAGGGAGTAAAACGATGATTAGGATGATTACTATCAAGTTTTTGTTACTCGAATCGATCTCTTAAAATTACGTGAGAAAAGGGAACCAGAGAGGAAGAGAGAGAGAGAGAGAGAGAGAGAGAGGATGAAGATGGAGAAGGAGAAGATAAATCCCTTTTCCTCCCTCTGTTCAGGGCAAATTCAGGGATGAAATAAGAATATTAACTTTGCCTGTCATTGGATAAGAACCATTTTAACTCGAGAGAAAGAGGACAACATCTGAGTCTGATTGGAACAACATGAAACATGTTAAGATTAATATGTTACCATTATAGAGGAAAAGAGGGCGAAAGAAAAAACCTTAGACCCAAAAAAAGATCAATTTAAAGGTCATTTTATGAACAAGAAATTGTCGAAAATGAATAAAAGTTTTCGAAATTATTTTCAATCAAATGATTTCCATGATCAATTTAAAATAAAGTGTCATTTTGTCAACCTTAAGGAATGAACAACATGAGAGTAAGTGAAATAAAAGACTAATCTGAATTTACCATGTAAAAGTTGAAAAATTTTCATCACGAGTTTGAGGTCACATTGAATGAAAAATAGTATTGGTAATAAAAAAAAAAAGTTTCTTCCAAGATGAGGGAATCAATTGATAGTATTATCATTATCATCATTCCAATCGTATTCATTCATAGATTCATTGATCAATGTCTTTTTATTACATGTATCAACCATCATCATCATCATCATGAATCCTGAGAATCGTTTGGAATTTTTTTTTCATTCCTTCATCCCCTGAAATGGAAGAGGATGAGGAAAGAGAGAGAGAGAGAAATATTCTTAAAGATGAGGATGAAAAAAGTTCCAAATGCTTTGGATTATATAATGTTATTGTTGCCTGATAAAAAACCATTAACAGCAACAATGGTTGAGATTTTTTCCTCAATTGCTGAATAAAAAAGAGGTCAAAACATTTTCATACTTTTGCTCAATTGTTATCATGAGAAATTATCATATCATGATAATATCATGAATGAGTTGAAATAGTGAAAAATTGACAATCAAATTTCATTACAAAGGATAAAGAGAGGAAATAAAAAAGTTTCCATCTTTTTCATTCAATTGCTTGTTAATCATTAACAATTGATTTCGATTGGATCAATATTATTACATTTATTTAAATTGTCGAGTGAATTAATTGCGATGACGATTATCGTTAAATTAGTTTCAATGATCATCATCATTCTGATAATCATAATAAATGAATTGTAAGCAATTATTTGTATTAATTTTGAATGGAAAGATGATATTGGGAGAGAGTATAAGAAAAAAGTTCTAATCAGATTCGAGGAAAAGTTAACTTAAATGATAAATGGTTCGAATATAATTTTTTTTCTTCTTCTTTATCATGATGATGATCACTTTCTTCATGGTATCATCAATATTGTTCAACATATTAGTGATCTGTTCAATCGTTATCTTTACATGTTTTATCTTACACCTTAATCTTATTTGAGTTTATCAGTTGACACCATGTTTATATCTTTTAGGAATATCATTGAGTCTTTTTTTCATGGAAAAATGTTATTATTTCATATTCTGTGAATATTATGGGAACAAATTTTTACTTCGTCAAGTGCTTTGTCTAAACAATATCAAAGTGTAGACAAACTTCAACATATTGATGATAAGGTTCACTGAATATATTTATATTTCCATGAGCAGAGAAAAGTCAAAAATTTTTCGGATACACTTTTTTCATGATACTTTTGTTTGGAGCTGATTTGTTGAACTGAACTCTTT